>NC_080187.1:119935105-120635105 GCF_030028045.1 Hippopotamus amphibius kiboko | reverse complement strand
AGGGCCCTCCACCCCCAAATGGGGAGTTTGATGTGTGGCCCAGATCTATCATTCCTTGGTAGAACCTCTGCAATTCTGATTATGCTTCCATTGTGGGTTACATACCTGGGGGTGTAGGTCTTAATTCTACTGCATCTCTGCCCCTCCTACCTTTCTTGTTGTGGTTTAATCTTTATTTAGATGTGGAAAAAATCTTATCTGCTAGTCTTCAGATCATTCTCATCAATAGCTATTCTGGAAATTGTTGTAATGTTGTTATGCCTGTGGGAAGAGGTGAACTCAGGGACTTCCTACTCTGCCATCTTGGCTATCTTCCATCAGTATGTCATCTTTCATATCTGGCTTCTTTCACTAAGCATATTTTTGAGGTTCATCCACATGTAGCACTTATCACCACTTTATTCCTTTTTTTATAGTTGAGTAATATTTATTATATAGCTATATCAAAATTTGTTTATCTGTTCATCTGATAATGGATATTTGGATAATTTCTATCTTCTGGCTATTGCTAAGAGTGCTGTTATGGCTGTTATGAACATGTGTATGTGTGTGTGTGTGTGTGTGAATTTTTGTTTGAGTATCTGTTTTCAATTCTTGTGGGCATATACCTTAGAGTGGAATTGCTGGGTCATATGCTGACTTAATTTTTAACATTTGAGGAAAAAGATGGTGGCAAAGTAGAGGGACATGGAATGCATCCCTCTCCACAGATTCATTGGGAATGCACCAAAGGACACAATAATTCCCACAGAGAACCAGCTGAACACCAGCAGATGACCTCGGACACCAGAAAGGACCACAAGGATCCCGACATAACCGGTAGGGAGGCATCTATGATGGCTCAAAGAAGGTGAAGAGGAGGAGCTGTGGCAGACGGGAGGGAGTGAGAAACACGGAGGGTCCACACTGCCGCTCAGCGTTCCTGGACTGAGATGTCGATTCACAGCTGAAAAGAGCATCTGGGAGTGGGAGTGTGGGAACCAGAGAGCTGGTTCAGGGTGAGAAAAATTGTTGCCAGTAAGGTGACAGACTGAGAGGACAGGAGGGAAGAGGTCCACGGCGAGGAGTGCCCACCCCTGAGAGCTGCCTGGCCATGATGGCAGTTGGATGCTGCAGGCTCGCAGGTGGGAGGGAGGAGCCATGGGCACAGCCTGTCTCTCTCTTTCAGTGCCTGCAGCAGGCAGTGGAGAGACATCCTGTGGGCCACCTAAGGTGCTCAGGGATAACAAGGACCCTCAGGCACTTGGGCGGGGCTAGATTAAAACCCCTTGGAACGCCAACAGCAGGGAGGCTGACAAGAAGAAAAAAAAACCCAAAAAAGGCCCAACTCCAAGACTTTCTGTTTACACCTGAGCCACCGGCATCCCTCTGCAACAGGCACCTCCAAGCCTGACTGAAACAACAGTGCACCACTGCTCACTCATTCCCAGGGAAAGGAGCCACTATTGTACCCTCTCTTTCCCCACACACCAACGCTTACAGATGAACAATAAAGGAAGCTCTGCTGGCCACAGAATAATGCAAAAAAAAAAAAAAAAAAACCCAAGACGAGTAGAAGGACACTTACAGCTGAGACTCTAAGGAAACAGAAATATTGGTATCAATCCTATTGAACTGATCCATTCTGGGATCAGTTCTGGATTTTTTTTTTTCTTTAATAGTTACGATCTTAGTCCTGAGGTATCTACAAGTTTTATAACATAATTCTTTAATGTTATTTTTATTCTATTTTTATTTTTTTGCCTTTTTATATACTTCTATTTCTAGCTAAGTTTTTGGTAGTACAGACAATATATCTCTCATGCTTTCCTTTCATCCCTATCTTTTATACATTTCTATTCCTTTCTTTTTATTTTCATATTTCCAATCACACTATGCTCTTCTGTTCCCTTTTCTTCCATCCATTTTTAGTTTATTTTATCTTAACATACTTATAAGCAACACTATTGATCTGCTCAGACTCCTTCCTCTATTCTCCAGATGATGCACTGCCTTGGTATTTAATATAAGGTTTTTGTCTTTATCTTAGTTCTTAGTACAATTGTCTAATTTCATTCTGAGATTCTCCATTCTGTCTGGTGGTACTCTAGCTCTTTTCTATATTTGATCCCAGCTTACAAAATCTCCCTGGATTAGTGTTTGTATGTATAAGGTGTTATTTGTTTGCTTCTTTGCTTTTGCTTTTGTCTCTGATTTGTTCTGATTCAGTTGTCAATTTCTGTTGGGTTTCTCTTTAAATATCTGATACCATACTGGGGTTCTGTCAGGTCTTTCCACAGCCTTATATTCTAATGGATTCAGTAATTGTGTGTCTTATATATGTATGTGTATCCTAGACTTAGTATTTGTTAAACCCAACACTTGGACATTAGTCTGAGGCTTTGACAGTTTTCTATAAACACCTCTATCACCAGGACAAGCAACCCCAAAAGTTTGGACAACCATGAGGAAACAAAGAAACACCATGCACACAAAGGAGCAGGAAAAAAAACCCCACAAGACCAAATAAATGAGGAGGAAATAGGAAAAATGCCTGAAAAAGAATTCAGAGTAATGATAGTAAAAATGATACAAAATCTTGATAACAAAATAGAGAAAGTACAAGAAACAGTTCATAAGAACTCAGAAAAACAAACATAACAAAATACCTGAAATTAAAAAAAACTCTAGATGCTATAACCAGCAGAATGACTGAGGCAGAAGAATGAATAAGTGAGTTGGAAGATAGAATGGGGGAAATAACTGCCACAGAGCAGGAAAAAGAAAAAAGAATAAAAAGAAGAGAAGACAGTCTCAGACACCTCAGTGATAACATTAAGCGTACCAACATTCGAATTATAGGCATCCCAGAAGAAGAAGAAAACAAGAAAGGGTCTGAGAAAATATTTGAAGAGGTTATAGTGGAAAACTTCCCCAACATGGGAAAGGAAATAATTACCCAAGTCCAAGAAGCACAGAGAGTCCCATACAGAATAAACCCAAGGAGAAATACACCGAGGCACACATTAATCAAACTAATGACAATTAAACACAAAGAAAAAATATTAAAAGCAGCAAGAGAAAAGCAACAAATAACATATAAGGGAAAACCCATAAGGATAACAGCTGACCTTTCTACAGAAACTCTGCAGGCCAGAAGGGAATAGCAGGATATACTGAAAGTCCTGAAAGAGAGAAACCTACAGCCAAGAATACTCTACCCAGCAAGAATCTCATTCAGATTTGAGGGAGAAATCAAAAGCTTTCCAGACAAGCAAAAGTTAAGAGAATTCAGCACCACCAAACCAGCCTTACAACAAGTGCTAAAGGAACTTCTCTAAGGAGGAAACACAAGAAAAGGAAAACACCTTCAAATACAAACCCAAAACAATTAAGAAAATGGTAATAGGAACACACATGTCAATAATCACTTTAAATGTAAATGGATTAAATGCTCCAACCAAAAGACACAGACTGGCTGAATGGATACAAAAACAAGACCCTTCTATATGCTGCCTACAAGAAACCCACTTCAGACCAAGGGATAAATATAGACTGAAAGTAAAGGGATGGAAAAAGATATTCCATGCAAGTGGAAGTCAAAAGAAAGCTGGAGTAGCAATACTCATATCAGACAAATTAGACTTGAAAGTAAAGACTATTACAAGAGACAAGGAAGGACACTACATAATGATCAAGGGACCCATTCAAGAAGAACATACCACAATGGTAAATATCTATGCCCCCTACATAGGAGACTTCAATACATAAGGCAAATGCTAACAGCTATAAAAGAGGACATCAACAGTAACACAATAATAGTGGGAGACTTGAACACCCCACTTACATCAATGGACAGATCATCCAAACAGAAAATAAATAAAGACACACAAGCTTTAAATGACACATTAGACCATCTCGACTTAATGGATATTTATAGGACATTCCATCCAAAAACGACAGACTACCCTTTCTTCTCAAGTGCACACGGAACATTTTCCAGGATAGATCACCTCTTGGGTCATAAATCAAACGTCAGCAAATTCAAGAAAATTGAAATCATATCAAGCATCTTCTCAGACCACAATGCCATGAGACTAGATATCAATTACAGGAAAAAAACTGCAAAAAATACAAACACATGGAGGCTAAACAATTCACTCTTAAACAACCAAGAAGTCACTAAAGAAATCAAAGAGGAAATCAAAAAATATCTAGAAACAAATGACAATGAAAACTTAACAACCCAAAACCTATGGGACGCAGCAAAAGCAGTTCTAAGAGGGAAGTTTATAGCAATACAGTCCTACCTTAAGAAACAAGAAAATTATCAAATAAACAACCTAACCTTACACCTAAAACAATTAGCAAAAGAACAAAGAAACCCCAAAGTGAGCAGAAGGAAAGAAATCATAAAGATCAGAGCAGAAATAAATGAAAAAGAAAGGAAGGAAGCAATAGCAAAAATTAATAAAACTAAAACCTGGTTCTTCGAGAAGATTAACAAAATTGATAAACCATTAGCCAGACTCATCAAGAAAAAAAGGGAGAAGATGCGAATCAACAGAATTAGAAATGAAAAAGGAGAAGTCACAATGGACACCTCAGAAATACAAAAGATCATGAGAGACTACTACAAGCAACTATATGCCAATAAATTGGATAACCTGGAAGAAATGGATACATTCTTAGAAAAAGACAATCTTCCAAGACTGAACCAGGAAGAAATAGAAACTATGAACAGACCAATCACAAGTACAGAAATTGAGGCAGTGATTAAAACTCTCCCAACACACAAAAGCCCAGGACCAGATGGAATCACGGGTGAATTCTATCAAACATTTAGAGAAGAGCTAACACCTATCCTTCTCAAACTCTTCCAAAATATTGCAGAAGGAGGAACACTCCCAAACTCATTGTACGAGGCCACCGTCACCCTGATACCAAAACCAGGCAAAGATGTCAAAAAAAAAAAAAGAAAATTACAGACCAATATCACTGATGAATATACATGCAAAAATCCTCAACAAAATACTAGTTAACAGATTCCAACAGCACATTAAAAAAATCATACACCATGATCAAGTGGGGTTTATTCCTGGGATGCAAGGATTCTTCAATACCCACAATTCAATCAATGTGATACACCATATCAACAAATTGAAGGATAAAAACCATATGATCATTTCAATAGATGCAGAAAAAGCTTTTGACAAAATTCAATATCCATTTATGAAAAAAGCTCTCCAGAAAATGGGCATAGAAGGAAATTACCTCAACATAATAAAAGCCATATATGAGAAACCAAATGCTAACATCGTTCTAAATGGGGAAAAACTGAAAGAATTCCCTCTAAGACCAGGAACGAGACAAGGGTGTACACTCTCACCATGATTATTCAACATAGTTTTGGAAGTTCTAGCCACAGCAATCAGAGAAGAAAAAGAAATAAAAGGAATCCAAATTGGAAAAGAAGAAGTAAAATTGTCACTCTTGGCAGATGACATGATATTATATATAGAAAACCCTAAAGATGCTACCAGAAAACTGCTAGCACTAATTGATGAGTTTAGTAAAGTAGCAGGATACAAAATTATTGCACAGAAATCTCTTGCATTCCTATACACTAACAACAGAAGAGCAGAAAGAGAAATGAAGGAAACTCTCTCATTCATCATTGCAATAAAAAGAATCAAATACCTGGGAATAAACCTGCCTAAGGAGGCAAAAGATCTGTATGCAGAAAACTTTAAGACATTGATGAAAGAAATCAAAGACGACACAAACAGATGGAGGGGCATATCATGTTCCTGGATTGGAAGAATCAACATCGTGAAAATGACTGTACTACCCAAAGCAATTTACAGATTCAATGCAATCCTGATCAAATTACCAATGGCATTTTTCACAGAACTAGAGCAAGAAATCTTATGATCTGTATGGAAATGCAAAAGACCCCGAATAGCCAAAGCAATCTTGAGAAGGAAAAATGGAGTTGGTGGAATCAGGCTTCCTGACTTCAAACTATACTACAAGGCCATAGTGATCAAGACAGTATGGTACTGGCACAAAAATAGAAAGGAAGATCAATGGAATAGAATAGAGAACTCAGAAGTAAGCCCAAACACATATGGGCACCTTATCTTTGACAAAGGAGACAAAAATACACAATGGCAAAAAGACAGCCTCTTCAATAAGTGGTGCTGGGAAAACTGGACAGCAACATGTCAAAGAATGAAATTAGAACACTTCCCAACACCATACACAAAAATAAACTCAAAATGGATTAAAGACCTACATGGAAGGCCAGACACTATCAAACTCCTAGAGGAAAACATAGGCAGAACACTCTTTGACATCCATCAAAGCAAGATCCTTTTGGACCCACCTCCTAGAATCATGGAAATAAAATCAAGAATAAACAAATGGGATCTCATGAAACTTAACAGCTTTTGCACAGCGAAAGAAACCATAAACAAGACTAGAAGGCAACCTCAGAATGGGAAAAAATAGTTGCCTATGAAGCAACAGACAAAGGATTAACCTCCAAAATATACAAGCAGCTCATGCAGCTTCATACCAAAAAAGCAAATAACCCAATCCACACATGGGCAGAAGGCTTAAATAGACATTTCTCCAAAGAAGACATACAGATGGCCAACAAACACATGAAAAGATGCTCAACATCACTAATCATCAGAGAAACGCAAGTCAAAGCCACAATGAGGTATCACCTCACACCGATCAGAATAGCCATCATCACAAAATCTGGAAACCACAAATGTTGGAGAGGGTGTGGAGAAAAGGGAACTCTCCTGCACTGTTGGTGGGAATGTAAGTTGGTACAGCCACTATGGAAAACAATTTGGAGGTTCCTTAAAAAACTACAAATAGAACTACCATATGATCCAGTAATCCCACTCCTGGGCATATACCCAAAGAAAACCATAATCCCAAAAGAAACATGTACCATAATGTTTATTGCAGCACTCTTTACAATAGCCAGGACATGGAAGCAACCTAAATGTCCATCAACAAATGAATGGATAAAGAAGATATGGCATATATATACAATGGAATATTACTCAGCTCTAAAAAGGGATGAGATGGAGCTATATGTCATGAGGTGGATAGACCTAGAGTCTGTCATACAGAGTGAAGTAAGTCAGAAAGAGAAAGACAAATATTGTATGCTAACTCACATATTCGGAATCTAATAATGGTACTGATGAACTCAGTGACAAGAGCAAGGACGCAGATGCAGAGAATGGACTGGAAAACTCGAGGTTTGGGGGGGCGGGGGGTGAGGGAGAAGCTGAGACGAAGCAAGAGAGTAGCACAGACATATATATACTACCAACTGTAAAATAGTCAGTGGGAAGTTGTTGTATAACAAAGGGAGTTCAACTTGAGGATGGAAGATGCCTTAGAGGACAGGGACGGGGAGGGTGTGGGGGACTCGAGGGCAGGTGGGGGGGGAGTCGAGGGAGGGAGGGAATATGGGTATATGTGTATAAAAACAGATGATTGAATTTGGTGTACCCGCCCAAAATAATAAATAAATTAATAAAATTTTAAAAAAAATTTTAACATTTGAGAAACTGTAAAAATGTTTTCCAAAGCAGTTTCACCACTTTATGCTCATGTAGTGTATGAGGGTTCCATTTTCTCCACATCTTTCATAGTTTCCGGCTCTTCATACCTCCCCCTTTTTTTTTGGATTATGGCCTCATGGTGGGTACAAAGTGATATCTTGTCGTTTTGATGTGCATTTTCCTAATAAATAATGATGTGAAGCTTCTTTTCATGTGTTTCTTGTCCATTGTATATCTTCTTTGGAGAAATGCCCATTCAAGTTCTTTGTCAATTTTCTAGTTATTTGTCTGTTTGTTGCTGCATTGTAATAGTTCTTTATATATTTTGGATATCAGAGCCTTATCAGCAATATAATTTTAAGTAGTTCTCCTCCTCTCTAGGTTATCTATTTATTTGATGATGTTCTTTGTTTATAATTTTGATGAAGTCAAATTTCTTTGCTTTCTTTTTTTTTGTTGTTGTTTTTTGTTTTTTTGCTTTTGGTGTCATATCTAATAAATCATAGCCTGTATTATTCCTATATTTTATTCTAAGAGTTTTATGGTTTTATCTCTTAAGTCATTGATACAACTTGAATTAAATTTTGTATATGGTATGAGGTAGGGGTTCAACTTTTTTCTTTTTTTTTTTTTGTGATTGAATATCCAGTTTTCCCAGCACTTTTTGTTTCAGTTATTGTACGTTTTAGCTCCTTTTTATAATTTTTATATCTTTATTGATATTCTTGATTTATTCATTTATTGTTCTCTTGGTTTTCTTTGAGCTGATTTAAAACAGTTTGCTTAAAGCCAATCTAGTAAGTCCAATGTCTATGCTTTCTCAGGGATAGTTTCTGTTTATTTCTTCATGCATGTGACATTCTTTTTTATTTGTAGGCATCTTAATTTTTTTTTAACTAGACCTTTTGGATATTATAATTTAGTAACTCTGGAAATCACATTCTTTCCCCTCCTCAAGGTTTATTTTTGTTAATTTCGGTGGGATGCAGCTGGGGTTGTTTGGATTTTTTTGTTGTTGTTTAGTGACTTCTAAACTATTTTTGTAACTTCTTTATTTGTTATGTTTGTTTTCTGAAGTCTCTATACCTTTATCATGTGTTCAGCTAATGATATTTTGACCACTAAGAGCCAAGAAAAAATTAGAAAGACAAAGAAAATAAGCAAAGGAAGAAAGATAAAACAAACAAACAAATGCTTCCAGTCTTTACTGGTTGATTGTGTGCTGATACACTCTTTCAACACTTAGCTCTGCCTTACCCTTCACTTTCTGTTTGCATGAGAAAGCAGCCAGAGCTGAAAGCTTAGGGTCTTCTCAAGGATTTTCTGAGTGTGTGTTTTGCCTTGACATGTATTGATGTGTGGGTTTCTAAATTCCCCAATATCAATGTGTGGTTTTGTATACCTTCATTTCCAAAAAAAACCCAGCTCCTAGTTTTTTTCTCCCAGGTTTTCAGGGATGGATTCAATTGCCCCAGATGGCTGTGGGTTTTTCACTTGCCTTACAATGTTTTTGAACAATGCTTGCCCCTCTTCCACCTTGAGTGATCTCTGAGTTAGGGGAAACAAAGTTAAAAGCCTTACATAGTCTTTTCTGGTGGCCCTCAGACAGGTTAGAGCAAAGAAACACAAGGACTGGGATCTCACACAGGAAAGGGCCATCATCTTCACAACTGACACTGAGCTAGAAAGGGGTATGATGAAAGGGCAACTACAAATGCCACAAAGCTACCCTGTCACTTTTAAGTTACCTTTTTCTTGATTCAGTGTTTACTTGTTTGCTATAAGCTTCTGACTATTTTTCAGACTTCTGAAAAAGTTGATTCTGACAGTTTTTGCTTGACTTTTCAGTGTTCCTGCAGAGTAATAGGTCCATGGAGCTGCCTGTTCTACCATTTACTCTAATGTCACCCCTGTTTATGTCTCATCTTCCTCCTTCAATTTTAACAGTTCTTTGTGTATTTCATAATATTAGTTATTATCTGATATATATTGTAAATATTTACTCCCAATTTGTATTTTGAATTTGCATTTTTAAAAAAAATATTTTGGGTTATACAGTTTGTTATTATTTTAATTTATCACTAAAAAAACTCATCCGTTTTTAGTGTCATAGTTAGAAAGATTTCCCTTACATTTAGGATTTTTAGGAATTCACTCATATTTTGTACCTATATTTGTGTATCCTCATGTTTCACATTTGTATCTCAGATCTATTGGTAGTTACTTCTCATGTGTCATACCAGAAAGGAGGTCAAATTCACTAATATTGCCCACAGAATTTTAACTGCAATATTCATGAGTAATATTGGCCTATAATGTTTGTTCTTGTACTATTTTTATTTAATTAAGGTACAATTTTACACTGTTTCATGAAAAACAAATAGGAAGTAATTTTCATTTTTCAATTCTTTGGAACAATTTGTTTTTAGTGAAACTATCTGATTTCAAAATGTTTTGGACAGTTATCTGTGAAACCATTTAAACCTGGTGTGTGTGTGTATGTGTGTGTGTATTTTATAATTCCTTGATAACTATCTGTATTATTTCTGTGGAAATTAGTGTTTTAAGTGTTATATTTCTACTGCAGTCAGTAGTAGTTAAATGAATTTTCCTAGAATATTATCCATTTCATATAGCTTTCAAGTTTGTTTATACAGATGTGAACATTGTTTTTGGTGATTTTTTATTGATTATTAATCATTATTTTCACTTATTTATCTACTTTTGTGCTTTATTTCTTCTTATCCTCTATTAAACTATCTAATGGATTGTCTAATTTGCAGATTTTTTTAAAAAACAAGATTTTTGATTTACTGATTTGATGTATTTGTTTAATTTATTAATTTTTACTTTTATTTTGTTTTTTCCTTGTTTACTCTTTTTTTTAAAATTTGAGATGGCAATTTAATTCACTTATTTAATTCTTTTGTTTTTAATCAATGTATGTGTATATGGCTCTGGATTTTTCTCTGATCACTGCTTTAACTATATCTCATTTATCTTGGTATGTACTGCTTTATCATAAGTATTTAGGAAATTAATTTGTATTTTCTCTGTATTTCCACTTTCATCCTAGTAGTGATTAAGTGCAAGTTTCTAAACTTCAAGATTATTCATCTTTTTTTCTCAATTTTATTTTCAACTTCTAGTTTCACTGCATTGTTTTAAAGATCCCAGGACTAGATTATTTTCAGTTGTAAATTCTACCCAAAATTTAAAGAATTAATGCCAATCTTTCTAAAACTCTTCCCAGAAAATTGAAGAAGAGGGAATGAATACTCCCAAACTTATTTTATAAAGCCAGAATTACCCTGATACCAAAGCCAGATAAGGACACTACAAGAAAATAAAACTACAGGCCAATATTATTAAAGAATATAGATGCAAAAAACTCTCAAAAATATTAGCTGACTGAAATCAATAGCACATGAAACTGAAAAGCTTATGCATAACAAAGGAAACAGTCAAAGATTGAAAGGCGTCTATAGAATAGGCGAAAATATTTTCATAGCATAAGTCTGATAAGGGGTTAAAATCCAAAATACATACAAAATTCATTCAACTCAATAGCTAAAAACAAAACAAAACAAGTTTTTAAAAACTGATTAAAATTTGGTAAAGGACCTGAATAGACATTTCTCCAAAGCAGACCTACAAATGGCCAGCAAGTACATGATAGTGAAGAAAGGGTGAAGGACGTGAGGAAAAGGGGATCCTGTTACACTGCTGGTGGGTATGTAAGTTGGCATAGAGAGTATAGAAAATAGCATGGAAGTTTCCCCCAAATTAAAACTTTACCTACCATATGACCCAGCAATTCTTCTGGATATCTATCCATAGGAATTAAAATCAGGATTTTTAAGAGATAACTGCACTTTTATTTTCACTGCAGCATTATTCACAGTAGCCAAGACACATAAACAATCTAAATGTCTATCAATGAATGAATGGATCAAGAAAATGAGGTATGAACATGAATGTTATTCAGCCCCAAAAAAGAAAGAATATTTTGTCGGTTGTGATTATAGGCTTTGCAGTAAGTCAGTCTGAATCCAAAGCATTCATTGTAGCACAGAATCTAAGAAAAGCAGCACAATTTCTTTTATTTTGTTTTTTGGATCTTTTTTCTGTCTGTTTCTGTTTGTTTTTAGGAGGAGAGGAAAGATTTTCTGGAGCAGTTTTGAAAGACAAAAGGCATTGCTATTCTCTCCTCTCCACCATGCCTTCCCAGGTGCTGTTTTTGTTCTTTTTTCTGTTGTTGGTGGTGTGTCTCATTTAGTAACCAAAATCTGATGCACTACTAATATCAGTCTTCTCCTTTTTTTATCCAGACCTTTTGTCCAGGAGGATAGTGCACAACAATGACAAAATGTTTACATGAAAACATTTTTATGTAAGTTAACCAGAAAAATTCATTATGTTTACAAATTCATTAGTATAAAACAGTATTTAAAAGATTTCAAAATGGGTTTACTTAACATCCCATGTTTTGTTGCTTCATAGCCATTCTAATCTTCCATTTTTTAATACTTCTTCTCTTTAGCGAGATGATATGTCTTCCACGCCTTTGGCATCTTTTACTTGGAGTCTCTTAATTTTCTCTTCTTTCTCTCTTCACCCATAACTTGCAGTGATGATGGATGTATCACTCGTATCTCAATTGAAATTTGTTGTTTGTCTACTCACAGATAACTTGAGATTTGTGATATTCTCTCTCTCCTAGAAATGATAAGGCAAAGTATTTAATTATGATGAAGTCCAACTTTATTATTATTTTTTTGTAGCTTGTGCTTTTGGTATCACACCTAAGAAGGCCTTGAGTAATCCAAGGTCATAAAGATTTATTCCTAGTGTTTTTTTTACCACTGTTTCATAGTTTTAGTTCTTATATTTATGCCTATGATCCACTGGGAGTTAATTTTGTGTATTGTATAGGGGAAAGGGTCCAACTTTACTCTTTTGCAGCAACGACTTACCTTAAGAAGAGTTTTATATTAGTTTGTTAAGTGACTTATAGTAAGAGTTATGCTTAACCAAAATCAATGTCTAAGATTTTAATTATGGGTAATGAAAATGTAGCTTGTATTAAATGATAATTTCCACTGATATCAACTATTTAGTTTGGACAAAATATAAAAAGCAACTATTGGAAGACACTGGAAAGTAACTCAAATCTGGCAGAAACTAGATAGGACTCAGCCCCTGAGAAAAGGGTTTATATAGTTTTTGTCTTAGGGAAATCCCTTATTTATACAGCATATAGTAACTAAAAGTCAAGGAGAAAATTGAATTCTTAAAGGCCTGTAGAACCAGAGGATGGAGTTTGGGGACTGCAAGAGGGACCAAAAGATGAGAAGAGAAATTTAATAAATGAGGGACCCTCAGTAATGGTAGTCTCAAATTTTGTTTATAACCTCTCAAATCTTTGGCTCTCTCATAAACTGCAGATAAATGTGCAGTTGAGATTAGTAGTGAAAAGTAAAAGCTGATAGGCTGAGATGTTGCGCATTTTAGCAAGGCAGACAGAATTTGGAACATAAGCCCAGCCACACTAGGTGCATGCTAGAACAAGAATCAGTTCTCTCCAGAGGAAGATAATGGAATCTATACTCTGTACAATGCTGTTATAAATATACTCAAAGACTTAACAATACAGTCAAAATGAATAAAAAGATGAGAAATAGCAGAGAAGTGAAAAACATACGAAAGAATCTAATGGAAATTCTAGACTGACTACATGGCCAATTGAATATAGGTAAAAGTAAGTTAAAATAAAGATAGAGCAATGGAAATTATCTTGTCTGAATAAGTGAAGAAGAAGATTAAAAGATAGGAAGTGAGCCTAAGTGGACTTTGGAACAATATCAAGCAGTCTAACATAAGTGTAAATAGAGTCTCTGAATAAAAGGAAGGAGAATGGAGAAAAAAAATTGCTCAGTTAATGCATTAAAATCTCCCAAATTTGGTACAAATCAAGTGACTTACATATCCAAACAACTCAGTGAAATCCAAGTGGGGATATACATATATAAAGAAAACAACATCTAAGCATCTAATAGTCAAACTACTGAAGACCAAAGATAAAGAGAATTCTGAAAAGGAGCAAGAGAAAAATAACTCATTACTTGTGTCACACAAATCATAAGAATGATGACTGATAGCTCATTAGAAAAATACAGGGGGGTTCGGCTGCCTAAAAGATCCTGGAGCCCCAGGCCTGTCTCCTCCTGTCTCAGGATGGATGACAAGAAGCGCCTGGCCTACGCCATCATCGGGTTCCTGCAGGACCAGCTCCGGCGGGGGGGCGGCTTTCAACCAACACCCAGGAGAGCTTGGAAATCACCATCCTGTGCCTGGAGACCGCTTTTGGGATGATGGTGGAGGACAGCGACCTCGCGCTCCCGCAGACTCTCCTGGAAATATTTGAAGCGGCTGTGCAGACATGGAGATGCCGACGGATCTGAGAAGCCCCCAGCGAAACCCGCCTTCGGAGGAGGACTCGACGGAGGCAGAATGCCTCAAAACCGAAGGAAACGCACAGATGAAGGTAGAAAACTTTGAGACCGCCATGCACTTCTACTGGAAAGCCATGGAGCTGAACCCCACCAACTCCGTCTACATCTGTAACAGAGCCGGGGCCCACAGCAAACTGGGGAAATATGAGGGGGTGCTGCAGGACTGCCAGCAGGCCATCTGCATAGACATGTCCTACAGCGAGGCCTCCGGCAGGATGCGCCTGGCGCTGTCCAGCCTGAACAAGCACACGGAGGCCGTGGCCTACTACTGGAAGGCCCTGGAGCTGGACCCCAACAGGGGACCTACACGTCCAACCTCAAGATGGCGGAGCTGCATCTGAGAGAGGCGCCCAGCCCGAGGGGAGGCGTTGGCAGCTTCGACATCGCGGGCCTGCTCAACAACCCCAGCTTTATGAGCAGGGCATCAAACCTCATGAACAACCCCCAAGTTCAACAGCTCACGTCTGGCATGATTTCCAGCGGCCACAACCCCTTGGAGACTCCTGGCACCAGCCCCTCGCAGAACGACCTGGCCAGCCTCATCCAGGCGGGCCAGCAGTTCGCTCAGCAGATGCAGCAGCAGAGCCCAGAGTTGACAGAACAGCTCCGAAGTCAGATCTGGAGTCAGACCCCCAGTGCCAGCAACGACGACCAGCAGGAATGACCGCCCCGCTCCCCAGTGCCATCGGGTCCTTCCCGGCCCACTGGAAGCCTTCTCGCATTTTTCCTTCTCCTCCCATTGGCCCGCCCACAAGAGAAAAAGAAACTGGACCTGCATGTTAAGAGGGATTTTTATTATTTTCATGTTTTTGCCTCCATCCTCCCCTCCTTTTTTGTGCTCTGTCACGGCCCTCAGACCCTTCTGGAAACAGAGCCCCAAGCTGTGAGCGCAGACCAGCACCACCTCCCCCCAGCCCCTGAAACCCCACTCACTACAGTGTTTCCTAGAGGATGGCGGGGTGGGCGGGGTACTCCGGTGAGAAGCGCCTGTGAGGATGCCAGGCCCCCAGACCCTCCCGCAGCCCCGCCCCCGCCGTCTGTCTTCAGGGGCCGCCCAGCCCTTGGAAGCCCCTTTCTGAGTCAGCCTTGGCCTCCCTGGCCGCCCCCCGCTCGGACGAGCTGCCCTCCAGCCGCCCCGGCCCTCGGACCCGGGTTCCCGCACGAGGAGCTGCGGCTGCAGGTTCCCGGGGGGCGGTCCCTCCCGGCGCCCAGTCTCCCTGCGCCCGGCGGGGCGGAGCGCGCGGCCTGGGGGGCGGGACCGTGTCCGGGACTCTCTTCCAGGCGCGCGTGTGGATGGTCGCGGGGCTGCTCTCCACGCCCCCTTCCCAGGGCTCACGACCGCCCGCCCGCGAGGGGCGCCCGCCCCGCCTCCGGCCTGGCCCGGCCCGGCCTGGCCGTGGGTCCCAGCCGCCGCCCTCCCGCCCCCAGGGCGTCCCGCCGGCCGGGCGCCTCTGCGGCCTCATCGGGCCCTCCTCCCGTGGGGGCGGGCGCTTCAGGGGCCCCGGGGACCCCGCCTGGGCCTGAGATCGCCGGGCAGCTCCCGTGGGTGTCCCGGCGGCCCGGGGCGGGGAGGAGAGGCCAGTGGGCGGCGGGGCGGCTGGAGGCGCCCTGGGCTGTGGGGCCGCTTCGAGGGGACCCCGTGCCGCGTGTGCAAGTGACTAGGAGGGGGTCGCCGCCAGCCCCCCGCGGTCTGGCACACGTCTGGGGACACGTGTCCTAGCTCTTGTGTGCTGGCCTTGGTGACAAGCGTCACATAACGTGTGGGGAATACATAGTCATCGTACCTCAAAAAAAAAAAAAAAAAAAATAGGCCAAAAGGTAATAGAATGGCAACTTCAAAATGGTGAAAAGAAAAAAAAAAAAACCTGTCACCATAATTTTATGTCTTCCAATAATATCTTTTATAAATAAAGGTGAAGTTGGTCATTCTCAGCAAGACTTCTCTATAATAGATACTACAGGAATTTAAAAAAAAATTTTTTGGCTGTGCCATGTGGGATCTTAGTTCCCTGACCAGGAATCAAACCCATGCCCACCTCCCCACCCCGCAATGGAAGCACATAGTCTTCACCACTGGACCACCAGGGAGGTCCCTAAAGGAAAGTTTTTAACGTTAAAAGGAAAGAATATGAAATGGAAACTATGTCTTTAGAAGGGAATGAAGCACATCAGAAATGGTAAATATGTGACTGGTTAATTTCTTTAAAAGATATCTCAGTATTTAAAGTGAAAATCATAACATCCTATTGTGGGGTTTATAATGTATGTAGATGTAATAAATGTGACAGAACTACGATTATAATTGGGTATTTTAACAGGCATCTTTCAGTAATTGATATAAGTAAACAAAATTCAGAAAAACATAGATGATTTGAACAGTGACATTTATCACCTTGACCTAGTTGGCAATTATACTATACTCAACAGAAGCAGAACACTCATGTGAGAGCACAGGTAATGTTCACTAAGATCATAAAGTGAATCCAAAAACACCTTCAAGATTTGCACCTTAACACAGTATGTTCCCTGATCACAACGTAATTAAATCAGAAACCAACAACCATAATATATGTATAGAAAAGCCCAAGTATATTAAAATAAAGCACCATATTTCTGAATATTTTCCAGAAAGAACTTACAAGGGTGAGTGGAAAGTATTTTGAACTTAATCATAATAAAATTACAAAGTAAAATTTGTTATGCAACTAAAGCATTACTTAGAAATTTAATTTAGTGTTGTGATTAGAAAAGAAAAAAATATTATAGATAAATCAGTGAAATAGAAAATACACAAAATACATTAAATTTATGTATTAGTCTGGGTTCTTCAGAGAAACAGACCAATAAGTATGTGTGTGTGGTGTATTTATTTTAAGGAATTGGCTCATATAATCGTGGCAAATGCAAAATCTAGCAGACTGGAGACCCAAGGAAGGGTTGATGTTGCAATCTGAGTCCAAAGTAGTCTGGTGGCAGAATTCTGTGTTCCTCAGGAGGTGTCAGTATTTTTCTGTTAAGGCCTTCAACTGACTGGGTAAGCCAACCCACATTATATAGGGTAGCCTGCTTTGCTCAAAATCTATTGATTTAAATGTTATTCTCATCTAAAAACTACTTTCACAGCAAGATCTAGACTGGTGTTTGAGCACGTATCTAGGTCCTGTGGCCTAGCCAAGCTGCAAATTAACCATCACAATTAACTGAGTCAAAAATTGAATTTTGAGGCCGTGGTTAGAAAAGATCTCCTTATTTCCATCCTGTAGACAATTCATACTTACACACACAAATACCATTAAAACAATTGTTTCAGTTTGAATTGCATTTTTAGAGATTGCTATTTTAAGTTAATTTAATTTTAAATTATGTAAAATCATTTACATTATTTCAAAGTCAAAACTACAAAATATTCAGAAATATCTAGCTTTTATTCCTGTCTCTTGCCCAGTTTCCTTCTTCCTCAACAAGAAAACATTTTAATATTTTATCATTTAAAATATATAAGCATTTATAAAATATATATTTATAATTACATATACATATAAAGCTAATATGTGCATCTCTATTTTAACACAAAAATTAGCATACCAGAGACATTCTTCTTCACCTTACTGTTTTCACTTAACATGCCATATAGATTCCTCCAGAACAGTATTTAGAGATATTTCCCACATTTTTATAGTTGCTTAATATTTCATTGCATATAATTGATGCACATAATTTATGCAATCCTTACTGACTGTCATTTGGGTATTTTCTATTCTTTTTCTGTTAAAAACAGTACTTCAACAAGTAACCTGGTGCATTGGTTATTCTGTATTTTCTTCCATGTATCCTTAGGGTAGAATTAGGGTTGCTGGGTCAAAAGTTAGTAGCATGGTAATATTTGGAGATGTTATCTTACCAAGATGTTACACTATTTTGTATTCTCATCAATGATACAAGTGTCCCTTTTCTGTATAGTTTAACCAACAGGCTGTAATATTAAATATTGATGTCAGATATTTAATGTCATATAGGCCAAAAGTGATATTTCAGCTTGGTTTTACTCTGCATACAACTTCTTTTTTAAGCTCTTTATTGGAATATAATTGCTTTACACTGTTTTGCCAGTTTTTGAGTTACACCAAAGTGAACCAGCTGTATCCATACATATATCCCTAAATCCCTTCCCTCCCGCAACTCCCTCCCTCCCTCCCTATCCCAGTCCTCCAAACCATCACCCACCATGGAGTTGATCTCCCTATGTTATTACTCTGCATATATCTTAATGTGGAAGACAACTTTTTTCATATATTTAAGGTTTATTTTTATCTCCTTATATATGAACTGTAAATTCATATATTTTGCCAATTTTTCTATGTCTGTGTTTTCTTAAGTTCTTTTATTTTATTTTTTTAATTTTTTTTCTTTCGATCTTTATTGGAGTATAATACCTTTACACTGTTGTGCCAGCTTCTGCTGTACAACAAAGCAAGTCAGCTGTATTTATACATATATCTCCATATCCCCTCCTTCTTGGGCCTCCCTCCCACCTCCCTATCCCACCCCTCTAGGTCTTCACCAATCATAGCATTGATCTCCCTGTGTTATGCAGTTGCTTCCCACTAGCTGTTTTACATTTGGTAGTGTATAAATGTCACTACTACTCTCTCATTTTGTCCCAGCTTCTCCTATCCCTCTTCCCGTGTCCTCAAAGGAAGTTCTTTTAAAACTATGGCTCTGTTTTTTGTGATGTGAGTTGTAAATACTTTCCTCAAGAATCTCACGTATCTTTTTTACTTTTCTCACAGCTTTATCATGCATTTAAATATGAATTTTATGTAGTTAATATTACCAGTATTTATCATATTCATAGATTGTGAAGATATTAACTTATGTTTTCTTATAATAGTTGTATAGTTTAAAATTATTTATTCTTTAATTTATGTAGAAATTGTCCTGGAACATGGCAGGAGGAATAGATGCAATATATCTTTCCCATATGGCTATCCAATTATTCCACCATCACATTAATAGGTCCTTTCTCCACTGACTTCAGATATTATCTCATATACTAGTTTTCTTATGTGTTTTTAACTTATTTATGGAGTTTCTATTCTCTTTTTTTTCCCTAAAGTAAACATAATTTTGACTGTCTTATCATTTGATCTTCTTTCTCTATTACTTCCAGTCACACCTTAAAAACCATATTCCTTTCTTACTTAAAATATTTAATCTTCAGTTTTAGCCTGGTTCAGTGATTCTTTCTGGGGAGAGGAGTTATTTATCAGAATCATGTACCAAGCTTTCTGTCAACCTGTATTTCCCTCTACTTCTATCTTAAATCTTTGGTGTGTCTTCTTAGGATGGTGCAGTATATGTACATGAGAACATGCCTGCACATGAGTACACATGCTTCCCCTCACAACAGCAATGCCCCCAAAGGTCATCTGTTGATATGGGAATGTGTTGTAGCCCTCAAGGATGCTGGGAGAAAGTGAAGGTTGAGAATGTTTGGTTTGTTCACATACAGGATTTATATGACAGTGATAATAGTACTTAATAGTTACTGAGTACTGAAAATATGCCATAAAATGTGATATTTATCTGATTTATATCTGTTGTCTCATCCCTCATAATAATCATATATATTATTATCTCTCTTTTGGAAACTGAAGCTTAGGAAAGTTAAACAGTGTGCTCAAAGCCATGATTAGTAAGGGGCAGGTAGAGTTGAACCCATCTCTTTTTGACATCAAAGCCTGTACTTGTAAAAGCTAACCATAAAAACTGAGAATGGACTTAAGGACACGGGGTTGGGGGGGGGGGTCAGCGAAGGGGAAGCTAGGATGAAGTCAGAGAGTAGCATAGACATAAATACACTACCAAATGTAAAATAGATAGCTAGTGCGAAGTTGCTGTATAACAAAAGGAGATCAACTCCATGATGGGTGATGCTTTAGAGGGCCAGGACAGGGAGGACAGGAGGGAGTCACGGAGGGAAGGGATATGGGAATATATGTATAAATACAGCTGACTCACTTTGGCGTACCTCAAAAACTTGTACAAGAGTGTAAACCAATTATATGCCAATAAAAAGATTAACAGCAACAACAAAGAAACTGACATGGATGGATCCAAATGATAACTGTGTGCCAACATGTTGTTGAGAGACTTGAATTTCTCTAAATACTTTTTACTATGTATGGGCTGTTGTTGTATCCCACACATGACACAGGCCTACACGACAAATGCTATGTTGGTGGACGCGTGCTTCCTGTCGTTGTTGGTGATACACTTAGGATTATGGGTTGTTACAATGATAGTCGTGAAACTGTTATAATGGGAGGAGTTTCTTTTTTAAACCTCCTAAAAGTTGACATATGCATCCTTATCATTCAGCATGTGTTGGAGGTGGGTGTGTGGCAGTTGCTTTTTGATGTTTTTAGGGAACATGAGCCAAATAGAAATTTTTTAAAAATCCTAAATCGACCTAGTTTCTATCCTTCCCTCTTCTATCCTCAGGACCATTCAGGAAGGCACAGGAGTGTACAAATATTAACATATTTATGCCTTTCATTGTTATGGGAATTAGTGAGATCATATTTTCAAAGTAAAATATTAACTTTGCATTTGTATTAAAAATATAACAACTGGGAGGTTGTTAAAGAATAAATTGAGGCTGTGTATGTGAATGTTCTTTGATAGTTGATAAAGAATATGAAATGGTGGGGATGCCCAGTGGGTCGTGACACGCGCCGGGCGCCTACGCACCTCGCCCCGCCTAGTCCTGGGCCTCCGCGCGCGGCTCCTCCTCCCGCCCGCGCGTCTGGTTCAGCCTGGACCCGGCGGCCGGAGCTGGCCCCGCCAAGGCGGGCGCGGAGTCGCGAGTCCGGGCAGAGCCCAAGGCCCCGGAGGGAAGGGAGGGAAGGAGGAAGGAAGGAAGCAAAGAGGAAGGATTGGTGGCTTGGCGTGAAGCCCGGGGTGCGTGCGCCAGGACGTGAGGAAGCCTGAGATGCCGCGGCCAGAACGAGGGCGCTGACGAGCAGCTGGCCCAGCCGCACCGTGCCCTTCCCGCCCGCGCCCGCCCCGGGGGCCCCAGCCGCGCGCCCGCCGCCCAGCAAGCCCGGCGCCCCCCGCAAGGCGGCGGCCCCCGCCTGCGCCCCGTCCGGGCCCTCGCCGCTGCGGCCGCGGAGAAGAAGAGGCGGACCCCCCGAGTGGCCCCTCGGGCTGCTGTCCAGCTCCTGGCCCTCTGCCACCCTGAAAGGGTCGCCGGCCCGCCGCGCCCCCGGTCCGGCCTCCCCGCGCGCCCCGCCCGCGGCCCCGAGCGCGCCCCGGCCGGCCGGCTCCGCAGAAGGCGCCGCGGGGACCGCGGGGGGCTCGGGGGCCGGACCCGACACCGCCCTGCGCTTCTCCCTGAGCCTCACGCCCGAGGCCGTCCTGGTCATCCAGAGGCGCCACCTGGAGAAGCAGCTGCAGGCGCGGTCCCATCGGGCGGCCCCCGCGCCCCCGGCCGACGCCCGGCGCCCGCTCGCCCCCGGCTTCCGGGCCTGAGCCTCGGGCCTCAGCCGACGCCCGCCCCTGCCCGGCGGCCTGCAGGGCCCCGACCCCGGCCCGCTCGGCCTGCCCGGCCCACCAACCCGCGCCCGCTGCTCAAGGTATCGCTGCTCAACGAGCGGCGCAAGTACAACGACGTGGAGTACGAGGAGGAGGCCGCGGCAGCCGACGAGGGCCTGGTGCGCCAGTGCACCGAGTGCCTGCGTGGCGTGGAGTCGGCGGCGGCCGCGCGCGACCGGGCGGGGCCCCTGGACGCGTTGCCGCACCTGAGCTCGCTGTGACCGCGCCCCGGAGACCCGGCCTCGCCGACACGCGCGCACCGCCCGGAGCCGAGGGGCCCACGCTGGACGTGGGCCGCCTGGTGCTCGCCCGGTCCTGCACCCAGACCTGCTGCCACGGCTCTGCCTTCTGCACCTGCTGGCCTCTTCCGCGCCTGCGGGTGTCCTCGGGGCTCGCGGTGGGGGGTGAGCGGGGGTGGAGATGCCTCTCAGCCCCCCTTCCCTGAGGTTCGCGTAGGTCCCGAGCCCTTCTGCCGGAATCCGGACCTGGTCTGCGGGTGTCCCCCTGCGGGTGCAGGGTGCCGGGTGCCCTGGTCCGAGCAGCGGGTGACAGCCAGGTGCTGGGGCTCCGGGAGGGTGGCCGTCTGGTGCAGAGCTGGACGCGGTGCTGCATGTAGGACCTTGTTCTGCCTGAGTAGGAAAGACGTCCCAGGGACTTGGAAAGGCTGGGAGCTCCAGTGAACCAAACTTCCCAGCGGGATAGGGGCGGGAAGTGACCACCAGGAAGGTCCGCCTGGCGAGTGGGCGCTGTGATGGGCGCTCTGTGGTCACAACACTGACTCATGGGGGCTTGTGAGCCCACGCACACACTTACACACTCACGTGCTTCCCTTCATGCTCTCACACTCCCGTACTTGTGCTCCCGTGCACACTTGTACACCTCACACATACTTGTGCATGCACACGTGCTCACACATCCTCACAGTCACACTGGGTCACGTGTGTTCCCGCCCACAGTGCCCGCCCACAGTGCTGTCTACACTCGCACCTCACACACATGCACACACAGGAGACTTTCTGCAGCGTGGCTGCGGGCATTCTTTTCAGTGTCTGGGTAAGGTGTGAGCAGAGCAAGGCTCAGCTTCTGGAACATGCGTCCTCTGCATCTGAAGAGCAGCTCACAGGTGCCTTTTGTGCTGCAGAAAGGAAGGGTAGCCAGGAGAGGGCACAGTGCAGAGAGCTGGATCCGGACGCCAGTCAAGGGGTACCAGCCCGAGAGCCACTTGTGTAGGGAGACGGTGGGCGTGCAGGGCAGTTGTGTGCTTTCAGTATTTTTAATCACTGTTGAAAAGCAGTGACATGGTGGCTTTGTACAGTTGTATATGGTGGTTTGAAAAAGGAACTTTTTATTATTTGAGTAAAAAGTAAGACTCCTCTGCCTTTCAGGAGTCATCCTCTTCCCCACTAACTCAAGGCTGATTTCTAGAACTTTCCTCCATGCACCTGAGTCTGTTTAACTCGAAGGTTGAGAAGGCGGAAGATGTTATAATCAGATGAAGCTGGTTATAGAAGAGTGTAATGTATTACCTCAATTTCTGACTTCTGTAAAAGTTAATAACTAATTTAATGTTTATCTCATTAGACTTTAGTGTGTCAAGTCTTGATTATATTTTACATTGAAGCCTTACATTTTTAAAAAACAATTTTGTATTTTTCTTGTAGAGAACTTTGCTCTAATCTCTCTCTCATGCCAGGCACAAATCTAGATAGACACGAAGCATCTCATTTTGTTCGAGCTACATCAGCTACCAAATGAGATGCAAAACCAAACCTCCCACCCCCCGGATAGCTTGCCTCCTGTTTAAACGCACAGAGCTCGAGTGTCTTTTATTTTAAATGAGTGTATAATACCAGAGGGGCAAACGCAGCAATCCTGCGGAGGTGACATTAAGACACGTGTCCCGTGAATACTGTGGCCGCCCCCGGTGGAGTCTGCAGAGCTGGGTCCTGGGGGAGGAACGAAAGCTCGTTCTGGACGCCACCAGCAGGTTGAGAGTGAACTGTGAGTTCAAGGTGGGCAAAGTTGAACTTGGTCTCACTTGCACTTAGTGCAAATACCAGTGATTAAGAGACCCAGGGTCCTGCCCATTGTGACAATAACAGCATTTTAAAGACTTTCCTAAAGGAATTGATGTTTGCAGAGCGTCTTTTTGCATCTGCCCGTGTGTGTCTCGGTCCTGCTGCTGGTCATGGGTGGTCTCTGGGTCCCTGTCTCGTCCTTTGTCTGTTTCCCTCTCCTCACCCTCCCCTGCTCCTCCGGGCTTCCAGCTGCTTCTTGCTCTTAACTGGCCACAGTAAGACACCACGCACTTTTTCTCCTTTGCTGTGTGGGGCAGAGTTGTGTGCCTTGTTTTTCACTTTAAAAGCAGGTGCGTGCAATGGTTATGTTGCTCTGGTTGACGACCGTCAATAGAAAATGAGAAAGGGTCTACACATGACACATGATGTCTGTTCATGTTGTAACTGACGTTTTGAGGATGTTTTCTAAGTCACTGTGCTGCAGTTTCTTAATGTTTAAATAAAAGAGAAGTTTGATGCCTGTAAAGAAAAATATGAAATGGAAAGTATAATTTTCATGAGATTTACTAAGTAATTTACCAACTTTACTGTATAGTCATTATTGCAGATTAATCTCACTGTTATTGAGATTTACGACTTTATCCTAGAATTCATATTCCATTTTCTCAGCTGTCTCATTGCAGTTTTCATGTCTTTGTTCCTCAGTGTGTACATAGTTGAGTTCAAGAGAGGAGTGCACAGAACAAAAGACAACAAGGAATTTATCTAATGACTTGGTGGAGAATGGCCAGGCATAAATGAAGATACATCGTCCAAAGAACAAAAGAACTACTGTGATATGAGCAGTCAAAGTAGACAGAGCCTTGGATGACCTCTCTGAAGGGAGACACTGGATGGTCACTAAGATGACAGTGTGTGAGACAATTAGGAGAACGATAGAACACACAGGGAGCACTCCACTGTTAGCAATGACCATGATATCCAGCCTATACGTATCTGTGCAGGCAAGTCTGATGACCTTAGGAAGGTCACAATAAAAGCTGTCTACCTCATTGGGGCCACAGAAAGGTAAGTTCACAGCAAAGGCCAACTGGCTGGCTGAGTGGAGCAGCCACAATGCCAACACACACACACTGTCACACATAATTGTAGTGTAGCGAAGGGGTTGACAGATTGCCACATATCTGTCAAAGGCCGTGGCCATAAGGATCACCAACTCACTCCCACCAAAGAAGTGAAGGAGAAATACCTGAGCCAGGCAGCCCTTGAACGAGATGACCTTGCATTTCCTGAAAAAGTCAGGAATCACCTTGGGGGCTGTGACTGAAGACAGATACAGATCAATGAGGGAGAGGTTGGCCAGCAGGAAGCACATGGGGGTATGAAGGTGGGAATCAGAAGCTACAGTGATGACAATAAGAAGGTTTCCAAACACAGTTCCTACATCGAATACAAAAAAGAACACAAATAGGAAAATCCAGAGTTCCTGAGAATTAGTCCCAGAAAAAAGAACTCAGTCACTGTGGAGTGATTTGTTTCACTTACTGATTCATTCCAGGAAATAGCCTCTGTAGTTACCTTGGAGAGGGAGTGAAAAAAAGTCAGAAATATTATATTCAAACTCAAAGCCTCATTGTGGGCCATTCTGCTCACGCTTGTAATGACGGTCTGTGGTTTGTTACATAAAGGCTTTCAAAATGCACGTGATCTAAACTCACAGTTTTATTCCACACTCCTCCCCTGGATGTGCTTTATAGTACGTTATCCAAGCCTTAGTGTTTCCACTTATGTTAGGCTTATTCCTAACAAAACACCTTTGTTCATGTTACCCTCTCTGCCGGATTAAATCTACACCATCACCCTGCATTTTTGTCCTTTTTCCCTGAACTCCAAAACAGTTCATATTCATATTCTGTGGACTGTATCTTAGCTCTTCAATACATACAAAATTGTATGACCATCACATTTACAAAGGCTTTTTATGACATGCATTTTTGAGAAGGTATGTTTAATGGCCTAGTAGTCCACCACAATAGTTTTGTGTACAGTTATTGGAAACCTCTCTATCAAACTAAAACAAATCCTCACAATTTCAGTTATAGCACATGGGTTTTGTATGTATCTGTGGACCTTGAATTCATCTTCTTTTAGACTTATTTTGCCATTTTTGTAAACATGAATGCTAATTACATTCCATCTATGGTTATTATATTGCAAATGAAGTAGTAAATCTAAAGTATTTTGTACAGTTTTTTATTTGGTAATTACACAATAGATTTAGATGATTATCAGCAGTAAGATTTATCACCTTCTGATTCATAGAAAAACTCTGGCTCCCCAATAATCATTTAAAAGTTTACTTGTATTCTAAAAATAATGATCATAGCAAGATTTTAGTTTCCCTATCTTTTGAATGAGTGCATTGGATCAAAAGTTTTTCTAAATCCCCACTAATTTAATACTCTGATCACTGAGGGAGGGACACAATTCCAAAATAATTTTCATAATCTCTCAGAAGCTTGGATAGCAACATGAAAACTAAGACAGATGTAGAGATTCAGTCTTACAGGAAGTTTACATTTATGAGGATTCTAAAAGAGAAGCTAGGAGTTATAAGAACTTATAGAGGATAGAATTTATACTTAATATTTGGTAACACGAAAATGTTTAGAAGAAAGAGTTAAGCCAAAATAAAATTAAAGATGAAAAATAGAAGAATAGTAAAATAACTCAAAAAATAAGGTTTAAAAAATCAGGGAAAGAGGTTAAAAGAAAGAGAATGAAAAAAAGTGAGGGGGCTTTCCTAGTGGTCGAGTGGTTAGGACTCTGTGCTTCCACTGAAGGGTGCAGGGCTTAAATCCCTGGTCAGGATCC
The DNA here is from genome assembly GCF_030028045.1 of Hippopotamus amphibius kiboko. Classification (NCBI taxonomy): domain Eukaryota; kingdom Metazoa; phylum Chordata; class Mammalia; order Artiodactyla; family Hippopotamidae; genus Hippopotamus; species Hippopotamus amphibius. The sequence continues at coordinate 120,608,528 of NC_080187.1, read as the reverse complement.
CACGTGCTGTGAGGTGCGGCAAAAAACAAACAAACAAATAAATAAATAAATATTAAAATAAAAGAGTGAGGAAAATGTTTGCTGAGAGAAAATGTGAAGGAATCTTTAATAGGAAATGAAATTGAAAAAGGATTCTGGAATGCCTACTATGGGGGTTGGTGTTTTATTATTTAGACAGTGAAGAACTATTGAAGAATTATGAGTAATTGTTTAATAAATTTCTAACACATGGTTACTAGTTAATAATAGCCATTGTAAAAGATAGTAATAACAGGACATGTCAACACGATGTGGGATATGAAAATGATGACGCCAGTGTTTTTATTCTGAGTAATTGTGAGCACTGTGACAGCTTTAATTCTGATAAAAATTATAATAAGAATTAATATAGCAACATGTAATATATAGATCACTTTTAGGAGCAGAAATAACTTTGGAGGGTGTAAAGGATGCTGATAATAACATGTGGAGGTATTGCTGAGATAACTTTGTAAGCTGCTGTCTCCTGGGTAAGATCCTGAAAAGTGGTTGTTGAGCATAAGTTGAGAAAGCCATTTCACTTGTGTGTTGGGGATAGAAAATAAGCATTCTGCCCAGAAGTTTTGCAGTCAGTGAAGTAGGAAGTGGAATGGTAGCCTGAAGGAGAAGGACAGCCATGAGAATACTTGTCAGATGAGCTGTAGGAGTTAACAGGCAGGTATGACGTAAAAGAGAGGAGTGGAAATTGACGGGTATCGGGAGACATGCAGGGATAGAGTATTACTCAGCAAATTTCTTGGGGGAGTAGTAGTAGTATTTTTTTCACTACTTAATCAGTTATTCCATGGCCCTTGGAAATTACATGTTTCTCTTCATTATCCATCCCTTAGCCCTATCCACTAAGACTCCGTATTACTGTTTTTAAAGTCCTATAAATATTTAGCAATTCTAACTTTATTTCCAAGTATAAAGAAAAGTCTAATAGTAAAATAAGTCATACTCATTTTAGTACCCTTCTGCTCAGCACAGCAATAAATATAATCACACTAATCATTGACATTACAGAGGATGGGATTCCTATTGTGAGATCATTTCTGACATGACTGGTTGATTGGGATGTTTCTTTAGAATCAAGGAATGTGATTTAGACTTGACCTTGGATATTTAGTGATGTGAAACCATTTCATTTTACTGAGAGAGAAGGACAAACTCAATTGTTATGCCACTATAGATTTTATAACAAGGATGATGGTTTACAAAATGTTCTCATTCACAGCAAAAAGGTTTTCTACCATGGTAGAAAGTAAGAATTCAGATATGCTATTCTTCAGCAAAAAGAATTTCTTTTTCACTTAGTTAAGACATCTGATTTCCTAAAGCTACTGAGTAGAGAGGGATACTATGGAATCCTCAGTTACACTTACAGGGGACCCTTTCAAAGCTCATCTCTGACCATTCAAAAATGAGGTAAGAAATTTTAGAAGAATTGTATTGCTTCTAAGTTAAACATTAGGTTAGGCTTATTGAAGAAGTTCTCCAGAATCTTACACATTGGTTGCAGCAACCACAAAGGGCCAGAACAATTGAACCATGAAATCGTCCTCCGTGCACACTAGATTAAGCTTAGAAAGTCAACCATTAGACTGTTCTATGTTTGCCTTAAACATCTTTTACCCGTCTAAAGAAAAACACCTTATGTCTTTAAACATTTCACTGAAATTGAAGTCAGGAGACTTGGGGGTTCTGGCACATATTCCCTGTGTGAACTCGGGCATGTCATTCAAAATGTCTGGGCTTTAGTTTCCTGTTTTAAAAATCAAGTCATTGGCCGCCTCCCCACCCTCAGGCCCCGCCGGCCACGTTGCGGGCTCTCCCGGTGCCCCGAGGATGGGCACGGCGCCCCGGGAGATGCGCTGAGCCCAGGTCGGCCCGCAGGCGGCACCAAGGCTCTGGAGCGAGCGCTGCGGGTGGCGCGCAGGGCGACCTGGACGTGCTGAGGCCCCTGCGTGCCGCCCGCCCGCCAGCGCCCTCACAGCAGGACCTGCTAGACGTGCTGCCGGGGCCTCACGGGGCCCGCGCCTGCAGGCTGCCCCGCCTGCATTTCCCGGGGGAGGAGGCCAGCCTGCCCGCCGGGCCCGCGCACAACTGCGCCTCGCTGGTCCCCTCTCCTGCCTGCAGGGGCGGCTCTCGCGGGGCAGCTGTGGAGTGCGGGACACAGACAGTTCTGGTGCCACCGTCCTACACCCGGCTGCCCGCTTCAGCCACCCTGAGGGGGTGACCTGGCTGCTGCGTCATGGCGGTGGGGACTGCACCATGGCCACAGACACAGGCTCCCTGCATGGTCACTATGCCGCCCCCAAGGATACTTCCCCTCCCAGAGGCTTCTCGTCAGGCACCACCCTGAGGGAGTGAATGCCCAAACCAGAAATGGTGCCACGCCCCTGTACCTGGCGTGCCAGGAGGGCCACCTGGAGGTGACGCAGTACCTGGGCAGGATTGCTGCGCGGACCCGCACCTGAGCACCCAGGACAGCATGACCCCTCTGCATGCCACCTTGCAGATGGGCCGCAGCCCGGTCATCGTGAGACTGACCGTGGAGTCTTACCATGCACCAGAAGCGACTCCTAGACAGAGTGCATCTTCAAGGCTTAAAGATTACTTTATAGGTGCCATCCCTCTGCAAAAACGATTAGAATCAGTCAGGAAGCAGACTTCATTTAAACCAACTCCACCTCGAAAGAAAATTCCCCAGTGTTCACAACTGCCGGAAGATGTTGATCCTCAAAAGTTTTCATTCCTTCTGCATAAACAGCGGACTTTATATAGTTTAACTCCCTTGTATAAATTCTCCTATACTAATTTCAAACAGTATTCTAAACTTCTGAATGCATTTATTGCTGCTGAAAAGCAAAAAGGACTTGCTGTGGAAGTGGGAGAGGACTTCAACATCAAAGTGATTTTCTCTACTCTCCTGGGAATGAAAGGAACAGAGAGACGCTGAAGCATTTCTTGTCCAGATTCTGTCAAAATATCAATTGCTGCCTGAGAACAGAGAAGGTAGAGTCTTGTGGACTGGTTGATTCTTCTGTATATTTGGAGACAGTCTTCTGGAGACTGTTTCAGATGATTTCACCTGTCTACCCTTATTCATTGCAAATGGTGCAGAGACTAACACAGCCATAAGTGGAACCTGGTTTCAGAAAACTTTTGGCTGTTATTTCCCTCCTTTAGCAATCAATGTGTTTAATCTTTCCTGGATGACTGCTGTGTGGACTGCATGCAAAATGGGCCATTATATAGCTATGACTGAATTTATTTGGTCTGTACCCTGTAGCCCTCAAAGTCTGGATATTTCTTATGCCATACATCCAGAAGATGCAAAACCTATGTGGGACAGTGTTCACAACACACCTGGGGAAGTTACCCAGGAGGAAGTTGACTTATTCATGGACTGCCTGTATTCACATTTCCATAGGCATTTCAAAATTCATTTATCAGCCACAAGATTGGTTCGTGTTTCAACATCTGTAGCTTCAGCACATACTGATGGAAAAATAAAGATTTTGTGTCATAAATACCTTATTGGAATGTTGGCATATTTGACAGAACTGGCAATTTTTCAAATTGACTGAGGCCTTGTGGGAACTATAAGTTATGGATTATATACCTTTTTCTCATTGATTATCTGCCTAATTGCTACACTGAGAGGGACTGCAGGAGAAATGGGAATCTGTGCATCAGTTTTCCTCACAGTGTCTTGGTGTTACCCAGATGAAAGCCAAGAAGATCTAGAAGAACAAAGGCGGTGGTAGTGGATGAACTGCAGCCAGGTGCTCATGTAACAGTCATGGTCATTTCGGATGTCAGTCTCTAGAATATGCCGAGTTCTTAATTTACTGGCCATCTTTCTAAAAAAATATATAATGTTTATTATGTCAAACTTTTTAGAATTCAAATGAAATACCTCTTATATTGAATATTTCTGATTTACATCTTTAAAACCTTTAATCTCTAATTTTAAGCATTTTAGACTTGCATTCAGAGAGAATTTGTCTTCTACAGACATTTTCCTAGCATCATTTTGCTGTAGAGAACTTGCAATTAAAATCTTCTCCAAAGGAAACTGAAGTTACATTTTTTAAGCCACTAATATGCTTCTGTTTTTCATATTGTTTAATTCTTATTACAATGTTGAATTAGATATTCACTTTTAAAATGAAAAAAAAGAAACAATTTATTGGATCAAAGGTCTCAAAAAATCCCCACAACTCTAAGAGTCAGAGTTGTACCTTTATGTGAAAGAAAAGCCTAAAACTAGGTTTCATTGGGATTCCAGGAAGGAAGGAAATAGCTGGGTAAGAGAACACTGGATTTGGGGAAATATGGGGAAAAGGACCCTCAAACAGAGAGGAAAGAATAGATTAGCCCAGAAGATTCAGGAGAAGAACTTTATACTTACAACACTTGTTTAATATTAAGTTGTATAACACAACAAGGGCTACCCTTGCTAATATTAGTTATACTAATTCTTATAAGTATTTAAACCAAATTCTTGATTTTTCCATTTTTCCTGAAAATAACATGCAATTGAATTCTGCAGAATGGGTCATTACTAATAGCAGCATCTCATTGTCAATAAAAATGCTACAATTTGGTTAGTTCTTCTAATATATTTCACATTCACACTCCACCTACCTCCTTCATAACTGGACTACAGCAATTTTCAGAGCAAAGAAGTGTTCAGATTTTCCTTTTATTTGCACTTTCTCATGAAGTATAAAATTTCCAAGAGAATAAAATCTATATAAACTGTCCTACTTAGTAAATGACTTGCTTAACTAAGAGCCATTTGTGAAAGTGACCAGAGGCAGATGAAAAGATCTGAAAATAGCCATCCTGAACTTTGGGTGCGGAGACTAACTCTTATAGTCTCACAAGCTTTCCCTTGAGGAAATACACTAAAGCTTCTTGAGTTAAGGGCTATTGTCACAATTTCTTGGCTCACTTAGTCATGTTTATGACTTCACTGAATCTAAAGGTAAAATTTTAAAGAATAACAGTAAAACAAATAAGATAAAATTTTGAAATTAAAATCCAGACATGTTAATAGACAATAAACAATAATGCTTTAGATTTTATAGAAAGGGGATAGCTTAGAATGTGTGGAGAAAATATAGGAAAAATACTTTGACCCAAAATAAGAAAGTCTCGCTTTTTATCATATATCATTTTTTAAGTAGTTTTAATTACCATACAGAGGTTAAAACTAATCTGAGTTATCACAATTAATGTTCTTTAAATCAGTCATAGAAGGACATCCCAAGTGATCTCTCAGCTGTACTCCTTGACTACCAAACTTTCCAGATTTTACTTGAAAGATGCCCTAACACATTAAATAAGCTGAGATCTAGATGGAGTACCCTCCTCTAGGAAATAAGTCCCTTCAAATACTTTTAGAATTATAGATACTTTTTTAGAATGAATTAAGAAATACTTTGAACAAAAATATTGGAAAAAAATTGGAAAACAGGCAAACTTTGTGTAATACAAAGTACCAGAGTCTATTTCTAAAGCAAGATTGTACAAAGTACATTAACAGTGAAAGCCTGAAAACAATTGTTTTAACATATTGTCAAAGTGTTAATCTTCCTATTTATCTAACTTAAAGTACAATTATGATGAGAATTGTTTCTTCCTCAATTCTAATGTCTAATGTTTACATAAACCCATATTTTATCCATTGGATCCACATAATTACCATAAGAAATATTCATTTATTTCCAGTGAAGCTTATTATCAGGTGGAAGATACTGACGAAGGTAAATTTTATATATATATATATGTATGTAATACATGTATATTTATATATAGGTATAAAATATCCACATGAAAATTGAATGTAACCATTGGTGTTAACTACAGTTTAGGTTTGTAGGTTAGATAGAAATATGTAACACTTTATTTTTTATGATTAATAAAAATTGCTGCAACTCTATGTAAATGAAACTATTTGATTCAACACCTTTTTTATAGACTTCTCAATTTTAAAAGGCAACAATGAAAAGGTACAGATTCTATAGTGTTCACGGCGATCACAAGGGTCTTGAGAGTCCATGACATTCGTCTTGTGCTCTTATCAATGAAATCTGTTATGTCATTTCCCTAGAACTTCCAACCTGTCGACTTAGCCTTCTCATTGCCACCTTCATATCTCTGTTCCCTAAAGTATATATGGCAGGATTTAAGACAGGGGTGATGGCAAAGTCCACAATGGCAAAAATTGTATCCAATGACTTAGTAGGGAAAGGCCATACATAAAAAAAACATGCATGGAAGGAAAAACAAAACATAACAGTGATGTGAGCTGACAGAGTGAAGAATGCTTTGGGTAAATCCTCTGAAGAATTTGTCAGACAGGGACCAGAATAAAAGTGTATGATACAAATAAGAGAAAGAAGGTGCCCACAGATATGAAGCCACTGCTGACAATGACCACAAATTCTAGTCCATAAGTATCCATGCATGCAAGTTTAATAACCTGAGGAAAATCACAATAAAAGCTCCCCACATTATTAGGTCCACAGAAAGGTAAATTTATGACAAAAGTAAACTGAGTCATAGCATGAGTCACTCCGATTATCCAAGCAGCCACTGCCAAAAGCATGCACATTTTGGGATTCATAATAGTTAGATAATGGAAGGCTTGCAAATTGCTGTGTACCTGTCACAGGCCATGGCTATGAGCAACACCATCTCTACTCCTCCTGTGGACGAAGAACATTTGCATCATGCAGTTGTGGAAGGAAATGATTTTACAAGCACTGAAAAGATCGGAGATCATCCTAGAAACTGTGGTAGATGAAAGGCCCAGGTCAATGAGTGATAGGTTGGCTAGCAGAATATATATGGGGGTGTGTACATGAGAATAAAAATCACTGTGAACACAATGAAGAGGTTTCCCAGGATAACCCCCAAATAGAATATAGAGAAGAAGAAAAAAAGTAAAAACTGCATTCCCAAGGATTGTGTAAGTCCCAGTAACACAAATTCAGTTACCACAGAGCCATTACCTTGGTCCACTGAATCATAAAGAAGGGAAGACTGTCAAGTAACCTGAAACAAAAGAAAGGAGGAATCAACTTAGAAGTACCAAAAATGTTGTGTTAAATGTTGATCATTTAAAATTGGTCCTTTTACTTAATTGATAAGAGTACTTACAAAACAATGGGAATCCAGGGTATAAAACATTGAGTACAGCAAAGCTGTGCTCAGAGTCAGTCTATTGCTTTAAATGCTCCCATTTATTTAAGTATGTGAAGTAATCAGACAACTTATACAGTTAGCAAAGAATGCACACCATAAACACAAGGAATTCAAGTGAAGGAAAATAAAAAAATTAAAAACAAAAACTAAATGAATCCCAGAAAATTGGAAGAGTGTATATGAGCATATAAAATGTTTTTTTAAAGACAACCTTTTAAAAATATAATTAAGAATAATAGGAGAAGAATCAAGATCGTGGAGTAGGAGGACGTGCGCTCACTCCCTCTTGCAAGAGCACCAGAATTACAACTAACTGGTGAACAACCATCGACAGAAAGACACTGGAACTCACCAAAAAAAAGCCATCCCACATCCAGAGACAAAGGAGAAGCTGCAATGAGGTGGTAGGAGGGGCGCAATTGCATTAAAATGAAATCCCATAAATGCTGGGTGGGTGACTCACAAGCTAGAGAACAGTTATACCACAGAAATCCTGAGGGTTCTGAGCCTCACATCAGGTTTCCTAACCTGGGGGTCCAGCAACGGGAGGAGGAAACCCCAGAGAATCAGACTTTGAAAGCCAGCGGGATTTGACTGCAGGACCTCCACAGGACTGAGGGAAACGGAGACTCCACTATCAGAGGGCACACAAAAAATGTGCTCACCAGGACCCAGGGGGAAGGAGCAGTGATCCCATAGGAGGCTGAACCAGACCTACCTGCTGGTGTTGGAGGGTTGCCTGCAGTGGTGGGGGGCAGCTGTTGCTCGCGGAGGAGACAGGGGCACTGGCAGCAGGGGTTCTGGGAAGTGCTCATTGGCGTGAGCCCTTCCAGACTCCACCATTAGCTCCACCAAAGAGCCTGTAAGCTCCAGTGCTGGGTAGCCTCAGGCCAAAGGACCACCAGGGTGGGAACACAGCCCCACCCATTGGCAGACAAGCAGATTAAAATGTCACTGAGCTACACCCACCAAGTTGGATTAAAGTTTTACTGAGCTCCGCCCACCCAGCCCAACCCACCATCAGTCCCTCCCAAGAGGAAGCACCCAGGAGCCTCCTAGACAGCTTCCTCCACAAGAGGGCAGACAGCAGAATCAAGCAGTATCAGCACTATTTCATCTTGCTGGAACTGAAAATCACAGCCACAGAAAGACACAGAAAATGAAAAGGCAAAAGACTTTGTACCAGATGAAGGGACATGATAAAACACCAGAAAAACAAATAAATGAAGAGGAGATAGGCACTCTTCCAGAAAAAGAATTCAGAATAATGATGGTGAAGATGATCCAGGACTTTGAAAAAAGACTGGATGCAAAGATAGAAAAGTTGCAAGAAAAGTTTACCAAAGATCCAGAAGAATTAAAGAGCAAACAAACAGAGATATGCAACACAGTAACTGAAATGAAAAATACACCAGAAGGAACCAATAGCAGATTAACTGAGGCAGAAGGGCGAATAAGGGACCTGGAAGACAGAATGGTGATAATCACTGGTATGGAAAAGAATAAAGAAAAAAGAATGGAAAGAACTGAAGAAAGCCTAAGATACCTTTGGGACAATGTTAAACACACCAACCTTCACATTATAGGGGTCCCAGAAGGAGAAGAGAGAGAGAAAGGACCTGAGAAAATACTGGAAGAGATTATAGTTGAAAACTTCCCTAACATGGGAAAGGAAATAGCTACCAAAGCCCAGGAAGTGCAGAGAGTCCCAGGCAGGATAAACCCAAGGAGAATCATGCCAAGACATATAGTAGTCCAATTGACAAAAATTAAAGACAGAGAAAAGTTATTAAAAGCAACAAGGGAAAAATGACAAATAACAAACAAGGGAACTCCCATGAGGTTAACAGCTGATTTCTCAGCAGAAACTCTGCAAGCCAGAAGGAAGTGGCACTATATATTTAAAATGATGACAGGGCAGAACCTACAACCAAGAGTACTCTACCCAGCAAGGATCTCATTCAGATTCGATGGAGAAATCAAAAGCTTTACAGACAAGCAACAGCTAAGAGAATTCAGAACCACCAAACCAGCCCTACAACAAATGCTAAAGGAACTTCTCTAAGCGGGAAACATAAAAGAAGAAACGGACCTACAGAAACAAAAACAAAACAATTAAGAAAATCATAATAGGAACATACATATCAATAATTACCTTGAATGTAAATGGACTAAATGTACCAACCAAAAGACACAGACTGGCTGAATGGATACAAAAAGAAGACCCATAGATATTCTGTCTACAAGAGATGGAATTCAGACCTAGGGACACATACAGACTGAAAGTGAGGGGATGGAAAAAGATATTCCATGCAAACGGAAACCAAAAGAAAGCTGGAGTAATGATACTCATATCAGATAAAATAGACTTTAAAATAACAAATGTTACAAGAGACAAGAAAGGACACTACATAAAGATCAAGGGATCAATCCAAGAAGAAGAGATAAAAATTATAAATATATATGCACCCAGTATAGGAGCACCTCAATACATAAAGCAGATGCTAACAACTATGAAAGAAGAAATCGACAGTAACACAATCATAGTGGAGGACTTTAACACCCCACTTACACCAATGGACAGATCATTCACACAAAAAATTAATAAAGAAACACAAGCTTTAAATGACACAATAAATCAGCTTGATTTAATAGATACCTATAGGACATTACATCCAAAAACAGCAGATTGCACATTCTTCTCAAGTGCACATGGAACATTCTCCAGGATAGATAACATTTTGGGTCATAAATCAAGCCTTGGTAAATTCAAGAAAACTGAAATCGTATCAAGCATCTTTTCTGACTGCAATGCGATAAGATTAGAAATCAATTACAGGAAAAAATCTGTAAAAAACACAAACACATGGAGGCTAAACAATACACTACTAAATAACCAACAGATCACTGAAGAAATCAAAGAGGAAATAAAAAAATACCTAGAGACAAATGACAATGAAACACAATGATCAAAAACCTATGAAATGCAGCAAAGGCAGTTCTAAGAAGGAAGTTTTTAGCAATACAATCCTACCTCAAGAAACAAGAAAAATCCCAAATAAACAATCTAACCTTACACCCAAAGAAACTAGAGAAAGAAGAACAAACAAAACCCAAAGTTAGTAGATGGAGAGAAATCATGAAGATCAGAGCAGAAATAATTGAAATAGAGACAAAGAAAACAATAGCAAAAATCAATAAAACTAAAAGCTGGTTCTTTGAGAAGATAAATAAAATCGATAAACCTCTAGCAAGACTCATCAAGAAAGAGAGGGAGAGGACTCAAATCAATAAAAATAGAAATGAAACAGAAGTTACAATGGACACTGCAGAAATAAAAAGCACAATAAGAGATTACTACAAGCAACTATATGCCAATAAAATGGACAGCTTGGATGAAATGGACAGGTTCTTAGAAAAGTATAACCTTCCAAGACTGAATCAGGAAGACATAGAAAATATGAACAGACCAATCACAAGTAATGAAATTGAAACTGTGATTAAAAATCTCCCAACAAACAAAAGTCCAGGATCAGATGGATTCACAGGTGAATTTTATCAAACATTTACAGAAGAGCTAACACCCATCCTTCTCAAACTCTTCCAAAAAATTGCAGAGGAAGGAACACTCCCAAACTCATTTTATGAAGCCACCATCACCCTGATACCAAAACCAGACAAAGATACTCCAAAAAAAGAAAACTACAGACCAATATCACTGATGAATTTAGATGCAAAAATCCTCAGCAAAATACTAGCCAACAGAATCCAACAACACATTAAAAGGATCATACAGCATGATCAAGTGGGGTTTATCCCTGGAATGCAAGGATTCTTCAATATACACAAATCAATTAATGTGATACACCATATTAACAAATTGAAGGATAAAAACCACATGATCATCTCAATAGATGCAGAAAAAGCTTTTCACAAAATTCAACACCCATTTATGATAAAAACTCTCCAGAAAGTAGGCATAGAGGGAACCTACCTCAACATAATACAGGCCATATATGACAAACCCACAGCAAACATCATCCTCAATGGTGAAAAACTGGAAGCATTCCCTCTAAGATCAAGAACAAGGCAAGGATGTCCACTCTCGCCACTACTATTCAACATAGATTTGGAAGTCCTTGCCACAGAAATTGGAGAAGAAAAAGAAATAAAAGGAATCCAAATTGGAAAAGAAGTCAAACTGTCAGTGTTCGCAGATGACATGATATTATATATAGAAAATCCTAAAGATGCCACCAGGTAACTACTTGAGCTAATCAATGAAATTTGGTTAAGTTGCAGGATACAAAATTAACACACAGAAATCTCTTGCATTTCTATACACTAACAATGAAAGATCAGAAAGAGAAATTAAGGAAACAATCCCATTCACCACTGCAACAAAAAGAATAAAATACCTTGGAATAAACCTAACCAAGGAGGTAAAAGACCTGTACTCAGAAAACTATAAGACACTAATGAAAGAAATCAAAGACAACACAAACAAATGGAGAGACATACCATGTTCTTGGATTGGAAGAATCAACATTGTGAAAATGATTATATTACTGAAAGCAATTTACATATTCAATGCAATCCCTATCAAATTACCAATGGCATTTTTCACAGAACTAGAACAAGAAATTTTACGACGTGTATGGAAACACAAAAGAACCCGAATAGCCAAAGCAATCTTGAGAAGGAAAGACGGAGTTGATGGAATCAGGCTTCCCGACTTCAGGCTATACTACAAGGCCACAGTGATCAAGACAGTATGGTACTAGCACAAAAACAGAAATATAGATCAGTGGAACAGGATAGAAAGCCCAGAGATAAACTATGGTCAACTAATCCATGACAAAGGAGGCAAGGATATACAATGGAGAAAAGGCAGCCTCTTCAATAAGTGGTGCTGGGAAAACTGGACAGCTACATGGAAAAGAATGAAATTAGAACACTTCCTAACACTATACACAAAAATAAACTCAAAATGGATAAAAGACCTAAATGTAAGGCCAGACACTATGAAACTCCTAGAGGAAAACATAGGAAGAACACTCTTTGACGTAAATAACAGCAAGATCCACCCCCTAGAGTAATGGAAATAAAAACAAAAATAAATAAGTGGGACCTAATGAAACTTCAAAGCTTCTGCACAGCAAAGGAAACTATAAGTAAGACGAAAAGACAACCCTCAGAATGGGAGAAAATATTTGCAAACGAATCAACAGACAAAGGATTAATCTCCAAAATATATAAACAGTTCATGCAGCTCAGTATCAAAAAAACAAACAACCCAATCAGAAAATGGGCAGCAGACTGAAATAGGCATTTTTCCAAAGAAGACATATGGATGGCCAAGAGGCACATGAAAAGCTGCTCAACATCACTAATTATTAGAGAAATGCAAATCAAAATGACAATGAGGTTATCACCTCACACCGGTTAGAATGGGCTCATCAGAAAATCTACAAACAGTAAATACTGGAGAGGGTGTGGAGAAAAGGGAACACTCTTGCACTGCAAGAATGTAAATTGATACAGCCACTATGGAGAACAGTATGGAGGTTCCTTGCAAAACTAAAAATAGAACTACCATATGACCCAGCAATCCCAGTATTACACATATACCCAGAGAACACCATTATTCAAAAAGACTCATGCATTCCAATGTTTATTGCAGCACTATTTACAATAGCCAGGACATGGAAGCAATCTAAATGTCCATCAACAGATGAATGGATAAAGAAGATGTGGTACATACATACAATGGAATATTACTCAGCTGTAAAAAGCAATGAAACTGGGACATTTTTAGAGACATGGATGGACCTAGAGACTGTCAGACAGAGTGAAGTGAGTCAGAAAGAGAAAAACAAATATTGTACATTAACACATATATGTGGACTATAGAAAAATGGTACAAATCAACTGGTTTGCAAGGCAGAAATAGAGAAACAGATGTAGAGAACAAATATATGGAAACCAAGTGGGGAAGGCGGGGAGGGTTGGGGGGGAAATGAATTGGGAGATTGGGATACCAAATTGTACACTCTAAATATAGGCAGTTTATTGTAAAAAATAAAAAAAAATTAAAAAAAGAATAACAAAATTATAAAAGTTAGAAATGAGTATAGAAATGCATAATAACAGTTAAGATACCTCTGAAGGCTATTTCCTACATGTACATAAAAACCATCTACCCTAAACCATTACATGAATCATATGTCCATTTGAAATACTATAGAGAGACAGAAGGTTGATATCTTCATAATATAAAAAAGTTCAAACCATTTAATAAAACCTCTGAGACCTAACAGATAAATGGACAAATGATATGAAGAGAGAATTCAGAAATGTAAATTATATATGTATCTGTGTGTATATATATTTCTTCCTCAGAAATCAAATAAGATAAAATGTATTACTTGTCTATTAAGTTAGAAAAAAGTTTTACAATTATTATTATCTGTCTATTAAGTTAGAAAAAAGTTTTACAATTATTATTATCAAGCCAACAAAGACTTATTGAAATACACACCTTCATACACTGCTGATAGAAACAGACTGATTTAAAATTAAAGAAAATATTTTGAAATCATGTGTCAAATATCTAGATTCCGTACCACTTGGTGCAATAATACTCCTTATGGAATTCTATTTGTACAGAAAAAGGTTTTTTTGCAGAAAAATATTTATCATATTTTACAGCTGGTAAAATTTTGAACACTTTAAATGTTAAACGTTAGGTTTAATTCTGTTATAATATATGTTTGTGAGGTAAATATTACTGTTATTAAAATAAATGTTAACAGAAATTTATAATAGCATTAGGAATATTTTTACTTATAATATTAATTGCAAGAAAAGTAAAAGAATGCATAGTACAGTAGTTGATTTTGATTTTCTTAGAGCTTCAAAAATCTTTTAGATTTTGAAATATTTTTCAGTATGCATATTATATTTATATTAGATTTTTTGATAAAAACATCAAAGAGCATGGAGAGTTAAAGGAATGGCTTATTAAGAATGTTTGAAAACAAAGATTGACCTGTAATTATTAGACGACTAACTGGGGAAGTAAAGGACTCTAGTTCTTCTCTCATCCAATTAGACATTTTCATAATATGTCAGAATTGATTTACAAGTGACATTATTAAGGTGGAATACAGCTAAACAAGTATAGTGTCCTGATGGAGCTGGGGTTTTATTGTGACAATAGGAAAGGTTTGATTCATTTCCTATTTTCACAATATATTATTGTTTTTATTACCTCTTGATTAATTTTTATATCATCTTCTACCTTCTCTCACCTAGATGTTCTCCTAAATATCCTTCCTAGCATTTTCTCTGAAAATGATGATTAACCATTTTCAATTTATTCATTCTACTGTCATTGGATTTCTCATCCATATTTAAATCACCCAGGTCTCAGGGACTTAAGGACAAAGGATTTGGGAAGGGAAACTGAATCTGGGGAGGATTATAGGGTTAAGAAAGTTATCCCTGGAAGGTTTCATGGCAATACCCACTATTCTGCTGGGCAGAAGGCGTTTGGTAGCTTCCTGATCTCACTATCCAATTCAGTGTCTTTAGAGAAATAAAGTTGAAGCTGAAGAATCATGTTGACTGCTTACAATTAAATGTTTTCTCCTATAAAACTAAAATAAAACATATAAACACAATACTTCAGGATTCATCATGAAATTGGGTGTTTCATTTTGTAAAAACAATTAAAGTCTCTAAATTAATTTGTCAGATTTGGAAACTTCCATTACTGTTATGTTAGTACTGCTGGAATAGTTTTTGTCTCGGAGTATGTGATAATTAAGTTTTTGAAAGAGGAAAATCGCAAACTATATGAGCCTACTAGCCTGAGGACTAAAACCTTCCATTTGTAAAATGTAATTTAATTTGTTTATAATATTTAGTCATTCTAAAAGGGATAATTATAATACAAAACATGGAACTATGAGTGTAATCAGTGTGGTGAAGTCAGAGTCAGTAGCGTGTCTAAGGAATGGGCAGGAAAGAAGACCTAAAGAAAGGAAGAATGAATGGATTAGAAAGGAAGTAGGAGAATAAAAGGGAGGCAGGGGAGGGAATAATCAGAATCCTAAAGGACAAATAAAGAGGATAAAATGATGATTAAAAGAGGCACTGGTGAAACTTTGTACATCTTTGCTGATGTCGCCTGTTATGATTTAAATCAATACACATCAATAGGTTATGAATACCTAAGAGTGTAGATGTTATTTGGCTTTTCCTTCCTGAAAGACTATTTCCTTTTTCATTGGGTATAGCTCTTCCCAATCCCTTTTCCTATTCTCCAAACAACCTGGCCAGTCCTTGACCAGTTCCCTTTCAGAACTTACAGCCACCAGCTCCTTGGTACCATCCCCTGGCACAAGGCCAGAATCTTTTTTGAATCTGATCATAGCATCTCAGCCAAGGCATTGACTGGAGCCTTCAAATTCAGAGGAAAGTAATAGTGAAGAGAGGGAAGCACACCAGAATCCTGGAGGATAAGAACTGAGATTTCCTTCTTTTTTAAAATGGAATTTGGTCCTCAAATAGGGTAGGAATAGGTGAGTCCAGATGTCTGTTTTACACAATGGAAAATGAAGTTTAAAATGAGTTGCAAAGCACAAAAGTCAGAAACATATGAATCTTGAAAAAATCTTCACGTTAAGGAGATAAAATGTCAAAGGTCATGCGTGTGTGCGTGGAATTAATTTTACAAGACAATGCAATTCAATGATTGAAATTTGATCATTGGAGAGAGATGGTGTATTATCAAAAGACAAAAATATTTCAGAAAGGAGAAAACTTCTGGCACAATATTTTACAGAGGAGCAGAAATTGAAGGGGGATTGGGGGGAGAGGGAGAGGGAAGCAAACATGGCAGGGGCAGTTTTGTAACTTAAAAGCATCTTTCCTACTTGCCTGTTTAGTCACAGGGTGCATATTGTTAGGAGAAGAGAAGTTCAGAGAGCTTACTCTTCATCTCTGTAAACAATCACTCCTACCCCCCTTAAAGACAAAGCTATATGTAAGATACTCCATAATGGGAAAGAAGCTAATTAGTTACACAGGAGAGTGACCCACTGCTGCTGCAGAGACAGCCAGTACCCAGCCCAGCATCAGTTTCTCTGGGGCACTAAATCGTTGTGTCACACACACAGGTTTCCTCAAGAGAGAAATACGGAAAGAACTGTCGGTGGATGAAACAGAGGCATAGACAGAAGGTTTTGAGGTAATATATTGGAGTGTATTCCCTATTTAGGATGGGTGAACTTTGGCTATGAATTGGTTGGAGTGACTGAGATGAGGGTGTCAAAATAGTTCTGAGCTGACAGAATATTCATAGGACCATGAATGAAACTTGAAGAGATAAATCTAAACTCTTAATATGTAAATATAATTCTTACAATTCATAACAGGAGAATAAATTAATGATTTTCCTGTTTTTAATTACAGAACATGTTTACCTGTGACTGTCTACCTGTGCTCCTAAACTTTGGAATGCTGGGAATGAAAGTCTGCTTTTGAACTTAATTTTCCTGAGTTGACCAGATACAAGTAAATTTTATATCTTATTGGATCAACTTCTTAAGAGTTCACGGGAAAACAGATAGAAACATAAAGAGAAAAAATGTAGGGAGTGATTCTGAGTTGTAACAGGAGCGTGTTTACCTGAGAAGGAGATCATCATTCAGAGGACCTGTAACAAGTCATCCAGACAAGCCTAGTAGATTTCTCTGAAGAAGCCTGGCTTTATCTGTGATGTGTACATACAAAAAATCTGACATCCAGGTTATCGTAGAGGCCTCAAGGTGTCATGGCTCTATATTTGTTGTATTTGTTTTAGAGATGTATTTCATTTTCTCCTGTTCAGAAACAAGGGAAAACAATATTCTCTAGAATAGCTGCAGAATGATGGCTGGTATCAAATTATTTTTTGTAAAATAGTGACATTCCAAATTGATGGAAAATGTCTCCTGTTTCCCTCTCCTTACCCCCATGCAGGGCTTGTCTGCAGCACTGTGAGCAGTACAGAGTTCTGTAAATCTTTCTACCATGCTCATATACTCCTGTCCCGATGTGCCTTTGTTCTCAGTGGGAGACTAGGGTACCAGACAAAACAGCATATTAAGATGAATGAGGAAGAACACAGGCAGAAATCAAGTGCTAGGAAGTTGGCCAGCTAGGCACAGAGCATCTCCTGGGGCTGTTTGAGGGCTGTCTCCTGGGGCAGGCATCATGAGTTTGCTTGGCAGTGGAGGGGGCCCCTGTGCCAACAGAAAAGCAGGAGTTGTTAATGTAGAGGTCATGAGCCCTGGGAGTATCAGAGAGGACTGAGAGCAATGACTACAGGCTGCCTGAGCTGAGACTGGCTCAAGATTTGAATCAGCCAAGCCTTCAAAAGAACTCACCAGTAGATTCCTTCTTGCAGGAGCACCAGAATTGCAACTAACTGCTGAACAATCAGCAACAGAAAGACACTGGAACTCACCAAAAAAGACACCCCACATCCAGAGACAATGGAGAAGCTGCAATGAGATGGTAGGAGGGGTGCAATCGTGTTAAAATCAAATCCCATAAATGCTGGCTGGGTGACTCACAAACTGGAGAACAGTTATACCACAAAAGTCCACCCACTAAAGTGAAGGTTCTGAGCCCCACATCAGGCTTCCCAACCTGGGGGTCTGGCAATGGGAGGAGGAATCCCCAGAGAATCAGACTTTGAAAGCCAGTGGGATTTGATTGTAGGACCTCCACAGAACTGGGGGAAACAGAGACTCCACTCTTGGAGTTTGTGGATTCCTGTGGGTGGAAAACTCTTTATGCAAGACTGCACAAGCCACAACAAATGCTGACTGATGCAGGTTTTTTCAGGTAGTTTAGACTAAGTTATGTTGCAGTAACAAACAACCTCAATACAAAAGGTTTATAACAAGCTTATTGTTTTTCCATTGTATTGAGGTATAATTGACAGATAAATATTGTGTATATTTAAGGCGTATAGCTTGATGCCTTGATATATGTCTACATTATTTATAGCAAATAATTACAATCAATCTAATTAATGAATCCACCATTTGACACAGTTACCTTTTTTTTTTCCTGTGAGAACTTTCGATTTACCTTCTTAGCAAATTTCAAGTACAAAGTACTTGAAAGTGAACTTGCTTGAATATTAGATCTCCAGAACTTATTCACTTTGGTATGTGAAACTTTGTCCCTTTTGACCCATTTCACCCTCCCCCATACCCTGGCAACTGCAATTCTACTCTTTGCTTCC
Organism: Hippopotamus amphibius kiboko; assembly: GCF_030028045.1. Classification (NCBI taxonomy): domain Eukaryota; kingdom Metazoa; phylum Chordata; class Mammalia; order Artiodactyla; family Hippopotamidae; genus Hippopotamus; species Hippopotamus amphibius. Next base: position 120,589,981 of record NC_080187.1, on the reverse strand, counting down.
ATGAATTTCACTATTTTAGATTTCTCATGTATGATACCATATAGTGTTTTGCTTTTTTGTTTTTTTTATAAATTTATGTATTTAATTTATTTATTGGCTGTGTTGGGTCTTTGTTGCTGCACATGGACTTTCTCTAGTTGCTGAGAACGGGGGCTACTCTTCATTGTGGTGTGCGGGCTCCTTGTTGTAGTGGCTTCTCTTGTTGTGGAGCACAGGCTCTAGGTTCTTGGACTTCAATAGCTGCAGCACATGGCCTCAATAGTTGCAGCTCATGGGCTTTAGAGCACAGACTCAATAGTTGTGGTGCATGGGCTTAGTTGCTCCGTGGCACGTGGAATCTTCCCAGAGCAGGGCTCAAATCCATGTCCCCTGCATTGGCAGGTAGATTCTTCACCACTGCGCCACCTAGGAAGTCTGTATTTTGCTTTTTATGATTGCTGTTTCACTTATCTCCAGGTTTAATCACATTGTTGCAGATGGCAGGATTTCCTTCCCTTTTTTTAAGGCTGAATAATATTTGGGGGGGGCGTGTGTGTGTGCACACGTGCGTGTGTATCACATTGTTTTTATTCATTTGTCTGTCACCAGACATTTAGGCTGTTTCCATATTTTGGTTAATGTGAGTAATGCTGCAGTGAACATGGGAAGGCAGATATCGCTTCAAGATACTGATTTCATTTCCTTTGCATATATACGAAGAAGTGGGATTGCTATATGAAAACGTAGTTCTATTTTTAATTTTTTGTGAACCTCAACACTGTTTTCCCATTACGGCAGGCATAGTTTTATTTTTATGTAGTTTCTTAAGTCCCTTAAATTGAAAATCTCTCCAGATCTGTGTATATAGAACTATTTATTTAATTTTTATAGCTTCATAGTATTTCTTTGTATATGTACTACAATGCGATTAATACCTTCTCTATTGATTGACATGTATCAACAACATTCTATTACATGTATATGTGTGTACATATGTGTAAATAAATACATGTTATATAAATACAGATGGTACATAGACATAATATTTGCTCTTGGGCTCTTATGTCAAGAAATAGATCTGTATATTTTGAATTCTAATAAAGATTGTCAATTGATAATTCCATCAACAATGTGTAAGAGTAGCTTTCATGTTGAAATACTGGAAATCCTTTTTCATTCTGAAATGTCTCTTCTCTTTCTCTTTCATTCGTTTTCCCTGTCAATTGACAGAACAGAAAACTGTGGATTTCCTTGTCACTGCTGCTGATGAGGCTGAGCATTCGTCAATAGGTTATTGGCCACTTGCACAGGTTTTCATTGTTCTTATTTTCAGTTCCTGTGCATGTATCCCTGTCTTCCCACTTTTTCATGTTTGACCTCCTTGTGGAGGTAATATATGAACCTTTCTATCAAATATAATGCTTTGTTTGACTGATGCCACTACTTTCCCTTTCTTATTGAACCGTAACAAACGAAAAGAGTGTGTATTAAGAAATAAATTTTTAACATTTAGAAAGTCAGGAGAAGAGAAAAACAGGGAAAAAAATGACCTGATTTTCTTACCACCAAGAAAAAAATCTATTAGTACTTTTTTTTTTTTTGCTGACTTTTTTTTTTTTGGGGGGGGTCTTTGAAACATTTTTTATTTATTTTGTACATTTGGGAACATACCAAATACACATTTTTTATATACCAGAATATGTATGTTTTAAAATCTACATATTGCATGATCAAAGCTTTTAGATAGAGACCTGATTCTAGCTTCTTTAAAATGTCACATCCACTGCAGTTAACTTTGGTCACTGTCCCATTCTCCCTTGCTCACCCCTGCTCTATGTTTTTCTCAGTGATTGGCTCTAAAATTCTCCATCCAGTGCCCTTGTGTCAGGGCCTCCTAGCACCACCCCTGAGGTGGCTACAGTACCCGCTCCATGACCATCACCCTCACAATGTCCTTCCTGACTGGCATGGCTGCCTTCAAGTCTGTTCTCGACTATAGCAGGTTCAAGATTCTCCAACATTCTTATGCTGCTTTCTTGCTGAGGCTGTGCAGGGTTGTGCCCAAAGGAGAGGCCAGGCATGGTGTGGAGTGCCACAGGGAGGAGGTTGTTAGAGGTGTGGGGCCTGGAGGAAAGCTTGGTGGTGGCAGGGCAAATGGGGGACTCACGGTATTCAAGTCAGGTGTGGAACAAGCATCACTATTTTGTTTCTTTGTTTAAGGATAAAGTACTGTAGAAATCATGTATGGGAAAATAAGTTACATCTCCGGTTGAATTCGATACAATTGATATTTGATCATCTTTGAACTACTGAAAGAAGAAATTCATATGACCCTCAAATTAATAAATGCATAAAAGCCCAGAGTTGAACAATTTATTGAGAAGAATGAAAGATAAACCTGTTTCTACTTTTTCCCTAGATGTATGGGTTTTAAAAAGGGTTTTCTTATATGTTTTTTCTTGGAAACATTTCCTTTTTCAAATGTTTAGTATTCACTTATTTTATAGCCCTGATTTTTATAAACATATGAGGAATAATGCTTTCTCCAGGTGAAAGAACTATAAATATTTTAATTCTCTAATTTTTCTTTTTATAAACAATGTATAATAGGTGCCCCTTATAGCTTAATTTTTCGCTTATCTATTTTTATCGCACTAATAAATATTGTTTTTTAAAGATCTTTATTGAATATAGTAGCTTTACACAGTTGTGCCAATTTTTGAGGAACACCGAAGTAAATCAGTTGTATTTATACATATATCCCCATATCCCCATCCTCCTGTGACTCCCTCACACCCTCCCTATCCTGGCCCTCTAAGTCATCACCCATCATCCAGTTTATCTCCTTCTGATATGCAGGAACTTCCCACGAGCTATCTATTTTACATTTGGTAGTGTATATATGTCTATGCTACTGTCTTACTTCGTCCCAGCTTCCCCTTTTCACCCACCCCGATCCCCCGTCAGCCTGTCCTCAAGTCTGTTTGCAACATCTGCATCTTTATTCTTTCCCTGTCACTGGGTTCATCGGTACCATTTTTTCTTTCTTTCTTTCTTTTTTTTTTTTTTTTTTGATACCATATGTAAGAGTTAGCATACAGTATTTGTTTTTCTCTTTCTGGCTTACTTAACTCTGTATGACAGTCTCTAGGTCTATCCACCTCATTACAAATAACTCATTTTCATTCCTTTTTATGGCTGAGTAATATTCCATTGTATATATGTGCCACATCTTCTTTATCCATTCATCTGTTGATGCGCATTTAGGTTGCTTACACATCCGGGCTATTGTAAACAGTGCTGCAATGAATATTATGGCACATGTTTATTTTTGGATTATGATTTTCTCTGGGAATACACCCAGTAGTGGGATTGCTGGGTTATATGGTAGTTCCATTTTTAGATTTTTAAGGAATCTCCAAATTGTTTTCCATAGTGGCTGTACCAACTTACATTCCCACCAATTGGGCAGGAGGGTACCCTTTTCTCCATACACTCTCCAGCATTTATTGTTTCTAGATGTTTTGATGATGGCCATTCTGACCTGTGTGAGGTGATACCTCATTGTGGTTTTGACTTGCATTTCTCTAATGATTTAGTGATGTTGAGCATCTTTTCGTGTGTTTGGGAGCCATCTGCATGTCTTCTTTGGAGAAATGTCTATTTAGGTCTTCCACCCATTTGTGGATTGGGTTATATACTTTCTTAGTATTAAGCTGCATGAGCTGCTTGTATATCTTGGAGATTAATCCTTTGACCGTTGCATCATTGGCAAATATTTTCTCCCATCCTGAGGGCTGTCTTCTTGACTTGTTTATGGTTTCTTTCACTGTGCAAAAGCTTTTAAGTTTCATTAGGTCCCATTTGTTTATTCTTGATTTTTTTTTTTTTGGCATTATAAAATTACCATTTTCCATATTCATCTTTTTTTAATTTTTTTTAATTTATTATTTTTGGGGGGATACACCAAGTTCAATCATCTGTTTTTATACACATATTCCGGTATTCCCTCCCTCCCTCGACTCCCCCTCCACCCTCCCTCGAGTCCCCCCCACCCTCCCCGTCTCAGTACTCTAAGGCATCTTCCATCCTTGAGTTGAACTCCCTTTGTTATACAACAACTTCCCACTGGCTATCTATTTTACAGTTGGTAGTATATATATGTCTGTGCTACTCTCTCACTTCGTCTCAGCTTCCCCTTCACCCCCCGCCCCCACAAACCTCAAGTTCTCCAGTCCATTCTCTGCATCTGCGTCCTTGTTCTTGTCTTGTCACTGAGTTCATCAATACCATTTTTAGATTCCATATATGTGAGTTAGCATACAATATTTGTCTTTCTCTTTCTGACTTACTTCACTCTGTATGACAGACTCTAGGTCTATCCACCTCATTACAAATAACTCATTTTCATTCCTTTTTATGGCTGAGTAATATTCCATTGTATATATGTGCCACATCTTCTTTATCCATTCATCTGTTGATGCGCATTTAGGTTGCTTACACATCCTGGCTATTGTAAACAGTGCTGCAATGAATATTATGGTACGTGTTTATTTTTGGATTATGATTTTCTCTGGGAATACACCCAGTAGTGGGATTGCTGGGTTATATGGTAGTTCTATTTGTAGTTTTTTAAGGAACCTCCAAATTGTTTTCCATAGTGGCTGTACCAACTTACATTCCCACCAACAGTGCAGGAGAGTTCCCTTTTCTCCACACCCTCTCCAACATTTGTTGTTTCCAGATTTTGTGATGATGGCCATTCTGATCGGTGTGAGGTGATACCTCATTGTGGCTTTGACTTGCATTTCTCTGATGATGAGTGATGTTGAGCATCTTTTCATGTGTTTGTTGGCCATCTGCATGTCTTCTTTGGAGAAATGTCTATTTAGGTCTTCCGCCCATGTGTGGATTGCGTTATTTGCTTTTTTGGTATGAAGCTGCATGAGCTGCTTGTATATTTTGGAGGTTAATCCTTTGTTCGTTGCTTCATAGGCAACTATTTTTTCCCATTCTGAGGTTGCCTTCTAGTCTTGTTTATGGTTTCTTTCACTGTGCAAAAGCTTTTAAGTTTCGTGAAGTCCCATTTATTTATTCTTGATTTTATTTCCATGATTCTAGGAGGTGGGTCACAAAGGATCTTGCTTTGATGTATGTCATAGAGTGTTCTGCCCATGTTTTCCTCTAGGAGTTTTATAGTGTCTGGCCTTACATGTAGGTCTTTAATCCATTTGGAGTTTATTTTTGTGTATGGTGTTAGGAAGTGTCCTAATTTCATTCTTTTGCAAGTAGCTGCCCAATTTTGCCAGCACCACTTATTGAAGAGGCTGTCTTTTTTCCATTGTACGTTCTTGCCTCCTTTGTCAAAGATAAGGTGTCCATAAGTGCGTGGGTTCACCTCTGGGTTCTCTATTCTGCTCCATTGGTCTACATTTCTGTTTTTGTGCCAGTACCATACTGTCATGATCACTGTAGCCTTGTAGTATAGTTTGAAGTCTAATTCCACCAACTCTGTCTTTCCTTCTCAAGATTGCTTTGGCTATTCAGGGTCTTTTGCATTTTCATACAAATCCGAAGATTTCTTGCTCTAGTTCTGTGAAAAATGCTGTTGGTAACTTGATAGGCATTGCATTGAATCTGTAAATTATTTTGGGTAGGATAGTCATTTTCACAATGTTGATTTTTCCAATCCGAGAACATGGTATGTCCCTCCATCTGTTTGTATTGTCTTTGATTTCTTTTATCAGTGTTTTATAGTTTTCTGCATACAGGCCATTTGCCTCCTTAGGCAGGTTTATTCCTAGATATTTTATTCTTTTTGTTGCAATGGTAAGTGGGAGTGTTTCCTTAATTTCTCTTTCTGCTCTTTTGTTGTTAGTGTATAGCAATGCGAGAGATTTCTGTGCATTAATTTTGTATCCTGATACTTTGCTAAATTTATCGATTAGTGTTCGCAGTTTTCTAGTAGCATATTTAGAGTTTTCTACGTATAATATCATGTCATCTGCAAAGAGTGACATTTTACTCCTTTTCCAATTTGGATTCCTCTTATTTCATTTTCTTCTCTGATTGCTGTGGCTAAAACTTCCAAAACTATGTTAAATAATAGTGGTGAGAGTGGAGACCCTTTTGTTGTTCCTGTCCTTAGAGGGAATGCTTCCAGTTTTTCACCATTGAGAATGATGTAGGCTGTTGGATTGTCATATATGGCTTTTATTATGTTGAGGTAATTTCCTTCTATGCCCATTTTCTGGAGAGCTTTTATCAAAAATGGATGTTGAAATTTGTCAAAAGCTTTTTCTGCATCTGTTGAGATGATCATATGGTTTTTATCTTTCAGCTTGTTAATATGATGTAACACATTGATTGATTTGTGAATATTGAAGAATCCTTGCATCCCAGGGATAAATCCCACTTGATCATGGTGTACGATCGTTTTAATGTGCTGTTGGATTCTGTTAGCTAGCATTTTGTTGAGGATTTTTGCATATATATTCATCAGTGATATTGGTCTGTAATTTTCTTTTTTTGTGACATCTTTGCCTGGTTTTGGTATCAGGGTAATGGTGGCCTCGTAGAATGAGTTTGGGAGTGTTCCTCCTCCTGCTACATTTTGGAAGAGTTTGAGAAGGATAGTTGTTACCTCTTCTCAAAATGTTTGATAGAATTCGCCTGTGAAACCATCTGGCCCTGGGCTTTTGTTTGTTGGGAGAGTTTCAATCACAATCTCAATTTCATTACTTGTGATTGGTCTGTTCATATTTTCTATTTCTTCCTAGTTCAGTCTTGGTAGATTGTACTTTTCTCAGAATGTATCCATTTCATCCAGATTATCCAATTTGTTGGCATATACTTGCTTCTGGTAGTCTCTCATGATCTTTTGTATTTCTGCGGTGTCGGTTGTTACTTCTCCTTTGTCATTTCTAATTCTGTTGATTTGCGTCTTCTCCCTTTTTTTCCTGATGAGTCTGGCTATGGTCTATGAATGTTGTTTATCTTCTCAAAGAACAAGCTTTTAGTCTTATTGATCTTTGCTATGGTTTCCTTCATTTCTTTTTCATTTATTTCTGATCTGATCTTTATGATTTCTTTCCTTCTGCTCACTTTGGGGTTGTTTTGTTTTTCTTTCTCTAATTGTTTTAGGTGTAAGATTAGGCTGTTTATTCGAGATTTTTCTTGTTTCTTGAGGTAGGGCTGTATTAATAGAAACTTCCCTCTTAGATTGGCTTTTGCTGCATCCCATAGGTTTTGGGTTGCTGTGTTTTCATTGTCATTTCTCCCTAGGTATGTTTTGGTCTCCTCTTTGATTTCTTCAGTGATTTCTTCATTGTTTAACATATTGTTTAGCCTCCATGTGTTTGTATGTTTTGCAGTTTTTTCCTGTAATTAATATCTAGTCTCACGGCATTGTGGTCAGAGAATATGCTTGATATGATTTCAATTTTCTTGATTTTACCAAGGCTTGATTTGTGACCCAAGATGTGATCTATCCTGGAGACTGTTACATGTACACTTGAGAAGAAAGTGTATTCTGTAGTGTTTGAATGGAATGTCCTATAAATATCAATTAAGTCAAGATGGTCTAATGTGTCATTTAAAGCTTGTGTGTCCTTATTTTCTGTTTGAATGATCTGTCCATTGGTGTAAGTGGGGTGTTCAAGTCTCCTACTATTATTGTGTTACTGTCAATGTCCCCTTTTATGTCTGTTAGCATTTTCCTTATGTATTGAAGTGCTCCTATGTTGGGTGCATAGATATTTACAATTGTTCTATCTTCTTCTTTGATTGATCCCTTGATCATTATGTAGTGTCCTTCCTTGTCTCTTGTAATAGTCTTTACTTTAAGGTCTACTTTGTCTGATATGAGTACTGCTACTTCAGCTTTCTTTTGACTTCCATTTGCATGGAATATTTTTTTCCATCCCCTTACTTTCAGTCTGTGTGTGTCCCTAGGCCTGAAGTGGTTTTCTTGTAGGCAGCATAGATAAGGGTCTTGTTTTTGTATCCATTCAGCCAGTCTGTGTCTTTTGGTTGGAACATTTAATCCATTTACATTAAAGGTAATTATTGACATGTATGTTCCTATTACCATTTTCTTAATTGTTTTGGGTTTGTTTTTGTTGGTCTTTTCCTTCTCTTGTGTTTTCTGCTTAGAAAAATTCCTTTAGCAATTGTTGTAAGGCTGGTTTGGTGGTGCTGAATTCTCTTTAACTTTTGCTTATCTGTAAAGCTTTTGATTTCTCTGTCGAAACTGAATGAGATTCTTGCTGGGTAGAGTACTCTTGGCTGTAGGTTTTTCTCTTTCAGGACTTTCAATATATTCTGCCACTCCCTTCTGGCCTGCAGAGTTTCTGCAGAAAGGTCAGCTGTTATCCTGATGGGTTTTCCCTTGTATGTTATTTGTTGCTTTTCTCTTGTTGCTTTTAATATTTTTTCTTTGTGTTTAATTTTCATTAGTTTGATTAATTTGTGCCTCAGTGTATTTCTCCTTGGGTTTATTCTGTATGGGACTCTCTGCACTTCTTGGACTTGATTAACTATTTCCTTTCCCATGTTGGGGAAGTTTTCCATTATAAGCTCTTCAAATATTTTCTCAGACCCTTTCTTTTTTTCTTCTTCTTCTGAGATGCTTATGATTCAAATGTTGTTGTGCTTAATGTTGTCACAAGGTCTGTGAGACTGCCTTCCATTCTTTTTATTCTCTTTTCCTTTTCCTGCTCTGTGGCAGTTATTTCCACCACTCTCTCTTCTAACTCACTTACTTGTTCTTCTGCCTCAGTTATTCTGCTCTTTATACCATCTAGAGTATTTTTAATTTCAGTTATTGTGTTGTCCATTACTGTTTGTTTGTTCTTTAGTTCTTCTAGGTCCTTATTAAATGTTTCTTGTATTTTCCCTATTTTATTTTTGAGATTTTGGATCATCTTTACTATTATTACTCTGAAGTCTTTTTCATGCATTCTTCCTATTTCCTCTTCATTTGTTTGGTCTTGTGGGTTTTTATCTTGCTCCTTTGCCTGCTAGGTGTTCCTTTGTTTTCTCATTTTGTCTATTTTATAGTATTTGCTGTCTCCTTTCCCTATGCTGCCTAGTAGTAATTCCTCTTGTTTCTGCTCTCTGCCCCCTGTGGTGGAGTTGGTCCCTGTCTTGAGTAGGCTTCCTGGTTGGAGGGTCTGGTGCCTGCTTTCCGGTGTGTGGATCTGAGTCTTTTCTCTCTGATGAGCAGGGCCAGGTCAGGTAATGTGTTTTAGGGTATCTGTGAGCTTAATATGGCTTTAGGTAGTCTGATGGGTGGGTCTGTGTTCCTGTCTTGTCTGTAGTTTGGTGTGAGGTTTCCAGCACTGGCAGTTGCAGGCAGTCGGGTGAAGCCAGGTCTTAGACTCTGATAGAGGGCTCCATGAGAATTCTCTGCAGTTAATCTTCCCTGTGGCTGAAGAATCTCTACTGATCTAGCATCCTGGATTCGGTGCTCCCTCCCCAGAGTCTCCAACTTGACTTCTGGTCGAGTAATCCAGACTTCAGAGGTCACCAATTATGTTGGTATCTTTGCAGTCCTCTCTGGTGTCCAAGGTTTTCTGCTGGTGTTCAGCTGGTTTTCTGTGGGAATTATTGCATCTTTTGATGTATTCCTGATACATCTGTGGAGAGGTATCCATTCCATGTCCTTCTACTTTGCCACCATCTTTCTTCCCCCTGTTTCATGGTGGAAGGCTGCAACCACTTGTTTTTATTTTTTGGTAATGTTTGGAAATATTGCAATGAACCCTTTTGACAGCAACAAGCTCAAAAAAATGAAAATACATATTTAGTGAATAACTAAGTACAGAGTATCCATTTTAAAAGAAAATTGAGGATCAACATGTAACTTGAACAGAATATTTGTCAACATTTACCACCCATCAAGGGAGCCACGGTGACTCACTGACCACATGAACATCAGAAGACATCAATCTGCCTAAGAAGCATCAACATCTATTTCAAAAATTGTTATTTTCAGAAAATGGTACCCAAAGATGATGGTGTACCATGTGCACCTGCAGAAGGTGTCTTTATGGATTACTCTGTGATATGTGACTTTTCATTTAAGTACACTAGTTGTTCTGCTAAACTAATTCCCCTTATTTCAATTCCTAGTCTTTTTGTGCAAGAAGAATGAATCAATACCATTAACTGAATTCTTGGCTAATTAGCATAGATTTGCAAACAGTTAAATGGTCAATGTCATCAGATGCTTCAAAGAGAAGTTAGTTGAGTGAACATCAATAATCATCTGATTCCTCACACACATCCTGGATAAGAGTAAAGCTTTGAGAAGTTTACGCTGTCTTAAGTGAAACAGCTGACAATAGTGATTGCTATTGCAAATGCAGTTAAAAAGTTCATCACTGAAGATAAAACTATTTGTTTTTGTGATGTAAGTACAAACACAAATTTGGTATTAACACAGCATCCTGGTAAAAACAATGTTCTTACAAAATTAAGAAATGTGTAAGGCAGAAACATACTTGAAATAATTTCAAAATCCCCCCATACCATGATAGTCAACCAATCAAAATAACTATAGTTTACAAAATGATCGTGTATATGTATATGTGTATTATGATCAATGCCTTATAATTTTTATTTTACTTACTTTAACTGTATATATACATATATATTGATAGATACATATATATATCACATATACAAATGTAAAAGTTTTATAGATTTTGGTTTATAGTTATTTTATGTAACTAAAATAAATTATATATATATAACTATATGCATTGTTAAATAGTAACTATAAATAAATATTGTTATATTTCATACACACACACACACACACGCATGCACACACACACACAGCAGCAGCAGCAGCAACCAGAAACAAAGTTTTGGTAGCAAAGCTGATGCTACTTATACATGTAGTATGCATTTGTTCTCTTTGCTCTCAATCATCAATAGGATGTTAGAAAGCTTGTAGAAATATTTCATAATTAAACCCCAGTATCCTACAATGGTGTTGATCTATTTTTGTAAAGAAATCCTTTAGATTTTATTGCATTCTGTTCAAAATCCATTAGAAATCTTTGATATGAAGTAATCAAAGTTCCAATGGATGAAATGCCAGAACACTTAAGTTTCTGAAGCTTTTAGCATATTTCAATCATAAAATCAAAGCTCTCAAACAGGAAGAGATTAAAATTAATCCCTACAAAAGGAAGCAACTGAAATAATTAACTAATAGAGCACCTCAAATAGCATGAAAATTTTAATTTGAAATTCTCTAACTGCACTTTGCATCAGATCCACTGGTAGGAAGAATCTTTTGATGGAATTCCAGAATTCCTATCTTTGCAAATTAGAAAACTTATATTCAATAGAAAGGAAAAATTCCAAAGGGCTCAAATTTCACAGCATCAAAATTTAGCAAAATATTAAATAAAATCATAAATGAAGGCAAGCTACTTAATGAATTTTATGTTGTAAAAGTATTTGTCAAAAAATATCTTCTAGGTGGAGATCCAAAGATGGTAAATTGCTTGGGGCTAAAATAATTATATATTTAATTATGGGAAAATACAGATGAGACAATATTTTCTATTTATCAAAATATGCTCTGACTTACCATATACCCCTGTAGGAACTGATGAGGTCTTTTTTTTTTCTATCAGAAATATTAGAGTCTACAGAGAAGAGACATATGGAGGAAAGAGTAGTTTCAAATGTATTAATCACAAAATACAAATTGAAAAGTTTGCAGGCAACTATTTACATACATAAAATCACACTTAAAAATATAGCTGATTCACTTTGTTGTACAGCAAAAACTGGCACAACAGTGTAAAGCAATTATACTCCAATAAAGAGCTTAAAAATAAAAACGCTCCCCTTTAGCACCTGAAAAAAATATACATATATAATCTTTAGAAAAATACTAGAGATATTGTATTAGAGAAATGCCAAGGTAACTGACTTAATTATGTACATATATCCCAAGAATAATTATTCTGCCTTTGTTGGTTTTAATATTCAGGTAATCAATATAAATAAATTTTAAATTTAATATGCAATGTTATCTTAGATTTTTAGAAAAAGTTAAAATAACATTATGTATATATACTGAAACCAATCTTGATTAATGTTTTTCAGAAACGTCTATCATTTTCATTTTTTACTGTCCACTTTCACTCACAAAAGCTCACCTCTTTGAACATTAAATTTTATGATCACTCTGACCATAATTTATGTAAAAAATCTAACAGAGTGTCTGGCTCAATAAATGGTAACTGTTATTAACAAGCAGAGCTGATTTACATGACTGGTTAATAAAGGAACGATGGTACTTCACTCACTCTCCTTGTTCACATTCACACTATGAGCTTATTTTTCAGGACAAAGAATTAACACACACACAACTCATTTGTGGCAGAAGCAGATTTTCTAAGGGGTGACAATAATGCTTAATGCAAAATAATACAAATAAGAGTACATAGCTATGGAACATGATGATGGTCTTTAGGGAGTGACCTGAGGAGCTTTCACAGTATTTTCATATTTCTAAAATGGTTCAAAGTCAGAATTCATAAGCCATTCTTATCCATATAGAAAAGAGGCAAAGTAAGTATGTCTATGCCTAGAGGAAACAACAGAATAATTTAAACAGGAGTCTTTCCACTGCCCACTCATCAGGTTCAGGGAAAGATTATTTAGGAAAAGAAAAAACCTGTCTATATATACATATGCATTAACTGTGATGAGGTAAGAATAGTTTTTTACCCATCTCAAAATCAATGGCAATATCTCTGAATGACTCAAAATCCAAGACTTCAACATGGCAATCTAGGTCATGTCCATGTATAATATGTTAAACTCTAAGGAATAACCCATTATCATCTACTGTTAACATCGTTCTTACAGGCTCTCATATAAGCAAAGCACACTGTAGTCAGTAACCAAGGCCGGCATTCAGATTGTATGTTCTGGTGGTAAAAATACTGAAATACTTCCATAGCACTTGATAAAAAGAAAACCTCTATTTATTGAGACTACAAGCTACCTAATTATGTCATCCAATGGCAGCCTGGGAGCAGGAAGTGGACCTCGGAGTGGTGCCAGCACAGATGTGAGTCACTTCCGGTGGCTGCTGACATGACCTAGGTGGTGGCAGCACAAGGGCATGTGTGGTTCAGTGCATGTGAGGGGCTACGACAGTCAGGCTGACAGTGATGTTTTCAGTGAAGGTCAAAGTATGGACTCTTCCAAGGTCACATGGGAAGGGCTAGCTTCCAGGTGAGCATCACCTACTTGCAACAAAGCACCAGTGCCAAAAAACTAATGACCATCAATTTAATGGAGAACTTGGAAGAGTTTGACCCAGTTCCCTGCATCACATCAGAACTCAGACCAAGATATCATTTATCAAAAAGATCACACCAGCAATTTCTAAGCATCAGCTAATAACTCAGAAATGATTACAATAACTTGATGAGTAGTTTGAGGTACAATACTTGGTAGGCAGTTTTATGATGTATATACTTTATCTAAAGAACACAGGCAATATTCTTAAGTGTACAACTGAGTGCCATTAAGTACATTCACCATTTTGTGCAACCATCATCACTACTCATTTCCAGAACTTTTTCATCATTCCAAACAGAAACTCAGTAGCCATTCAACATTAACTCTCCCTTCCCCTAGCTCCTTACTGACCTCTTCTATTTTCTACCTCTATGAATTTGCCTACTACATACCTCATATTGTATGGTGGAACCATACAATATTTTAAAATAAACATTTATATATAAATATGCTAGTTGTTAAGTATTTAATATCACAGCCCTGACACTATACTCAAAGCTCAGGATCTTTGAAAGATGAGGTCTGGCATATGTTGGATAGTAGCATACAAAATATTCTCCCCACTGACAGGACATATTTTCAAGATTGTATCAACTAAGAAAATTTATATTCTATACTGAAATCATATGAAAAGTGGTCTCCTCAAATTAGGAATAAGTCACAACTACTCAAAAACTAGATTGATACTTGAAGCCTTTTTAACAATGCTAACAACAACATTGGCTGCTTTGGTTGGCAACCAAACCATGAATTTCTACAACTACAAATTGAAAATTATAGATCTTCAGAGTTTCTGCTATGTCCAATGAGATAAAGAGAAGAATGGGAAGATTTCCAAGAGACAGCAGCTGGGAAATCACCTGCCTGAAATGTCTACACCAGGAAAAACATGCTTGGCTTCTCCCTCTTATGATACAGACAAAAAAAAAAAATAGTTGGCCAGAAAACTGCAACTTCAAAATGGCATAAAGAAATGAAATTATCTCTCTAAAAGGTCTGAAGTTGAGGCCAAAAATAACAACTCTTAGAAAACAAAAGGAGTCAACATCAAATCTGGAGCCACAGAAGGGATGTTAATGGAACAATTTGTCAAGAAAATGTGAAAATAAGAGAAAAAAGTAACATAGGCATAAGTAGGACTGTCCTTAAGAACTTTAAGTGTATATAAAAAGTAGCATTATCCAGGCCATAGACATCTAAGGACATGACAGGTTGCTATTTCTAATGCAAACTCCCTCTTTTTTATATCCATCTCCTGTTGCCAAATGCCTACCAGGCAGCTCTACTTGGATGCCTGCCAGCCAATTCCAACTCAACAAGGAAACAACTAAACTCTTTATCTACTTACCCCAAATTGATTTTTCTTCCTGTAGTCCTATCCCAGTAAACTGCATTGCCATCCACACAAGCTACTTGTTTCTTAGAGTCATAAGTTGATTCTCCTTCTCTACTTGGCCCCTGAACTCATTTGCTATCAAATTCTATTGCAGGAGCTTGTCCTCTTTACAGCTGACTGTTTAAGCCCTCATTATCTCTCATCCAGATCCTTGGAATACTTAACACCAACACTCATCTCCCCATTTTCAGCCTTTTCTCTCCTTAACTCCATTCTCCATAATGATGTAAGGGTTACAATGTTTAAAACAAATTGGATCATTTCATTATGCTAAACATACACACACACACACAAGCATGAAACAACTTTAATAATTCTGGGCTAACGTCAAACTGCTTAACAAAGTTTGAGGAGTTTTCCCAAACCTGGTCTAAACTACCACCCTGTCTTAGTGATCCTACCACCCTCTATGTTTTAACTACACTTACTGTTTTATTCTTCCTCGCACCCCAACTCACCCTTCTCTTCTTCATGCTTCCATGCCTCTGCAATGCTATCCTCTATGAATACCCTGCTTCTCCCCATGCCTCCTCTCAGCCAAGATTCAAATCCAGTGTCACTTTCTTGGTGACACCCTCCTTTTCTTGATCTGATTTTATTACTCCCTCCTCCATGTGCCCACTGGACTCTGTTAAAATATTCATCATATAGATACAGTCTACTGCAATATAACTTACACGTCTGTCTACCTCTGATTACTACTTTCAAAGGGAGGGGTAACATATTATTCATATTTTTATCCTCAGTGCTTAATACAGTATACAAATATGGCACAAGTCCAATATATGTAAGGAAGTGAATGAATAATGCGGAACATCAAACACCAGCTGAAAAAACAGAAATCCCAGCAAGGTTCATTATGGCCATTATAGTCATTCTTTCATTAAATGAGCTAAAGCTCCCCTTGAGGCAGAATTTTACAAGTCAACAATTATGCATCATTCTTACCAGTCAAGCATACATTATTTTAAGGGAATCTTGAAGATTTTTGAATGAGATAAAGATGCTGATGAGGTGAAAAAAGTCAGTATTTTAGACACTGGAAATGGCATATAACATGATTCACAAGAAAGAAAAGGAATGGAGGGGACCCACGAGGAGATGAGTTTGGTTAAAACTCAGAAAACCAACTTGAAACCAGCAGGAAACTATAGGAGTTAAAAACCCTGATGAAGGAAGGCGTTGCAAGGTTAAGCAGTATCATATTTATGCTAAAAGAAATAGTTCACTAGCAAAAGCAAAGTGACCAAGGATTTATCAAAATAAAAATGGTTTGAAGATATAGAATTTTCTCGAAATTGAAGGAAAGTAGGGCAGTCCTAGTGAAACCAGATGACGAGACTCTACACAAAAGCTACCAGGCTCTACAAATGGAGAGTAAAAGTGGGAACTGATGGATGTTTGTGAGAAAGAAACGGAAAGACTTGATAGGTGTTCCATGTGGAGACACCAGAAGCTTAAGGAGGAGTACCTTCCCTCCTGAGAGGCATGCAGGTAGAGAAGAGTTTCATGATACACTCTCCCCCGGCCCCCAACAATGGGTCTTCTCCATGTCTAGGTTAAGATGGTAGCAAAACACCAAGCCAGAAACAACAAGGGAGAGCCGTGGACCTGCTTAGAATTACTAGCTTCACAATTTGGGGGGGAAAAGTGCTCTGAAAATGTCATCATTTCCACAGTTCCTCAAAGATCCCACAACAAGGTCAGCCAGTCAATAATGAAGGACCTTATCAGAGGACAGTGACTGGTTGATCTCTTCTACTGCTCAGCTTTGGTTTGGTCAGGAGGATTTCCTGATATCTGACACCTTTCTGTAGTTTTCCAGTTTACAGTCAGGTCAAAGTTAAATCAAAGTTCATAGGAACACCTGCAGCTGGTGGAACAAATTATGGGGAATACTGGCTTCAATCAAACCTGAAACAATGACCAAAGAAACTGAAGAAGAATCAGTTAAGCACAAGGTCATGAAGATGTCACGCCACCCTTGGCAGATGGAGAAAGTGTGAAGATGCCCAGCACAGCACCTGGAGGGATCCCTTTGAAACCATTTCCACTTTCACACACACAGCTTGAGGTAAACCTTTTGAAATTTTCAAGAATCAAATTACATGAAATTCATGTTACTCAATACTCAAGAACCCATGTGAAATGAGTTTGCATATAAGGCACTTGTGCCTTATGCCATTTTACAGGACTGTTACACCTCCCTGACAGCAGCTCCACGGAATAGTTTAAATGCTCTGCTTAGGCACACACCCCATCTAAGTTAGAGAGGAGTACACACAACTACTTGCTGGAACCTATGAAAATCTTAAATTCTAATTCAAACATTTGGACATCCACAAAGAACATTTTTTTGCCAAACATATTTTCCCTTGGTTTTTAGACCCATGTGAATTTCAAGGGGAAAAGCAAATCCAATCTGTTTCTGATTCATTTATGCTTAACTTATCAGGATATCACTGGAGAAGAGTTATGGGGTGTCCATGTCACTTTCCCCCCTCCTTAAACTTCTATTCTCTTCTTCAAAGTAAGCAGGTGTACTGTGTCACAATTAAACAGATATGAATGGTAAAATAGTATCATTTTGATTGAAACCTCAAGATCCATACATTTTAAAAGAAAGCCTTAGAGTCATCCCCTTTGCCTGATTTTCTCGGTGTATGATTTTGTTGGTGGAGGTGATGTTTTGTTCTTTTATTTTTAGCAAGAGAGACATGAAGAAACACAACATGGCCAACCATAGGCCAATTCTCAGCAAACCACAATTGTCTAAAATTTTGAGAAGAGGTGCCTAATGATCAAAATTGGCGCTGAAAATGACAAGGCAATCAAGCCCCCACCCCCGCCCAACCTACAAAAGGTTAATATTACCAAAGTTTATGTTTTTTCAACATCTGAATTCCCTTTTTTTCCCTAAGTAACAAGGTTACAGAATTAGGAGCTGGGTTTCAAGTCAACCCATGAAAACCTAATTAGCCACAAGGGATCTACGTGCAGCACTGGCTCTATCTCACAGGAGCATAGAACCATGCAGAGAGCGTGCACTGTGGGGTCAGAAAGGTCCGGGTTCCAACTCAGTTCAGCTCTTTGCCAGTTGCTAATTAACACCGAGCTCACCTTCATCATCCCATCACTCCTACCGTGGAGACAAAACCTCCCCTGGAAGGGCTATCGCGAGGATTAAAGATGAGATGAATCCACAGCCTGGTCCACCGCAGCATGCTTTCATGGTCATCCCTCATCCCTGCCTGCATCCTTTCAGGGAAAACACTTTCCAAGAGCGGCCTCGGCATGTCTAAGCTGAGCAGCCACATGTCAGGCGCAATGGCAGACAGGCTGGCAGAGGTCACGGCTGCAGAGACAGCCAGCATCGCGCACAGAGACTCGCAGAGGGCCAGAGGAACAAGGAGCTCTTCGCCACACTCTGTCTCCTGTATGTCCAGCAGGTGTAAACCACATCCACGGGAAACCTGTCAATACAACCCAAACAAACACACCACACTCAGAAGCACAGTCACATGGAAAGCATCAAAAAATCACTATAAAACTCACTGCTAGTACCACTGGCAGCTTCTCACTCTTCAAGGGAGTATTTGCAAGTGTATTTGTGGAAGGGGACTAAAGCTGGCCAATGTCATGCAAAAGCCCATCCATGCAGGCAGTGGCTAGGCTGCAGAGAGATTTGGCAGGCAGGGGTGGTAGCTGCTGTAAGTGCTTTGCCTCTGCTGTTGCTGTTTGGTGGAAATTGTTCACATGAAAGCTGGCAAGGAGCAGGTAAGAAAAAGGAGAGACCTCAGTATAATCTAGCAGGTGTTTATGGCCTGAGTGGTGTCCCTGCCCAAGGTCACAGATCGTTAGGGCTACAAAGGGCCTCAGAGATTAACTGGTTCAAGCCTCATCCCTTTACAGATGGGAAAGGAAGGTTCATGGAGGTTATGGGGTTTGCCTGAGATCGCACTGCCAATTATGTGGCTGAGCCAGCACCCAGCCTGTGTTCTTTCCCTTACAGGCCCTGGAGGAGGGGAAGACGTGGTCATGACCCTGGTCTCTGTCATCTGTGAACTTCTACTTATGTTTTAGGGACACCTTCAATCTTCTTCTATGTCTATGGTGCCAATGAGTTCTGAGTATACCCCAATAGAAATAAAAGAACCATAATTTTAAAATGAGCCAGAGTGGTTAAAAAAATGCATGAGACAATGAGGAGGTCAACGATTTAGGGAAGTTGCAAAATGGAGAGATAACAAGTCTGTAAAATGACATAAGTCACAGGGTCTTAAGTATAATCATTTCACACAAAAAGAATTTTAATTTAGCAAATAGCAAGCAAATTACACTTAAACTCCCCCCCCAACACACATGATTGTCCCCAAACTGGGGGAGTATAAATGAGCATAAATATAGTGGTTTTATTTTGTTTTGTTTTTATAAAGCACTAAATGCTCAATAGATAGCCTTGAGGTAGGGACATGCATGGCAGGTTTGAGGAAGAGCGCGAAGGCCAGCATGGCTGGAGCAGAGGCAGGAGGAAAGGAGAGTGTGGTGGTCTAGAGGCCAAGTGATGAAAGTGTGTTACAGGAAGAGGGAATGATCATTTGTATTAAGTGTTAAGGTGATAAGTCAAGGAAAAATGAGGACTGAGAACAGTCCATTGCATTTGGTATCATGAAGGTTTTGATGGCCTTGACAAAAACCGTTTGGGAGGAGGGATGATATGAAAGCTTGATGACAATGGTCTCAAGAGATAATTAGAGCAAAAATAGGCAACTCTTTTAAAGAGTCTGAATGTACAAGAGAGAGGGAAAATGGAGTGGTGAATGAAGGGGCAAGTAGAATCAAGAGAAAGCTTTTATGATGGCAGAAATAACAGTATGTTTATGGACTGATAGGAAAAGTCCAGTATGGAAGGGAGGGAGGGAGGAAGGATTTGAAGGATTTGGGGATTTGCAAGTGGGGATGGGATCTGGAACATAAGTGGAAAGACTGGCCTTTGCTAGGGGAATGGTCAGGTGATTTACCCTTCATAACTGGACGGAAGTCAGAGTCCATGAACTAGATGCAAGTGGAAAATGTGGAAATTTTCTTTTCATCGATACTGTTGTCTCAAATAGGAATCTGTGAGTAGAAAAGTGGGAGAAATTGTGGGAGGTCTGATCAGAGAAAAGAAAGAAAATATTCATCTGGGGGAGTGAGAGAGTGGATGGACTTGGGAAGTGCAGCATGACTGCTGAGCAGCCCAAGGGCCCTGCAGAGGACAGTGATCTTGAATTTAAAGCAATCACATTTAGCTGCATGAGTGGAATTAACCTGAGTTAAGGTTTAGCCAAGAGAGAGTGCTGAAGACAGAGAAGAAAGAAATCGAGGGTGTGGTTAAAATGACTGGTCAAGGCATTGCAGTTGGCCAAGGAGGGGAGTAAGATGAGTGAGGTACAGGGAAAAAGTGGTGGGAATTAGGGCTTGTCGGCCCCAGTAGATTTGAAGAATGATGGAGCTGGGAATTCTAGAGGAAGCAAACTGTGAAAAATAGGAATGAAATTTAGAGAGTTAAAATACTCAACACTGAGATTATGGGGGAATTACATTATTGTAAACACAAGCCCTCTAACCTATATAGGCTCCATAAACCTGGCCTGGACACCACACCTAGCTTGTCATTAGTCTCAGTGGCGACAGTGATAATGCCTTGTCTGCAGTCCCAAACAGAATGTGAAGCTCGCTATCAATGGCACAGACCACCAAGACCAAAGCCAGTCTCACTGCCATGAAGGCCATTTTCACTGTGAGCAATTTGATATTCTAACAACAAAAGAATAAAGAACAAGAGGATATTAAAACAGAAGTGACTTGAAGCAAACAGCCCCCCAAAAATGAAACAGAAGCAAATATCCTTGAAGTTAAGTGCCTCTGGTGAAGATGCAATGACTGGATCCTCTAAAAGATGGCGGCGAAGTAGAGAGACGTGGAGTGCATCCCTCTCCACAGATGCATTGGGAATGCACGGAAGGACACAGTCATTCCCACAGAGAACCAGCTGAACACCAGCAGACGGCCTCGGACACCAGAAAGGGCTGCGGGGAGCCCGACATAGCCGGTAGGGAGGCATCTACGAGGGCTCAAAGAGGGTGAAGCGGCGGAGCTGTGGCAGACGGGAGGGAGTGAGAAACATACGGAGGGTCCGCAGCGCAGCTCAGCGTTCCCGGACCGAGACATCGATCCGCGGCTGAACGGAGGGTCCAGGCGCAGGAGCGTGGGAACCGGAGAGCTGGTTCAGGGGGAGAAACATTGTTGCCGGTAGGGTGACGGACCGAGAGGACAGGAGGGAGGAGGTCCATGGAGAGGAGTGCCCGTCCCTGAGAGCTGCCTGGCCATGATGGCGGCTGGAGGCTGCAGGCTCCAGGGCGGGGGGGAGGAGCCGCACGCATAGCCTCTCCCTCTCTTTCAGCACCTCTGCAACAGGCAGTGGAGAGACGCCTGGGGGCCACCTAAGGCGCTCAGGGATAACAAGCACCCTCAGGCACTCGGGCGGGGCTAGATTAAAACTCCTTGCAACGCCAGCAGCAGGGAGGCTGCCGAGAGAAAAAAAAAAAAAAAAACAGCATCAAAAAGAAAAAACCCCGAGAGAGGCCCAACTCTAAGACTTTCTGTGTACGCCTGAGCCACCAGCGCCCTCTGCAACAGGCACCTCCAAGCCTGACTGAAACAACAGTGCGCCACTGCTCACTCACTCCCAGGAGAAGGAGCCACTACTGTACCCTCTCCCTCCCCACACACCGAGGCTTACAGACGAACAATAAAGGAACCTCTGCTGGTCACAGAATAACGCAAAAAAAACCCCAAGGCAAGGAGAAGGACACTTACAGCTGAGACGCTAAGGAAACAGAAATAGTAGTATCAATACCTATTGAACTGGTCCATTCGGGGATCAGTTCTGGATTTTTTTTTTTTTCTTTCTCTCTCTCTCTCTTTTTTTTTTTTTTTTTTTTGGCACACGGGCTTAGTTGCTCCGTGGGATGTGGGATCTTCCTGGAGCAGGGATCGAACCCATGTGCTCTGCATTGGCAGGCAGATTCTTAACCACTGCCCCACCTAGGAAGCCCCGGATCTACAAGTTTTAGAACATAATTTTTTAATGATATTTTTTATTTTTTTTATTTTTTATTTTTTTTGCCTTTTTATATACTTCTATATCTAGCTAAGTTTTTGGTAGTACGGACAAAATATCTCTCATACTTTCCTTTCATCTCTTTCTTTTATACACTTCTATTCCTTTCTTTTTCTTTGCATATTTCCAACCACATTACGCTCTTCTGTTCCCCTTTATTCCAGCCATTTTAAGTTTATCTTAACATACTTATAAGCAACACTATCGGTCTGCTCAGACTCCTTGCTCTATTCTCCAGATGACGCACTGCCTTGGTATTTAATATTAGGCTTTTGTCTTTATCTTAGTTCTTAGTACAGTTGTCTAATTACATTCTGAGAATCTCCATTCTCTCTGGTGGTACTCCAGCTCATTTCTATATTTGATCCTAGCTTACAAAATCTCCCTGGATTGATGTTTGTATGTGTAGGGTGTTATTTGTTGTTTGTTTGCTTTTGCTTTTGTCTCTGATTTGTTCTGTTTCAGTTGTCAATTTCTGCTGGGTTTCTCTTTGAATATCTGATAGCACACTGGGATTCTGTCAGGTTTTTCTAGAGCCTTATGCCCTAATGGATTCAGTAATTGTGTGTCTTATACATGTATGTGTTTCCTAGACTTAATATTTGTTTAATCCAATACTTGGACATTAGTCTGAGGCTTGGACAGTCTTCTATAAACACCTCTATCACCAGGACAAGCAACCCCAAAAGCTTGGACAACCATGAGGAAACAAAGAAACACCATGCACACAAAGGAGCAGGAAAAAAACCCACAAAACCAAATAAATGAGGAGGAAATAGGAAAAATGCCTGAAAAAGAATTTAGAGTAATGATAGTAAAAATGATACAAAATCTCAATAACAAAATAGAGAAAGTACAAGAAACAGTTCATAAGAACTCAGAAAAACAAACAGCAATGGATAACAAAATAACTGAAATTAAAAATACTCTAGATGCTATAACCAGCAGAATGACTGAGGCAGGAGAACGAATAAGTGAGTTGGAAGATAGAATGGGGGAAATAAACGCCACAGAGCAGGAAAAAGAAAAAAAAATAAAAAGACTAGAAGACAGCCTCAGAGACCTCAGTGATAACCTTAAACGTACCAACATTCGAATTATAGGCATCCCAGAAGAAGAAGAAAACAAGAAAGGGTCTGAGAAAATATTTGAAGAGGTTATAGTGGAAAACTTCCCCAACATGGGAAAGGAAATAATTCACCAAGTCCAAGAAGCACAGAGAGTCCCATACAGAATAAACCCAAGGAGAAATACACCAAGACACATATTAATCAAACTAACGACAATTCAACACAAAGAAAAAATATTAAAAGCAGCAAGAGAAAAGCAATAAACAACACATAAGGGAAAACCCATCAGGATAACAGCTGACCTTTCTACAGAAACTCTGCAGGCCAGAAGGGAATAGCAGGATATACTGAAAGTCCTGAAAGAGAGAAACCTACAGCCAAGAATACTCTACCCAGCAAGAATCTCATTCAGATTTGAGGGAGAAATCAAAAGCTTTCCAGACAAGCAAAAGTTAAGAGAATTCAGCACCACCAAACCAGCCTTACAACAAGTGCTAAAGGAACTTCTCTAAGTAGGACACACAAGAAAAGGAAAACACCTACAAATACAAACCCAAAACAATTCAGAAAATGGTAATTGGAACACACATGTCAATAATCACTTTAAATGTAAATGGATTAAATGCTCCAACCAAAAGACACAGACTGGCTGAATGGATACAAACACAAGACCCTTCTATATGCTGCCTACAAGAAACCCACTTCAGACCAAGGGATACATATAGACTGAAAGGAAAGGGATGGAAAAAGATATTCCATGCAAATGGAAGTCAAAAGAAAGCTGGAGTAGCAATACTCATATCAGACAAATTAGACTTGAAAGTAAAGACTATTAAAAGAGACAAGGAAGGACACTACATAATGATCAAGGGATCCATCCAAGAAGAACATATCACAATGGTAAATATCTATGCCCCCAATATAGGAGCACCTCAATACATAAGGCAAATGCTAACAGCTATAAAAGGGGACATCGACAGTAACACAATTATAGTGGGAGACTTGAACACCCCACTTACATCAATGGACAGATCATCCAAACAGAAAATCAATAAAGACACACAAGCTTTAAATGACACATTAGACCATCTCGACTTAATGGATATTTATAGGACATTCCATCCAAAAACGACAGACTACACTTTCTTCTCAAGTGCACATGGAACATTTTCCAGGATAGATCACATCTTGGGTCACAAATCAAACCTCAGCAAATTCAAGAAAACTGAAATCATATCAAGCATCTTCTCAGACCACAACGCCATGAGACCAGATATCAATTACAGGAAAAAAAACTGCAAAAAATACAAACACATGGAGGCTAAACAATTCACTCTTAAACAACCAAGGAATCACTAATGAAATCAAAGAGGAAATCAAAAAATATCTAGAAACAAATGACAATGAAAACACAACAACCCAAAACCTATGGGACGCAGCAAAAGCAGTTCTAAGAGGGAAGTTTATAGCAATACAGTCCTACCTTAAGAAACAAGAAAATGATCGAATAAACAACCTAACCTTACACCTCAAACAACTAGAGAAAGAAGAACAAAGAAACCCCAAAGTGAGCAGAAGGAAAGAAATCATAAAGATCAGAGCAGAAATAAATGAAAAAGAAAGGAAAGAAACCATAGCAAAAATAAATAAAACTAAAAGCTGGTTCTTTGAGAAGATTAACAAAATTGATAAACCATTAGCCAGACTCATCAAGAAAAAAAGGGAGAAGATGCGAATCAACAGAATTAGAAATGAAAAAGGAGAAGTCACAACGGACACCTCAGAAATACAAAACATCATGAGAGACTACTACAAGCAACTATATGCCAATCAATTGGATAACCTGGAAGAAATGGATACATTCTTAGAAAAATACAATCTTCCAAGACTGAACCAGGAAGAAATAGAAACCATGAACAGACCAATCACAAGTACAGAAATTGAGGCAGTGATTAAAAATCTCCCAACACACAATAGCCCAGGACCAGATGGATTCACAGGTGAACTGCATCAAAAATTTCGAGAAGAGTTAACACCTATCCTTCTCAAACTCTTCCAAAATATTGCAGAAGGCGGAACACTCCCAAACTCATTCTACGAGGCTACCATCAGCCTGATACCAAAACCAGGCAAAGATGTCACAAAAAAAGAAAACTACAGACCAATATCACTGATGAATATAGATGCAAAAATTCTCAACAAAATACTAGCTAACAGACTGCAACAGCACATTAAAAAAATCACACACCATGATCAAGTGGGGTTTATCTCTGGGATGCAAGGATTCTTCAATATACGCAAATCAATCAACGTGATACATTATATCAACAAACTGAAGGATAAAAACCATATGATCATTTCAACAGATGCAGAAAAAGCTTTTGACAAAGTTCAACATCCATTTATGATAAAAGCTCTCCAGAAAATGGGCATAGAAGGAAATTACCTCAACATAATAAAAGCCATATATGAGAAACCAAAAGCCAACATTGTTCTCAATGGAGAAAAACTGGAAGAATTCCCTCTAAGAACAGGAACAAGACAAGGGTGTCCACTCTCACCACTGTTATTCAACATAGTTTTGGAAGTGTTAGCCACAGCAATCAGAGAAGAAAAAGAAATCAAAGGAATCCAAATTGGAAAAGAAGAAGTAAAATTGTCACTCTTTGCAGATGACATGATATTATATATAGAAAACCCTAAAGACTCTACTAGAAAACTGCTAGCACTCATTGATGAGTTTAGTAAAGTAGCAGGATACAAAATTAATGCACAGAAATCTCTTCCATTCCTATACACTAACAACGAAACAGCAGAAAGAGAAATTAAGGAAACTCTCCCATTCACCATTGCAACAAAAAGAATAAAATACCTAGGAATAAACCTGCCTAAGGAGGCAAAAGATCTGTATGCAGAAAACTTTAAGACATTGATGAAAGAAATCAAAGACGACACAAACAGATGGAGGGGCATACCATGTTCCTGGATTGGAAGAATCAACATCATGAAAATGACTGTACTACCCAAAGCAATTTACAGATTCAATGCAATCCCGATCAAATTACCAATGGCATTTTTCACAGAACTAGAGCAAGAAATCTTACGATGTGTATGGAAACGCAAAAGACCCCGAATAGCCAAAGCAATCTTGAGAAGGAAAAATGGAGTTGGTGGAATCAGGCTTCCTGACTTCAAACTATACTACAAGGCCATAGTGATCAAGACAGTATGGTACTGGCACAAAAATAGAAAGGAAGATCAGTGGAATAGAATAGAGAACTCAGAAGTAAGCCCAAACACATATGGGCACCTTATCTTTGACAAAGGAGGCAAGAATATACAATGGAAAAAAGACAGCCTCTTCAATAAGTGGTGCTGGGAAAACTGGACAGCAACATGTCAAAGAATGAAATTAGAACACTTCCTAACACCATACACAAAACTAAACTCCAAATGGATTAAAGACCTACATGTAAGGCCAGACACTATAAAACTCCTAGAGGAAAACACTATAAAACTCCTAGAGGAAAACATAGGCAGAACACTCTTTGACATACATCAGAGCAACATTCTTTTTGACCCACCTCCTAGAATCAGGGAAATAAAATCAAGAATAAACGAATGGGACCTCATGAAACTTAAAAGCTTTTGCACAGCAAAAGAAACCATAAACAAGACTAAAAGGCAACCCTCAGAATGGGAAAAAATAATTGCCTATGAAACAACGGACAAAGGAATAACCTCCAAAATATACAAGCAGCTCATGAAGCTTAACACCAAAAAAGCAAATAACCCAATCCACAAATGGGCAGAAGACCTAAATAGACATTTCTCCAAAGAAGACATACAGATGGCCAACAAACACATGAAAAGATGCTCAACATCACTCATCATCAGAGAAATGCAAGTCAAAGCCACAATGAGGTATCACCTCACACCAATCAGAATGGCCATCATCACAAAGTCTGGAAACAACAAATGTTGGAAAGGGTGTGGAGAAAAGGGAACTCTCCTGCACTGTTGGTGGGAATGTAAGTTGGTACAGCCACTATGGAAAACAATTTGGAGGTTCCTTAAAAAACTACAAATAGAACTACCATATGATCCAGTAATCCCACTCCTGGGCATATACCCAAAGAAAACCATAATCCCAAAAGAAACTTGTACCATCATGTTTATTGCAGCACTATTTCCAATAGCCAGGACATGGAAGCAACCGAAATGCCCATCAACAAATGAATGGATAAAGAAGATGTGGCATATATATACAATGGAATATTACTCAGCTATAAAAAGGGATGAGATGGAGCTATATGTAATGAGGTGGATAGAACTACAATCTGTCATACATAGTGAAGTAAGTCAGAAAGAGAAGGACAAATATTGTATGCTAACTCACATATACGGAATCTAAAAATGGTACTGATGAACTCAGTGACAAGAGCAAGGAAGCAGATGCAGAGAATGGACTGGAGAACTCGAGGTATGGGAGGGGGCGGGGGGTGAAGGGGAAACTGAGAAGAAGCGAGAGAGTAGCACAGACATATATATACTACCAACTGTAAAATAGTCAGTGGGAAGTTGTTGTATAACAAAGGGAGTCCAACTCGAGGATGGACAATGCCTTAGAGGACTGGGGCAGGGAGGGTGGGGGGGACTCGGGGGGGGGCGTCAAGGAAGGGAGGGAATACGGGGATATGTGTATAAAAACGTTGATTGAACCTGGTGTACCCCTAAAAAAAAAATTAAAAAAAAAAAAAGATGCAATGACTGTCCACAAGAATATGCAGAAACTGTACACGGGTGTGGTGGACTTGATAATGGCTCCCCAAGATAAGTCCCTGTCATGCTGTATAAGTGGATAAAGGGCCTCTGCAGACAGGATTAAATTAAGGATTTTGAGATGAGAAGATTATCCTGGATTATCCAGCTGAGCCTGGAACCCATCACAAGAGAGAGACAGAGAGGGGTTTGGACATACAGGGAGAAGGTGACAAGAGGACAGAGCAGAGACTGGAATGTTGCAGCCACAGCTAAGGATGACCAAGGGCTTGTTGGGAGCCCCCAGTGGTGAGAAGAGGCAAGGAACTGATTCTCCCCACAGTCTCTGTGGGGAGCATGGCCCCACTGACACCTGCATTTTGGATTTCTGGTCTCCGTAACCATGAGAATACACTTCTCTCACTTTAAGCCACCTAGTTTGTGGCAGTTTATTATAGCAGTCAAAGGAGATGCATACAGTTTAATCTAAGGAGTGTCTACTAGGCATGGTGCTGGGTGGGGCACTTTGGGAGGGCCCAAGACGTACAAGGCTTAGTCCTTTTCCTTAAAAGTTTTAACTATCTAATTTAATCGCTCTGAAAGAAGGGATCAATCAAATCCAGAAAATAAGAAATCAAACCACTTAAAGAAATGTGGGGAAAAATCATACCACACTACAAGAGGAGTTATCCAGATAGTGGATTCCTGAATAAATTCCAAAGAGCTTGCCCTTTACTCACATTTATTTCAAAAAAAAAAAAAAGAAGAAGAATAAGCTGTTGTAATAATCTTATTCCTTAAATCACTGTATTCAAAATGAAAACATTTTCTGGGATAACCCATACAAAAGGGAATATATTTATCCCCACCCAACATACAGAAAAGACTTACAAAATGAATGAAATAAATTTAGTGGAAGGGCTTCCTGTCATCTGTTCCAAAGTCTCAGCTTCAAAAAACACCCAAGAAATGAATGACTCTAAAGGAGGAGCCTTTACAATTCAGAGAACTCTCTATGGTACCTTCAACCCAAACTGCATTCACCCCTCAAGCAGCCTTCTATTTGAAACAAAAGCAACCAGGACACAAAAAGTGTAAGAGGTTGAAACTCACTGGCAAGTCACTCAATGTCAAATTCAATCATTTCCCAAGTTCCTTCAAAAACAGCCTCAAAGAACCACACACCCAGCAATCAGCTTTATCTGTTCTACACCCTTGGACCCTCTTTGGAGTAATTGATGGAGAGGTGGCAGACCGCCCTGGAAGTGCCAACCTTGGCTCTCAGCAGATGTCGCTTTTGACTCATTACCAGTGGCAGCTAAACACATAATCGGGCACAGGTGCAAGGAAGAATGGCTTGAGCTCATGGTTGGCTGACTGGTTCCCGAATTCCCACTCAGTAAGCATTCCTCTGAACAGCCTTTTTCTACTTGGGGAAGACCTAGAATAAAATCCAGCCAAAAACGGTATGTTGCCAAATAGAGGGACACCTAAAGCTCTTCATAGGCAGATTCCAATTAAATGTGAGTCAAATACTCCTGTTGCTGCAGGAGTCCTGCAGAGCCATTTCCACCCAGGTCCTACTAGGGTGCCTTGCTCCAAATAAGACCCCCCTTTCTTTTTTGGTAATATATTCTTTCATAATAGCAGGAGATGATGATTACCCCCCAATTTATTGTAAATCAGCACCACTGTGCAGTTCTGCTGAGCTGCAGATCCTGGGATTTGGGAGGTCCCCTGTACAGTGCTGGTCCTGGCTGGAACTTGAGCACAAACCTCTTTTCTAATCCTACCAAAACACTGAGAAGGATGCCAGCATAACCTCACCAACCTGCTTGTGGAGTTAAGTTCACAGTTGTCACAACTTTCAGATAACATCAATCAAACTGTCTCAGCTTCATCAGGAGCATAGAAAGCAGCACAACACTGACCTGAAACTGCAACTTATGCAGAAGGACAAACCAAAAAGCTGAAAGGCACACAGGGTGGAAAATGTTGATATTTGTCAAAAAAAATTCAATTGGCCAATCAACTTGTTTGTAATTTTAGAATTTAAAATGTACAACCTTTTTCTATTTAGAGGTGAGAGGTGGTATCCAAATGCTGTTTTTTTTCTCCCAGATTTTCTAAAAGGACCACTAGGTTATAGAGTTAGATGGGTGGTAGGGGGGGAAGAAAAGGGCAAGTCTCAAAAGCTGGTCAATAACAATGAAACAGAAGTAATACAGCCACCCACCTAACCCACCAAGCTCTGAATTCTCTCGTTCTTTCTTAAGGACAAGAGTTGAGAGAGGCTCACAAATGGCATAAAAGAAACACCCAGGCTCATATTTCTGCTCCCATCCCCTATCATAGGGATGAATGGCAAACCAGAAGGATGGCCAGGTAAGTCCTGGCCCAGATAAAAGCACAATAGCATGATTTCATAGATCAATTACAATTGCTTCATGGTATTATGAACCAGACATGCTATAGGTCTTTTTTTTTTTCCTTTTAACAAACAGACACTATTTGATCAATAGCCCCATGGGATGGAGAACTAGTTTATTTGTAGTGCCTCAAAAGAATAGGACTTATCAGGTGATCTGGGAACTGAAAACAGTTCTTTGGTTAAAAAAAGGCTCCATTTTATTAATGACAATGCTGGCAGCAGCCCAACCAAAACCCCACCTGGGCTTACATTCAGCTTACAAGATGCCAGTGTGTACTCTCATGAACACAGCTACACTAGAACAGCCTGGGAAGATTAGTTCTTGTGCGGTGATAAATTGTTTTGCACAATTAGGTGTACATAGCGCCTCTCTAACCTTGAGCCCATTTCCCCCGAACTTCAGTCCACCTTGCCTCTCCTTATAATTTTCAAAATGATGAAGCAGACAAAACCCTCTCCTAAAATAAAACTCACATACTCCTGTTTTGATTCCCATTCTCTGCATCTTAGACTTGGCAAGGGCCCCTAAGTTCCAGAAAGGGATCTGTAAGTCCACGTACACTCAGATATCAACTACACACTTGCACATATATGTGCAACTTTCCAAGTGTATTATGGAAGAGACCAGCACATGTCCTGAGTTCACAGCCGTCTTCTCAGCCTCCCCAGCTAGGAGGCATAGCCATGTGACTAGGTTCTTGTAGTGGGAGAATAGGCATTGGGACCCTACTGGAGATCTGAGTCTGGTCAGGAATGCAAAATATGGGTGTAGGCAGAAGTGATGCATTTCACTCCCAAGATGACCCCAAGAAAACTTCCCACACGGTTCTCAACATTCTCCCCCCATGCCTATCCTGCCAGCCAGACACAGGCACCAGGTGCAAAATAACATATTAAGAATGATATGGTATTACCTACTAACCATTCAAAACTACTTCCCCATTCATTTCACCTCATCAATCACACCTTAGAGAATAAATTTTAATACTACATAGGATATTTTAAGGCCAGATCTTTATATCATATTAACTCCAAGTTCTCTCATAAATCTGTTTCCAAATATGAACATCAAAATTTATAAAACAATAAATGATGCCTGTGCTGTATCTCTGAGCAAATAGGTTAGATTCTATTTATTTAAGCAAGGAATGGAAAATACACCATTATTGAAAGACTGAAAACTAAAATATAAAAACAAGGATGGAGAGAGTACCTATTATTATGTTTGGCAACTAGCAGGCAGTCAGCATGGATTCCCTTCCCTGAAAAAAGTCCAACTCTCTAGCTGCAGAGACTCTCAGTAAATTAAGAACTAGAACCTAGGTCTTAGGACCTCACATCTAATGCCTGTTTTGTAATAATGGATCAAAGTTTCACTTACATTGAGAAACAAAAATGTATGAGTCTCTGAAAAGTGTGCAAAATAACCAGAATGAGCTTTAATGGGATTTGGAAACGGATCAAGACAGGAAAACAGAAATAATGAAAGAATAAACAGTGCTAACTTCCAGCTAAACATGGCAGGTTGAACACCACTTCTTTCCATTCTCTCCCACATGTCCGCTAAAATAACAGTAAATGAATAAGAATGACAAGAGAACTGGAAAGGATACAACAGCAGAAAAAAGTTGCCAATAAATGTTTGGAACATGGAAGCCGGTGGAGGAAGTGTACCAGACTCAACAGACTCGCGCCTGCAACAGGATAGATTGGGGGCAAGACCGTTTGGCCTGTAAAAGCTCAGAGAGGTTTCAGAGGTGGAGGCACCTGGTGCTGCAAATGATGGCAGTGGAGTTTCGGCTACAACTAGGAATGGTGGTTGAAAATTATCAAAAGAAGACTCTGTTGAAAAGTAAAATTGAGAAAATCTTTCAGAAAGTATACCAAAAAGGTAACAATAAAGACAAAAGATTATATGAGAGAGACGGTCGATCCAGGAGGCTTAATAACAGACTGAGAGGAGTTTCCAAAAAAACCAAACACACACAATGCTGGCAAGGAAACTATCAGAGACATATGAACATAAATATTCCCCAAACTGAAGGATGCAGATCCACTGAAGGTCCATGAAACAAGTAGCACACTGAATGTAAATAATCCACATCGAGGCACAGCATCATGAAACTGTGGTGCAGAGGTTGGCAAATGTCAGCCTGTGGTCCAAATATGGCCCACCACCCACTTTTGTAAATAGTTTATTGGAACACAACCAGGTTCATTCATTTCTATACTGTCTATCACTGCTTTCCTGCTATAGCGGTAGAGATCAGTAGTTGAGACAGAGATAGCATAGCCTACAAAGCCTAAAATATTTTCCCAAGAGAAATGAAATGTGTGTCCACATGAAAACTTGCACATGAATGCTTATAGCTGCATTACTCATAATAGCCAAAAGGTGGAAACAACCCAAATGTCCATCCACAGGCAAATGGATAAACTAAATATGGTATATACACTAGAAAAAAACAGAATGATAATACACTACTTGACACACTGTAGCCATTACAATAGATTAATACTGAGCATTGGGTCTTTAAAATGTGATAAAACATCATTAAAGAATGATGAAAGGAAGATGAGAAAGAGAATTAGGAAATCTTATCATAATGACAATTTAATAGAATATAATAAATCACATTAAAGAAGTACTATCATATAAAAAATCACAAAGAATTAAAAATAGTTTTCCAGTATTAATATAGTCAAAAGCAAAGCTGATTTTAGAGCATAGACTATTACCAGGGATAGATAAGATCATTTAATAATGACGAAGGGGTCAACTTACCAAAGACACAACAATTCTAAATATGTATACACCCAATAACAGAGCTTCAAAACAAATAAAGAAAAACACTGATAGAACTTCAAGGAGAAGCAGGCAATTCCACAGTGGTAGATGGAGACTCATACATCTCTCAGCAATTGACAGAGTAAGTATGTCGGTAAAGACATAGAATATTTCAGTACTCTCAGCCAACTTGACCTAATTGATGTTTATAGAATATTCCACCCAACAACAGCTAGATTAAGCAGGAAAATTTAGAAGACACAGATTTGTAGGAAGTTTAATTTTTTTCAAATACACATAGAACATTTGCCAAGACAGACCATATTCTGGGCCATAAAACAAATGTCAACCAAAAGATTCAAGTTATATAAAATGTGTTCTCTGAATACATTGGAATTAAATTAAAAGTAAATATCCCAAAGATATCTGGAAAATCTCCAAATAGTTACAAAATAAACAACTCATTACCCATGGGTGAAAGAAGAAATCAAAGGGAAATAAAGTATTTTTAAATGAAAAAAACAATGTAAACACATTTATGATATGCCACTAAAACAGAACTGAAGAAAAAAATTATCAATAATCACCTATGTTTAAAAACATAAAAAGGTCTCATATCAATGACCTGAGCATGCACCTTAAGAAACTAGAAAAGTAAGAACTAACAAAATAGTAGAAGGAAAATAATAAAGAGGAGAGAAGAAATAATTGAAATAGAAAACAAAACAATAGAGAAAAATCCATGAAATCAAAAGCTGATTCTTTGAGAAGATCTGTAAAATTAAGCCACTAAGCCGACAGATAAAGAAAAAGAATAAGTAAATAACCAATATCAGGAATGAAAAAGGTGACATAACCACATGTTCTAATATTATAAAGATTATAAGGGAGCATTATGGACTACTTTATGCCAATAAATTCAACAACTAAAATGAAACGGACAAACTCATGAAATGCACAAACTACCAAAGCTAATTCGAGATGAAATAGGTAATCTGAAGAGCCCTCTATCTATTCAAGAATTTAAACTTGTAGTTAAAAACCTTCCCACTAAGCCAACTTCAGGTCTAGATGGTTTCTCTGGTGAAGGAAACATTTAAGGAAGAAACCACACACAATTTCTTCCAGGAAATTGAGAATAAATGAAATTTCCCAACTTATTCCATGAAGCTAGCTTTACCCTGATACCAAAACCAGACAATGCCACTGCAAGAAAATAAAACTACAGACCAATATTCTTCATGGATATAAATGCAAAAATTCTAATCAAAATTTAGTAAATCAAATCCAACAATATAGAAAAAGGATAATAGATTATCACCAAATCAAGTTTATCCAGAGTACAAGATGGGCTTAACATTCAAACAGTCAATGTAATTCACTATATTAACAAACTGAAAAGGAAAATATCATATAATAATTAGATGCAGAAAAAGCATTTGACAAAAATCCAACACCTGTTTCTGATAAAAACTGTCAGTAAACAAAGAATAAAGTGAACTTCCTTAAACTGATAAAGGACATTTACAAAAAGCCTACAAATAACATCATATTTAATGGTGAAACATTGAATTATTGTTTACTAAGATTGGCAACAAGCACAGGTGTCTGTTCATTCCACTTCTTTTCAGCTGTGTACTGGAGGTTTTAGTCAATGTCATTAAACCAGAAAAAGAAATGAAAGGCATCCAAACAGGGAGAGAAGAACTGCCTTTATTTGCATATGACATGATCCTATATGTAGAAAATCTGATTGAATATTCCAAAAAGATACTACAAACTACTAAGTGAAGTTGCATAAAATAAGAACAATATACAAAAATCAATTGTTTTTATATACTAACAAGGAAAATCAGAAACACATTGTTTTTAAAAAACAGTGCCATTTAAAACAGCATGAAAACTATGAAGTACTTAATATAAACCTGACAGAAATATGTAAAACCTGTTCACTAAAATCATGCAAGTATTGCTTAGAGAAATTAAAGAAGACCTAAATAGATAGAGAGGCATATTATGTTCAGGGATCATGAAACTCAATACTGTTAAGAGGCTACTTCTCTCAAAATAGACCTATAGATTAAAACACCCCCAATCATATTCTCACATATATATATATATATATATATTTTTTTTTAAAAAGGTTGGCAACCTCATTCTAAAATGTATATAGGGTAGCCAAATCAACATCCTTGAAGATGAAGGACAAAGCTAGAGAATCATACTTCCTGAGTTCAAAATTTATTGTGAAGCTACAATACTCAAGGCCATGTGGTACTGGCATAGCAAATGATACACAGTTCAGTGAAATAGACTAGAGAATCCAAAACAGACCCACATGTATGGACAGCTGAATTCTGACAAAGGTGCAAAGGCAATTCATTGGAGAAAGGACAGTCTTTTCAAAAACTCTTGCTTAAAGCAATTGAAACTCCATGGTCAGGAAATGAACTTTGACCCATGTCTTGCACCACATACTAAATTAACTCAAAATGGCACACAGACTAAATGCAAAGCATAAAATTTCTAGGGGCAAAAACCTGTATGATCTTGAGTTAGGCAAATATTTCTTAAGAACAAGAGCAAAACCACAACTTAACAATAAATAGTAAATTCAACTTCATCAAAATTAAACACTTCTGCCCATCAATATACAATGTCGAGAAAACGAAAAGACCCATAGACTGGGAGGAAATATTTGCAAACGATAAACCTGATAAAGGACTTATCACCAGAATACATACATCATTCTCACAATAGGAAAACAACCCAATGAGAAACAGGCAAAATATCTGAATAGACATTTTGCCCCCAAAAAATACACATTCTAAATAAATCCATGAAAAAATGCTCTACATCATCAATCATTAGGGAACTACACATTAGAACCCAGAATGAGCTACTAGTGTACAGATTTGCATGGCTAAAATAAAAGACTGACCTCAGCACCTGTTGGCAGATGAACTGGAACTCTCATATACTGCTAGGAAGAATGTAAAATGGTACAACCTTCTGAAAGACTGGCAGTTTCTTAAAAAGTTAAACATACATCTACTCATGACTCAGCCATCCCACTCCTGAAATAAATAAAACTATATGTCCATACAAAGACTTATAAGTAAATCACTATAGCAACTTTCTTTGTAAATATCCAAAAACTAGAAACACACTGTCCATCCATAGGTGAATATTGATGGACAACAAAGTATAATATAGCCATACAATGTAACACTACTTGGGAACAAAAAGAAATTATTGGGAGCATGTTACCGCATGGATAATCTCGAAATAATTATGCTGAGGGAAAAAAAAAAGCCAGACCAGGACTTCCTAGGTGGCGCAGTGGTTGGGAACCCACCTGTCAATGCAGAGGACAGGGGTTCGATCCCTGCCCCAGGAAGATACCACATGCCAAGCAGCAAGTAAGCCCGTGTGCCACAACTATTGAGCCCATGTGCCACAACTACTGAAGCCCACACACCTAGAGCCTGTGCTCCGCAACAAGCAAGGCCACCGCAATGAGAAGCCCACACACCACAATGAAGAGTTGCCCCTGCTCGCCACAACTAGAGGAAGCCCGTGTGCAGCAACAAAGACCCAACACAGCCAATAAAATAAATACAAAAATTTATTAAAAAGAAAAAAGCCAGACTAAAAAGAAAGGAGGAGGGAGGGGTACATACTTTATGATTCCATTTACATACAGTTCCAGAAAATTCAAATTACTCTACAGTGACAGAAAGTAGGTCATTATTTGCATGGTGATTTACAGTGTGAGGAAGGGTGGCAGAAAGGGATTACCAAGGGTAATGAGGAAACTTTGGGGTGATGGTGTCACAGGTATATACCTATGTCAAACCTTATCAAACTGTAGAGTTTAAATATGTGCAACTTACTGTATGTCAAATATACCTCAAAATAGTATAAAACAAACAAGCAAGAAAAAAGCTGCCTTTGGGCCATGGGATCTGACATTAGGAGAAAGGTCAGGAGAAAGAATAGAGCAAAAAGTTGCTATGTTTCTTTATAAGCCCTTAGGAGTGTTTTTTTAACCATGCACAATTATTATCACAGTAAAAATTAAAGTAAAAAATAAAACAAGAGCAAGAATATACAAGAGAATAACAAAAGAGGCAAGAAAATCTTTCCTTCAGGGTCTTTCGTTGAAAATCAGGTGCCCATGAAGGCACACATTTTTTCCTGCTATCCAGTTTTTCACCTCATTACCAGAGTCCTAACAAAGGTAGGATTTAGAATACCATAGCAAGTGCAAATATTCACCCTCAGTACGTGAATCCGCCATCACTGGTGGCACCAGTGGCGACTAAGTGATGTTTTTAAGCAACAGTAATGGATTTGGACTGGTCTAGCCACAATCCTCTCCAGCACTCTTGTTTATTTTCACAGTGGATTGCTACAGGTGGTAGAAATCATTAGTTGGTAACCTCTAGTGGTTAAAGCTGTGAATTATGTACTTAATTACCTGGGAGCAATATGGGCAATGGGATGAATTTGAGTTCAGTGGATGAAATGAAATTGACGTCAGTAAAATAATCAGTTTCATAAGAACCTAAAGAGTGAGCTACCTTCAAGTTGCACAGGGAAAGAATCTTGGGTGTTATGAGGGTAATTCAGTCAGTACAAAAGGGAAGGGAAATGACCCCTGGAAGCAGAAATTCAGTGAGAAGACTGGAGAAATGCTGAGATTTCCAGATAATTTGTATTTGCATTAAAATGGTTCTTTGGGCTTCTGGAGAACATAGCTCAGGTGTAATTCAGCCTAGGGAGACAGAAGCTCTTACACAAAGATCCTCCTTTAACTATGAATCTGACTAACTCTGGTAGTCATGCCTTCATGTACTGAGTGCTCTGATGAAAAAACATTTTAAAGAAGGTATAAATTCCAAACAGTGTTCCAACCTTTTGGCACTGGCTATTGGTTTGATTTCTTCTGGATTTGATATTAAGTATCCTCGAGTTTCGGGACTTTTTAATTCACTGATTAGGTATAACACCCATGTGGCTTGAAAAAAAAGAAAGTGTTAAATTGTGTTGCAAGATCACCTGCATCTGACCAACACCTGACTAAGTTATCTTTAAAGTGTATTGCATTCAACCAGAAGACAGAGGCCATCTACCACTTTAACATTTCTGCTCTTCCTTCCCTGACAATTTTAGTCAGGCTTCTCACATGTGGAGAGCAGCCCTGCCAGGGCAAATAGTCATTTGGAATTGAACAATAAACCACTTCCAACACACACACAAGGCTCAGATCTACTTTCATCATCTTCGCCCAGGAGAAAGTTGGTTGAGAAGAGAAGCGAGGAAGAACAGGTATGTAACACTGGGAAAATCAGTTTGTCCTGAATGTCAAGAGGGCACTGAATGACTTGAAATAGGTCTAAACAAGCAGAGTGTTTAAAATATTTAAAAAACAGGCAGCACATTAAAGTATATTAAAAACAAAACAAAACAAAAATCAACAAACACAGAAGT
The DNA here is from genome assembly GCF_030028045.1 of Hippopotamus amphibius kiboko. NCBI lineage: Eukaryota > Metazoa > Chordata > Mammalia > Artiodactyla > Hippopotamidae > Hippopotamus > Hippopotamus amphibius. The sequence continues at coordinate 120,551,554 of NC_080187.1, read as the reverse complement.
CTAAGAAATTATACTACGCATCTTTGCATCTTCTTTAGCATCTTTTGCTGGATTCGAATATTGCCAGATAGTTTAACAAAGTCTCAAGGATAAAGTAGAACATCCACCCTTATGATTGTTTTAAAATGAGACACAAGGCATTCTGTCTTCATTTGGGTTAGAAGCCGACCTGTCTAGTGTTGTTGGAGCTGGCAGTACTTTCAAGAACATAGGCCAACACCCTTACTTTACAGATGAGGAAATGGAAGGTTAAGGGCCTTGACCAAAATGACAGCTAGTTAGGGACAGAGCCAGGACTGGAAGCTGCATCTTAACACTCTCTCCCTAGCCTGTCTCTTAGGCCCTCTTTATGGTTCTCCCTTGAGTTTCCTTTTGGGCTCGTGATTCTATAAGAACAGCTCACTGTAAGGCAGGTCATTTTTATGGAGTGGTTTTCAACCCAAGCGCACTATGTAATCACCTGGGAGCTTTGTAAGTCCTGATGCCCCAGCCTCACCATCATACCCCTAAAGATGCTGATACAATCCAGCTGGGGTGGGGGCCTAGCCAAGGCAGTGTCAAGAGTTCCCACAGGCAATCCTAACATGCAGCCACCTCTGAGAAGCCCTGCCAATGGAGGGAAGCATATTGGGAATAAAGTGGCTCATAATGAAGACAAGTTTTTGCTGTGGTTTTTCATGCTCCAATCTAAGCAAGTGTTCCCTGTTCAAAATTCCGATCATTTTTTGGGTTGTCTCTGCCTGTCCGGTTCCAGTGGGCTCTGGGCCCTTCCTAGCCCTCAATCTTGGTCCTCACTCAGCCTCTAAAAGTGCACCACTGCAATCAAAAGGACCATTAAAATAGAGATCTGAAACCAAGTTTCAAAAACATCAAGTAAAAGTGAGGGAAGGAAATCCCCCAATTTGGACAAGTCTCCATAAGCAAAGCAGAGGAAAGGGAGGTTATCTGGTGATAATTCCAGCCAAGAGTATTTGGGCATTTTCCCAGAATTACCCAAGTAATCTGTGAAAAGAAAATCTATGTATGCTAAATTAGGTACAAACTGCCAAAATCATGAGTTTTAATCCAAAGTTACCTGACTCTCAAAATCTTGAAAGCCAAAGACACTACATGCAACACAGGTTTGACTGACACCTGCCCCCCCCCCCCTTCCCTAAGCAGCTCTCTTCAGGGTCTGTAATAAACCATAGCCAAAATGACTGTGAATCAGACACCCTACTGGAACCCTTCTGCTCTGTCTCGGGGCCTGGGCCCACCTTCTCAGAAGAACTCCCCAATCCCTACACCCCATCTGCTTCTGGAGGAAACCCTAGGAGCATCTGGAGAGGGCATGGTGAGGGGGCATTCTTGTGCCAGAGCCACCTTCTCTCCATTGCAAAGCATCAGGCAGCCCACCTGGTCTGGCATCTGCACACCTTACAACGCTCTGCCCCTGACTCTCCCAGATATGGGTGGCCCTAAAATGAAGATGTCACAAGTCCACTGGGACCAGGGAAGGACAGAGTGAGGATGAGTGTCCCAGCACCCAAGTCTTCCCAGAGTGGCCCCAACTCCACCAGGAAAGAGAGAAGGGGCTCCCAAAAGGACTGTCCAGAAGGGGTGCGGGTCATGGGCTCCCTGGGAGAAGGCCGCACCCCAGCTCAGACACCACTTCCCCATCTGGACCCTGCTCACCTGGAGACAGGACCTGGGTGTGGGTGGGAAGCGGTCCCAGGAGGCTGGGCAGAGGCTCAGCACAAGTCTCATCCCCCCAGTTCGCGGCTCACTGTGAGGAGCCACCTGTCCCAACTCTGGTGGCAGCGCAACCCTAGGACAGTCCCTGGAGAGAGAGAGCTTGCCCCAAGCAACAGCACTTCCCGATATAGCACAGCCTAGAAGAAAGGTCCCAGGAGGGGGAGGCATGCAAGATGCGCAAACTGCCCTACCTGTCTGGCGACACAGAGCAGGCACCAGGTGCCACCGAGGATGCGGGCCAGGATCCCCGAGCACCGGGGCGCAGCCAGCCGGGCCATGGGCCCCCAGCGGGGAGGGAGGCGAGTCCTGGACGAGAGCCCATCCTGCAAGCGGTATCCGCATCCCGTGGGGCCAGGTAGGGCAGCTGGACTCAGGATGTGTGCCTGCAGGGCGGGCTGCGCTGGGGCCGCCCCACAGCCTCGGAGCTGGCGGCGGGGATGTTATTTGTGAATGTGCTGCTTCTCTTGGCTCGGGATGGTTTGGGCTCCCCCCACATACCCGGCACCCCGTCCGGCTCCTGCTCCTCCCCTCCTGTGTCAGCCCAGCAAAGGCGGGAGCACATACACCCAGCCACTCGGGCAGCATCCGTGGTGCACGTTTAGGGGAACCAGAGCAGGGCTGGGCGCTGACTTCTATTTATTTATTCTTTTTAAGGGGGAGGTGGGGGAGGTTCTTGCATGGCACACCTTGCTGCTCACATTTGGAATGCTACCCTGCCTGCCCTGGGAGAGTGAGGAATGAGAAGGGAAAGCTCTCCTGGATGCTGGCGCTTCCCTGCAATGAGTCCTCAGGGCCATTCCCTGTGTGCGTTCCCTGGAGCTTGGCTGCAACCACCCTGGGAACCATGCAAGACCCTCCAGGGTGTGGGGAAGAGTTTATGTGTGTGCAGAGAGGCAAGTTTCTTGAGTTTCTTAATCTCAAGACCCCACACAATGATTTAGTGTGTTTGTCGGTGGAGAACCAAACTCCGGTCGCTCAGAGAGATTCTCCGCTGGAGTTAATTTGTTTTGCAACATGGTTCTGGGGATCCATGACAGCTAGGTAGGAATGCAGAGAACCAGAAGCTGGCATCACACATAGGGAGCCCAAGAGATGGGTTGAGTGTGAATGAATTTGCTTGTTATCTTTTTCTGTCACTGGATTTCTGGGGGCAAGCTAGGGCGCCCCCTTCTCCAGTGTGGGCAGCGCTCTTAATTAGACATGAGGCTTCCAGGATTTCTTGTACCAGAAAACAAATGTCACGCCCTTTTGAAGTTCTTTGCCATTAGGACCCAGGCTCATCTCTTCCTGAAAACCTGACTCTCCAGGGCCAGTCTCCCAAAGCATCTTTTATAAGAAAACAAGTCCTCCACCCTTCTTCCAAGCATCTTCCAGGCCACTCCACCCTTCTTGAACCTTGGCAGTGAAGCTAACAGAGGTGGAGAGCTGGCCCCACTTCAGTGAACTCCATAGCATAAGAGGATTTAGCCCGGTGCTGGTGAAATAACTTTTGTAAAGTTCCCACGTGCACCCGTTGGGATGAACCCAGCATAAAATGATGATGCGGCCATACTCCCTAGCCATGATTCCTTTAGGCCACGTGTTCCAACAGCCAAGTGCTGCTTAAACACTGCAGCTCACAGTGCTCTACACAGCTTTTGATTTCACCTATTTTAGTTGCATCAACAGACCAGATGCAAACTGCAGACAATGAGGCACAGTCCAGGCAGACATGCCTATAGGAGATGAATGTTATATATGCCAGCACGCACGTCTGTGCCCAGATTAGGGGGATTCTGTTCTTGTATATGGTAAAGGAGATGTTTCTCAGAATTCATCTATTTACTCATTTTTGTGTGTATTTGAGTTCCCTAGGTGCAAAAGAAAAAATATCAGAAGTAGAAAAAAAAAATATATCTCCTTTTGAGTTTAGAATCCCAGAAAGTCAAAACTAGAAGGCCAAAATGTTGAGAGATCTGTTTTCAAAAGGGTTTGGGGCCAGCTTTTCAACAGGGAAGGGTAAGATAGTAAAAAAAACAAACACAAAACCAAACAAAAATATGAGAACAAAGACCACAGAGGCTGGAAATAGGAACGTGTTCCTATGGGGAACTACAAGTGGCTGGCCTCACTAGGATGTTTGAGTCACAAGGTTGAGCAGCAAAAGGCAGGGCTGTGCCTGGTGGGGTGGTGGTCCTAAAATGTGGGGGTAGGGGACCTAAGGTACCAGGCTGGAAAAAAGAAGGGAACCCACACTGGTGTGCCAGGTGGCATCACTAGGCAACAGTAACTGAGTTAAATCTTCAAACAGTCATCAAGATAGGTGCAGGTTATCCCAGCTTGACATATGGGAATCAGAAGCTCAATGGCTATACTACCAGGATTGGAAGCAGGCCCTGGAGGGAAATACAGCAACAGAATTTCAGGATTAGAAGGGACTTCTAGCCCAACTACATACCCCAAACCACAAAGAATTTGGCCATCTCGTTCAATAGCCACATTTTTATGTTTAAACGGGTGAAAAAACTAAAGTGGTTACATGTGGCATGTTCTCTGTTTGTTAGCTTACTTGTTTATTGCCTTTCTCCACTGTCAGAGACAGTGAAGCTTTGGACCAGTACCTTAAGAGGCAGATGAATTTATTCCTACCTTAGTGTAGTGAGGGAGGCGTGAGCTTCTATTCCTTGAACAGGAAGGTAACAGAAGGAACAGGGACTTAAAGTTAAATAATGCGGCAGTAAAGTACTGGGTAAAAGGTGGTAGAAAGTCCAAAAAGAGGGAGACCAGCTAAGAAGAGGCTGCCATAAACTAGCCATGAGATGATGAAGGTTTCCGTTACTGGTGATGCATCCCAGCTCCTAGAGAACAAATGTTCAGAAAGCCAGACAGGAGAAGGAAAGCGTCATTTGTTCTATATAATTTGAGAAGGTGACACCCCCTTAGAGCATCTTCATGCCAGAGGTCCAACTCCAGATCCTTGACACCAGACTCAAATGTTAACAGATAGTGTGATTTTGTTGATTGTTCACTGTCTGCTTAAAAATCTATAGGTTCTTACTATCCAATCAATACACATCACTGATAGTTTAAGAAATAACAATGAAATATAGGAAAGTATTCTCACTATCCACTGAAGATAAGTTTCCTTGATACTGCATAAAATATTGGGAGGATGCTTTAAAACAGATGTTTTTCCTTAACAACTCAATGACCTCACTGTACTATGAGGACTAAAAATGTCACATTCTTCAGGTACTAGAATACACATGGAGTATTAGAAAACCCTAGCTGCCACCTATAGTTCTTGATCTCAACCCCAGTCCCACTCTTTCCAGAGCCTCTGCTCTGGACCACAAGCCCTTTCATCGCAGACTTGCAGCAGATGTGTTTTGTCATCACAAGTCAGACCACTCACAGAACTGTTCCATTGGAACACTGCAATACTTGATTCTGAGACTGACTCTGATTCAACCTGTTGATCTCAGGGCACTCTGACTCCACAGACTCCTCACTATGTCCCAATCCTTTCTTCAGCCCTCTTTTCTTCTGTCCCTTTTTATCCAGTGTAATTTTTTTCCCAGGTCCCATCATTTCAATAACACTCAATAACCTACACACCCTTGCTTCTTGGTCTTTTCTTCATATCTCAATTTAAAACAAATTCAGTTATCTGATTTCTCAATGCCTGCCCTCCAGGAGCCAAAAACTGCAAGGGAAAGCCACAGAATAGAACAGATAAGTGTTACCATAGAACCATCCTCACCCACCGCAAATGGGCTCAACACTGCCCATCAATCCTCCTGGCTCACGCACTCTCCTTCCATTTCACCCTCTACGATGAACACTTCAAACGTTCTCCAAATCTCCAGCTCCTCCTTCACCTTCTTCCTTTCCACAGATAATGCAAAGTTCCAACTTAACAGAGAAAACCAAATTAGTAGAATGGGAAGAACTTCTGCTTTTACCTTTCTCCACCAAATCTACTTATATTCACAACCATCCTTGTCTGTGTTCTCTCTTAAGGCAGTCCCTCCATAGGGCTCTAGCTCTAATCTCCCCTCACCTTCAACCAGTAAGGAAACTTACTATACACGTTCCCTTCTTTTGATTGTACATTCAGCAGCCTCCTGCAAACTCTGAGTTTACAGGGGGTTTCAATATTCAAACATGGTCTAGCCTCTCCCATGTATAAGTAAACAAAGAAACTAATCTCTCCTTCAGCTACCTCCACATTTTTCCTTCATAACCATACTACTTGAAGGTTTTATTCATACTCTATCGCTTTCCTCCCTTTTGATCCTCAAACATTTGAGTCAGAATTCAACCACCATCACTCTAGAGAAACAGAACCTGCTCTAGTCACCATTTACCTCTGTACTGTCATATCTAATGAACACTGGTTGGTCCTCTATCCTGCGTGTCCTTGTAAAACCAAAGGCCATGGTTGACCACTCCTTCCTTCTCAGCTGTTCCTCAGGTGCTGGCTTGCTCCTCCTAGGAACACGTCTTTTGTCTGTGCCGTCCCCTTTCCTCCCAATCCCCTTCTCTAATGTAACTCATTAGAAGCCCTTCCCACATCTGGGTTGGGTTCCTTCCTTATTTACATGCACTCATGTATCTGTATTATTTTTTCCTCAGAGAATTGATTCTAATTTGCAATTATACTTTTACTAGTGTGATCAACTGACCAAAATGTGTCTTTCCCTGTCCCACTAGGTGGTAAATTCTACAGAAGCAGTTCATCATCGTGGTCCCAATGCCTACCCAGTCCAAATGCCTGGCACATCATGTCTGACAAAAATTGAAATTTGCTGACTTAATAAGTAATAAATTAATAAACTCTTTCAGTGAGCTGACTTGGAAACAGCCATCAAGTAAGACACAAACTGAAAGTCTTTGAGGACAGACATTATATCTACTCACCTTTATCCCAGTACCAATGTAAGTCCTAAGAACACAGTAGGCACTCAAAAGAAAAAAGAAAAAACAAACAAAAACAAAAACAAAAACATGGCCGTTGACTAGGTGAATGGACAGAACTCACTAATGGAATGGACTGCCTTGTCATGTAATCCACAGGCCGTCTCATTCTTGAAGGGATAATAAAACATCCCAAAAAGCCCTCCTGCTTTTAAAAAATAAGATGAAGTTTGGTGCAGAGCCAGCTATGTTCCTCCCCATCACCTCGAAGTCTCCCCAATAAGGAGGAAGCAAAAAAATAATGTAAATAATATATACAGAATGTCCACAATACAAATTATACTTTCTTATAATAAGAAACATATAATACATTGTACTTCTCAAAGCATATTAAAAATGGAAATCTTCTAAGTACTTAGAAGCAGAGGAAGTAGGAGGCACACATTCTGTTACCCAGAGTTAAGATTTATCTAAATTATTTCTAGTTAGTATATCGTGTACATTATAAAATGTTCAACAGGAAAGGAATTTTCTGATAACTGGCTCAAATCCTGCTTCATTCCCCTCTAGGTCTTTAGCTGGAAACGCCTTTCTTGTCAGGCTTTCTTTGCCTCAGTAGACAAGCAACACACAGAGCAACGCTGTTCAGTCGAGCAGAACGTTCACTTTTGACAAGCTGTATGTCACACACTTGGTTCAAGGAAAACATACACACCTGAATTATACAGTGAAAAGTCTCCTCACTTGAGTGAAGCTGCTTCCACATGTTCCCGTCCACAGAGACATGTGGCTTCAACTATTACAAACTGTTAAATTATGTGCATAATAAAAAAATGACAGGAAACATAAAGTAGGATGTTTATATCTCACAGAAATGACTCAAAACCATATTTCAAGAAAGTAAACACTGGAAACCAGCATTTTTACTCACTCTCTGCCCCAATGTCATCTCTGTTCTAATTTTGTCTTTCATATGAATGTACAGATTTTTCTTTAATTTTAGCTACTGTATTTCTGCATTCTTAAATTATAGGCATAAGGATTAGTTGCAATGAGATAAATATACTTATATGAATTAACATTCAAATCAAAATATTTAGGATGACCTCTACTTCTAAGGGGAAAGCACGGTGCCTCGCGAGGGTTGTCACTTCTCAGCAGACCTCTCTTTCCATCCTATAAAGCTGAGTTACTGAGGCGTGTCTGAGGTCCCAGTGGTTTCCCGGCCTCCGTGTAACTGCGTTCACAGCAGCGAGCTGGTAACACGCGTACTTCATCTCTTGATGCTGGCTTGCAGGAGTCTCAACTATAAAATGTGACAGCATTTTTTTTTTTACCACATAAAAAATGACATCAGAGTCACCGTTTGCATCAGATGACTGCCCAACAGGGACCGAATCTAACACACTTAACATTCCTGAGTCTAATAACATATACAAGCTCCTCTGGGTGAGGCCCATTGACTGTGGTTTTATCAAACAGAAAATCTCAGATAAGAATAGCCCTTTCAAAAAATTGTCATTCTTTCTCCATGTGTTGAAGGATTTGTCCAAATAACAGAACAAAGGACAACAGAGATGATAAATAAATCAAAAAGTTACATTTAGAAACAGACATTTTCATTCCAGTCATCTTCTCTGAGACCTCAGGAACTGTTTACCTGAACTTGGCAAAAATTTTTCCATAAGTCAGCTAGTCTGTCCACAAAAATATTCAGTTTCTATTTTGTACTACCCATTATGAACATATGTAAAAGAAGTAAAATATGCAATCGTTGTTCTGTCAAAATGCATAATTACATTTTGCAAAATTCCTTTATGAAAGAAATGTCTATCCCCAAATATCTGTTCTCCATTGTTTCTTAAGCCCTTTGAAAACACTGTATCCTGTCGCAGTTATTTTTGTCACCTCAACCCCTACCACACAGTAGGCACTCAATAAATGTTTGAAGACCTGCACTGAACCCTTATTCTAATGCAAATCCCATCAATGGGAACTGTGGGGACAAACACTGATGCTGTATTTATGATTAGCTTCCCAAAGCCAGTCAGAGTATATCAATGGGCAGAATCCTTCTTTCTCTGAAGTGCTGATACAGCAGGCTTTGAGATAAAACTTGCACTATTATACAGAAAGTACCAGTGATTTAGTAGGTAGTTCTCAGTCAACTAACTCAACCTTGTATTATAGGGGTTTGTTCTCATATAAAAGAATGCCATCTTTTACATCCAAGCAGTTTGTGTGTTTTGGTATGTTTTGTTTCATTTCAACATTGTCCAATCCAGTATCTGCCAATGTTCTCTCTGTTCCCATGCATACTGGGCATACGAGAAAGCTGGTGGATAAAAAACAGTATTTATTCCAAACTTAGCAGCTGAAGGTCCCTTGATGGTGTCACAAGACCTCCAAAGTAAGTCCCAGGAGCTGTGTTCCCATGTCTCAACAAAAGCACATTTGTTGTGCAAACACAACAAATACAAAGTAATATCATCAATGCACTAAGCAACATTCCACTTTTCAGTTGTTGCCTGTGACTGGATATCAAGAGTTTCTGCTTGTTACAATCATGTTTTTCTTTTTTACTTGAAATCAGTGTCTAAACTAAAGGAAAATGGACCTCTCTCTTTTGAACTAAACTATCATCCTTGGTTTAACTAGAGGTGTCTGTAGAAGGCAGTGTGTAAGCTGTACCTCCATTTGGGTCATTCTGAAAGAAATACCAGTGTGTATGTGCACACAATCCTCTTGAGTTTTGCTAGAAAAATCAGAAAAATCAACACAGTCTCTGGGTAGCTCTGGAAAAAATCAGACAATGAGAATAAACACATGGGAACACAGAATTTTGTTTGCTTCTCACCACAACTTAGTAAAATAATTTCTCTTAGAATAAGAATATAGTAAAACAAATACCAATATGAAGCATAATTTGAAAGCAACTGTTCCTTTTGACCCCCAATAACTGACAGAAGTAGTTTTACCTGTTCTAACTGCTCCATTGTAGTCGCATCTGTTGTCCTTCCTGTTCTAAAACACAACTAACAAGGATCTCACTATCCGCTGGGAAGAATGTGAACATGAAATTTGAAGTGTGACTTACAATTTTTTCTGAACTGGATACACTGGGGGGGGGGGGGGAGCACTGGCAGGAAAATGAAATTCAGCCAAATCAACGAGATTTGTGGCAACAATAAAATGAACATGTTTTAGAAGATACTGATCTTTGCTTAGATGAAATGAGCTAAAGCTGTGAAAGTGCTTTGTAAATTGTGAAACACTATTAAAAACACTTGAAGTCATTATTTAGTGGTACTCTGCTTTGTTCCAGAAGAATGTAAGCCAGTTTGTCAAGATACATGTTTAAAAAATAGGTCAAGATATCTAACTAATGGTAGGTGAGAACATTGACGTTCTCAGGGGATGAGGGTCAAGTTGGGATTATTTCAGGGTATACTCTGCTTTTTCAATAATATTTGAGTATTGTTACTTGGAGCATGAATTAACTTCATAATTAAATAAAATAATAAAGACATTTTCACTTGGAAAAAAATTAGATGAGAAAGAAAAACAAGGATATGGCCTTAAAATGGAACCAAGGATGAAGTTAATACAAATGCACATTCCATAAAGAGCTGCAGCCACAGATCTGGCTCTCAACTTTCAAGCAATCATGAAACCTGATAAATTACAGTGCCCGTATGGGAAAAAAAAAGAAAAAAGAAATGAGATTAGTTGCATAGACAGGCCTTGACAAAATTCAGAAAAGTTTCAAAGTTCTTTTTTATCCTGCCTCATCTAATTTTATGACATATGCCTTTGCGTTTTTTAGCATATAGTTATTAGGAGAACATGATTCATTGATATAATTGATAGGGGAAAGTATCATTGGGATTCATAGTGTTTATTTCTCATGGCAAAATTTTTTGACCATGTATTTTCCTCTTAAATTGTACATTTAAACGTTTCAAAGGTAAGACAAGACATAAAGAAGGGACATATGAGGAAATTTAGAAAAGGTAAGTTAAATAAGAAATGCAAATTGTTACCTTGATTGGGGGCAGGTAATGGAGGGAAGGCAGAGGCCTGTTCCCAGGCTTCATCTGGGGTTTCCAAGGGGTTCGGCCTCAGAGATGTATGTGGGGATCCCACACCTGGCCTGAATCAGGATCAAGGGATGGGTGATAGTAACTGCTGTAACAGATAAAGCCTCCAACCTCAATGGTACAACACAATGCTTGTTTTAAAATGAATAAGTTAAATTTTGCCAATAGCTGGTGTCTGGAATACGTAAAAAATCCCTTGGGAAAGTCAAGGGAACTTTCAGAAGAGTAAATATTGTTATAAAGAGCAAAGAATACTGATGCCATTTGGAGTTAAAAGTCTGAAGTGGTCCTAAAGTGACAACAGCCTAAGGCAGATTCTCCAGGAAAACTTATTTGACCTTCCCTCCCCCAAGACTAGGTTAGGCATCTTGCCAGATGCTCCCACTTAGCGCACACGCCTGCTATGCCGCCCCTATCATGCATGCATCACACACAATATTGTAATCGGTTGTTTACTTCTCTGACCCCTACCTAGGCTGTTAGCCCCCAAAGAGAGCAAGAGTTGTTATCTTCTCACCTTGCATCCCCAGCGCACACAAGAGTGCCTGGCATATAGTGCTTCTTCGTATTCACTGAAGGAAGGGATGGAGGGAAGGAGAGAAGGAGAAATGGAAAGAGGAAAAGCACATGAACTCAGAAAAGTTGTGAAACCTAGAAGATAAAGACCAGCTATAATCCTTTAGTCATATAAGAAAGTAAATTAATTACAAAGTATATCACAGAAATGTGAGGAATCTACATTTTTAAGTGCCTTTATGTTGGGGGGAGGGGTGGAAGGACTGACAGTTCATCTTTGCTTTTAAGCTTTTCTAATATGTGCCATTCGGTGAAAATAACGTTAAAATCTAGGGGAGGAACACATTAAAATTAAATTGCCAATCTTAATTTATTTAACTATAATATGTACAAACTTACTTTGGGTGTACCTGCTATTTGTACCTGATTCCATCCTTTCAAAAGTGTAAAAAAGGTATTTATGGGCAAATATACAGAGCCAACAGCACCTTCAGAAATTCCTGTGCCCTGGATACTACTCCTTAGAGAACCGGAATGTATTCACCCAGTTACGTGTGCAAATTAGTGTTGGCTGTGCAAACAAAGGCACTTTACTTTTGTCATTGATGGAACCATATCTGGAGTTTTTTCAAAGTATGTAACAGTCTTATCGGTGATTATAAAGCTTCTTATTAGCAGTCACCTTAAGAGAATTCTAGACTTATTTGAGAAAATGAGGCTTATAGGGATATTTACCGAAGGGTAAAAGTTGTGATTATTTCAGGAATTTGTTCATTTATGTAACATTTGCACTTCCTGAATATGTCCACATATATTTTCACAGGAGTCCATTTTCTTCTTGAATTCAGTCCTTAAGACCAAAAGCAAAATTTCTACACAAACTGAGCAGAACAGCCAAAGACATACCTACTAATTATAACCCACAACATATTAACATCATATATACTCCAACACTACAGCCCTTATTGACCTTGATAAGGGTAATGTTCACATTATTTTAATAACCCATTTGCAATGCAGTTTTATTTACCATGAACTAGTACACAAATTTCATAAAAGTGTAAATACATGATCCTGAAGTACTCTGACCAATTTGGCCAATGTATGTTTACATTTCTGTGACTTTATATAATCCACTGTATCCCTTAAATTTCATTAGAGATGATATATTTCTTGCTGTTACTTTTCTAATTTTGTAACTGAGAAGCTCACATTCTCAATTACTTTGTGTTCTTTTCCATTGATGAAACCCTGAAGTAAGTCACATTTCAATAAATTGATTTTTTCCTTCTGTGATCTTGTGTGCTCTTGAAACTTTAACACCCAAAGAACTCTAACTTGATCTCAATAGTGAACTCAGAGTAATTACGCAGTTGGTGGATGGGTGATCAATGACATTTGCTTCTCTTCTTTGATCAAGTGAAGAATTCTGTCAGGGTGTGGAGGTTTGGAAACATATTGGAACCAATGACTAAAATGCGAGTTTTAAATTATTAGATTTATATTACCCAGTTTCATCATAATCAAGAAAAATTGAAAGTTCACAGTGAATGGAAGCAACCTAAATGTCCATCAACAGATGAATGGATAAAGAAGATATGGTATATTTATACAATGGAATACAATTCAGCCTTAAAAAAAGAATGAAATAATGCCATTTGCAGTAACATGGATGGACCTAGAAATTAACATACTGAGGGAAGTTAGACAGATATCATACAAATATCAAAGACAAATATCATATGATACCACCTATATGTGCAATCTAAAAAAATGATACAAATGAACTTATTTACAAAACAGAAATAGATTTACAGACATAGAAAACAAACTTATGCTTACCAAAGGGAAAAGAGGAGGGAGGGATAAATTAGGAGTTTGGGATTAACATATATACACATTACTGTATAGAAAATAGACAACCAACAAGGATCTACTGTATAGCACAGGGAACTATAATCAATATTTTGCAATAACCAATAAGGGAAAAGTATCTGAAAAAGAATGTGTATATATATATATATACATATCTGTATAACTGAATCACTTTGCGGTACAACTGAAACTAATGCAACATTGTAAGTCAACTGTACTTCAATTTAAAAACATAGATTAAAAAAAGTTCACAGTGGAAATTTGCAGATATATTTCAGGTATTATAAAGTCTTAGTGTTTCTCAAGGTGTGGTCTATGGACCTTCTGCATCAAAATCACCTGAGGTGCTTGTTAAAAGTGCATATTCCTAGGTTCTACCTAACACCTACAAGTCCCAAACTTCATGTTTTTTCTAACAATATTTCAGAATCTCCCTCCTCTGTTTTAATATTTTTGAAACAAAGAGGATTCATAATTTGGATAAAAAGGAATTATCTGATCAACACAGATCACAGATTTTTCAACAGCTTCCCAAATATCTCAATCTAATATGAGTTCTCCCAAATGAGACCAACAGGGTTCACTGTTTGGGATTTCAATGAATGACTGGATGGTTGAGGTCTTCCCAAATGTCCTCTGCATTCCCCTAGGCGATCAGAAAGGAATCTGAAATAGGCTTTTCAAGAAGAGGGTGTGGAATCTGAAATCTTGTTTCTTTCCAAGATCAGGGTGGCTGCCCAAAGGAAATCCCTCACTTTCTGGGATTACATTCCAGGTTCTAAATGTTTGGGAAACATCAGAGTTGACTAGAAAGATGGAAATTCGAGAAAAAATGAAGAGGATGTGAACCATGAAGGATTCAGCTAGTTGATTTGGACGCAGTGCCTGGCTTGAAAAGCAAACGTTTTATTGCTTGGCAAGATCCCCACTACATGTCACTCCTTAGAGCCTGCATTTCCTAGTCCTTTCATACATCAATTTTGTTAGGCCTTACATTCCTTTCTCCCATGGAAGGACTAAAACTAAAGACAATCTTTACAGGTACTAAAGAAATTCTCTCCCTGTGTCTAGCAATGAATGGAAAGTGCCAGGACCCATTAAGAGTTCCCCTGTAAGAATTTATCATTGGTTTCTACTGATTTCTACGTGGAAGTGTTAGAAATCCTCTCTAGCAGTGTAATACCCCTCTAGGTGATCTTTCCTCCGTTTCTGTTATGCCTATAAAACAGGGATGGCAAATATTGACCGTTTCAATGGCCAAGAAGGTAATTTAAATAAGTGAATAAGTCACTTTTGGATAGTAGGAAGTGGTAAAAAAAAGTATGGCAAAGTGGAGATTTGATGTCCAGCTTGAAGGAATTTTTAGAAATTGTACAAGCCAAATAAAACAATGGGTTTTAAATACTGCTGGCCTGGGTCCCTGAAAAAGCTTTTCTGCAATTCCCTCTAAAATACCTATGATGATTCAGAAGAAAGGGAAAAGAAAGACAAAAACCAACAACTATGGTGAAAAGCAGTACTATCAGTTATTGCCAGAATTTGAAAAGAATTTCCACTTAAAAGAAAACTAATGGAGCTGGATGCAAGAGCGATCACGTCTACCTAGGAGTCTATAGGAGAACCCTTTTTCTGTTTTTCAATCAATCCAAACACAAAATTGAGGAACCATCCCTATTCCAAGTGATCGCTATTTTTTGAGAGGTAGAATAGTGAACGTCTGATTCCCCTTAAGCACAAAAAAAGAATCAAGATCCTTCACATCCTGCCTCTACATCTGCTTAACTCCTTACCCTGACCTCCATGGTAAGCTAGCACTAAACTCTGTTCTAGGCAACATGGTTTCCTGCCCTGTGATCCAGTGCTCATGAGCACACGCGCGTACACACACCCCATGCTGCTTCCCTGGAAGTCTGGCTTCCATTCCTACTGCTGCCCCTGGAAGAAGTGTCCTTCACTGCCTGTATCATGTAGCCCAAACACCTCTCATCCTGTAGGGCCAATTGAATTCCTATCTCCCGTGTGAATCCTTCTTTTTTTTTGGACCTCTCCTTTCTCTAGTCTCACCCTTGGTCCCTAAGTCCTCACACACATGGGTCTCCAATTATTTTCTCTTTCATTATGTGTCCGCAACTAAATTGTGGGTCCTTTCATGGTAGAGATCATGTCTACTGTTTCTTTTGCAGTCCTAACAATATAATATAGTATGGGGCACACAGCATGTGCTCAGTCAATACTAAGCAATTGAGTTTTAAGACACCTTATAGTGGGGTCAGTATTGTAATTTGGGGAAAGTCACTGCAATGAGCTCCCAGCACAGGACGATAAGCTGGCTTCGTATGTTGCTGTCTGTTAGGGATAAGATGTGGAGCTCACTGAACGCTTGTCACCAGGCTGAGAGTAATGTTGTAGGGGTTTGAGGACTCGATAAATAATACTCCTCTTCCCTCCACCCCCCCCACCCAGAGTTTGGAAGTGATTTGAGAGTTAATCACAGAAGTCAGTTAGACTCACACTAGAGATCAGTGACTGCTCCCCTCTGTATCTCTAGCACCTAACACAGTGTAAGTATTAAATAAGTGTTTCATAAGGGAATAAAACTGACTCACTGGCAGAACTGGTATGAGATTATACTAGAATCCACTGCTGAACTAAGAGGATGATGGAAAAGAGCTTTCTCCATGGCTTTTCTTGTTGTCAATTAGAGAAGCCCAAAGACATAAATAGATGGGGAACTGGAACAGCGGTCATGCACAAAGCACTTTGATGTTCATGAATATCTTTCGATATTTACAGTAGCCCAGTGTGGGAGGCAGTAATGTTTTATCACGTTGTATAAATGAGCAAACCTGAGACTCACAGAAAGTATGTACTAGAGCCCAAGTATATAGTCCTCTGTTTCAGTGTTCTCCACACTAGCCTCCTGGACTCTCAGTGCTGACCAGAAATGTACTGGTGCACCTCCATGTGACCCTTCCCAAAGAGCCTTTGGGGTCCTCTATGATCTTAATATGGAAGACTGTCAACAAATAGGGTAGGCTTAACCTGTCTGATTCTCGAGTGCCTTCCCCAAGCTCCCTGAGAAGTCCCAGCCTTATTCCTTGCTTCGCCCCCTCGCCACTTGTGAATCTGTGTGGGTGTAGAGTTCTGCCCTGCACACCTCTTCTCTAGAACTCTCTCCAGTCAAGTAGCTCAAGGCTTTGGTCCCATGACTGAGGAATCAAGAATACCTTACATCACATAATAGACAATATTCCTCCCCGGTCCTCCTGCTGTTACACTCATGCTTCACAGCCTTCCTAAAAGCCCACACCCCTCACCATGTGAGGTCTGCTATAAAACAGCGCACCCCTTCTCCTGTTCCCAAAGCTGTCTGGAGGGGATGAGCTCTACCAGACCCAGTTGCTTCCTCCAGTCCCTTTGGGAATTCTGGTGAATGTAGTTTTTCCTACCTTGTTGGTTAGGCTATAAACCCTGAAAACATGCAGCGATGCTACATGTTAGTGTAGTTAATGACTCTAAGCCCCTGTGGCACTACACACACCCAGCCCCACGCATAGCTCCCAGATCTGGGTGAGCCTGCATGTCCTGGGACAGAGCATTCTATTGGGAAGGAATTGTTACCTAGGAGTTGGCATCTTTAAGAATACCCAAGCTGGAACAAGGATTAGATACTCATATCCCAAATGTGCATCACTATTTGTGGTAATGCAGGTATTAGTTTTCTAGTTGTAAAATGATTGCTAACTTGGTAAATCTTAATAGAGGAAAGATTTGCTAAGAATTGTGGAATCCATTCTTTCATTTCTCTTCTTTCACAAATATGTTTTTCTACACATAATAACTTTGTTATGTATCAGTGCTTGGTCACAAGAACCTAATCTAAGTATTTCCAGCTTGCAAAACTCTTCAGGAGGCCAAGGGAGAGAGAGTTAAGAAAATTAGAAATGTTTATGAGAATAAGGTGTAACTTTGTGGCTAACAACACGCAAAGAATGAAGATAATGCCAGCTTTTGTTCTCAAAAAAGTGAAATATTATCTGCAGCCACAGATTCAAATCAGACCTGAAAAAAAAAAAAAGATCCTTGGTACTTTGAAAAAAGAAAAGAAAATCAGAAATGCTTGCATCAAAAGGAACCGGTACTGTTATTCTCAGCTCCTTCTAACTCAAACATGAGTGAATCACTGAAGGACACACAGAAGCTACTGTTAGACCTCATATCTGATGATGACTCCTATACAGGAACACTAATGGCTACATTACTTCAATCTTTTAAATCTTGAGCTAGTGTCTTTCATTTTCAGAATATATTCTATAGAATATAACGCTGCAGACAGAGATTCTAGAAATGTAGGTGCAGGGAGAGCACAGAAGGGGAAAGTAGTGTTGAGTCTCCAATGAACAAGCCAGCTCATGTTATTTACGACACCATTATCTAAGGGCATTTATATGACACATTTTTCCTCTTCTTTTCAACAAAATGCTATCATTATTATGTGCACTATTGTCTATTCATTCGACATTTGTCTCAGTCTGTTTGCACTACCGTAACAAAATAGCATAGACCGGGTCACTTATAAACAACAGGCATTTATTTCTTGCAGTTCTGGAGGCTGTGAAGCTTAAGATCAAGGCATCATCACATCCGGTGTCTGGTGAGAGCCCATTTCCTGGTTCATAGACAGTCATCTTTTCACTGTGTGCTCATGTCCAAATGAAGGGGCTCCCTGGGGCTTCTTATAAAAGGGCACCAATCCATCCATGAGAGCTCCACCCTCTTGACCTAATTACCTCCCAAAGGCCTACCTCCTAAGGCTGTCACATTGGATGTTAGGATTTGACACATGAAATTTGGAGAGACACAAACAGCAGACACAAACATAGCTACATTCAACAAACACTTGCCCAGTGCTTACTCTTGCCAGAGCTGGGGATACAGAGATGACCTAGCCCGTGAGAAGCTCATAGTCTAAAGAAGGAGATGGTCATGTGAACAGATATTCTGAAGCAGTGTGACAAGTGCTGTAATAGGATGACCAAAGTACCAAGGAAATGGTAGCACTGAGGAAGGGTCCCTTGAGGCTCTCTGGAGAAGTCAACCAGGTTTCCACGTAGGCCATGATTTTGTTCTGGTAAGAGGAGGAAGAAAGTGCAAGGCAGAGAAATCAGGATGTGCAAAG
Organism: Hippopotamus amphibius kiboko; assembly: GCF_030028045.1. NCBI lineage: Eukaryota > Metazoa > Chordata > Mammalia > Artiodactyla > Hippopotamidae > Hippopotamus > Hippopotamus amphibius. The sequence goes on along the minus strand of NC_080187.1, from coordinate 120,533,251 downwards.
GCAGAGAGAAGTTCCATGTGGCATGGAACATAAAGAGCAAAAGAACGCCTGCAAATCAATTAATTGAAAAATTGAGTATTCATGAGGCTAAAATTGCTGGTAAAGGTGAAGTCTTTGGAATATTTAAAAATTAAGTTTATTGGAACTACCTGCATTGTTCTACCACCTGCCACACATGCATGCACGTGTGTGTACATTGTGGAATGTGCCAACCCTTCAGTGGTTAGCATTTCAGAGAAATTCATTTATCAACTTAAATACTGTTTGAGTACCTAATACATAACATGTCCAATCTCAGGGACTTGGCATTCCAGTAGGAGAGATGGACAATAAGCCAGTAAACAAATACATGTAAGAGATATTTCTCTGCAAAGTGCTATGAAGAAACACAAGATAGGTGGGTGAGATGCCTAGTGATTGGCCAAAGCTACCTTTGTGAAGATAGTCAGGAACAGCCTTCTGAGGAGGTGATATTTGAGCCCAAATCTAAAGGATGGGATAGAGCCATCCATGCAGAGAGATGAGGAAGCAGCATTTCTGGCAGAGGGAATAGTGAGGACAAGGACCCTAAAGTGGGAACAAGCTTTGTGTGGTCGAGGAACAGAAAGAAGATTCATGTGATGGGGGCAGAGTGAGGAAGAGGGAGAGGGTTATGAGATGAAGTTGGAGAGTTGCTGAGGACCAAATCATTCAGGGCTTTGAGGGTCAAGGTGAAGACTAGAGTTTATTCCTCGAACATGAGAAGCCACTGAGGAATCCTATATGGGAGTGAATATGAACTCCTTTTCAAACTCATTTGTGTCAAATCTCACTCACTGTAAACCAAACAAAAAAATGTATCCAATTGGACCTCATCAAGAATTTTAAAATCTGCTTATCAAAGACACTACCAGGAATGTGAACAGATAAGCCACAGACTGAGAAAAAGATTGGCAGTACATGTGTCTGATGAAGAACTCCTATCTAGAATATATGAAGAACTGCTACAGGTTAACAATGAACTCTCCCCTCCCCCAGAAAGACCATGCAAAAGCCCTGAGGGTCACAAAAGAAATTTACAGATGGGATCAGGAAAATGAAAATTGAAAGCACAATGAGATACAGTATCACACTTACCAGAATAGTGGAAACAAAAAGACTGATGAAACATTTTGGCAAGCAACTGAAATTCTCATGCAGCACGTATCAATGGTCAAAACAGGACAACCATGTTGGAAAGCTGTGTGGCAGTTTCTAATAAAGTCAAGCCTGCACCTACCCTTGACCCAGCAATTCCACTCACAGGTATTTACCCAAGACAAATGAAAACATGTTCGCAAAAAAAATCATACAAAAATGTTCATAGCAGCCCTCACTTCATCATATCCATCAACAGGAGAATGGATAAACAAACTATGGTACATTCATACAACGGACTATTCTTCAGCAATACAAAGAATGAATTACTGATATATACAACAGTATGGGTGAATCTCAAAAACTTTATGTTAAGTAAAAGAAGCCAAACACAAAAGAGTACATATTGTATGAAGGCCAAGAACAGAGAGTACTGATGTATATTAATAGGAATGAAGAAGTAGTTGCCTGGGAGGAGAAGGGAACTGATTACAAAAGAGGCCGGAGGAAACTTTGCAGGTGATGAAATGTTACATACCTTGCTTTGGATCATGGTTACATAAGTACCTACAATTGTGAAAACTCATAAACCTGCATGCCTGATACCTGAGCATTTTATTGTGTATGAATTATACCTCAGTAAAAAAACACATGTTTTTTTTTTTAAAGAAATGCATGTGTGTCCTGCCTTGACCTGTCAAGGTGTCTTGGTGAAATGGGACATAGTAGAGAGTTAGACTTGAATCAGACACACTGGGTTCCAATCAAGCTGATGGAGCTTGGGAAAGTCACTTTGCTTTTCTCAGTTTCTACCTGAGCAAGTAAAAATAATCTAATTCACAAGATGGCCATAAGGATTAAGTGGAAAAATTGATGTTAAAGTATTTAACTCAGTACCAATCACCTGGAAAATTCTCAATAAACTTAGCTATTTTAAAAAACTGTTTTAAATCATCTGTAATCCTGGGGGACCAGCTAAAAATATATTCTGTTCTGCTTTGAAAATGATACCATATGCACCTTAGGACAAAAATTCCAAAATCAGAAGGAAAAACTGGAAAATGATTAAGTTAAAGAAACCAGTCTGCTCTGTGAGGGAGCCTGTGGACACAGCTGGCAGCTATCAATTACTGGTGATTATTACAAGGAAATCTGGCACTTTCTGTGACCATACACAAACCTGTCACCATCGTTTCCTACCTCATCTTTTCACCAAGTGTCAAAAGGGAAGGGAAAGGCTGCTTGGAGTGGAGACTAAAGTAAAAAAAAAAAGCCATAATTATTGGAGGTAGTGAGCTTCAACTTTCCTAAAAGAAACTCCCATTTTCACCTTTCCAGATGTTTCCATGACAAATTATGTATGCAGTTTCAGAACTCATCTGAAGTTTAGATTAAGAATTAATGGATGGGCTTCCTAGGTGGCGCAGTGGTTAAGAATCCGCCTGCCAATGCAGAGGTCACGGGTTCGATCCCAGCTCCAGGAAGATCCCACATGCTGTGGAGCAACTAAGCCCGTGCGCAGAAAAAAAAAAAAAAAAAAAAAAAAGAATTAATGGAAAAGTAAGAATGGAATTGAAATGCATCTGCAACCTTTCTGCTTAATCCCTGCCCCCTGCTAAATCATCTTTCATTTCTCAGCCTGATCCACTTTTTTTTTTTTTTGGGGGGGGGGTACATCAGGTTCAATCACCTGTTTTTATACACATATCCCCGTATTCCCTCCCTTCCTTGACGCCCCCCCCTCGAGTCCCCCCCACCCTCCCTGCCCCAGTCCTCTAAGGCATCGTCCATCCTCGAGTTGGACTCCCTTTGTTATACAACAACTTCCCACTGACTATTTTACAGTTGGTAGTATATATATGTCTGTGCTACTCTCTCCCTTCGTCTCAGCTTCCCCTTCACCCCCCGCCCCCTCCCATACCTCGAGTTCTCCAGTCCATTCTCTGTATCTGCTTCCTTGTTCTTGTCACTGAGTTCATCAGTACCATTTTTAGATTCCGTATATGTGAGTTAGCATACAATATTTGTCCTTCTCTTTCTGACTTACTTCACTATGTATGACAGACTGTAGTTCTATCCACCTCATTACATATAGCTCCATCTCATCCCTTTTTAGAGCTGAGTAATATTCCATTGTATATATATGCCACATCTTCTGTATCCATTCATTTGTTGATGGGCATTTAGGTTGCTTCCATGTCCTGGCTATTGTAAAGAGTGCTGCAATAAACATGATGGTACATGTTTCTTTTGGGATTATGGTTTTCTTTGGGTATATGCCCAGGAGTGGGATTACTGGATCATATGGTAGTTCTATTTGTAGTTTTTTAAGGAACCTCCAAATTGTTTTCCATAGTGGCTGTACCAACTTACAGTCCCACCAACAGTGCAGGAGAGTTCCCTTTTCTCCACACCCTCTCCAACATTTGTGGTTTCCAGACTTTGTGATGATGGCCATTCTGATTGGTGTGAGGTGATACCTCATTGTGGCTTTGACTTGCATTTCTCTGATGATGAGTGATGTTGAGCATCTTTTCATGTGTTTGTTGGCCATCTGTATGTCTTCTTTGGAGAAATGTCTATTTAGGTCTTCTGCCCATTTGTGGATTGGGTTATTTGCTTTTTTGGTGTTAAGCTTCATGAGCTGCTTGTATATTTTGGAGGTTAATCCTTTGTCCGTTGTTTCATAGGCAATTATTTTTTCCCATTCTGAGGGTTGCCTTTTAGTCTTGTTTATGGTTTCTTTTGCTGTGCAAAAGCTTTTAAGTTTCATGAGGTCCCATTCGTTTATTCTTGATTTTATTTCCCTGATTCTAGGAGGTGGGTCAAAAAGGATGTTGCTTTGATGTATGTCATAGAGTGTTCTGCCTATGTTTTCCTCTAGGAGTTTGATAGTGTCTGGCCTTACATGTAGGTCTTTAATCCATTTGGAGTTTATTTTTGTGTATGGTGTTAGGAAGTGTTCTAATTTCATTCTTTGACATGTTGCTGTCCAATTTTCCCAGCACCACTTATTGAAGAGGCTGTCTTTTTGCCATTGTATACTCGTGCCTCCTTTGTCAAAGATAAGGTGCCCATATGTGTTTGGGCTTACTTCTGAGTTCTCTATTCTATTCCACTGATCGTCCTTTCTATTTTTGTGCCAGTACCATACTGTCTTGATCACTATGGCCTTGTAGTATAGTTTGAAGTCAGGAAGCCTGATTCCACCAACTCCATTTTTCCTTCTCAAGATTGCTTTGGCTATTCGGGGTCTTTTGCGTTTCCATACAAATTGTAAGATTTCTTGCTCTAGTTCTGTGAAAAATGCCATTGGTAATTTGATCGGGATTGCATTGAATCTGTAAATTGCTTTGGGTAGTACAGACATTTTCACGATGTTGATTTTTCCAATCCAGGAAGATGGTATGTCCCTCCATCTGTTTGTGTCATCTTTGATTTCTTTCATCAATGTCTTAAAGTTTTCTGCATACAGATCTTTTGCCTCCTTAGGCATGTTTATTCCTAGGTATTTTATTCTTTTTGTTGCAATGGTGAATGGGAGAGTTTCCTTAATTTCTCTTTCTGGTCTTCTGTTGTTAGTGTACAGGAATGCAAGAGATTTCTGTGCATTAATTTTGTATCCTGCTACTTTACTAAACTCATCAATTAGTGCTAGCAATTTTCTGGTAGAGTCTTTCGGGTTTTCTATATATAATATCATGTCATCTGCAAAGAGTGACAATTTGACTTCTTCTTTTCCAATTTGGATTCCTTTGATTTCTTTCTCTTCTCTGATTGCTGTTCAGCTTGATCCACTTTTGAGAACTAGAACCCCTTAGGGCATCCCCTGAGAGACCCTCCTCTCTTGTCCTCTCGGCTCTGCTTGGAGAGTCCTGAGGAGCCAGCCCACTGCACAGAATACCTCCTCCTTCTCTCTGGGATTTTTCTGGCAGATTTAGCTGGGCTGCAATAGCCCTTCTCCAAGGCTCTGGTGCAAAGGCCCCATTCTGGTTCCCATTCCCACCAGTTATTATAATAAGCAAGTCGAGGGAAAGGAGATTTAAAGGACACCCTTGCACTGCATGATGGCTTTTTCTCTGTTCTCAGGGAACCAGACAGATGGCTAACCAGAAAACAGCTCGTGGTAGTCTTTGGCCAGGTCGTCTCCAGCCCATCATCATTTATCAGCCTCCCAGGGGCTGTGTGACATATTCTTTCTGCAGAGACTTTCTGGGAGCTTGGTAACTGGACACACTGTTCTGCCACCTGTGGCCACTTGGGAGCCTGAGTTCAGAGACCCCAGTGCCTGATGGCCAATGGGCAAGAAGTGAGTGAGGCCTCCTGTGATCACCTCCAGAAGCCACTGGCTGGGTTCCAGCCCTGTAACATCCAGGACTGCCCCTCAAGGTACGTGTAGTCACTCTTATCTCATTGGTACCAGGTTATTGATTGCTTTAAAATGTACAGTCATTTGGATTTAATAACTCAACCGCTAAGATTTGTTTAGCATCTACTGTACCAGGCACTCTGCTAAGTGCTTTATGTGGGTCACATCACAGTCACCTATGAGATCAACAGGACTCATTTCTGTCTTACAGAGGGAAAAACTCCCCTAGGCCACACAGTTACCAGGGCCAGAATTCAAACTGAGATATATATATTAGCAGAACCGACTTTTAAAATGCAAACTCATCATGATGCTCCTCTGTTTAAAACCCTTCCATGCCTTCCCAACATTCTGAGGACAAAGGTCAACATTCCTAGCATAGGGGCTATGTCTATCTTGTTCATTTTCCCCCCCAATGTGTAAAATAATGCCTTGAACATAGTAAGTGCCCAGGACCTACTTACTGCCTGAACGAATACAGGAGTGAAGGAATAGAAGGCCCTCAGTGCTTGGGTCTCAGGCTGCCCTTCGGCCTCATTGCTGTGTCTCTGAGCCTGGTCATTGGATCTCCATCCACACTGGTCTTTTTTGGTCCCTTCGGTATGCCATTCTCTCTCCTGACTCAGGGCCTTTGCACATACTGCTTCCTCTGTTTAGAACACTGTTCCCTCTCTTTTCACTTCGTTATTTCTATTCACCTATTTTCAGGGAAACCTTCTAGGCCCCAACTAAACCAGGCCTCTGTGCTATGTATTTTTCTATTTCCTTCTCTTTCTTCTCCACAGCTCTTACCACAATCTGCCTGTCTTGCTCTTGCACTGGACCATTAGTTCTATGAGGATAAGTCCATGGTGGTCATGCTTCACAGCACTCAGCACAGTGATTATCCCAGTACATACTTCCTAAAAATACTTGTTAAATGACTGAAGAATGATCGAATAGCATAGTCCCTAGCAGATAATTGAGCAGTGATGCTATCACCTGAAAAAAATGCACAACCTAAAAGTTGAGAGGTATGTTTTACTCGGCGGACATTCAGAGGACTTCAAGCTTGGAACACAATATCGTAGATAATGCTGTAAAACTGTTCTGAAGAGGCAAAGGGGGAGGGGGGAGGCAAGATATACAGGAATTTTTGCAACCAAAGACCAGGTAGTTCCAACATCAAAAGATTACCATTAATCAAAGAAAACCAGCTATCCCAAGTTGAGGAATTTAGTGCTGTTCTCTGTATGGGAAGATGCAAGAGTCTCGGCTGCCTGAGACCACAGGGTCAGCATCCTGTGCTTTCTCCATCCTGAGTCCCCTCAGGGTGCACCGTTGGGGAGGCGTAATGTGATGGCTTAATGGCTGCAAAATCCTTTGTTAACTGATATGGCAGATTAGTTCACAATGCAAAAATCCACATTACAAAACAAAAACTCAAACCAAAGCTAAAACACAAACAGTAGTAGCATTTACTGAGCACAAACCTATGAGGCAGACACTATTATCAACCTCGTGTTACTGAGGAGGGAATGGAGGTGTGCATAGGGTGGTACAGCTCACTGCCCTGTGCAAATGTGCACACCAGATCTGAGACCTGTGCCTTGGAGAAGAAGTGGGAGGCAGGGTCACACAGTGAAACAAAATAGGTGTTTTGGAACACATTGTGTTGGTTGGTTTGTTTGGTTTTGGTTGTCACAATGGACGCATCTAGTGGGTAGAGGCCAAGGATGTGTTAAACATCCTTACCATGCACTGGACAGCCCACCAGCACAAAGAATGATCTGGCCCAAAATGTCAATAGGACTGAAGGTGAGAAAACTTAGTCTTAGCCCAAGCTTCTTCCTTTTTCTTTGGCCACACAGCATGCAAGATCTTAGTTCCCTGACTAGGGATTGAACCTGCACCCCTTGCAGTGGAAGCACACTGTCTTAACCACTGGACCACCAGGGAAATCCCCCTAGGAAAGTGTTCTTAGAATAGCTGTGGATACTGTAGGCACCTTGACGGACCTGTCTTTCAGTGCCCGCTGTGTTCTTCAAAGGAAGTGCTCATGTAAGAGTCATCTGTCCCCCAGGAAGCAGCAAATTCATGCTAGAATAACTAGCAGGAAGTTGATCCAAGAAATCTGCTTTATGTCAATTCTTGATTCCCACAATAGTGCCAAGAATTCAACTGGGAAATTTGTCCATATTTATTAAGTACTCTCAAGCCTTTACCCACTCCTAGGAAACAACAGAGTCATACACTTGCATAGCCAGAAGAAACAATAGAGATCATCTACTCTAGATCCTTCTACATCAGAGGTCCTTCACATTTCTCTGCCACGGACCTTGGAGGCAAACAGCTCACTTACACAATCTGCCCTGTCCTACCACCCCTTCCAAGCTGCAGGATGTGGAACAATGCAAACTCTAGGAGACTCATTTTCTGCAAGAGTAAGATAAGGGCAATCGTACATACATCACATAGAGTCTATTAAGAATGAAATGAGAAAACGCATGCAAAACTCTTAGTACAGTGATTAGAACACTCAAAGGGCAAAACAGTAGAGCCCCTTGCATCATCTCCCTCTGTTTCTCATTTTGTTTTGACTCCCGGCTTGACCCCCTATGCTGCTTCGGTTTGGGGAATTACTGGATCAGATTTCGTATCCAAGGTGTTGAAGGGAATATAAAACTGGAGGAAGCTGAAACCGTATCTATAGACTAGTCTTTCCAAAATGGTGGTGCTGAAGGGAAGGAAAAAGATCAAATGAAAGTTTCAGGGAGAGGTAGGAAAAGTTCCAAGGAAGTTAAGGCAACTATCTCTATGATGAGAGATATTTTCAAATTCACAAAGGGCTGTCATGAAGAAAGGGCTCTGTGTATTTTCAAATGGCAAAAGCTACAGGTTTAGGCATAGTTTAGCTCAATGTGAGAAAGTTTTCAAAGTCAGAGTTATCCAATAATAAAAATTCGACCATGGGCTAGGTAGAAGAACTTGCGGCAGGAAAATTGGAAAGGGGAATAAATTATTTGATGAGCAGCTGAATCCTCTGAGACCCTTTCATCCTGATTATATGCTTTTTATAAAGTTAATAGTAAACTATTAATAACAGTTGATTTTTATTGAATGCTTACCACGTATCTGACATTATGCCAAGCATGTTATACACATTATTTCATTTAATCTTCACAGCAAACCTTTTGAAAGCTTTTATCTCTAATTTACAAATGAGGTATCTGAGTGTTGCTGAGGGTATACAACCTTCCAACATTACACAACTAGTATATTGTTTTAAAACCCAGGTCATCTGACAGCAGAATCTGAACACTGTGCTATACCTTCCTCACCTTTAGTCTCAGCAGATGGACAACCATGAACCCAGTTACATAGGCCTTTATGTTAATATTTAGAAGTACATGTGGAATAACTTGAGAGTGATTCATTTTGGAAACACATTTGCATGGCTGAGATTCAATCAATGAGTAACTTGTGTTCATGCAACTTTCTGCAAGGGGAGCAACTGTACCATTAAATTATAGAAGCACTCTTCCTGGGCCAAGCTCTATCCTCATACATTTGTGTCCCTGAGCACTTTGCATGTCATGAGAATGAGAATCACCCTTTATCTGGTCATCCAAGAAGGGTGTGGGTTTATGAGCTAGGATGGGCTTGTTTTGAAGCGTGTTTAGAGCCTTGCAAGATCTTGGGCAATTCAATACCTCCCTGAGCACTGACATTTATTTCATAATTTTTTTTTAAATTTACTTACTTATTTATGTATTTTTTTATTGGCTGCATTGGGTCTCTGTTGCTGCACATGGGCTTTGTCTAGTTGCGGTGAGCGGGGGCTACTCTTTGTTGTGGTGCGCGGGCTCATTGCCGTAGCTTCTCTTGTTGTGGAGCACAGGCTCCAGGCACGTGGGCTTCACTAGCTACAGCAAATGGGCTCAACAGTTGCAGCTCACGGGCTCTAAAGCACAGGCTCAATAGTTGTGGCACATGGGCTTAGTTGCTCTGCGGCATGTGGCATCTTCCTGCAGCAGGGATGGAATCCGTGTCCCCTGCACTGGCAGGTGGATTCTTAGCCACTGCCCCACCTAGGAAGTCCCTATTTCATAATTTTCAAAGCTACAGTTCATCCAGATCTTACAACCGAACAAAGCATGTGAAAATATCACAGAAAAACAGTATCGGAAAAGAAGGTCTGGGTGCCTTGTGATTCACAGGGTATAAGCCAGAACTGCCCTTGAAATTGAGGGACTACTGAATTTTGGCTCTCGGTTCTCATTATAATCAACAAATAAGCAACTTTTTAAGAATTGCCTCAAGTATTTTCAACTTCTGTGACTTCTCCTGAAGTGAAGGTCTCTAGTTGTAATGATTTAAAAACCACTAAATGATCAACCTATCAATAAAATTTAACATCCATATATAACCTGTTTCTACAGAGCCAGCCACCACAGAGTATAAGTCAGTAAGACAAGATTCACATTCTGCAGTGTAGTTCATGAGACAAGTTACACAAGATAGGGGATAACATAAACACAAATTTAAGATGTATGAGCACTGCTTTGGGGAATAAATACTCATATATAAATCACCACTGCAGCTAAGGATTATTTCATAGTTCCAGCATATGATTTCTTAATCAGCTCACAGAAGTCAGTGTTTTAATAAGGGTCATTATTCCACATGAAGCCAAAATATGAATTTTCCAGATCACTCAAATTTAATCCTTCAAGAAGCAAAGAACTTTTTGAGTCACCTTCTGTTTGACATCTTTGAAAACTGGATTCTACCTTACAAAACATTCTAACATTCCGGCCTGAAAAGCCAGAGGATATGGAGCTATGGTAGTCATTGGGAACACTCATAAATATTTAGCTTCTCCCTTCAGACCAGGGAGGACTGCACTTCTCCGCCCCCTCAGAAGTTACGTGTGGTCACTGACTGTCTGTGGCCAATGACACGTGAGCCTAAGTGTCTGTGTCACTTCTGTAAGAAGCTTCAAGGGTCAGCACGTGAATCACATGTTCCTTTTCTCACTGCTGTAGTTACTACGCAAAATGTGTTCAAATAAAGCCTCACTCAGTCTGGGTCTCCGAGGTGCTCAAGGGCAAACACCCCTCCGGCCCATGCTGACCAAGCAGCATGCGCTAAAAGTCACCTTTAATTGTTTTAAGCCACAGAGCTTTGGGGGTTGTTGGTTACTGAAGGAAAACCTAGGCTGTCTTATGTTGGAGTCCTATTTAACGCTTAACGGATAGAGCAGGGCCATTAACACCAAAGGGTTGTTTGAAATTGGCCATTTCACATTAAAATCGAGCTTTCTGGCTCCTGTTGATAGAAAAAACTCTGACATGTTTATACACGGTTGCCCCCTTAAGCATATCAATGAGCACGTATGGATTCTCCAGCTCATGACAGCCCTCCTCACTCACCACGACTATACTTGAGCAGTCTTCCTTCCTGAGTGGAGTGGAGATATTTGAGTTTCAGCCTCTATACTCAGCTGCCTAAGCGTCACTCACCTATTGTGCTGACTGCCATCCACTAGAATCACATCTTACTTCCAGTTACAAACTTCAGCTATATTGGTAGCAATACAAAAAGTACAAATGTCATCCGTATAGCACCACGGTTAAGAAAACAGACTTTGAAATTTGGTTTGTTGGCTTCAAATTCCAGCTCTACCACTTTCTAGCTGTGCCATCTGGGCAAATTACTTAGCCTCTCCAACTTCCAGTTTCCCTACAGAGTGGGGATAATGACTTTCCCGGCTTCACAGTGTACGATGAGCTAACACAGTAACGTGTGCAGAAAATGTCTGACACCTTGTAAGCACCCAGTACATGTTAGATGCTATTCTTTTTATTAGAAATACAAACTGATTTCTTCAGTTACCCAGTCATCAAAGAATTCCATACACCTGCATGATAAATTGGATTTGTTCTGTAGATATGGTTCCAACCACGTTTTGTCTCTGATGAAAATCAGACCTCCAAAGCAGACACAAATTTCATTCAGTGAGTATAGTTGTCATGGTGTCTGCTGCACTCAGACTCACGTTCCCAGGAGCACAGTGACACGGTCATGTAAATGAGCAAACTATAAACACAGCTGCAAAAATTATCTGCAGTCTCTGCCAATTGAGCATCAGGGACTAGTTCACTGACCCTAAGGCGATCAGAGAGAATCACACAGTCTCCTTTCTCCCATCCTAAAGGCTGCAGATAGCCACGGCTGCATTGTACGCAAAAGGGAATTTATGTGAACATTATCCTATTGAAGGAAAGCTTCCCATTGAATTCAACAGAGAAGCACCTGAGTCACTTCTGAAGAAGTGTGTCCAATTCATTTTTACTTGAATAGCCTTGCCAGAAGAGTACTCAGCTTTCAGCAAGGTATCACCTGTGCCTGCCCCAAGAATCTGCATAGCCATTAGACTCACAAAAACATGACAGGAAGCACATATTCTAAAGAGATGAATTTGGCACTGAAAACCACCTTTATCCTGCAATCTCCTTCAAACCTTGGAAACTACTAGAGCAAACTATGCACCTTAGCCAAACAAGAGCGGGCTCTGGTCAGTGAGCACAAGGAGAAACCAGGGAAAAGGCACCAGTGTAGCCTTCAGGGCTCCCATGTGACAGCTATTGTGCTGGGTTCCTGAAATGTTGGTCATGAAAGAACACATTTATTTATTTTTTAGGATTTTTTTAACGAAGTTTAATGTTTTTTAAATGTATCACGTAAACTAGTCCTGCTTGTTTTCACGCTGCCTCACAAATAAAAAGTCACTATAAATCCATCTATTTACAGTTGTCCTTAACAGCAAAAGCAACTCTTTTCTAGGAGTTTAATTCTACTAATAACTCTGTTAAATGGTTTACAGGCTACATGTGAGTTTTCAGCATGATTCAAATTCCTTTTTTTCCAGTGGTACCTTTTGTTCCTCTCTGCCTCTCTTGTAATCAGACCCTCCCTGCTGCACTGAGAACCATAAAAGGAAAGGCAGCAGGACAGTGTCGCACTGATGAGCTGAGTTTACATGTTCAGCAAAACCAGGCACTATTAACCCATCAACAGTTTGACTACATAATAAGGATGACGAACTGTACTCTACAGGTAACTTTTCATTCTTTCCGATTATCCCTCTTACATGAGAATACTTTTTATTTTTTCAGGCGATTCTGTAATTACCAATATATCAGTTTCTTGAGGCTGCCACACCTAATAGGATAAAGAGCCAATATGCATACCATTTCTTTTTTTTAACTTTTTATTTCATAATGGAGTATAGTTGATTAATGAAAGAATGAACTTAAAATAGGACCTATATGGAGGGTAACATCTCCTTTTTACAGAATGAGGAGACCAAGGCTCAGAGGAAACTAATACATCCTGCACCAAGTAGGGTTCACTCCAACCATGTCACTGAGACTGCTTAAGCTGCGGTCACCAATGATGTCTGTTTGGTCCAAATGAAGCAGGCATATTTCAGTTCTTTTCCCTCTCGACTTCTCTGAAGCATTTGGCACTGTGAACCTTTCTTCTTAAACACTCGCCCACCCATATCTTGTTTTGTCCCAGTTTTCTATTACACAGAAGACTGGTTTGTGTAGTCTCCATCATGGGCACCTCTTCCAATGCTCGCCCCTTAAATGATGGGGCCAGAACTCTGTCCTTGGGAATCTGCTCTTCTCATTCAGTCCCCAAGGACAGACATTAGCTTTAACCATGTGATGACCCCAAGATCTCTATTTCTCATCTAGAATTCTCTCCTAAGCTCTACATTCATGTATCATCTTGGATATCCACAGGTACATCAGGCTCATCATCTTTTCCCCACACACTTGGTCCTCACACAGTATCTTCTGTCTTGGTGAAGAGCCTCATCATCTACTTAGTTATCACTTCAGAAATCCAGATATCATTCTAAACTTCTCTCTCCCACTCCCCATGTCCAATCAAACATCCAGCCCTAAAAGATCTGCTTCTTTAATCTGTAGAACTTGTCTCCCCTTCTTCACTCACCCTACCTCTGCCTTACTTGAAGCTCTTGTTATCTCAACTTGACCTATTAATATCTGCTCCAACCCTGTCTTCCCCAAATAATCTGCCACATTGCCACCTGAGTGATCTTTCGAAAGGCAATGCCAACTCAGCTATTTCTTATAAAAGTCTTCATTAGCTCCTCTTATAACTTTCAGAATAAGTTCATGATTGGTTTCCACCTATATCTGTAGCCTCAACTTCTCGCATTATCCCACGGGTATTTCTCACCTCAACTCTACAGAATGAATCAGATGCTTAAATACACCTACTATCACATCTCTTCCCCATCCCTTCTGCTTGGGATTCTCTTCCTCATCTTGGTTTATGTAACTCCTATTCAACTTTTCAGAACTTCAGTGTCAAAACATTATATTGATCACATTGCTCCTCTTTATCCCAAACTCAATTGTTTTTTATAACTATTATTTTTCATTATAAAAGCAATACACACTCACTGCCAAAATCTTGGAAAACAAAAAAGCATAATTCCACTGACAGATGATAGCAATTATTATGATTGAGTGGAAGAGCCCAAAAGGTGGTTATAAAGGGAAGCAATTGACAGCACAAAAAATAGGGGAATGAAGAAGTAAACTCTGACCTTTGGGAAGATTAGGCAACAGCAAATATCAAATAAGATGGTTTAACAGTGGGAGAGAAAGGAAGAGATATTGGCTAGGTCACCAAGGGAGATTGGCTCATCTAATCTTGGGGTAAAAAGGTTAAAGTGACAGAGAAAAGAAGAGTAAAATGTGAGAGATTTGACAGAGGTACCAGGATACAGAGGACATGTAAGCAAATACACTCTGACTACAATATGAATTCAGGAAGGTAGCACTGAGAAGTGTTGTCTCATACACAGAAATGAATAGAAACAGCAGTTAGAATAACTAGTGGATCTGGGAAGGACAATACTAATTCATTTGAGAAGGCGTGGGGATCAGAGGAATTCTGATGGTGTATTGGAGGAATCCATGGAATCCCCCAGAATGGACACCAAGCTTGTACTAGAAAATTCAAGACAGGAGGTTGAGAGAGAAATGAAGGAGAGACCAAGAGTTACGAATAACCTCTGTACTTGCAAGTAGACAAGACTCATTTATGCAGCCAGTTTTTAACTTTGATGGGGTCAGACATTTTGGAGGTCCTGGGGTATGGCAGTGAGTCTAAATGCACCAATTGAAAAGACAGAGAATGTCATGGCAGATCAAAAAACGAGATCCAACTATCTGTTGTCTGAAGAAACCCACTTTAAATATAAAAGCATCCATAGATTAAAAGTAAAGGGATGGAGAAAGACGTAGTATGTTAACATTAATAAAAATAATGCAGGAGTAGGTACATTAATTTCAGACAGAGCAGACGTCAGAACAAGGAAAGTTATCAAGGGCATTTATGTAATGATAAAGGTGTCAATACTCTGAGAAGACATAACAGTTCTTAAGGTGTATGTGGTTAACAATGGACTGTCAAAATACATGAGGCAAAAACCTACAGAACTGCAAGGAAAAACTGATGAATCCACCATTATAGTTGGAGACTTCAACACCCCTCTATCAGAAATGGATAGATCCAGCACGTGGGAAAAAAAAAATCAAAGAAGAACTAAATAAATGGAGAGATATTCCATTTTTGTGGATAGGAAGATTCAATATTATCAAGATGTCAGCTCTTTCCAACTTGTTCCAGAAAGTTATTGTGTGGATATTAGCAAACTGATTCTAAAGTTTACATAAAGAGTGAAAAGACCCATAACAGTCAACACAATACTGAAGGAGAAGAACAGTGTCAGAGAACTAACACTGTCCACTTCAAGGCTTACTAATAAAGCCAAAGTAATCAAGATGGTATGGTATTGCAAAAAGAGTAGACAGGTAGATCAATGGAACAGAATACAGAGCACAGAAATCAACCCGCATGAATACAACCAAGTGATATTTGACAAAAGGCAACACAAGGGACAAAAGATAGTCTCCTCAACAACTGGTGCTGGAACAACTGCACATCCACATGCAAAGAAATGCATCTACACACAGACTTACAACCTTCACAAAAATTAACTCTAAATGGACCATACACCTCAATGTAAAACACAAAACTATAAAACTCCTAGAAGGTAACCTAGAAGAAACCCTAGGTGGCCTTGGCTATGGTGATGACTTTTTAGATACAACACCAAAGGCATGATAACTGGAAGAAATTATTGATAAGCTGGACTTCATTAAAATCAAAAGCCTGGGGACTTCCCTGGTGGTCCAGTAGTTAAGACTTTGCAGGGGTATGGGTTTGAGCCCTATAGGTTCAGGGAGCTGTTATCCCATAGGTCTCACAGCCAAAACACCAAAACATGAAACAGAAGCAATACTGTAACAAATTCAATAAAGACTTTAAAAATGGTCCACACCAAAAAAAAAACAAAAAACAAAAAAAAAAAACCCTTAAAAATAAATAAAATAAAATAAAATAAAATGCCTTCGCTGTGCAAAAGACACTGTCAAGAAAATAAGAAGACAAGTCACACCGGGAGAAAATATTTGTGAAAGACACATCTGATAAAGGAGGGTTATCCAAAATATATAAAAAACTCTAAACAATAAGAAAATAAACAACTCAAAAAATAGGCAAAAGGCCTGAACACACATCACATCAAAGAAGATATATATGTGATAAATAAGCATGTGAAAAGATGCTCAATAGTATATATCATTAGGGAATGGCAAATTAAAATAATATACCACTACATACCTATTAGAATGACCAACATCTGGAAAAATGACAACACCAAAAGCTGGTGATGATGCGGAACAAAAGTAACTCCTATTCACTGCTGGTAGGAGTGTAAATTGCAGTCACTTTGGAAGACAGCTTGAGACTCTTACAAAACTATACATACTCTTACCATGATGCAGCAATCACATCCTTCGTATTTATCCAAATGTGTTGAAAAGTGGTGTCCATACAAAAACCTGCACATGGATATTTACAGCAACTTTATTCATAATTGCCACAACTTGTAAGCAACCAAGATGTCCTTCAGTAAAGTGAATGAGTAAATAAAATGTGGCACATCCTGACAACGGAATATTATTCAGCACTGAAAAGAAATGAGCCATCAAGTCATAAAAAGACACAGAGAAAATTTCAATGCATATTACTAAGTGAAAGAAGCCAATCTAAAAAGCATATGATTTCAACTATATGACATTCTGGAAAAGACAAAACTATGGAGAAAGTTAAAAGAGCAGTGGTTACCAGGGGTTAAGAGTGGGAGGGATGAGTAGGCAGAACACAGAGGATTTTTAGGGCAGTGAAAATACTCTGTATGATACCATAATAACAGATACATGGCATTATACTTTTGTGCAAACCCATGGAATATCCAACTCCAGGAGTGGACCCAAAAGGAAACTATGGACTTTGGGTGACTATGATGTGTCAACGTAGGTTCATCAGTTGTAACAGAGGCACCGCTCTGGTGGGGAGAGTTGAAAATGGTGGAGGCTCTGCATGTGTGCGGGCAGGGGGTATATGGGAAACATCAGTACCTTCCACTCAATTTTGCTCTGAATCTAAAACATTGAGTCCTTCTTTAAAAAGATGGGAAAGGGGAGAGAAGAGGTCAGGAAAGGCCTGGAAAGGTAAGCAAGGATCCTGGATGTCCTCATCAATGCAATGATAAGCCATGTGGGGATTTTGGGGGCAGGAGTGACAAACTCTGATTTAGGCTTTAAGACAATCACTTTGGCTGCTGTGTGGAGAGGGGCTCATAGATCTTCCAGTGCTGGAAGCTGGGAGATCAGGACAGGAAGCTATTGTAACTCACAGCTAATGCGGGGCTTAGACTAGGAAAGAAATCAGTGGAGATAGAAATGATGAATTCCAAAGAGGTTTTGGAGGTAGAACTGACAGGACTTGGCAATGGATTAAATGTGTGGGTTGAAAGACAAGAATCAAGGATGACTCCAAGGTTTCGTGGTGAGCAAGTGGAGGCCGTTTCCTAAGGGAAAAGATGTAGGAAGGAGAAGCTCGTCTGAGGAGCAAGTCCACGGTTCGTCTAAGCATACGAAGCCAGAGATGCCTGGCACTGTCTGACGCTTAGTAGATGGTTAGGTTCATTTGCTACTGTTACTACCATTTTTGTTATGAACGTAATAGGGTAGATGGAATACTACACATTCATTATGTTTACAATTTTTTCCCACTGATCAAAGGAATGGGGTGGAATCCCATCCTTTCCCTACTATCCCCATACTGTCTCAGCAACCCATCATAGTCCCCTGAATCCTCAGACCCATTACAAGCCATGGGGGATTATTCTTCAGCCACACTCATCACAGCTCTGCAAAGTCCACTCTGAAAAGTCTGCTGGAATACATTCATGCTGATTACTTAGTAAATAAGTCATTGCTCCCCAAAACCCAAAACAATGAATTAGTTCCAATGAGAGGGGTCAGAGAACCTATCAATCTTAGCCTTCCAAAGCAGTGGTTCTCAAAGTGGGGCCCCTGGACCAGCCAGCAACACCAGCATCTCCTGGGAACTTGTTAGGAATGCACATTTTCAGGCCCTACCCCAGATCAATTGGATCAGACACTCTGGCATCGGGTCCCAGAACGCTGTGTTTCAACAAGTCCTTCAGGTGATTCCAATACACTTTCAAGTTGGAGCACCACTGATCTAGAAAAATCACAACTCATATATTGCAAACTTTTACTTTCACATGGGCAAAATTTACACTATTTTGAATAAGTAAAACATAACCTACAGGTGAGTGATACTCCCTAAAATACATTTTACAGTAAAATGATCAAAGACAATATTTCATCTGCACGAACAAAAGCACAGAAGAGAAAGATTATATTTATTGAGAGAGGTCGTGGCACATCCTTGAACCAGCGGTTCGAGAAGCAGGTGTGGCTTACCTGACAGATGCCGCTGACACACATGTCCAAGAAGTCAGCATTGCAACGCGTTCCATCCAGGACCTCGGGCGCCAGCTCCACGACCACGTTTTGTCCCCCTGCGTGACACTTCAGCGTGCAGGGGGCAGCAGGATCATTGTACTGCGGAAGCCACTCATGATAACGCCCCTCATCCTGGACATCACTGTAGGCTGAACACCGCTGGGCTCTGAAGTCCTCCGCATCTGGAGGGCAGTCCCGGAGGCAGAGAAAACGGGCCACATGCACGTCACCCAGTGAGGTGGGCCAGCAGATGGCTGAACAAGTTTACCTGAGTCCCAGTAGAGCAGACCCCAATTGCTTCTCTCCTGCACGTCACTTAATTTTTCACTTTTTTTTTTAAATTCAAAACAGAATCTATCGTGTGGAATTCTACTGGTACCTCTCTGATAATGGAGGGAAATCACCTCACTTATTAGGATTATTCTTCTGCCCAGGAAGTTCTTTCCCAGTTAGTTAAAGCTTACCATATTTAAATGCCAAATTTGGCTCTATTTTAACCAGCCTGGATATAAATTTTCAAATGCATTACACAACCTCCTTCTTTTTGAGACAAGGGGAAATGGAATGTTTTTGATTTTTCCCAGGTGACCTCAGGTCTTCATAGGGAATATTAATTATCATCCGTGCCTTTAGAAGCCATTTCAAAGTAAAGGATTATTAGCCATTGTTTTAACTGGCCCCAAACGGCTGTGCTACGTGGGCACTTGTGTTTGTTTCATTGTTTTTGTCACTGTTGTTTAGTTCATCGCCTTTCCCCACTTGCTGTCAGGCTCGCAGCCATTGCTCTTTACTGGTGCCCAGTGCCTGCCTTCAACTGCCTCTAGAATGGAAAGAGATAACCTAGCTTTTTCAAATTCTGTCTACAATACATTCCAAGTTAACACCCCAAGGAGCTTGCATAATAATAGTACACAGTGTTTGTACATGTCTTGATGACTCAAAGATCCTTTGATTTAATTACTAATCAATCTCATCAGATATTTCCTAAGCAAGATGATCGATGACAAAACGTTACTTTACTCTTCAAAACTGAACACAAACGTCCCAATTAATGGGAATGAATGAACTGTATACAAACTTCCCAATTAAAGAAAGTAGATACAGAAAGGCAATATATTATGTTTTCTCTTATTGCAAAAGAAATAATTGTTCATTGTAAAAACTTGGGGAATAGTTTCTATTCAAAAAAAAGAATAAATAACAAAGATTTTTATACATAAATCTTTGCACAAATTTTTGATTATTTCCCAAGGACAAGTTTCTGGAAATAAAATTTCTGAGAAAAAGGGGGTATGTTTCATTCTCTTTTCAAAGTATTACCACATTGCCCTCCAAGAAGGTCTGATTATTATCACCAGGCTACACACGTTCCCTTTTCTCAGTACCTCTTCTCAGTTTGGATATTATACTTTTCTAAAACTTCTTCCAATCAGAAGTGTTACACAGAATTTTGACATTTTAATTTGCAGCTCCTTCTTATTATTTAGGTTTGATATCTTTTTATGCATATTTGCTTTTTGTATTAATTCTTCAAAAATTTCTTGTTTCCTGTCCTTCATTTATCTATTGAAATGTTTGTTTTCATTATTTTTAACAGATGAATTTATTAAATTTCATAGTGACGTTATCAACTCTTTGCCATTTGTATTGGGAATATTTTCACCATTTAATTTTGGTCTTGGAGCTCTGTAAAGTCAAGAAGTTTTAAATTTTTATGTAGTCACCTCTATTCATATCTCCTTTTAAGGTTTCTTTCTTTGCTAAGGAGATATACTTTTCCCACCCTGCCCTGAAAAACAGATAAATACTTAAATGTACTTTTTTAGTTCCTTTATACTTTAGCAATTATGTTTAATTCTTTATTACATTTGGAATTTATTTGGATCTATGCGGTCAGGTAGAAATATAACTTTATTTTTATGCAAATAGTTATTAGCAAATTATCAGCCAGAATTTTAAAATACAATTTCTTCCATGTATCTCCTTTTTGCTATGTGATTTTTGTATTTTACTCTGATTATGCTTTGGGCCTCTATAAAGTGTCTCCAATCCTTTTTGCAAATAGGTAGGGAATAAATAAAATATAACTAATAAACTTTCCCCTGGAATTAGTCATATTACTTTGCTGTGAATCATTCCAAAATCTTATACTGCATCCATATTTTTTTTGTTTTTATGAGATTAACCCTTAACCTAGGTCACACCTATAGAAGAAAGAATCAAACTGAAGAAGATTAAAACTGGATGATGTTTCTGTCTTGGCATGAGGACTATGTCTTTCATCTAGCCATAGAGAAGATCATCAGTGACAAAATTCTATCACCTCCTCTGTCCTCAACCATAGCCAATGTTCTCTGTATCTGACTCTGAAACCCAAACCAGAGAGTACAAGAGAGCAGGGTAAAAACAACTTCCCTTGCATTAGGCTTACTTAGCATCCTAAGCATGCACTAGGAAATGCAAGCACTGTCTGACTCTTTAACGTCTTATACCCCCCAAACCAATGAAGTTTCGCAAAATCAACTATGGTTAATAAACAGAAGAACACCTAGGAAGCCCCCTAAACTGAGCCCTTGCTGAAAGGGTGGCAGCCAGGGAAGCACAGAAAAGGAGGCGGAGGAGGAGAGGGATTAGGAGGAAGAGGAGGAAGAAAGAGATGGGGGAGGGAAAGAGGGAGAGTGATGAGGAGAGGGAGTAAAGCATAGCAGATCACCACCACCACCCATTCAAGGACCATTCTGAAGACAGGGGTCTCCTTTCCTCCCTAAAGCCATGAGAACACACAGACCTGTATGGACAACTTAGGGAGAGAAGCCAAGTCAGGGAGATTATCTAAGAAACTGAATATTTTTATGCAAGAGAGACAGACCATCACCTAAGAGATGATTTATATAATAGGACTAGAGCAAGCTTTCGTTTGGATTAGATATTTAATTCCCCCCTAGATAACCCATGAGTAGACACTCAGGAGAAATACAATTTTTGTATAGGCAATTTTGAACATTTTATTTTATCTTCATATCCATGTTATAGCATGAGTTAAGTTTTGTCATCCTCTTACATAACAAATGCGAAACTTTTTAGCATAAAAATAAATCTTTGGAGGTGGCCACTATCAGCTAGAACAAGTAAATGATGCATCATGAAGAAATAACACTTCAGAAGGGATCTAAAGGACGACGTGATGCGAGTAGGACAAGACATGTGAAACGACATAAGCAAAAGAGAAACAGAAAAAATAAATTCAGTATCTATGAGGCACAGTCTAGCCTAGCCAGGGTGAAAATTATTGAGTAGAATAAGATGCAAATCTCACCAACTTCTGGAGGTCCTGAAATGCAAGTGAGGGGAATTAAAAGCAATAGGGATCCACAGAGGGGAGTGACATTAAAAAGGGATAGAATAGGTGGCATTTTAGAAGGACCAGTATGGTAGCAGGATGGAGGGGAGTTCTGGAGATCTGGAGACATGAGAGGAAGGGGCCCTTGCCCAGAGTAGGAGCAATGGCAATGGAAAAAAAAAAAAAAAAAACCAAACCAAAACAAAACAAAAAAAAACACCTCTAAGAGAAAACTGTCAGAAATTAGCCATTCATAGAATCCAGAGTATAAGGAATCTTTCAAGGGTCCCATCAAATGTCACCTCTTCTGGAAAGCTGTCAGGGAGCCCAGGGACCCCACTGTGCAGAATTAGTCAGGCCTCCCTCTGTGCTCATACAAAATGTGTTTATGCTACAAAAGTACTCTTAGCAAATTATAATATATTTATTTTTAAAAATGTTTCCTTTGCTCTCCTCCAGCTTCACCTTTAATCCCATAAACTCTGGTATAAAAACAGATGAGCAGTGAGTGAATCAGGTATTGGGCCTCCTTGCTGACATGCATGACTGCCCTGGGAATTTCTCCACTTGCTCTATACACCCCGATAAGATAATTCTTTCCTGAAGCCTTGGGGACCCAGCCCCGGCTGCAAGCGTGCATGCTGAGTGCTGATCGGAGGGTCACGTCTGAAGCTGACAGTTACCTGGAGCCCCGCTACTGCACACAGGCATGTTCTGTTCCCCTCATCTCACTGGCCCTTCAGCCCAAGGCCCCATCTCTCCTGAAAGAAAGAACCCATGGAGAGCTGCTGAACACATGCCTGATTTCTCAGGGAGGGAAGTGTGGTCCTCGTTTCGGGGTTGTGCCTCCCACGCTGCCACGTGAAGCATGGGTTCCTGCACACCAGGAGTGGAATTTCTTTGTCTGTGAGCTCTGAATGCATGTCCCTAACACAACCAGACTTCATAACAAAAGAACTTTCAATCATTCCTTGAAGCCCAGAACCTACTTTTTTCCCAGGTGTCTTCCACTGACCTGGGCAGAGGTCAGAAATGGAGCTGTCAGGGTGGTTAAACCAGACCTTCCGTGTGCTGGGGATCCCTCCAGCTGGGCTGCTGGAGCAGAAAGCCCAGGGACATGGAGGAGCTCATTTCTGGGACTTCCCCTCTGTTGCCTCTGCCTTCAGCTCCTTCCCTGCCCTTTGGCCCTGGTCAGCTGTGAATGTTCAGAAGGTCCTTCCTACTGTTTCTGGAGTTGGAGTTTCCATAATGGTATCAGAAAATGTCATGTTCCTCCAATTACCTCTGCGATTCATGTGCTCCTGGGCCATTAGAAGTGACCTCGTTTGAGCTGCTGCTGTCTGAGTGTCACTGAATTATCTGACAAAGCTTGAGACCTCTTCGCACTTCTTTCCAAGAAGCACGATGGTGTCGCAGAGTGATCAAGAGCAACACTTCCAGGGAGCCTGGAACCTGACTGCCTGGGGTTGAATGCAGCTCTGTGACCCGGTGCGGGTTACCCAGGTTTCCTTCTCCGTAAAAGTGGAGATGAAAATAACACCTGCTTCATAGGGATTATGAGGATCAAATTTATTTACTCATGAAAAGGCGCTCAGACACTGCCTAGCGTTTAAGAAGCACTGAATAAGCCTGAGCTATTATCGTTGCTATTATTACTATCTTGATCTTGGTTAGGAGTTAGAAAGCTGATACACATGTGACAAAATCCATGGTTCTGACGCTGAGAGCCTGAGCCTTCAAATAACCATGCGGGAGAACAGAAGTATGAGCAACCTCGGGAACAGGACCGACGTCAGGTCGCCGGGGCTCAGCGGCGGCGGCGACTTCTGCTTCTCCATACAGCACACTTCCCTATGTGGCCACTGAAGGTGACATCCCTTGGATGGAAATGGAGATCTCGCAGTCCCATCAGATGGGGTGCTCAGGTCCCCCAGAAGCACAGGTGTGGGCATCTTTGAATCATGAAGCAAGTTTCCCTCAAAAGAGTGCCTGACCTGGGAATCACTAAAGGCAGCTTCCTTCAAAAGAGTGGGGGACAAGCCCCAGCTCCAGGGAAAGGGGAGCTACTGACTAGGGACCGAGCATGGCCCGTCTCCAGTGAGGACACCGGAAGGCAGGGGGAAACAGCAGCAGGGCTCACAACTCAGTTCCCTCTCCACTTGAGATGGGCTGCAGAGGCATTCCCACTCCTGCTCTCCGGAATCCTTGGGGTGATAGAGACATGGAGACTTCAAGAGGGTCATTCTCAACCCCTAATTAATACAGCAGGAAGCATCTCAAGTAAGTAAGTACATGGAAAAACAACAACAACAAAATGTGACCACATCCGTACCGAGTTCACTGTGGTTACATCCACTTACTGCACCTGATGCCTTGCAATGTCTCTATGTTGCATTCCCAGGAATACACCCATATACTCACTCCTATATAGGAACAGACTTCTTACAGATCATCAACACTGCAGCTGGGGCTGCCTTTACCCACGTCAGGTCTTCAGTAGGGCTTGAGTATCACAGCTACAGACACTTGGCACATGGAGACGGAGGGGTGCCCTGACCACTAAGATATGAAAGACCTACCACAGGGCTCCCTTATTTCCCTGGAAGGAATTTTGCTGGAAACTGCATTTGCCATGGCAAGCACAGAAATAAGTGTCATTTTCTTATGAAATCTCTCTAAGGACTCTCTTAGGACTCCAACTCTGAGAAATAGAGAAGGCTGATATTTACCTTGCTGTCCTCCCCCACTAGCTCCCACCTCCTAAGCATCTGTTTCTCACCAGCCCACAGGTGGTAAAGGTTCCTGCAGACTCCTCTGAGGGGCCATCAGTTAGAGACCACGGGTACCCCCAAGACCCTCCCAGCCTCAGGGGCATCAGATCTGCTCTCAAATGCACTGAAGTTCTAACCATGGCAACTAATACCCAACAATTTTAGCAGATTACATTTTATCTCTACATAGCACAGCACAACATTCTTAGACCTTTGTAACACTTGTGTTGAAGAGAGTTGCCTTTTTGGAATTAGCTAGAGCAGAGTCTCTCTCTCTCTCTCTCTCTCTCTCTCTCTCTCTCTCTCTCTCTCGCACGCGCGCGCGCGCGCGCACACACGCACACACACACACCGTAGAATGAAATCTCAGAATGTGCTATCTTGATCTGGACATTTAAAATGAATTCCCCTAGAGAGCTTCCCAGAGTACTGCCTGATAGCACACTGTTGTGAAGTTTATCCTGGAGTGACTGCAAGG
This sequence comes from Hippopotamus amphibius kiboko, assembly GCF_030028045.1. NCBI lineage: Eukaryota > Metazoa > Chordata > Mammalia > Artiodactyla > Hippopotamidae > Hippopotamus > Hippopotamus amphibius. The sequence continues at coordinate 120,508,182 of NC_080187.1, read as the reverse complement.
AATGTGCCAGAGCAATTTGTCTGAGAAGATGAGCTGTCCCACCGTGTTAATCAGAACAATGCACCCTCCCCAAAGATGGTCACAGCCTAATCCCTAGGACCTGCGCATAGGCTGCCTTACACGGTGAAATGGGCTTTGCCCAGAGCATCCTGTGACAAAGGTTAAGGACCCTGAGGCGGGGAGAATCCTGGACTATCCAGGTGGGTGAACCTCGCTCAGGTGCGATCACAGGCAGATGCAACTACATAAAAATGGACAGAGAGATGTAGTGTTGCTGGCCTTGAAGACGGAAAAAGGGGCCACAAGCCAAGGAATGTGGGCAGCCTCTAGAAGCTGGAAAAGACAAAGAGATGGATTCTTCCCTAGGGACTCCAGAAGGAATGCAGCCCTGCCCACACAATTTCATTCCAGTGAGACGAGCATCAGACTCCTGACCTCCAGAACTGTAAGATAATAAACCTGCGTTGCTGTAAGCCAAGTCTGTGGTAACGTGTGACAGCAGCAATTGACAACTCATATGTACCCAGGCCAAAGGCTGTAGATCGAAACATCTTGTGTGTAAAACCCTGCTAATCCATCCACATGCTGGAGTAAAAATGAATGTCAGGGGACTTCCCTGGTGCTCCAGTGGTTAAGACTCCCCGCTTCCAACGCAGGCGGCATAGGTTCAATCACTGATCTGGGAATTAAGATCCCACACACCATGCAGGGCGGCCAAAAATACATAAAGTTAATTACTTAATTTCATTTCATTTTCCATTTCATTTAAAAAGAAGAATGAATGCCAGACTCTGCTCATACCTAAATGCCAGCCTGGGGTCTGTGCTCGGCCAATCTCCCTCCTTCATCCCCACCTGGATTCCAGCTCATTGCCTTTTGTGACCCCCATACACGTGTTTCTCAAGCCCCCAAGTCCATCCTGTCATAGGATATGTGAAACCTATTTGCTTTGTCTCCCACAATCCCTCCTAGGACATAGTGGACACAACTCTAGCTACCTCTGGGCTGGGTGATATTGAGCTCTGAGTGCCCAATAAATAAGCACCCATTTTTCCCACGCAAGATTGAGAGGAAAACATTTCTGCTTCGCCGCTAATTCAAACAGAATGAAAACCTGACTTGAGCTCCATGGACAAAAGGTCTTGCTAATAACACTGCCTACTCTCCACTCCCAAGGCTAGAGCTTGAGGCTGCCCACCGAGGAAGAGTTTGGGTCAGCAGAACAGAAATGTTTACCCAGGACCGCTCTCTCACATTGGCCCAGGACAGAGCAGGAAGAGAGGGACAGTCCCCCCAGGAAGCGAAATATTTAAAATAAATGAGTTATAGCTACTTGAGAAAAATGGATTTGAAGAAACCCTAAATCTCACTTCGAGCTCCAGATTTTCAGAATTTCCTTTGAATTCCCCTCATTTCAATTCAGGTATATATCACTAACAAAGGAAATGTTGTGTGTGGAAAATATGACTGGTGCTTTTTGACATTTCTTTTGCACTGCACATTTGTATGTCTCAATTTTATCTTTTGCTTGTGTTGATCACTGTAGAATGGGAGGAAGGTTTACAAACCCTTCCCCAGGTGTGATTTTCTTGAGTCACCTACAGCACTCCTTAACACATTTTACAGGGGGCACAACAGGTGTTCTGGAGCAGGAGAAACAGCACGAGAGAAGTTCAAGTCTGTCCTCTTCCTAAATGGCCTTTGGAAAATGACTTCACCTCTCTCAGCCCCAGTCCCCTCATTTGCCACACCTGATATGCCAACATCTTGGAGATCATAGTGAGGGCCAGGGGAAATCTGAACTTTGAAGGCATTTACAAGTATTATGTATTGTTCCTATGAATTCAGAAATTATTAAATGCCTACCAAATTAGACCATACATGTGAAGTGGCCTAAAAAGGTAGTATAAATGGAAGGCATGAGATACACAAAACCTGTTGTCAATTAAACAGACATTCAAATTTTCCACAAAGAGTACCAAGAGGCCATTAGCTTTACGGTACCTAATATTCTAACTTGAAACAAGAACATATTTTATGGGGTTATATATTTTTATTACAGAACTTACATGATCGCTGCATGTCTTGTATCGAATATGCTGCCCTTCACAATTCCTGAGGGAAAAAAGAAAATAAGGATTTCATGGGAAGTTGCAAGCAGCAAAAAAAAAAAAAAAAGTGGAAAGATAACTCGTAAAACTTTTCTTATGGCATATTACCTCAAAGATTCAAACTTTAAATTCTAAGAAATAACTTTCAAGGATCAGGAGGCCAAAAAGTCTCATGGAAGTGTCATGTTAAATAGAGAGTGAACTCTTTAGTTGAATAATGTATTATTATTATTACTATTATTATTATTATACTTGAGCAGTTTTTACCCCAAGGTCCATATAACCACTGAAATTAATGTATAGTGTGTATGTGCGTATAATGTGTGCACATATTTTTTTTCAATGAAAAATAGGGGAAAGCTACCGGCAGAAACATTTGTGTAGCACATCCCTGCAGGGGAGTTTCCCTTCCTCACTTGGCTGAGGTCACCAAGTTAGCTGGGCCTTCTATACCCTCCCTCTCTAATCTATACAACTGTGTCTGTCAGAAATTTGCCTGAGGCAATGCTTATATTTTACCTCAGCCACTGGCCTTACTCAACGAATGCTACAAAATAGTGTCGGGGAGGCTTTCTTAGGATACCAATCCCATAGGGTCTGAAGTCATATACGTAGATGCGTATAAGCTTGAGAACCCTCCAGGGATGACCACCACACACACTTCCTTCCCTCCAACCACTTACTCTGGGACCCTGCCTCCACTCATCTTCCAGGCAAACTTTCCTTTCCGATGTTTGGAATTCCATCTGGCAGGTCCTTTCCTCTGCGCCGTGCTTGCTGCTCTACATTTTACATTAACTCCTTAAAGATAACTCCTCTGTAAATGGCATCTTTCCCAATTTTCCCATGGAGCTATGTGTTTACCCTTTATGCATCCCCGGTCACTTCAATGGCAGATTTGGGGCAACAAAGCTAAACACAGGTGTAACTCGTCATCTTGAATTAAAAGTCAATCATGACTATGCCATTTGTTTTAGAATAGTTAGTCCTGGAAGAACAGAACTTTTAGAAAGTGGATCCAGAGAGATCATCTTTTGCTGGTGTGATTTAAATATGAGACTATATGAAATGATTGAACAAGTCTTTTCAACAATATACAACTCACTGCACATACTGTCTGACGATTCTATTTTTATCAACTACAAAAAGTACGTGAAAACTAATAATGTGCCAAGAAGTATAAAAGAGGAAAAGCAATCATTAAAAATCCCATCATCAATAATTAGGGATGTTGAGCATCTTTTCATGTGCCTCTTGGCAACCTATATGTCCATCGACAGATGAATGGATAAAGAAGATGTGGTACACATATACAATGGCATATTACTCAGCCATAAAAAGGAACACAATTGGGTCCTACGTAGAGGCATGGATGGACCTAGAGATTGTCATACAGAGTGAAGGAAGTCAGAAAGAGAAAAACAAATATCATATACTAACACATATATGTGGAATCTAGAAAAATGGTACCGATTAAGTGGTTTTCAAGGCAGAAACAGAGACACAAATGTAGGGAACAAACGTATGGACACCAAGGGGGGAAGTGGGGTGGTGAGATGATTCGGGAGATTGAGGTTGACATGTATTCACGAATACGTATGAACTAGAAAACTAATGAGAACCTGCTGTACAGCACAAGGAACTCCACTTCGCTGTACAGTAGAAACTAACACCGCATTGTAAAACAACTATACCCCAATAAAAAAACAATCCCATCATCAGACCTTTACCCTTAACATTCTGGCATTTCATCTACAGTGTTTCTGCCCTGATTTATTTACAGATGTGAAATCATACAGTCAATTCAACTGTGTATTCATTTTAATCTAATAAGCATTTTCCCATTTTATTAATAATTCCTTGGAAAAAATTGTTTAATGACTACATAACAGCCCATGATACAGACATTATGTTTCTTGTAGTTTTGATTTTGAATGTTTTAAATTATGGTAAAATACACATCACATAAAATTTACCACCCTAACCATTTTTAAGTACACTATTCAGGATCATGAGTGTATTCACATTGTTGTGCAGACATTACCTTTTGTGGGTATTTATGCTGCCTCTTCTTTTTCCCTCCTTTTAAAACTTACACACAGTAAAATTCACTTTGGGGGGGGGGTGTACAATTTCATGGGCTTTGACAAACCCATACAGTTGTGTAAGCACAGCCACACTCAACATGTGACACAGCTCCATCGCCCAGTAAATGCCCTCAGGTTGCCCCCCTGCAGCCCACTTCTCTCCACCAGCAGTCCCTGGCAACCACGGAGCTGTTTTCTGCCCCATTAATTTCACCTTTTGCAAAACGTCATGTAAATGGGATCATACAGTGTGTAGTTTTCTGAGACTGACTCCTTTCATTTTTGTTCACGTTTAGGAAACATACCTAGAAATGGATAAAAAATGCCATTCCTTTTATCTCATGACTTCTTCATGGATGCGTTTTTAACTCTTGGTTGGCTAAGTATTATTTGATTGGTTGTTTTTTCAAGAAGGGTAAATGTCTCCCATATTACTGAACGTCATACCTCAAATAGGAAAAGCAACGGAGAAGATATATAATTTCTTTCAGGACCCTTTTTCCTCAAAACTGTAGACAAGCTTCACATTTAGACTCGCAGAAGTCTGATTTTTATTCTTTTGTACATGCTTTTGTACATGTGTTTATTTTTTCTGCCTGGAAGCTTATCTTGTTTTGTTTTCAGTATTTGAAATAAAAATTGTAGCCAGGGTGTACCTAGTTGTGTGTTTAGTTTCACTGATTTTGACTGAAAAAATAGTTGGCCTTTTGACTGCAATACTCACGGTCTTTACTTGCAGTGCTGCATATTATTCTCATGTTACAATTTTAATCACTGCTCTTGTTGTGAGAATATCTATAATTCTTAAACTAGAGTTCCCTTTCTCTGCTCCTGTTATCTCCTTATTGATCTATGACTTTCTCTAACATACATCTCATTTATTTGACCTTCTCTTATACTTCCAAGAAATCTCCTACAGATATCCCTCCGACGCGACTGATTTTCTTTTTCCCGCAGTGACTATTTTGTATTTTATTATCTGATACACTTTTTTTTTTTTGGGGGGGGGGGGCGGTGCCATGAGGCTTGTGGGATCTCGGTTGCCTGACCAGGGACTGAACCCAGGCCCTGGCAGTGAAAGTGAAAGCCTGGAATCCTAACCACCAGGTGACCAGGGAACTCCCTGATACACTTTTTGATACTGCTTTTTCTTTCTTGGCAATCCTTCTTAAACTCCCCATTCTTCAGCCACATCTCACACCACCCTCACCTTACTTTCTGTTCCAACTGCAGCACGTACCTCATTCTCTTCATATCTATTTTCTGTGAGGTGCAGTCCCCGATGGTATTTAGAAAGCATACTGGAGAAAGACATTTTGGAGTGAAAAGAACAGCACTATGGCTGCCTCCAAAAGCATTAGCTAAATGATAATAACACTTTTGAACGGAATACAGACCAAGTGTCCAAATAGTTGCCTCTTTTTAATATATTTCTCTTGACTTGGCATGCAGAACGTCTTCGTAGATTATCGCAATAGGTTGACCGAGTCAGTATTTTCTAACACTGTATGTTTCCATCTTTGTGACTCATCAGAGGGACAGCACTTTGAAATTTATTAAACTCTCAGCCAGGCTACATTAAATTTTAAACATTCCAAAAGCATCAACCTGGGAATCTGGCAAGAAAAATTTATTAGGGTAGAGAAGTCTCTCTCTTGGTCCAAAGGATAGGACTCCATTCTCCTGGGAAACAACAGCTATGCCAGTAGACAAGGTCAGTTACACACACAACTTATTTCATTGTGCTTATTACGTGTGCATAAAAGAAGAAAACAAAGTACAGAAACAGTGAAAGGGTAATTTGAAGTACTCTGCTTTTTTTTGGAAAAGCCCCAACTAAGGAAAGCAGCTAATAGGGTAGGGAAGTCATAACCAAAATCTTCTTGTATCATGCTGACTTATAACCCTAAAAAGCTTTTCATTCTAATTTCAAGGGGGCAGGCAACTTAAAAACACATGGCTGAAGAGAGTATTGGAATTGATCTAAACACCAGAATAGGAAAACTGTGGACACTTAGAAAGAATGACATTTACTTTAAGAGAGCATTAGAGGGAGGGCCCCAGCCCTCAAACTCCCGGGGAGAACTTTTCTTTCCGCGGGGAATGTGCAGAAGTGGGTGGGCAGCCGGCGCGCAGACTGGAAGGTGGCGGTGCCCTGGACCCGGGGACCCACGCCGCCCCCACCGCGCCCGCCGCCCTTAGAAAAAGCCGCCGGCGGAGCGGCCTCCTCCCCGCCCTCCGGCGGACGCCGCCCGCCGCCGACACGCGGCCCGGCAGACGCGGAGCCCGTCCCGCGGGGAAGGCGGGCGAGGAGCCGGACGGGATTCGGGGTCCGGGACCAGCAGGCCCCGCGAGCCCCCGAGGCGGCAGCGCGGCAGAGGAGCCCGCCCCCGGCTGGACCCGCACCCCGGACTCGGCGGGCCTCGGGAGGGGGAGGGGACAGCGGCGGGGGCGCCGGGGGCAACCGAGGGCCGATCCCCCGAAGGAGGGGGAGCCGGGGCGGGGCGAGTCGAGCTCGGGGGAGGGGGCCCCGGAGGGGGAGCGGGAGCGCCGGGGGTGGGAGCAGGGCTCGGGCCGCCTTAGGGGTGGGGACCCCGAAGGACGAGCCTCCCCACCCCAGCCGGAGGCCGCGGGGGCCGAGCGGGAGTCAGGGCGCGGGGCGCGGGAATTAGGGGGGAAGCAGCGGGCGCGCGGAGCAGAGTCCCCGTCCGAGGGGGCACGAGCCCCTACGGGAGGGGGTGGGGGGTTCCTCCGACAAGCGGGGACGCGGGGCGGAGGCGGCTCGGACCAGGTCCCGGGAAGGGGTAGCCAGGCCGGCGGGGAGGGGCCGGGGGCGCAGACAGGACCCCGGGCTATGCGAGGTGGGGGAGGGTGGGTGCGGCGACCTGGGGGCAGGGGCGCCGGGAGGACGCGGACACCCGCGGGAGGGACGCAGAGTGGAGAAGCGGGCGGGGAGGACCCGGCGCGGGCCGAGCGGGGCGGGGCTGGACGCTGGGGGGTGACGAGGGACAGCGGGGGGACAGGCCGGTGCTCGGCCAGCGGGGCTCCGGCTCCGGGGGCGCAGGGTCGGTGTGGGGTGGTCGGGGGCTATGGGGTGCAGCTCTCACCTCCGGGTGGAAAGCGGCGCAGGAGGCGGAGTCCGTGTTCAGGTTGGGGGCTGCCACCGCGGGAGTGCAGGGGCCGGGGTGCGGGCGCCGGCCGTTGGAGGCTGGGGGCGGCTCAGGACGAGGGCTGACCCGGGTGGGGTCGCCCGGACCGGGGGTGACGGGGGCTCGGTGTGTCGCGCACCGCGACTCCACAGCCGAGCACAGTGGTCCATGCAGCTCCTGCCACCAGCGCGACTGCAGAGGTGGGAGAGTCGCTGCTGGCGGGGCGGCGCGGGGCAGACACCCAAACGCCTCCGCGAGCTGACGCCCAGTTCGGCAGGTGTCTCTGCAGGGAGGGCGGGAGAGCCGCGAGGGCTGTCTGGAAACGTAGTCTGAGGCCGATGGGAAACCGCCAGCGAGGGGGCGGGGATTGGGGCGGGGCAGGCGCGCCGCATTGTGGGAGTCGTAGTCCCACCTCCGCCGCTGAGGCCCACAAAGGCGCCCTCAAGGACTCCACCCCTCAGAGAGCTCCGGCTGCGGCTGCCTGGTATAGGGAGGCGGTGGCTCGGGGACCTCAGACCTCCAGAGCGGGGGAGATGCGGGGGCTCCTGCCTGCTCCGTGATGGGGGAAGGGCTGCTCGAGCGGTAGCGCCTCGGTCTCCGCGGGGGGCGGAGGACGTCAGGGGTCGCCTCTGTGGGTGGGGGCGGGGCTGACGGCCTTGGTCGCGCTGGGCAGTGGCAGCTGGCGCCTCCTCTGTCACCTTTGGGACTTGGGGGTCTGTGCCCCTTTGCGGGGCTGGGGTCCTCACCACCGGGCGAGAAAGCAATCAAAAATATTAGAGATTTAAGGGCCCTTCACCTGGATTGTCCTGAACTGGCATCAGGGGTCTGAGACCCCATCAAAAAAATCAGAATGGCAAATTTGGGCACATGCATTTTCCTGGAGAGAAAATTCATCATTAGCAATAGATTCTTGAAAGGATGTATAATCCTGAAGCTGAAAATTAATGCGAGAGAGAGAGGGGATATGGAGTACCTTACCAAGAGTGAGGACCGATGAAGTGCAAGCAGGTACCTCCATCCCACCCCCTCCCATCCCAGGGCCTCCTCTGCACACTTCTCCAAGAAAGGCTGGTTTCTTGACCCACTTTCACTCCGTTTCTACTCTGGTTCAATTAGGATTTTCTCAATTTCTAATCTCTCGCAGACCCTGACAAGATGACATCTTTTCTGATGAGATTTCCACACTTTTTTGGAGCCAACGCTAACTGTAGGCACCTCCCCGAGGCCTGAGCTGCTGATGATTCCCCCCATCAGTCCTCTCATACCAAAGCCGTCCCAGTGAACTCTTCACAGCACTGCCTGGCTCTTCACTGTCTTCCTCTAGATCTGATTCTTTTCTCTATCTTTGGTTTCTCCTACAATTCACTGTGTTTTGACACCTTTGAACAAGATTTTCCTCCACATCCATCAGTAGCTCTTTTAAAAAGAATGCCCAGGTGGACCAAGTGTTGAGTTCAAAATCTGTTTACATTTAATGTTATGTTAGAGGTGTGACATCCTTTGGTGCCCCTATGAGCAGTATTTCTAATAAAAATACTGCTAGTGTTTACTGAGCTCTCTCGAGGTGCCAGACACTATTTGGAATGCTTGGCGTGACAGACATTTAATCCTGATAGCTCTACAAAGGCAGTACAAGTGCTGTTCCCAGTTTAAATTATGAGAAAGTCAAGATACACAGAAAAGTTCAAAAACTTGCTCTGTTTACACAGCTAGTAAACAACAGACCCAGGAGTGAAACCCAGGCAGTCTGGCCCCAGATCCCAATTTCTTTTTTTCTTTTCTTTTTTTTTTTTTTGTGAATTTACAAGGCATTTTATTTTCTTTAATTTCTCCTAACTAGATATCAGTAGGTGTATCAAAGTTTTAATAGAAACGATAATCCTTAGGAAAAAACTTTATATGACCACAATCAGATAAACAATTTAAGTTCATATAATGAATTATATAAAGCAATTAAAATCATAATTTGACCCAAAAAATGAGAAAAAAGAAGACACTCATTGATTTGCAGTTCATCTCAAAATGATTTCCTGGAAAGGAAAGTACATGCACATTTAACCAGCATGACATATTTTGTATATTCAGAGATCTGGGAAGGCTGACCTCCCCAAGGACAATAGGTCTGTGTTAAGCCACCACTACTATACCCTAGGCTTCCTGCACAATTTCATGAGACCTTTAGTTAGAGCTCATCTCTGCTAGGGAACCACTCTTGAAAATTTTTCTCTGGGATGGTGTCTGAATACTTTGCTATAATTAAAAAGGAGTTACAGCGGAAAGAGGATGTAGGAATGCTAATGAGGATTTTGAAGAAGATGCTCTCAGTCCCCAATTTCTTAACCATTTTCCTTAACTTCTCTGTTCCTTAGTTTCCTCATCTGTAAAATAGGTTGGACAATATCAAAACTACAGTGTAAGGGGCTGGTGGAATTAAATGATATGCCTCAAGAGAATGCTGGGAATGATCTATATAAAGCATTAGATCAATATTAGCCATAACAGAATGGATGGAATTTGATATACTTGGTTTCCCAGCTCCTTAGAAGCCAGTGTGTCACATGCCATGGTTCCAGTGAACCATGCAAAATTCCCCAGGGAGGATGTCCCTTCCTGACTAAAGGGCACAGTATTAAAAAATGCCTTTTGCACTACTGTCTTCTTTACCATCTGATGTTCAGCTGTGTTGTGTGAATGTTTCATAGTGATTTAGCAACCCCAGATGAAAGCCATACGCTAAGCTGATGAAGGAGAGACAGGAGCCTGGCTCCTCAAAAACATAGTAAAGCAGCTTCCCCAAGCTTGACTGCCTACTCCAGACTTCTTGTTAGAAGAGACATGTAAACTCCTGTATCTATAAGTTGGGTTTTCTGTGGTTTGCCATAGAATGTATCCCTCCCTGGTACCCCACCACTCAAAGCCAGGTCCTTCAGGAAGCCCATGGAAGCCCCATGAACTCATGGTTTCCAATCTCACCTCAGCCTCCTTGCAGCTACTCCTTTACCTCTTTACTATCCTTTTTTTTTTTTTTTTTTTTTTGGCCATGCTGTGTGGCTTGTGGGATCCTAGTTCCCCAATCAGGGATCAAACCCAGTCCCCAGCAGTGAAAGCACAGAGTGCTAACCCCTGGACAGCCAGGTAAGTCCCCTCCTTACTTTCTTTGATGAGCTTCTTATCCTCCTTTCCTCGATGGGAACACTCTTGAGTCCCTGATAGGCCACACTCTTGTTTTTTTTTCATTGAAGTGTAGTCGATTTACAATATTGTGTTAGTTTCAGGTGTACAGCAGCATGATTCAGCATTTTTGCAGATTATATCCCATTACAGGTCATTGCAACATATTGGGTATAATTCCCTGTGCTATACAGTATATCCTTGTGGCTTATCTAGTTTACATATAGTAATTTCTGTTAACCCCATTCCCCTAATTTGTCCCTCCCCCCACTCCCTCTCCCTTTTGGTAACCACAAGTTTGTTTTCTATATCTGAGAATCTGTTTTAGAGCCCTCACACTCTTAAGCAGCTGACTCTACCTCCTAATGAACAGAGTAAAAAAAAAAAAATTGCATTGGAACACAGTTAATTTCTCACCATGTGCTCCAAGGGTGCCCGCAGTTATCCAATTCTTGACATGGTGTAGGTGTGCACCCCTCCTTTAGTCCTGGGAAAATCCTTCCCTTGATACATTCTCTCAGCTTCTGTTCACTCCTAAACCCATTGCAATCAGCCTTTGGTTTCAGCCAGAAATTCATTGAAACCACACTTGCTAAGGTCACAAATTTGGCTTCACATTGCCAAAGAGAAATGTTTGGACCTTAATTCAAGTTGACCTCAAAACAGCATTTAACAGGGCCAACTATCACCTCCCTTTTTGGAATTACTTCTTCCTTCAGCGTCCATACTGCTTTCACTAAGTTCTGAGTTTACCTACTCTACCCATTATCTTTTCACTTGAATTCCCTTACAGTTTGTCCCTGGCTAAATCCCCGTGGCTTCCTGATAAATTCTATATATTCTCTTTGGATGGACTCAGCTAATTTGCAACTGAAGACCACCAACACACGGAGATTTTGGCATTAGCAACAATGGACTGTACGTTTTCAGATCAACCCTTCAACCCCAAACAAAATATCATTCAACATCCATTTGAAGGTATCAGAAAGGGACCAAGGCACTGAATACTCATGGGGCCAAATTTCTGAAAAGAAGAAAAACCCAAGGAGGTGAACCCTTATCTTTGACATGCGTCTCCTCTCCATGCATTCCTTACCCAGGTGAACAACAAAGAAATCCACCCCGCTGCTCAAGCTGGAAAATCTGCATCATCCTATCTTCCTTTTCTCTCTTACACTCTTCATTCTAAGAATTATCAAACTCTGCTGACTCTCTCTCCTAAATCTCTCTCCTATCTCTTCCCTCCTCTACCTCTCCCACCACGCTACCCCAGACGAAGGCCTCATTATTTCAAACACCCTGGAGTATTTAAAAATGGCATCCTATTTGGACTCCTTGCTTCCAGGCTCACCTCCACATGTGGCCAGAATTATTTCATTAAAATGCAAATCTAACCATGTCACTCCACTGCCTTAACTGCTTTAGTGACTACACTTCACCTGAAATGGGAAGCACAACATGAAGGCCTTTACTTTTGCCTTCTGAATGCCACTCTGTCTTACCTCCCATCCTATCCAATGTGCGATCCTAGTAGTTCCTCAAGGAAGTCCAGGCTCCCCTCTGGAGTCACGCCATAAACTTTGTGTTTCCTCTGCCTGGAAAATCCTCCCCACCCTCCACCGCTCCTGTGAGGTTCTCCCCATTTTGGGAGAAGAAGTAAAATCCCTATTTCATAAGTTCCATCCAAATAAATTCGAAGGAATGAAAGATTTCAGAGCAGAAACACATGAGAAAAGCATTGGCAGAAGGCGCATATGTATCCTTTTTTCCCTTTAAGGCAAGGGTCAGCAAACTACAACCTGAGAGTCAAATTCAGCCTGCAGGCTAGTTTTTGTAAATCAAGTTTTATTGGAACACAGCTCTGCCCACTGGTTCACAGGTTGTCTGTGGCTGCTTTTGCCTTGCAACAGTACAGTGTTGAGTAGCTGAGGCAGAAACCATATGGGCTGAAAAGCCCTAAAATATTTACTATCTGGCCCTTTACAGAAAAAGGTGACTGATCCCCCAGATTTAAAAAATTTTTAAGCAGATATTATAGAACTTAAAAGATGGAAAATTCTGATATGTAAAATTAGAAACTATTGATTCCACAAATGCAAACAATATTGAAAGTCAAATGACCAAATGAGAACATTACAAATAGGTACAACAGACAAACAAATAGAATATGTTCATGATACAAGTGAGGAAAAGATCACCATCCAAACAGGAAAACGAGTAAATGACTTCAACAGCTAATTGAAAGATGAAGTATAAATGGACAATAAATGCATGATGACATTTTCTACCTTGTCAGCAATCAAAAGGGAGCAAAAAAAAAATAATGATGCATAGTTTACCTCAAGAAATTAGTAAATAAAAAAAACAGTCGCACTCTGTACTGGCAAGTGTTCAAAGAAACAGGTAATCTTAGAAGAGGTAATGGGAATAAAACTTTGACATACTACACTTTTTGGAAGAAATTTGTCTGTTAGAACATGGGTCAAACGTTCCTTCCAAATAAAAAGCTTAGCAGTAGGAAAATGTTATTCTAGTATCGGCCAGTCTACAGCACATGTTTTAGGGTGAGGAATCGGGTTTAAAACCTACTTTTTTTCAGGAGAAGCGTGTGACTATGACTGTCCCCACCCCAGCCTGCAGGTGGCGCCATCACCAGCACAGACACCACAGCTGTCTTCCTTGGCATTGCTCCCCAGGCACAGGTCTCAGCCCACTGCCTGCAGACAGAAGCAGGGCGGTCAGGAGTGGGGAGAGATACAGGGATGTCCTTCTGTATGTCAGAAACCATATTCATGGTGTTATCCTTCCTAAAAGCATGAGGCAGCCCTCTTTAGGAGAATATAGTCTTTAAAATACACAGTAATATATAAAGCTTGACAGTACCAGGCCATTTATATGATTTTTATACAAAGCCTAGATAATTCAAAAAGGAAGACTTGAGGCTGCCCCCCTGATGCTCCCACTCTTAGTTTTGTATTTATACTTTTATTCAGATATTTCATGTACATAAAATAAATGACCATTACAGGTATTTCCTCTCTCCTTTTTCCCCACCCCTTCCCTCTCTTTCTATCCCTATGCTAGTCCTAGGCTCTCATTTCTTCCCCTAAATGACCACTATTTTGAAGTGGATCTATATCCTTCTGGTCCATAGTTTTATTTTAATTTCTTTTTTTCTGTTTTTAATCTCAGGCTAAACCTGTATCTAACATCGATGATATATCCACATTTCTCTGTATTCTGTTATCTGCATTTGTATCTTTGTATCTACATCTGTTTATTATTATCTATACTCAGACCTACATATTTCTACCTTTGTGTCATAATATATATGTATATGTGTAATATACATATGTAATCTTCAGAAACAACTTTTATAAACAATTTTTAAAATATAAGAAATGAGTTAATGAGAGAGAATTCATAGAATGTGTTTATACTGATATCCTTCAGTCTCTTTTGAATTATTACTTTTGTGAGTTGTGTGTGGGTATTTGCTAGACTGTGAGCTTCCTTTTGTGAGAGAAAGGGCTATGTCTTATATTTCTTTCCATTTTACAAATATGTCACTTACATGATATGCGCCCAATAATATTACCTGATGAGAGTGTATCTCTACCTCCCCATACACATTCAACTTTATTTGTATGCATATGCCTGGTGTGTAAGTGCAAAGACCTTGGAGGCAAACAGCTCACTTACACAACCTGCCCTGTCCTACCACCCCTTCCAAGCTGCAGGATGTGGAACAATGCAAACTCTAGGAGACTGATTTTCCTCAAGAGTAAAATAGGGGCAATTGTACATACTTCACATAGGGTCTATTAAGAATGAAATGAGAGGAGGAGAAAAAGATGGCGGCGAAATAGAGAGACGTGGAGTGCATCCCTCTCCACAGATGCATTGGGAATGCACGGAAGGACGCAGTAATAACCACAGAGAACCAGCTGAACACCAGCAGACGGCCTCGGACACCAGAAAGGGCTGCGGGGAGCCCGACATAGCCGGTAGGGAGGCATCTACGAGGGCTCAAAGAGGGTGAAGCGGCGGAGCTGTGGCAGACAGGAGGGAGTGAGAAACATACGGAGGGTCCGCAGCGCAGCTCAGCGTTCCCAGACCGAGACATTGATCCGCGGCTGAACGGAGGGTCCAGGAGTGGGAGCGAGGGAACCGGAGAGCTGGTTCAGGGTGAGAAACATTGTTGCTGGTAGGGTGACGGACCGAGAGGACAGGAGGGAGGAGGTCCATGGAGAGGAGTGCCCGTCCCTGAGAGCTGCCCGGCCATGATGGCGGCTGGAGGCTGCAGGCTCCAGGGCGGGGGGGAGGAGCCGCGTGCATAGCCTCTCTCTCTCTTTCGGTGCCTCTGCAACAGGCAGTGGAGAGACGCCCTGGGGGCCACCTAAGGCGCTCAGGGATAACAAGCACCCTCAGGCGCTCTGGCGGGGCTAGATTAAAACTCCTTGCAACGCCAGCAGCAGGGAGGCTGCCGAGAGAAAAACAAAAACCAGCATCAAAAAGAAAAAACCCCGAGAGAGGCCCAACTCTAAGACTTTCTGTGTACGCCTGAGCCACCAGCGCCCTCTGCAACAGGCGCCTCCAAGCCTGACTGAAACAACAGTGCGCCACTGCTCACTCACTCCCAGGAGAAGGAGCCACTATTGTACCCTCTCCCTCCCCACACACCGAGGCTTACAGACGAACAATAAAGGAACCTCTGCTGGTCATAGAATAATGCAAAAAAAAAAAAAAAAAAAACCCAAGGCAAGGAGAAGGACACTTACAGCTGAGATGCTAAGGAAACAGAAATAGTAGTATCAATACCTATTGAACTGGTCCATTCTGGGATCAGTTCTGGATTTTGTTTCTTTTTTTGCTTCACTCCCTCTCTTTTTTTTTTTTTTTTTTTTGATTTATTAAATACGATCTTAGCCCTAAGGGATCTACAAGTTTTACAACATAATTTTTTAAGGATTTTTTATTCTTCTTTTTTTTTTTTTTGCCTTTTTATATACTTCTATATCTAGCTAAGTTTTTGCTAGTACGGACAAAATATCTTTCATACTTTCCTTTCATCCCTTTCTTTTATACACTTCTATTCCTTTCTTTTTCTTTGCATATTTCCAACCACATTACGCTCTTCTGTTCCCCTTTCTTCCAGCCATTTTAAGTGTATTTTATCTTAACATACTTATAAGCAACACTATCGGTCTGCTCAGACTCCTTGCTCTATTCTCCAGATGATGCACTGCCTTGGTATTAATATTAGGCTTTTGTCTTTATCTTAGTTCTTAGTACAGTTGTCTAATTACATTCTGAGAATCTCCATTCTCTCTGGTGGTACTCTGGCTCTTTTCTATATTGGATCCTAGCTTACAAAATCTCCCTGGATTGATGTTTGTATGTGTAGGGTGTTGTTTGTTGTTTGTTTGCTTTTGCTTTTGTCTCTGATTTGTTCTGTTTCAGTTGTCAATTTCTGCTGGGTTTCTCTTTGAATATCTGATAGCACACTGGGGTTCTGTCAGGTCTTTCTAGAGCCTTATGTCCTAACGGATTCAATAATTGTGTGTCTTATACAGGTATGTGTTTCCTAGACTGAATATTCGTTTAATCCAATACTTGGACATTAGTCTGAGGCTTGGACAGTCTTCTATAAACACCTCTATCACCAGGACAAGCAACCCCAAAAGCTTGGACAATCATGAGGAAACAAAGAAACCCCATGCACACAAAGGAGCAGGAAAAAAACCCACAAGACCAAATAAATGAGGAGGAAATAGGAAAAATGCCTGAAAAAGAATTTAGAGTAATGATAGTAAAAATGATACAAAATCTCAATAACAAAATAGAGAAAGTACAAGAAACAGTTCATAAGAACTCAGAAAAACAAACAGCAATGGATAACAAAATAACTGAAATTAAAAATACTCTAGATGCTATAACCAGCAGAATGACTGAGGCAGAAGAAGGAATAAGTGAGTTGGAAGATAGAATGGGAGAAATAAACGCCACAGAGCAGGAAAAAGAAAAAAAAAATAAAAAGACTAGAAGACAGCCTCAGAGACCTCAGTGATAACCTTAAACGTACCAACATTCGAATTATAGGCATCCCAGAAGAAGAAGAAAACAAGAAAGGGTCTGAGAAAATATTTGAAGAGGTTATAGTGGAAAACTTCCCCAACATGGGAAAGGAAATAATTCACCAAGTCCAAGAAGCACAGAGAGTCCCATACAGAATAAACCCAAGGAGAAATACACCAAGACACCTATTAATCAAACTAATGACAATTAAACACAAAGAAAAACTATTAAAAGCAGCAAGAGAAAAGCAACAAACAACATATAAGGGAAAACCCATCAGGATAACAGCTGACCTTTCTACAGAAACTCTGCAGGACAGAAGGGAATGGCAGGATATACTGAAAGTCCTGAAAGAGAGAAACCTACAGCCAAGAATACTCTACCCAGCAAGAATCTCATTCAGATTTGAGGGAGAAATCAAAAGCTTTCCAGACAAGCAAAAGTTAAGAGAATTCAGCACCATCAAACCAGCCTTACAACAAGTGCTAAAGGAACTTCTCTAAGGAGGAAACACAAGAAAAGGAAAACACCTACAAATACAAACCCAAAACAATTCAGAAAATGGTAATTGGAACACACATGTCAATAATCACTTTAAATGTCAATGGATTAAATGCTCCAACCAAAAGACACAGACTGGCTGAATGGATACAAACACAAGACCCTTCTATATGCTGCCTACAAGAAACCCACTTCAGACCAAGGGATACATATAGACTGAAAGTGAAGGGATGGAAAAAGATATTCCATGCAAATGGAAGTCAAAAGAAAGCTGGAGTAGCAATACTCATATCAGACAAATTAGACTTGAAAGTAAAGACTATTAAAAGAGACAAGGAAGGACACTACATAATGATCAAGGGATCCATCCAAGAAGAACATATCACAATGGTAAATATCTATGCCCCCAATATAGGAGCACCTCAATACATAAGGCAAATGCTAACAGCTATAAAAGGGGACATCGACAGTAACACAATAATAGTGGGAGACTTGAACACCCCACTTACATCAATGGACAGATTATCCAAACAGAAAATAAATAAAGACACACAAGCTTTAAATGACACATTAGACCATCTCGACTTAATTGATATTTATAGGACATTCCATCCAAAAACGACAGACTACACTTTCTTCTCAAGTGCACATGGAACATTTTCCAGGTAGATCACATCTTGGGTCACAAATCAAACCTCAGCAAATTCAAGAAAATTGAAATCATATCAAGCATCTTCTCAGACCACAATGCCATGAGACTAGATATCAATGACAGGAAAAAAAACTGCAAAAAATACAAACACATGGAGGCTAAACAATTCACTCTTAAACAACCAAGAAATCACTAAAGAAATCAAAGAGGAAATCAAAAAATATCTAGAAACAAATGACAACGAAAACACAACAACCCAAAACCTATGGGACGCAGCAAAAGCAGTTCTAAGAGGGAAGTTTATAGCAATACAGTCCTACCTTAAGAAACAAGAAAATGATCGAATAAACAACCTAACCTTACACCTCAAACAACTAGAGAAAGAAGAACAAAGAAACCCCAAAGTGAGCAGAAGGAAAGAAATCATAAAGATCAGAGCAGAAATAAATGAAAAAGAAAGGAAAGAAACCATAAGAAAAATAAATGAAACTAAAAGCTGGTTTTTTGAGAAGATTAACAAAATTGATAAACCATTAGCCAGACTCATCAAGAAAAAAAGGGAGAAGATGCGAATCAACAGAATTAGAAATGAAAAAGGAGACGTAACAACGGACACCTCAGAAATACAAAACATCATGAGAGACTACTACAAGCAACTATATGCCAATCAATTGGATAACCTGGAAGAAATGGATACATTCTTAGAAAAATACAATCTTCCAAGACTGAACCAGGAAGAAATAGAAACCATGAACAGACCAATCACAAGTACAGAAATTAAGGCAGTGATTAAAAATCTCCCAACACACAAAAGCCCAGGACCAGATGGATTCACTGGCGAATTCTATCAAACATTTCGAGAGGAGTTAACACCTATCCTTCTCAAACTCTTCCAAAATATTGCAGAAGGCGGAGCACTCCCAAACTCATTCTACGAGGCTACCATCAGCCTGATACCAAAACCAGGCAAAGATGTCACAAAAAAAGAAAACTACAGACCAATATCACTGATGAATATAGATGCAAAAATCCTCAACAAAATACTAGCTAACAGACTGCAACAGCACATTAAAAAAATCATACACCACGATCAAGTGGGGTTTATCCCTGGGATGCAAGGATTCTTCAATATACGCAAATCAATCAACGTGATACATCATATCAACAAATTGAAGGATAAAAACCATATGATCATTTCAATAGATGCAGAAAAAGCTTTTGACAAAGTTCAACATCCATTTATGATAAAAGCTCTCCAGAAAATGGGCATAGAAGGAAATTACCTCAACATAATAAAAGCCATATATGAGAAACCAAAAGCCAACATTGTTCTCAATGGAGAAAAATTGGGAGAATTCCCTCTAAGAACAGGAACAAGACAAGGGTGTCCACTCTCACCACTGTTATTCAACATAGTTTTGGAAGTGTTAGCCACAGCAATCAGAGAAGAAAAAGAAATTAAAGGAATCCAAATTGGAAAAGAAGAAGTCAAATTTTCACTCTTTGCAGATGACATGATATTATATATAGAAAACCCGAAAGACTCTACCAGAAAACTGCTAGCACTCATTGATGAGTTTAGTCAAGTAGCAGGATACAAAATTAATGCACAGAAATCTCTTGCATTCCTATACACTAACAACGGAAGAGCAGAAAGAGAAATTAAGGAAACTCTCCCATTCACCATTGCAACAAAAAGAATAAAATACCTAGGAATAAACCTGCCTAAGGAGGCAAAAGATCTGTATGCAGAAAACTTTAAGACATTGATGAAAGAAATCAAAGATGACACAAACAGATGGAGGGACATACCATGTTCCTGGATTGGAAGAATCAACATCGTGAAAATGTCTGTACTACCCAAAGCAATTTACAGATTCAATGCAATCCCGATCAAATTACCAATGGCATTTTTCACAGAACTAGAGCAAGAAATCTTACGATTTGTATGGAAACGCAAAAGACCCCGAATAGCCAAAGCAATCTTGAGAAGGAAAAATGGAGTTGGTGGAATCAGGCTTCCTGACTTCAAACTATACTACAAGGCCATAGTGATCAAGACAGTATGGTACTGGCACAAAAATAGAAAGGAAGATCAATGGAATAGAATAGAGAACTCAGAGGTAAGCCCAAACACATATGGGCACCTTATCTTTGACAAAGGAGGCACGAGTATACAATGGAAAAAAGACAGCCTCTTCAAGAAGTGGTGCTGGGAAAATTGGACAGCAACATGCAAAAGAATGAAATTAGAACACTTCCTAACACCATACACAAAAATAAACTCCAAATGGATTCAAGACCTACATGGAAGGCCAGACACTATAAAACTCCTAGAGGAAAACATAGGCAGAACACTCTTTGACATACATCAAAGCAACATCCTTTTTGACCCACCTCCTAGAATCATGGAAATAAAATCAAGAATAAACGAATGGGACCTCATGAAACTTAAAAGCTTTTGCACAGCAAAAGAAACCATAAACAAGACTAAAAGGCAACCCTCAGAATGGGAAAAAATAATTGCCTATGAAACAACGGACAAAGGATTAACCTCCAAAATATACAAGCAGCTCATGCAGCTTAATACCAAAAAAGCAAATAACCCAATCCACAAATGGGCAGAAGACCTAAATAGACATTTCTCCAAAGAAGACATACAGATGGCCAACAAACACATGAAAAGATGCTCAACATCACTCATCATCAGAGAAATGCAAGTCAAAGCCACAATGAGGTATCACCTCACACCAATCAGAATGGCCATCATCACAAAGTCTGGAAACCACAAATGTTGGAGAGGGTGTGGAGAAAAGGGAACTCTCCTGCACTGTTGGTGGGAATGTAAGTTGGTACAGCCACTATGGAAAACAATTTGGAGGTTCCTTAAAAAACTACAAATAGAACTAACATATGATCCAGTAATCCCACTCCTGGGCATATACCCAAAGAAAACCATAATCCCAAAAGAAACTTGTACCATCATGTTTATTGCAGCACTCTTTACAATAGCCAGGACATGGAAGCAACCGAAATGCCCATCAACAAATGAATGGATAAAGAAGATGTGGCATATATATACAATGGAATATTACTCAGCTATAAAAAGGGATGAGATGGAGCTATATGTAATGAGGTGGATAGAACTACAATCTGTCATACATAGTGAAGTAAGTCAGAAAGAGAAGGACAAATATTGTATGCTAACTCACATATACGGAATCTAAAAATGGTACTGATGAACTCAGTGACAAGAACAAGGAAGCGGATACAGAGAATGGACTGGAGAACTCGAGGTATGGGAGGGGGCGGGGGGTGAAGGGGAAACTGAGACGAAGCAAGAGAGTAGCACAGACATATATATACTACCAACTGTAAAATAGTCAGTGGGAAGTTGTTGTATAACAAAGGGAGTCCAACTCAAGGATGGAAGATGCCTTAGAGGACTGGGGCAGGGAGGGTGGGGGGGACTCGAGGGGGGGCATCAAGGAAGGGAGGGAATACGGGGATATGTGTATAAAAACAGGTGATTGAACCTGGTGTACCCCCCCAAAAAAAATAATTAAAAAAGAGATTCCTCTCCAAAAAAAAAAAAAAAAAAGAAGGAAATGAGAAATTGGGAGACTGGGAGTGCCATATATACATTACTAAGAAGAAAAAAAAGCAAATTGTACACTCTAAATATATGCAGTTTATTGTGTTAACTGTATCTCAATAAAAGTTCTTAAAGAAAAAAAGAATCACCACAATCCTGTCAATGGCTCGTGCCCCTGAAAGCCTAATTGTAAACAATTGTGGGGAAGTAAGAAGTTTAGAAATAATGTTAAAAGTTGAGGTTTCTCTTAATAGAAGTCAGGTCTATTTTGCAGAATCCTCTGCAGGTGTAGTGCTATGGAAACTCTAGCCATTTGTGGCTTGGCAACTGCAGAGTTCCATTCTGCTTTCCTCCTAGCCGAGGCCAGAGAACGTGCGCCGTTCTATTATGGTAGGTGTGTTTTGTGAGAAAACACATATTTGTGGGTGGAGTCAGTTGGGAGGCTGGAGGGATTTTTCAAAAGTCTGCACAGGCCAAACACTGCAGGGACTTCCAAGGGGTGAAAAATAATACCTTGGGGTTCAGCAACTTTCCACTGTTTGTGAAGCCAAAGGTGCAGCTCAAGTAACTAACTGACCATTACAGGGAGGGACAGCCTGAGAGCTGGATGGCTGTGTCCGAGAACTCTGTCATTATTGCACCTTTATTGTGGCACCGACACCAGCAATAACGGCTTCTCCACTTATCCTAGGCTCTCTGGCCTTGGCAGGATTCATTTTAAGGGGTAGCAAATAACAGGTACCCCCTTAGAACCTGGAAACCAGGCAAATACAGTTCTCCAGAGAATTCTATCAATGCCCAGTAAATGACAGGCATATGCAAGGTCACCTTAAAATAGTAGATCTTAATGTTGAGGATTTTTTAAGTCTTTCTGAGAAGCTGATCAAAGTTATTCACACAGCCCCCCGGCCCCCATACAATGTATGTGTGTGCAGTGTATAATATTGGTCTCACTTTGGGCACGTATGGATCTGGTTAAGACATAAGAAACCGTGGCTTAAAGAGGCAGAATGGCCCTAGATTAAGACAAAGTTGGACTGAAAATGTTGGTTCTGTTAAAGAAAGGGTGAGTCCGTTAGAAAGAAGGTTTATTTGCTGCTGTAAACAAAGCAGAATGAGCCGCTGAGGCACAGACTGGTGATGCTCACCCAAGGACGGTCCAGGACAGAGAGTCTAGGCCAGGGGACCCTGACAGACCCACTCTCTGACCTGGCCTTGCTAGCACAGCCTCTGTCCAGCTGGAAGACACAGCTAATGATTTCCAACAAACCTCCTTGCTCTGACTCCATACTTACCAAGCAGTCACCTGCTAGAAGCTGGCCTTTTGTGCAGGTCTGCCCACAGGGACAGAGTGTTCTGGTCTTGCCAATATGAACATGCCAGTGTACAGGGCAGCTCCAATACCCGGCCTCATATCCTCACTGACAATGACTAAACTGCATTCTGTCTTACATGCTGGTCACATGAGCTGGTGTAAGATCACCCGTGAGAGACAGACCCTCTGTCAGGGCACTGGAAAATCAGGTTTTTAAGCCTGTAGGGCTGTCTGATCTACCAAAAGGCCAGCTGGTGACTCCCAGCCACACTGGACTGGCCTTGTGCCCTCCCACCAGAAATGACCACACTCACCTTTTACAGGACACTGGGTGGTCACATTTGCTCACAGGGGAGCCTCCACGATGCCTCCAATCACAACGGAGCGATGGCTGTGCTCTGGTCTATTTCTTCCGATAGACTAGATGACAGGTGTCTCTCCATTCAAAGGGAGCAGGAAACTATGTTAGGTTCAGGCTTTTCCTCTGGCTAAACCACACTGCATTTGGTAAGCTTTGCTGAGCTCTTTGAGAGCAGGGGCAGAGTTCTGGCTCTCTCTGTATCCTTCACAGTGCCCCATGGGGACTTGCACACCCATAGTCTAGAGGTGCTCAGTGGATGGATGGACAGATGGATGCAGTCAAACAGATATCCACAAAGAGGCATTGCAACAACCATATACAGACTGTGAGGATATTTTGGTTTTATAACCAAAATGGAGGATAAAGCCCTCTTTTCCTCTTTGATAATTTGAAAAAGAAGGAATTCAGAAGTTCATGCAAAGAAGGCATGGCAGGGCAGGAATAACGTCTCTGCAGTGCAGCCGTGGATCAGTTAAAGCAGAACCAAATACACCAGGGCTTGGGATCCCCTGACTCTTTTCCTGGAAGGAAGATTTGAAACAAACCTGCATAACACTTGCATGGAAAAAAATAATAATAAAAACAAGATCATAAAGAACCAGGAACTCCACAGATTTTTATTTTCCTGGATTTTAAGAACCGTGTACTTTTACCAGATTCATTTATGAACTCACTCAGGAAATATACTTTGTGCCTGGGCTGGACAATGGGCATACAGAGCTGGAAAACAACTATTCTTGCCCTTAAGCAACTCATTGACTGGTGGGAGACACCATTACCATTACCAGGTGATGGGTGGAGAAGTAGAGAAAGGTGCTGTTTGCCCAGGTGTCTCTCAGGAGCATGTGGGGGTCCCGGAAGGCTACAGTCCTCTACTGGAGAACTTTCACTAGGTTGGTTTCTCTCCTCCACCATTAACTAGCATGTACGCTCTTGGAGGGAGAGGCCACATCATATTTCCTTAACCTGTTTTATCATTGACGCATAGCACATGAAAGAATAACAATATCTAGGTGTTTGGTAACCATGTATTCTGGAGAAGAGAATTTGGGGATGATCACGTTGTTCCTGGAGTCCTTGGGGCACTGGAATACTGTCCTGAGAACTGAAAAGACAGGAACTCTTGGGCTGGGAAAGCGTTGTCATTGTCACATGTCCTCTGGCCCTGGAGGACCTTGCACCAGCCCTCCCGTGAATCTGGGCTGTTCTGGGATGGACTTACGGGGAAACTTGTGAGCTGCAGGAGAGACATCCCTCCCAGCAATTCCAGAACCTTGGAATTGAGGTTTTCTGGAAAGGAGCTGATGCTCACAGGAGAGAGCAATCCAGGGGGATAAAGGTACAGAAAATCAAGCCTGAGGCCCTAACTTGGTAATGCAGCCAGGAGAGGGACTTAGCCTCAAGCCATGTAGATTCAAGGAGCTTTTAAAATCAACTGGTCCAGCCTCCTCACTTTAGAGTTGTGATGTACTGGCTACATCAATATTTAGTTGTCTAATTGCTGCACTGCAATCCCTGATGTTGTCTTTCTCCTCATCTCAGTTTATTCTCAAATAATGGATACCAGAATCCACAGGGCAGAGACATGGAGGATAACTTTCCAAATTTATTTTTAATCCCAGGACATGTGCCTGCCACAGGAAGCATTGCTTACAACTTTGCCACCTAAAAATGTTCCTTCATAAAAAAGCACACTTTAATATTAAAATGACTGTCTACCACCTGGGACAATTTACACTCAAAACTTACAATGACAATTTCCCAAAAGTGTTTCTAAGGATTCGGGGGTACACCACTGGCAGGTATACATCAAGCTTTAAAAGATAATTACTCTCTTTTGTTGGCTGGTGGCACTTTAAAAATGAAAAGTCCATACCATCAACACTACCAATTAAACCCTGTCTCATTAATTCCCAACTCTTAGAAAGCAAACTCTAGAGCAGCTGGTTTCAAAGTGTGGTCCTCAGGCCAGCAGCATTGGCATAACCTGGGAACATGTTAAAAAGGCATATTCTCAGACTCCATCGCAAGCCTGGTGTGTCAGGACCTCTGGGAATGGGGTCTGTGTTTTAACCCCACCCCTCAGTGATTCTCCTGCACAAAGTGTGAAAACTGCTGCTCCAGAGTTTAATGTTAAAAGCAAAAACAAAACCCAGGCAATCCAGGTTTTACCATCGGGCATTACCTGCATACAGCACAGAAGACTTTTCTACATCAGAACATCCATATGTTCCTTGTTCTTTCTTTGTAGGTTCCTGATTCTGTATTTTCCCCATTCCATCCAGAGTTACTCTGTAGAACAGTTAGAAAGAGGATGCGTTCATGTACCACACTGAACTGCTATAGAACCACAGCAACGCACAGAGAATGAAGACAGCAACATGATGGACTTTGGACTGGCAAGGCTCCCAGAAGATGATCTTGTCAAGTTTCCTGACTATAAGTGGACAACTGCATAGAGTGGAGGGTAGAAAAGTCTTTCTTCTTGGCTGAAACTCATGGAAATGGTAGAGGTGGACTGTGCATGGAGATCCGACCTTCCTATCTCACTCTGCATGAGAACAGACTTTTCTGGAGGGACTCAATGCTTAATCTACCACGTTTTAATAAAGACAGATGAGCAAACCTTAATTTGCTCGATGTTAAGCCCTCAGTTTCTGCCCCAGTCCTTCCTAACAAACTGCAGAGGTGGATTTTTCAGTTCAGATTTTCACACTGGAAGGAAGTGGACCTATAGTTACTGCTGCCTGGTGATGGTTATTCTCTATCAGGGTATGAAAAAGTCAGTGAAGGTTGCAAAGTTAAAGCTGCATTATACTGGATTTTTGACCACACTGTTAAGAATCAGGGCTACACTGTGTGAGTTCCTTATGGTTTCCCAATTACTGATATTCATAAACACCTGCATGGAAATACCACTTGGATAATTAGAGTTGGTCAGGTGTATCCTCAAAGATGAGGTAGTTATTCACAGAATAGAAAGAGGACTTGTTCTGCTTTAAGTTTAATTTTTTCTTAATGATTTGAAGTTGCTAATAGGTTGTCTGGATCAGTGGTCCATACACCGTTTTTTTCCCTGCCCCTTCCCACTTTACAGATCTTAGCAACATGGACTGTTCTGAGCACTTAACACTGCATGTTTCTTCATGAACTGAATGGGGCCACTTCATTTCCTCTCACTTCACGTTGCTCGCTCACCCTATGCTCCAGCCATAATGAACCTCTAACAGTTTCCAGAACATTCCATGATCTTTCATCTCCCTGAGCTTTTTGCATATGTTTTTCACTTTATTTGGAACGCTATTCTCCATTTCTGGCGAACTCCGACTTACCCACTGAGTCCTGGAGCAAACGTAATTTCCCCTGTAAAGCTTTCCCCAATACTCCTAGAGTTATCTTCTGCCCTCTCTGGGCTCCTTCTGCTCTGGCTCATATATTTATTTGATGACATATCTTTTTATTCCCACTAGACTGATCTTTTCAAGAGCAGGGACCAACTCTTATTCACAGCTGTGCATTTTCAATGCTTAGCACAGTGCCTTTTATATAGCAAGTTTTCAAAAACATTTAAGGACTGATTGAATGATTAGAATAGAACAGAATAATGGTAGAGGAGAAATGTAGTAGGAGGATGCAAGCTCTCCTGCAGCCCACACATGAAATATACAAAGGTGGGCGAAACCAAAACAGCTGAATTGTCCAGAACAAAAACAGGAATATGGCAGGCCTAGCTATCACTAGGGCTACACTTCCACTGTCAAATGCCTATTAAGGAAGAGCTGAGTAACAACAAAAGTATAACTAATAACTCTACTTGACAAATGTTTATACACTAAAATGTTTTCTTAAATTATTTCATGCTTATGTTTGTATGACTCAGCAATTCTCAAATGATTCCCTTGTTTTGTTGGCCTCAGTTTTACAGCAGAGTGAGAAATCGCTGAGATCAGAAATAGTCAAGCACACAAGAACCTTCCTGCCAGGTGATGCGACCCAGTATCCCGTCTGGACCAGTTCATGGGCTGGGGAAGCAGGAGGTAGAATTCTTTAAGGAATCTGACCTTGGCCTCTGCTGCCTAACCTTACTCTTAACTTGAAGTAATAACAAGGCTGGTCTTGTTAGGACTTCATTGGTCATCCCTAGTAAATCCACCCACAGCCTTCCCTTCCTAGCCAAGATTTCTTACTCAGCTGGTTACCAAACGTACTCCATGCCTACGCTGTTTCCTCTTCACAGAGAGAGACTCCGAAACATCATTCCACTTCTGAATTACTTGGGTTGAAAAGATTTGTGAAATTCAGAAAAATATGTCTAAAGTTGAGAAACTCTGTTAAAAGTGTAAAGGAATTTAAATATAAGTGTGAAAAATGAATCAGGCAGTGATCCCGGCGCACCAGCCGGTGAGGCGCCCTTGCCCGTGACGCGCTGCCCGCAACCTCCGTGCCGCGGGCGCCCCGGCCCAACGCGGCGGCGGCTCAGGGGCCGACCACCACCTCCCCCCGTCGGGCTCCCGAGCGCCTCAGCCTCCTCGCGCGGCGCCGCGGGAACAGGCTCCTGAGATACGGGGCGAGGTCCCGGGCCTGCGGCGGTGCGCGGGCAAGCGTGGAGCTGGCAGACGTGGGCGCCGCCGCCAAGCGAGGCGGAGAACTGCGGTCTCTGTCTCTTCAGGATTGGGAGCTCACCTGCGCAAGAGAGAAAGCATTACCCTGCCAGGTAAGGGGAAAAGGAGAGGCCGAGGAAGACCCGGGGAAGACGCAGAGGAAACCAGAAACACATACCTCCGCCCACAGCTGTGTGCAGCCTCTACTGACTGCAGCGCCCACGACCCCGCCGACCCCCTGCACCTGTGCGGCTCCCACTGGCCAGGTGCTACGGAGTTCCAGAAGGGGAAAAGCAAGTCCAAAGCGAGAGCATTTCCCAGCTTCTCTCCACTGCAGGGAACAGAATTTGGGGAAGAGAAATCAGGACAATACCACTCTTGCGAGCAAAACAGGCTTTACTGAAGACAATTTGAGATGCCAACTAAGTGTGTTTTTCTAAGGTGGTTAATGAGAAACACATTTTGCTTCCTCAGCTAAACCCCGGTATGGTGAGCCACGTTGGTTGTTCAGAAGTTAAGGGGGAAAAAGTAGTCCGAGTAATTCCCACACAGCGTGGTGGAATTGATAGGACTTCTAAAAATTATTATAATTCTGGGTCAGTATTAAACCTCGCTCTCCAAAGGCCGTTCTAGCTTGCTTGAGTTTTCTTTTACCAAAAGGGGTCTGTTATTTAGAGAAGACATGGCAAAAAGCACAGAATTTGCTTATGTGTCATTCTTGGGGGCACAGTTTCCTTTCCTCGTCTTTTTCCGGAAAAATAATAAATATTTTGTTTCTATAATTAAAAATTAATTTAGGTAAATTTGAGAAAAAAGTGGAAATTAAAATAGATCTTTAAAAAACTCCCTTTAAACATTAAAAACAAAACCTCTTAATCGCCATATAGGATTGCTTCAATAGCAAATGGCTGATCCTTAAAGTATGCAGAAATACATCTGAGCAGGACATCAGAACCTTTATAGGATCTCCAGGAGTGTCAGGCTCAGAAACTAATGTTAATTCCATTTCAGCAAGTCAAATGATGTAAAATCAACTCAATTCAACAAACATTGACTTAAACTAACCATACTCTACTACATCCCTATAGCACTTTCTGGCCATCGGTCAACTGATCAACTTTCTCAGCCTCTGTTTCCTTATAATTTCTAAAGTGAAATTGTTGAGCAGTCCTGAAAGGGTAGTCCATGGACCTCAGGCATTGGTGAGGTCAATATCTTCATAATTGTAAATACTAAGCCATTATTTGCCTTTTGCACTGTGTTGACATTTGCACTGATAGGAAAAGCAGTGGTGGGTAAAACTGTTGGCACCTGAACGGGAACCAAGGCAGGAGCACCAAAGTGTACCAGTAGTCACTGTATTCTTGGTACCACACACTTGCAGTAAAAACAAAAATTCCAGTTTCCCTTAAGAATGTCCTTTTTAAAAAAAACTTTTTATTTTTTTCTTTCAATCTTTATTGGAGTATAATAGCTTTACACTATTGTGCTAGTTTCCACTGTACAACAAAGCGAATCAGCTGTATTTGTACAGATATCCGCATATCCCCTCCCTCTTGAACCTTCCTTCCACCCTTCCCATCCCACCCCTCTAGGTCGTCACCGATCATGGAGTTGATCTCCCTTTGTTACACAGTTGCTTCCACTAGCTGTTTTACAGTTGGTAGTGTATAAATGTCACTGCTCCACTCTCACTTTGTCCCAGATTTTCCTTCCCCCGCTCCCTGTGTCCTAGAGTCTGTTCTCTCCGTCTGTGTCTTTATTCTTCCTCTGCCACTGAGTTCATCCGTACCATTTTTAGATTCCATATGTATGTTTAGCATACGGTATTTGTTTTTCTCTTTCTGACTTACTTCACTCTGTATGACAGACTCTAAGTCCATCGACCTCAATACAAATAACTCAATTTCATTCCTTTTTATGGCTGAGTGATATTCCGTTGTGTACATATGCCACATCTTCTTTATCCATTCCTCTGTCGATGGACGTTCCGGTTGCTTCCATGTCCTGGCTATTGTAACTAATGCTGCAATGAACATTGTGGTACATGTATCTTTTTGAATTATGGTTTTCTCAGGATATCTGCCCAGGAGTAGGATTGCTGGGTCATGTGGTAGTTCTATTTTTAGTTTTTTTGAGGAACCTCCATACTGTTTCCAGAGTGGCTGTATCACTTTATAGTCCCACCACCAGTGCAGGAAGGTTCCCTTTTCTCCACTCCCTCTCCAGCATTTCTTGTTGCTAGATTTTTTGATGATGGCCAATCTGACTGGTGTGAGGTGATAACTCACTGTGGTTTTGATTTGCATTTCTCTAATGATTAGTGATGTTGGGCATCTTGTCACGTGTTTGTTGGCTAGCTGTATGTCGTCTTTGGAGAAATGTCTGTTTAGGTCTTCCATTTATTTTTGGATGGGGTTGCTTGTTTTTTGGAAATTAAGCTGCATGAGCTACTTATATATTTTGAGATTAATCTTTTGTCAGTTGCTTCCTTGGCAAATATTTTCTCCCACTCCGAGGGTTGTCTTTTTGTCATATTTATGGCTTCCTTTGCTGTGCAAAACCTTTTAGTTTCATTAGGTCCCACTTGTTTATTTTTGTTTTTATTTTTTTTAGGAGGTGGGTCAAAAAAGATTTTGCTCTCATTTCTGTCATAGAGTGCCCCGTCTACATTTTCCTCTAAGAGTTTTATACTGTCAGGCCTTACGTTTGGGTCTTTGATCCATTTTGAGTTTATTTTTGTGTATGGTGTTAGGGAATGTTCTAAATTCATACTTTTTGCTTTTTTAAGCTCCATATTGGAATATAATTGCTTTACACTGTTGCGCCAGGTTTTCCCTTCAACAAAGTGAATCAGCTGTAGTTATACATATATCCCCATATTCCCTCCCTCCCACCCTCTCTATCCCAGCCCTCTAAGTCATCACCCATCATCAAGTTGATCTCCCTGTGGTATGCAGCAGCTTCCCACTAGCGATCTGTTTTACATTTGGTAGTGTATATCTGTCAATGCTACTCTCTCACTTCATCCTGGCTTCCCCTTCGTCCCTCCCAGGGTCCTCAAGTCTATTCTCTATATCTGCATCTTTATTCTTGCCCGGTCACTGGGTTCATCAGTACCATTTGTTTTAGATTCCATATATATGAGTTAACATATGGTATTTGTTTTTCTTTTTCTGGCTTACTTTGCTCTGTATGACAAACTCGAGGTCCATCCACCTCACTACAAGTAACTGGATTTCATTCTTTCTTATGGCTGAGTAATATTCCATTGTATATGTGTGCCACATCTTCTTTATCCATTCATCTGCTGATGGGCATTTAGGTTGCTTCCATGTCCTGGCTATTATAAATAGTGCTGCGGTGAACATTGTGGTATATGTTTCTTTTTGGATTATGCTTTTCTCTGGGTATATGCCCAGGAGTGGGATTGCTGGGTCATGTGGTAGTTCTATTCTTAGCTTTTGAAGGAACCTCCAAACTGTTTTCGATAGTGGCTGTACCAACTTACATTCCCACCAACAGTGCAGGAGAGTTCCCTTTTCTCCACACCTTCTCCAGCATTTATTGTTGCTAGATTTTTTGGTGCTGGCCATTCTGACCAGTGTGAAGTGATACCTCATTGTGGCTTTGACTTGCATTTCTCTACTGATTAGTGATGTTAAGCATCTTTTCATGTGTTTGTTAGCTACCTGCATGTCTTTTTTGGAGAAATGTCTATTTAGGTCTTCCGCCCATTTGCGGATTGGTTTATTTGCTTTTTTGGTATTCAGCTGCATGAGCTGCTTGTGTATTTTGGAGATTAATCCTTTGTCTGTTGCTTCATTGGCAAATATTTTCTCCCACTCTGAGAGCTATCTTCTTGTCTTGCTTATGGTTTCTTTTGCTGTGCAAAAAGCTTTCATTAGGTCCTATTTGTTTCTTTTTGATTTTATTTCCATTATTCTAGGAAGTGGGTCAAAAAGGATCTTGCTTTCATTTATGGCATAGAGTGTTCTGCCTATGTTTGCCTCTAAAAATTTTATACTGTCTGGTCTTACATTTATTTCTTTAATTCACTTTGAGTTTATTTCTGTATATGGTGTTAAGAAGTGTTCTAATTTCATTCTTTTACATGTAGCTGTCTAATTTTCCCAGCACCACTTAACAAAGAGGCTGTCTTTTTTCCATTGTATATTCTTGCCTCCTTTGTCAAAGATAAGGTACCCTTATGTGCGTGGGTTTATCTCTGGGCTCTCTATTCTGTTCCATTGATCTATATTTCTGTTTTTGTGCCAGTAACCATACTGTCTTAATCCCTGTAGCCTTGTAGTATAGTTTGAAGTCAGGGAGCCTGATTCCACCAACTCCATCTTTCTTTCTCAAGATTGCTTTGGCTATTCGGGGTCTTTTTCATTTCCATACAAATCGTAAAACTTCTTGTTCTAGTTCTGTGTAAAGTGCCATTGGTAATTTGATAGGGATTGTGTTGAATCTGTAAAGTGCTCTGGGTAGGATAGTCATTTTCACAATGTTGATTCTTCCATTCTGAGAACATGGGATATCCCTCCAACTGTTTGTATCATCTTTGATTTCTTTCATCAGTGTCTTATACTTTTCTGTGTACAGGTCTTTTGCCTCTTTAGGCAGGTTTATTCCTAGGTGTTTTATTCTTTTTGTTGCAGTGGTAAATGGGAGTGTTTCCTTAATTTATCTTTCTGGTCTTTCATTGTTAGTGTATAGGAATGCAAGAGATTTCTGTGCATTAATTTTGAATCCTGCTACTTTACTAAATGCATTGATTAGTGCTAGCAGTTTTCTGGTAGCATCTTTAGGGTTCTCTGTGTATGACATATCATCTGCAAAGAGTGGCAATTTTACTTCTTCTTTTCCAATTTGGATTCCTTTTATTTCGTTTTCTTCTCTGATTGCTGTGGCTGACACTTCCAAAACTGTGTTGAATAATAGTGCTGAGAGTGGACACCCTTGTCTTGTTCCTGTTCTTAGAGGGAATGCTTTCAGTTTCTCACCATTTAGAATGATGTCGACTGTCGGTTTGTCATATATGGCTTTTATTACATTGAGGTAAGTTCCTTCCATGCCCACTTTCTGTAGAGTTTTTATCATAAATGGATATTGAATTTTGTTAAAAGTTTTTTCTGCATCTGTTGAGATGATCATATGCTTTTTACCCTTCAATTTGTTAATATGATGTATCACATTCATTGGTTTGCGTATAGGGAAGAATCATTGCATTCCAAGGATAAACTCCACTTGATCATGGTGTATGATCTTTTTAATGTGTTGTTGGATTCTGTTGGCTAGTATTTCATTGAGGATTTTCACATCTATATTCATCAGTGATATTGGCCTGTAATTTTCTTTTTTGTGACATCTTTGTCTCGTTTTGGTATCAGGGTGATGGTGGCCTTGTAGAATGAGTTTGGGAGTGTTCTTCCTTCTGCTGTATTTTGGAAGAGTTTCAGACAGGTGTTAGCTCTTCTCTAAATGTTTGATAGAATTCACCTGTGAATCCATCTGGTCCTGGGCTTTTGTGTGTTGGGAGATTTTTAATCACTGTCTCAATTTCAGTGCTTGTATTTGGTCTGTTCATATTTTCTATTTCTTCCTGGTTTAGTCTTGCAAGATTGTACTTTTCTAAGAATTTATCCATTTCTTCCAGCATATCCAATTTATTGGCATATAGTTGCTTGTAGTAGTCGCTCATGATCTTTTGTACTTCCACGGTGTCAGTTGTTACTTCTCCTTTGTCGTTTCTAATTCTGTTGATTTGCATCTTCTCCCTTTTTTTCCTGATGAGTCTATCTAACGATTTATCAATTTTATCTTCTCAAAGAACCAGCTTTTAGTTTTATCGATCTTTGCTATGGTTTCCTTCATTTCTTTTTCATTTATTTCTGATCTGATCTTTATGATTTCTTTCCTTCTGCTCACTCTGGGGAGTTTTTGTTCTTTCTCTGATTGTTTTAGGTGTAAGGTTAGGTTGTGTATGCGAGGTTTTTCTTGTTTCTTGAGATAGGATTGTATTGCTATAAAGTTGCCTCTTAGAATTGCTTTTGCTGCATCTCACAGGTTTTGGGTCATTGTGTTTTCAATGTCATTTTTTTTCTAGGCATTTTTTGATTTCCTCTTTGATTTCTTCAGTGATTTCTTGGTTGTTTAATAGTGTATTGTTTAGCCTCCATGTGTTTCTATTATTTTACCCTTTTTTTCCTGTAATTGATATCTAGTTTCATGGTCTTGTGTTTGAGAAGATTCTTGATATGATTTCAATTTTCTTGAATTTACTGAGGCTTGACTTGTGACCCAAGATGTGACCTACCTGGAGAATGTTCCGTGTGCACTTGAGAAGAAAGTGTATTCTGTAGTGTTTGGATGGAATGTCCTATAAATATCAATTAAGTCAAAATGGTCTAATGTGTCATTTAAAGCTTGTGTTTCCTTATGTATTTTCTGTTTGGATGATCTGTCCGTTGGTGTAAGTGGGGTGTTAAAGTCTCCTCCTATTATTGCGTTACTGTCGATGTCCCCTTTTATGGCTGTTAGCATTTGCTTTATGTGTTGAAGTGCTCCTATGTTGGGTGCATAGATATTTACAATTGTTATATCTTCCTTTTGGATTGATCCCTTGATCATTATGTAGTGTCCTTCCTTGTCTCTTGTAATAGTCTTTATTTTAAAGTCTAATTTGTCTGATATGAGTGTTGCTACTCCAGCTTTCTTTTGATGTCCATTTGTATGGAATCTCTTTTTCCATCCCCTTACTTTCAGTCTATATGGGTCCCTTGGTCTGAAGTGGGTTTCTTGTAGGCAGCATATAGAAGGGTCTTGTTTTTGTATCCATTTAGCCAGTCTGTGTCTTTTGGTTGGGGGATTTAATCCATTTACATTTAAGGTAATTATTGACATGTATGTTCCAATTACCATTTTCTGAATTGTTTTGGGTTTGTTTTTGTACGTCTTTTCCTTCTCTTGTTTTTCTTACTTAGAAGAGTTCCTTTAGCACTTGTTGTAAGGCTGATGTGGTGGTGCTGAATTCTCTTAACTTTTGTTTGTCTGGAAAGCTTTTGATTTTGCCATCAAATCTGAATGAGATTCTTGCTGGATAGAGTATTCTTGGCTGTAGGTTTTCCTCTTTCAGGACTTTCAATATATCCTGGCACTCCCTTCTGGCCTGCAGAGTTTCTGCAGAAAGATCAGCTGTTATTCTTATGGGTTTTCCCTTATATGTTATTTGCTGCTTTTCTCTTGCTGCTTTTAGTATTTTTTCTTTGTGTTTAATTTTTGTTAGTGTGATTAATATGTGCCTTGGTGTATTTCTTCTTGGGCTTATTCTGTATTGGACTCTCTGCACTTCTTGGACTTGATTAATTATTTCCTTTCCCATGCTGGGGAAGTTTTCCACTATAACCTCTTCAAATATTTTCTCAGAACCTTTCTTGTTTTCTTCTTCTTCTGGGACGCCTATGATTCAAATGTTGGTGTGCTTAATGTTGTCACCAGGGTCTCTGAGACTCTCTTCCATTCTTTTTATTCTGTTGCTTTTTCCTGCTCTGTGACCGTTATTTCCCCCATTCTATCTTCCCACTCACTTACTCATTCTTCTGCCTCAGTTATTCTGCTGTTTATACCATCTAGAGTATTTTTAAGTATGGTTATTTTGTTGTTTATTACTGTCTGTTTGCTCTTTAGTTCTTCTGAGTCCTTATTATCTTTTTCTTGTACTTTCTGTATTTTGTTGTTGAGATTTTGGATCATCTTTACTATCATTACTCTGAATTCTTTTCCAGGCAATTTTCCTGTTTCCTCTTCATTTATTTGGTCTTGTGGGTTTTTTCCTGCTCCTTTGCCTGCAAGGTGTTTCTTTGTTTTCTCATTTTGTCTAATTTGTAGGATTTGCTGTCTCCCTTCCCTCTGCTACGTAGTAGTAATTCTTCTTGTTTCTGCTTTCTGCTCCCTGTGGTGGGGTTTGTCCAGTGTCTTGAGTAGGCTTCCTGATTGGAGAGTCTGGTGCCTGCTTTCCAGTGTGTGGCTCTGAGTCTTTTCTCTCTGATGAGCAGGGCTGTATCAGGTGGTGTCTTTTGGGGTATCTGTGAGCTTACTATGGCTTTAGGTAGTCTGTGTGCTGATGGGTGGCTTTGTGTTCCTGTCTTGTTTGTAGTTTGTTGTGAGGTATTCAGCACTGGCCTTTGCAAACAGTCAGATGAAGCTGGGTCTTAGATTCTGATACAGGGCTCCATGAGAATTTTCTACAGTTAATCTTCCCTGTGACTGAAGACTCCCTAGTGGTCTAGCATCCTGGAGTTGGTGCTCCTTCTCCAGAGCCTCCTACTTGACTTCTGATCCAGTAGTCCAGACTTCAGAGCTTCCTTGTCCCAGCAATAAGGGGGTTTAAAAGAGAGTGTCTAAGCCCCAGACTAATGGCAGAGTGTTGAGTCAAACAAACACTAAATCAAGGAAACACATACATGCACAAGACACACAAATACCAAATCCAGTGAAACATAAGGCACTTGAAAGACCTGACAGAAAAACTCCAGTATACAATCAGACAATCAAAGAGAAAAACAGCAAAAATTCAAAACCAAAAAAAAGAAAAAAAGAAAAAAACCCTAAAAAGCAAACAAACAACCACACACAACACACACACAAACACAAATTCAGGGACATTTTGAAAGCTAGGATCAAATATAATAAAGAGCAAGAGTACAACCAGATAGACTGAAGGTTCCCAAAACAAAATCAATTATGATTAGAACTAAGATAAAGACAAAAATCTAATAATAAAAACCAAAGCAGTGTGTCATTTGGAGAATAAAGCAAGGAAACAGAGCAGACCAGTAATATTGATTATAAATATATTAAGATAAAATAAACTAACAAAGGAGAGAAGACAGTGCAACAGAAGAGTGTAGTGTGACTGGAAATATGAGAAGAAAAAGAAAAAAATAGAAATGTATAAAAGATAGAGAAAGAAAGAAGATAGGAGAGATAAAGTCAGCACTACAAAAAACTTAGCTAGAAATAGAAATATATAGAAAGTCTAAAAATAAAAATAGAAGAAAAAATATAATAGAACAATATGTTATAAAATGTGTAGATCCTTTAGGAGTAAGATTGTAATTACTTAATTAAAACAAAAAAAGAAAAGCTAGAACTGACCCCAAAATGGACCAGATCAGTAAACTGAATAATAATATTTCTGTTTCCTTGGGGTCTCAGCTGTAAGTGTCCTTCTACCAGCCTTGGGCTTTTTGTATTACTCTGTGACCAGCAGAGCTTCCTTTATTGTTCATCTGTAAGTGCCAGTGTGTTGGGAGAAAGAGGGTACAATAGTGGCTCCTTCCCATGGGAGTGAGTGAGCAGTAGCACCCTGCCTTGGTCGATGTGGTCCAGGCACCAGTGGTGGTGCCTGTTTCAGAGGGACGCTGGCGGCTCAGGCAGAGAGAGTGACTACAACCTCCACTCCTCCCCCATGCGTATGACTCCTGTAGTAGTACCCTGCCTGGGGCATGGTGGCTCGGGCGGCGGTGGTGGTGCCTGTTGCAGAGGGAAGCTGACAGCTCAGGTGTAAACAGAATGTCTCCAGAGCTGGGCCACTCTGCAGACTTTTGGCTCTTGGCTGCAGGCACTCTAGGCCAGCCCCACTGGAGGGCCTTTGTTACCCCTGAGTGCGTTAGCCAGGCCCAGAGGGGGCCTTCCTTTGTCTGTCAGAGGCACCTAGAGAGAGACTACACCTGTGGCTCCTCCCCCCTGCTTGTGAGCCAGAAGTATTGAACTGCCACCATGGCCACACATCTTTCCACAGTAGGCATTCTCCACTGCAGATTTCTTCCCTTCTGTCCCCTCAGTCCATCTCGCCACTGCCAACAATGTTTCTCACCCTGTACCAGTTCTCCAGTTCCCACGTTCCAGCTCCCAGACCCCCTGTTCAGCTGTAAACTGATGTCTCCATCCGGACATGCTGAGCTGTGGTGCGGACCCTCCTTGTGTTTCTCACTCTTTCCTGTCTGCCACAGATCAGCCGCTTCACCCTCTTTGAACAGTCCCAGATGCCTGCCTTCTAACCGAGGGAAATTCCCCATTGGAGAATGGGTTTCCCTGTCAGATAAGGGATGTTTCCCTGAATTCGGCAATCTCCCCTCTTTTTCAGCTCCCCCTTCCCCAAGGTGTGGGACCTGTCCCTTTCCTTTCTTCTCCTCTTTCTCCTTTTTTTTTCCCCTCTGTCCTACCCAGTTATGTCAAGATCTTTGCAGTCCTTCCTGGTGTCCGAGTTCTTCTGCTGGTGTTCAGCTGGTACTCTGTGGGAATTATTGTGCCTTTTAATGTATTCCTGATGCATCTGTGGATAGGGATGCATTCCACGTCCTTCTACTTCACCGCCATCTTTCCCCAATCTCGCCTTTTTTTATTATTGTGAAATAGATGAATTTTAAATGTAGAGTGACTTGGCTTGAGATAAATGTTTACATTATTAGCTGACTGATGGTTTTGGGTTTTCCTTTCCAATGGTATCAGTAATACTTTTTTTTAAATAAATTTATTTCTTTATTTTATTTATTTATTGGCTGTGTTGGGTCATCATTGCTGCACATGGGCTTTCTCTAGTTGCTGTAAATGGGGGCTACTCTTCATTGTGGTGCATGGCCTCCTCATTGTAGTGGCTTCCCTTGTTGTGGAGCACAGGCTCTAGGTGTGTGGGCTTCAGTAATTGCAGTGCATGGGCTTAATAGTTGTGGTTCACGGGCTCTAGAGCACAGACTCAGTAGTTGTGGCACATGGGCTTAGTTGCTCCATGGCATGTGGAATCTCCCCAGAGCAGGGCTCGAACCTGTGTCCCCTGCATTGGCAGGCAGATTCTTAACCACTGCGCCACCTAGGAAGTCCAGTATCAGTAATACTTCTTAATCTTTGTTTTCTTATTGGATTGCTTTGGAGTTTCAGAACATTGTTAAATATAATGGTATTAGTGTGCAGTATGAACAAACATAGACTCGTTTTTAACACTGACAAAAGTCAATCAGCACTTCTGTTAGACACTAATGTCTGCAGTGGGATGAGTTTTCAGAGACTGAGTTGGAAAGTGTTTTAGAGGCCTTCTAGTCTCAC
Organism: Hippopotamus amphibius kiboko; assembly: GCF_030028045.1. NCBI lineage: Eukaryota > Metazoa > Chordata > Mammalia > Artiodactyla > Hippopotamidae > Hippopotamus > Hippopotamus amphibius. The sequence continues at coordinate 120,469,452 of NC_080187.1, read as the reverse complement.
TTTTCCCCCATTGTAGAAATTCCCTCATCAGCTCTCCATCTACACAGAAAACTCTGGTTTGGTAAGTTTGTGTGATAGTCACTGATTCTTTATTGGACAACAAAGTATTGGATCACAACAAAACCTCTTTCATTCACTCAAGCCATATTTCTTTAGAGCTTACTGTGCACTAGGAACTGCACCAGGCATTTGCAGGTAATGTGGGATAAGTGATGTCGCCTCCCCTATTAGATGATACACTCGTTAGGGAATAGGCTTGCCTCTGTTTGTATGTGTCTCCCTGACCCCTAATTCTCCAGTTCAAAAGAGGGCAGGGGAATTAGCATCAGACTTGGGTTTGAATTCTGGCTGTGAGCCGGCTCAAGTCACATAACTTGTCTGTGAGCGACAGTTCCTTGTATATAAAATAAGTGTATGAGAGAAGGTGTGGGAGGCTACCTGCCATGCACCGTAAACGCGACAGACTTTTCTGGTTTCTTTTTGCTTACTGATCAGAATTGCATTTTCTCACCAGTGGGTCAGTAGAGTAAGAAGCTCTCTTACAATCCTTTCAGTGCTGCTGAACATAGAGATAATGGAAGAATAAACAAGGGTGCAGTGGTTTTATGGCCTGTAAACCAAAAAACAGTTTTCAGTGCCAAAAGCTGTATTTGTCTTGAGAGGCCAAGGATATTTCTGCAGTGTAGGACAGCTTCAGACCCCAGGTGAATCTCTCTGGTGATCACAGGGTTTTGGTTTGGGTTCACTTGTTTACGAGGCTAGCTTTGCTCCAATGTACAGTTTGCTTACTGCTCAGTTTCTGCTGGAGCAGAATATCATAGGCTGGCTGGAGGGGTCAGGGCTAGTAGGAATTGCAGGTGTTCTTCCAGCAGGCAGGCTGTGGCCAGTGGGAGCAGTGTGCTTGTCCCATCGCTCGGCTCTAGAGAGCCCTGTGAGCACGACACTGTCCCTGGGCCCTGGCGCTTCCGCACCCGGTTGCTCTGAGTCAGTGGTTTCTAATTGGTGGCATGAGGGCTTTGCCTCGCTCCCGATGTTCTCAGCCTTCTCTGCCACTCTAGAGCCAGGGTGCTAAAATGATCTACCTATGTATTATTTCTCCATCACAAGGAAAATTTCTGGAATTTCTACCCCACCTGAGCTATTCTTCTGAAAAACATGTCTTCAGACCTTATTTCTCTACTTCCCACGTAAGCAGGTCCCACAGGCGGACGTCTGGGAGATCTGCTGCCCTGCAAGCAGAGATTCAGAGGAGGCTCATGGCAATCAGATGCAGACCTGATTATACCATTCCCTGCTTCCAGCCCTCTGTGGCTGCCCACTGCCAGATTTAGACTCCTTTCCGTGACCTCAAAGCCCAGCCAGATGTGCCTTCTGCCCCCTTCTCTAGCTTCATCCTACACCTTTACAGACCGAACGCTTCAAGTACTTATACTTTCAGAGACCTAACACCTCTGGGCTTTTCTTTTCTTTCTTTCTTTTTTTTTAATATTTATTTATTTATTTGGTTGCACCAGGTCTTAGTTGCAGCAGGCATCCCCCTTAGTTGCAGCTCAGCAGCTCCTTAGTTGTAGCATGTGGGCACCTTTGTTGTGGCTCCAGGGCTCCTTAGTTGCATCAGGCAGTCTCCTTAATTGTGGCTCTCTGGCTTCTTAGTTGTGACATGCAAACTCTTAGTTGCAGCATGCATGTGGGATCTGGTTCCCTGACCAGGGATCAAACCCAGGTCCCCTGCATCGGGATCATGGAGTCTTATCCACTGAGCCACCTGGGAAGTTCCCAACCTCTAGGCTTTTGACTGTGCAGTTTCCATGAAAGCACTCTGCTGAGAATTTCTGCCTAACTTAATCAGCAGAAATAGCAGAACTTTGGAGAAGGTAGAGCTCTATGAAGGAAGTAGGTGATTGTTGTAGGAAGTATCTTATGTCTGGGACAAATGCCCTCAAATTTTTCTTTGTTAAATTCCATTACAAAAAAAAAAAAAAAAAAAAGATGAGCCTAAGATAGGATGAAGGGTTCACACTGTCAAGGTCATGCATGTTCAGAAGATGGAGAGGTCCCTTTAGGCTGCTCTGGGACAGCATTTGCCCTCCTGGCTGTTTCACTGTGGCCCTGAGGCCCAGGGAATTAGAGGACGTTGGAGAGAATGGATATCCTAGGGAGCAGAGGAGCCTGCTGGTGGCGGATACAGCTGGTCTTGCTCACCTCCTGGAGGGGTGTGAGGCTGCTGAACTGGCCTCTCCTTGGTGGGCACCTGAAGAAGCTGTTCCTTCATTACAAATGAAAGAGCATCTGGATTTGATGGCGCAATGCTGAGGGTCAGGTTTTGTGGGACACACATGCTGTTTTCTCTGGTCAGCTTGGCACCTGTTTTCACCTGGCTTGTTCCACCTTGACTTACTAAAAACGTGGGACACTAAGCTGGAAATCAACTAAGACTGATAAAATGTAATGATAAATCCATCCTATATTGAATGTTTACTACATACCAGGTACTGTTCCAAGTACTTTATGTGTATTAATTAATTTAATCCTTAAGAAAACCCAGTGGGCTTGTTGTTACCCTAAAGGTTCACCTTTAAGAGTAAGAAAAGGGAGGCAAGTGGGAGGTTTAACAATTTCCCAAGGTTCCCTGGCTAGTAACTGGCTGCTTGTGGATTCAGTCCCAGTACCCTGGTTTCTGAGTCCATACTCGATGTTGCTACTTCTGTACTTTTCATTTTACTTTTGGAGATTTGTGAGATGTTAGGAAGATTTTTGTTTGTCTGTGTTTTCAGGCAATTTTCCTGATTATACTGGTCAGGATTCTTTTGATTGCCAAGTGACATCAACCTAATCTGAACTAGCAGAGGCCCAAAGTGAAATTTGTGGGCCACCATAGCCTGGCTTACATAACCAAACCATGGGAAGGACAGGGGTATGCCAGCCTCCGGGCCACGTGAAACCACAACTCTTCTCCATCTTTCCCTTCCATGTGATGCCAGCTTCATTTTCTTGGGCTGCTGTTTTTCTGCTCAGCAAGAAACAGTGCCCACCAATAGCTCCCGGCCTCACATTTCACAGCTTCATCAGTGGAGCAGGACTGAGCCTCTTCCTTTAATTCCTGGGAAGAACTACGATGGCCTGGCTTGGAACACCTGCCTGCACAGTGGCCAGTGCTGGCCTCTGTGAGGAGCAATGGCTTTCCCAGAAGTAGGTAGTCGGATGGGGAGCAGCTCTCAGAGGCAGGGAGGGTGCTGGTCAGACAGACAGTAGCTGCCCCTGCACTGGGGTGCAGCCCAAGCCCCCAAATGCTTTTCAGCTTGAGAATTAATACCACTTTTATGTGTAATAGGAGTTACTGTTCCTAATTCTGACTCTGAAGCAGTTTGCATTCTCAGTTATCAGAGAACTTTCCAGTAATTCTGTTTGCTGAGAGAAGAATGGATAACTTGTGGGAAATAACTTGTGGGAAAATTTCCACCAGTTTTGACATAGAAAGGGCGTTGCAGTTACCCTGCTTCCTCACTTGTACATCCTGCCTAAAAGATCCTTAGTGACACCGTGTTGCTCATTACTTCTCTTTTTATACTTGTTTTCTATTCTGCTTTTGCATTCCTGTCGCAAGATCATTGCGTTCTGTGTTTTTGTGTCTGTTTCATCAGTTAACTGTATCTTGGGCAAGTCATCCAACCTTGTGGACCTTAATTTAATTTCTTCACCTGTTAGGATAGGCTGACTGTTGTAACAACCCCCCAGATATACAGAAGTCTCAACCTGGAAAGAAGTTGCTCAGTCACATAAAGTGTAAAATAGGTGTTCGTGATCAGTGGAGGACTCTTCTCAGGGCCCAAGGCTCCTTCCATTCCTGTGGCTCTGCCATCTTCAACACATGGCCCCCCAAGATCACCTTGCATGTCTGCATGGGCAGCTTGCAGAAGGGGAAAGAGCATGAGGGATTGTGGATGAGAGGCTTTTAGGAACCAGATCTGGAAATAGTCCATGTCTGTCTGTTGCATTGGCCACCTGGCCACACCTAACTGCCCTGGAGCCTGGGAAATGTGATCCGTCTATATCTGTTTGTGCCCAGGAACTGGCTTTGAACAACCAGCCAGTCTCTACCACACCACTTTTGTAACACTTGTAATTCTTCCCCTTTTCCTCTCTTCTATGCATAGCAGTTGTGAAGTTTGGGTGGGATTGAGCCCATCCCCAGTTTCAGGATGGCCCATAATGTCCTTATTGCCACAGGTATTTGTTCAGTAATAGATGCATAACCCAGGCCTAAGTCAGGCAGGATGTGAAGTCCTCTGGTCCCAGTCACTAGTTCAGAGGCAGGCATATGATATAAACCATCTCAATTAGACTGGAGTAGTTGTGGGGTAGATAATCCCCCCCCCCAAAGGGCAATGCCAGCTCCCAGACAAGAACAAACTCTGAGAATTGTGGAGTCACAGAGCCGAAGTCCTACTGAGGCTCAGAAGATCTCACTCTGCACTTCCCATTTGCATGAGTCAATATGTCCACTTTATGACACAGTAATTTGAGGTTAATTTTTCTTAATTGCAGCCAGAAGCATCCTGACTGATAGAACTTTTAAAAGGAAGGGTAGTAGGGAGAGACAAAGGATAGAGTCTGGGCTTCTAAGTTCAGTTTTGGTTCATTGCTACCACGTCTATGACGTTTCTCCATATATTTGAACACCAAGCTGGGTCTGAATGGAGGTTCTTCTAGTTTGACTTCCCAGTTCCCTGGAATTACATCTGAGATAACTATTTTTTAACATTCTTTTTTCTACTTTTAGACAATGATTTCTCTCTGGATTGAATGATAGTTTCATTGAAGAATAAATTCAGACATTTTGTCTTCTACCAAAGTGAACAGAATATAGTTCATATGCTTTCTTTTCCCATGTCTTATTTAAGTAACTTCTCTAAAGTTTGCCAGAGAATTTTTTCTGTTTTTAAGGATTTGTGTGATTAGATTAGACCAACTAGGCTAATCTCCCTCTCTTGAGATTCATAACCTTAATCACATCTGCAAAATCCCTTTTGACATGAATTGTAACAGGTTCATAAATTCTAGGGATTAGGGTGTGGGCATCTTTCATGGGGGGCATTATTCTGCTGAAAGGTCTAGATTTTTTTAAATAAATAAATTTATTTATTTATTTATTTATTTATGTATTTTATTGGCAGTGTTGGGTCTTTGTTGCTGCACATGGGCTTCCTCTAGTTGTGGAGAGCGGGGGCTACTCTTCCTTGTGGTGCTCAGGGTTCTCATTGCACTGGCCCCTCTTGTTGTGGAGCATGGGCTCTAGGAGCGTGGGCTTCAGCAGTTGTGGCCCATGGGCTCAATAGTTGTGGCTCACGGGCTCTAGAGCGCAGCCTCAATAGTTGTGGTGCATGGGCTTAGTTGCTCCATGGCATGTGGTATCTTCCTGCGGCAGGGATCAAACCCATGTCCCCTGCATTGGCAGGCAGATTCTTACCCACTGTGCCACCTAGGAAGTCCAAAAGCTCTAGGTTTTTAATGTTAATCATTTTTTATCACTTTTTCCTGGAACACAGTGTACCTTTCCAAACTGTATTTTGGGCACATTTTTCACATATTTTATTTATGAACTTTTTTTTTTTTTCTGTTTCATGTGTTGAAACCGCTACTTTAAGAATCCAGTTATCTTCAGTATTGGATTGTTTAGGTTCCCTCTCATTTTATCGCTAAAAACTGCATTAAAAATCAATTTAGAGAGGTATAATTTACATACCAAAACTGTGTCTGTTTAAAGTGATGAGTATTAACCGGTACACAACCACCAAACCCCAGCCCCATTCATGATACAAAAGATTCCCGGCACTCCAAAAGCTTCCTTTGCAGCCCGTCCCTCCTTCCACTCCTCTAATTGCTTTAAAAGCTTCTCTTTCTCTCTCAACAGTGCATTCACTTCCAAGTCTCGCCTCTATGCCATTTGTTTCATTTTCAGCCATGTTCTGTTTTTCTTTGTGATTCTGAATTATTTGCTAGTTTCTAATAAAGTTGTTTCATACTTTGTTTCCTCAGCTCCATAGTTTTCCATTTTATTCTTGTTTTATCATCTCATGTCTAAGCTCTTATGTTAGTGAGTTGTTTTTTTTTTATTGAGATACAGTTAACATACAATAAACTGCATATATTTAGAGCGTAAAATTTGGTATCCCAGTCTCCCAATTCATTCCCCCCCAACCCTCCCCACTTTCCCCACTTGGTGTCCATATGTTTGTTCTCTACATCTGTGTCTCTATTTCCGCCTCGCAAACCGGTTGATTTGTACCATTTCTCTATAGTCCGCATATATATGTTAATATACAATATTTGTTTTTCTCTTTCTGACTCACTTCACTCTGTATGACAGTCTCCAAGTCCATCCATGTCTCTAGAAATGTCCCAGTTTCCTTGCTTTTTACAGCTGAGTAATATTCCATTGTATATATGTACCATATGTTCTTTATGCATTCATCTGTTGATGGACATTTAGGTTGCTTCCATGTCCTGGCTATTGTAAATAGTGCTGCAATGAACATTGGAGTGCATGTGTCTTTTTGAATTATGGTGTTCTCTGGGTATATACCCAGCAGTGGGATTGCTGGGTCATATGGTAACTCTATTTTTAGTTTTTCAAGGAACCTTCATACTGTTCTCCATAGTGGCTGTATCAATTTACATTCCCACCAACAGTGCAGGAGCATTCCCTTTTCTCCACACCCTCTCCAGCATTTACTGTTTGTAGATTTTCTGATGATGCCCATTCTGACCAGTGTGAGGTGATACCTCATTGTTGTTTTGATTTGCATTTCTCTAATGCTTAGTGATGTTGAGCAGCTTTTCATGTGCCTCTTGACCATCTGTGTGTCTTCTTTGGAGAAATGCCTATTTAGGTCTTCTGCCCATTTTTTGATTGGGTTGTTTGCTTTTTGATATTGAGCTGCATGAACTGTTTATATATTTTGGAGATTAGTCCTTTGTCTGTTGATTCATTTGCAAATATTTTCTCCCATTCTGAGAGTTGTCTTTTCGTCTTGTTTATAGTTTCCTTTGCTGTGCAGAAACTTTGAAGTTTCATTAGGTCCCACTTATTTATTTATTTATTTATTTATTTATTTTTCCATTACTCTAGGGGGTGGATCAAAAAAGATCTTGCAGTTATTTACGTCAAAGTGTGTTCTTCCTATGTTTTCTTCTAGCAGTTTTATACTGTCTAGACTTACATTTAGGTCTTTAATCCATTTTGATTTTATTTTTGTGTATGGTGTTAGGGAGTGTTCTAATCTCATTCTTTTTTTTTTTAAGAACTTTTATTGAGATACAGTTAATAGACAATAAACAGCATATATTTAGAGTGTGCAATTTGGTATCCCAATCTCCCAATTCATTCCCCCCCAACCCTCCCCGCTTTTTCCACTTGGTGTCCATGTGTTTGTTCTCTACACCTGTGTCTCTATTTCTGCCTGACATTTCCTCTTTCATAGTTGTTAGCATTTGCCTTATGTATTGAGGTGCTCCTATATTGGGTGCATATATATTTATAATTGTTATCTCCTCTTCTTGGATGGATCCCTTGATCTTTATGTAATGTCCTTTCTTGTCTCTTGTAACATTTTTTATTTTAAAGTCTATTTTATCTGATATGAGTATTGCTACTCCAGCTTTCTTTTGATTTCTATTTGCATAGAATATCTTTTTCCATCCCCCCACTTTCAGTCTGTATGTGTGCCTAGGTCTGAAGTGGGTCTCTTGGAGACAGCATATATATGGGTCTTGTTTTTGTATCCATTCAGCCAGCCTGTGTCTTCTGGTTGGTGCATTTAGTCCATTTACATTCAAGGTAATTATCGATACGTATGTTCCTAGTACCATTTTCTTAATTGTTTTGTTTTTGTTTTTGTAGGTCCTTTTCTTCTCTTATGTTTCCCGCTTAGAGATGTGCCTTTAGCATTTATCGTAGGACTGGTTTGGTGGTGCTGAATTCTCTTAGCTGTTGCTTGTCTGTAAAGCTTTTGATTTCTCTGTCGAATCTGAATGAGATCCTTGCTGGGTAGAGTATTCTTGGTTGTAGGTTCTTCCCTTTCATCACTTGAAATATATCATGCCACTCCCTTCTGGCTTGCAGAGTTTCTGCTGAGAAATCAGCTGTTAACCTGATGGGAGTTCCCTTGTATGTTATTTGTCGTTTTTCCCTTGTTGCTTTTAATAACATTTCTCTGTGTTTAATTTTTGTCAGCTTGACTACTCTATGTCTTGGCGTATTTCTCCTTGGGTTTATCCTGCCTGGGACTCTCTGTGCTGCCTGGACTTGGGTAGCTATTTCCTTTCCCATGTTAGGGAAGTTTTCAACTGTAATCTCTTCCAGTATTTTCTCAGGTCCTTTCTCTCTCTCCTCTCCTTCCTTGACCCCTATAATGTGAATGTTGGCACGTTTAACATTGTTCCAAAGGTATCTTAGGCTGTCTTCAGTTCTTTTCATTCTTTTTTCTTTATTCTTTTCTGCATCCGTGATGATCACCATTCTGTCTTCCAGGTCACTTAGTCGCCCTTCTGCCTCCGTTAATCTGCTATTGGTTCCTTCTAGTGTATTTTTCATTTCAGTCATTGTGTTGCATATCTCTGTTTGTTTGCTCTTTAATTCTTCTAGGTCTATGGTAAACTTTTCGATCTTTGCATCCAGTCTTTTTTCAAAGTCCTGGATCATCTTCACTATCATTATTCTGAATTCTTTTTCTGGAAGGGTGCCTATCTCCTCTTCATGTAGTTGTTTTTCTGGGGCTTTATCCTGTCCCTTCATCTGGTACAAAGTCCTCTGCTTTTTCATTTTCTCTATCTTTCTGTGGCTGTGGTTTTCAGCTCCACAAGACGAAATACTGCTGATACTGCTTGATACTGTTATCTGCCCTCTTGTGGAGGAAGCTATCTAGGAGCCTCCTGTGTGCTTCCTGATGGGAGGGACTGATGGTGGGCAGGGCTGCGTGGGCGGAGCTCAGTAAGACTTTAATCCAGTTTGGTGGGTGGAGATCAGTAAAACTTTAATCTTGTCTGCCATTGGGTGGGGCTCTGTTCCCACCTTGTTTGATGTTTGGCCTGAGGTGACCTAGCAGTGGAGCTTACAGGCTCTTTAGTGGGACTAATGGCAGACTCTGGGAGGGCTCACAACAATAAGCACTTCCCAAAACCCCTGCTGCCAGTGCCCCTGCCTCCTCAGTGAGCCACAGCTGCCCCCCACCTCTGCAGGCAACCCTCCAACACCAGCAGGTGGGTCTGGTTCAGTCTCCTATGGGGTCACTGCTCCTTCCCCCTGGGTCCTGGTGAGCACACTTTTTTGTGTGCCCTCCAAGAGTGGAGTCTGTTTCCCCCAGTCCTGTGGAGGTCCTGCAATCAAGTCCCGCTGGCTTTCAGATTCTGATTCTCTGGGGATTCCTCTTCCCATTGCTGGACTCCCAGGTTGGGAAGGCTGACGTGGGGCTCAGAACCCTCACTTTAGTGGGTGGAGTTTTGTGGTATAACTGTTCTCCAGTTTGTGAGTCACCCACTCAGCATTTATGGGATTTGATTGTAACACGATTGCGCCCCTCCTACCGTCTCATAGCAGCTTCTCCTTTGCCTCTGGATGTGGGGTGTCTTTTTATTGGTGAGTTCCAGTGTCTTTCTGTCGATGATTGTTCAGCAGTTAGTTGTAATTTCGGTGCTCTTGCAAGAGGGAGTGAGTGCATGTCCTCCTACTCTGCCATCTTGATCCGTCTCTGAGTTGCTTTTTTTTAATGTTGTCTATTGTGCAAAGACATAGGGAACATGCTCTGTTTCTCTGGTTGTGTTTTGCCCAGACACCATCGCTCTTCAAATGCTTGTGTGCTGCTGTGCTCCTTTCTTTCCTTTAAAAAATAATTACTGTGGGGGGAAAATCAAAAACAAAAAAAGATTCAGAACTTCATGAACACTATCATATCTTTTGTTTAAGTAAAAAATAACACTAGAAGAAAATCATGCTAGGTGATGCATACTTTTTTGAGTGGCCACAGCTCCCCACCTTGCCTCCCCCAAATCATGCATGGCTAATTTGGACAGCTCTGACATTTGTTTTTTAAGAGGACCCTTAAAGGATCTTTGAAATCCATCTTGAGGGAATCCCCTGGTGGTCCAGCAGTTAGGATGCTGCACTTTCACTGTTAAGGACCTGGGTTCCATCCCTGGTCTGGAAACTAAGATCCCACAAGCCACATGGCAGAGCCTAAAAATTTTTTTTTAACTAAAAGGAGATGCAAGAGGGAGGATATATGGGATATATGTATAAATAGAGCTGATTCACTTTGTTGTACAGTGGAAACTGGCACAACAGTGTAAAGCAATTATACCCCAATAAAGATCTGCAAAAAAATTAAGAAAAAAACAGAAAACCAACCTGAAGCATCCAGGACACCTAGAAAACATCAAGTGTAACCATCATTTGCCGTGTTCGGAACTGAGGTGAGCTTTCTCCCTTATTCCACCTCCTCTCAGAATTCTGAATCTATGAGACACTGGAGTCCAATTTGAATGAAAAAATCTACTTCCCATTCAAACATAATCCCAAATATTAAGTTTTCATTACTAAGGAGAAAAGAGAAAAATATTAATGACCGTAGAAGTACAGTGTATATGAGGTTAGAAAGTTCAAGTCTTTTAAAGCTGCAAAACAGAAAGTTCCCGATTCTTGAAATTGCTTCCTGAAAAGAGAAATTATATGTAAATCAACATATATAGACGTATATGTGAAAAATACTTACTACATATAATATATATGCCCTTTTGTGTATGTAGACAGGAGATCGTAATGTACATGCTTATCTCATTTCACAGTCTTCAAGAGGAGAGTGTTCCTTATCACAGTCTCACCTCCTTCTTTTAAATGACCTCATCTTATTACATTGTATGGATACATCATCCTAAATTTAATCAGCCTCCTCCTTTCCAGTTCTACCATGAGAAAGCAGCAAGCAAAGGAAAGAGTAAACAGGCAGATATTACCCCAGTACTACTCTATCCTGAGAAGTTGAGCAAACTGTCTGGATTGACCTGGATTTAACCTGTAAAATGAGGATTAGAGAACAGAGTTTCCCGCTGACAATTTTCCACACAGGAAGCAAAATGAGGAATGGGAGGAGTTATTGATATTTCTTTATGGGGCTCATTTACAATAATGGTGTTTCAATTCTGCTGACTGGTATATGCTGTTGTGTACAAAGTAATGAAGCCGTATGTAGGGAAAGAAGCTTGGATGACTCTGAGAGACCCTTAGAACCAGATCATTCTGAGATTTTAAACATTAAGCATTGGAACTGCATTTTAAGCAGACATCTCAGCAGCATTTTCTGAGGCGGTTTAGTACAATACTGTCCCATGAGGAGAGGCCTGTATTCATTTAAATGTATGCCATGATGCACATCATATGCGTGGGATGCATTCATACATCATAGTTTGGAAAAGTTTTGCAGTAAATAAACCTATTCAGCATCATTGAAGGCGAAGTTTCCCAGACTTATTCTATTTCTGCACTCTTTCCAGCCTATCACTTGTTAATGTCTCATGATGCAAGTGTTGCTTCAGAGTATCTTAAAAATATATGCCCTATTTAATCTGTTTTAAATTCAATGCAGAAATCAGTAAACATTTTTGTAAAGAGCCAGATAATAAATATTTTAGGTTTTGCAGGCCAAACAGTCTATGTTGCAAATACTCAGCTCTACCATGTAACACAAGAGCAGCCATGAACAATGAGTGAACAAGTGACCATGGCTGTATTCCAACACATCTTTAATTATGGACACACATTGAATTTTAAGTCATTTTCACATGACACAAAATATTATCCTTCTTCCCCCCACCCTCCGGCCATTTAAAACTATAATAATCACTCTTAGCAGGTAGGTGGTGCAGAAACAGGTGGGCTGGATTTGACCTGTAGACCAAAGGCTGACACCCCATGACTTCGTGGATAATGATTCAGGATAAGAAATAAATGCTTTATTCAGTCAGATTGGGCAACACCTGTGATATTTTCATGACAATTCAGCAGTTTTATGTATTTATATATTAAATAGAAAAGAATATTAAAGCTTCATCTACTCCGCAGAAAGCATTTGTTATCCTACAGTTTAGCTCCTAAATACATTTTAATAAAACTCCACCTATGAAGAAAGGGTAAGCTCGATAAAGATTCCTTGAATCAATATTAGTGAACATCTCCATATTATAAAAGAAATCAGAGTAGAAATGATCTCTACACAATGGTTTATTTATTACCAAGTCTTAAAGAAAACCTGGGGGGGGGATGTTTATTTCCATTTTGAAGTCTTCAAAGACACATATAATAACTTTCCACAGTAACAATATTATGGGGGGGGGGGGGAGACATGAGGCAGTTTTAGGTTCTGTTTGCACAATTCTTCAAGTGGCTTTCTACTTTTTTTATCGGTTTTATGAAACGGGATACAGAGCTCCTGTGCCACTGGTGGCCTGAACCTTACCCTTCTCCTCTTAATTTGTATCCTTTGGGGTTCTTTCTTGTTTGAGGGGAGAGTTGCTCCCCAGTGCAGCTGGTGACATGCTTGCTTGACGTGCCTGACTCTGACTGGGTGGACTAGCAAACGCCAGGATTCTCACAAGGTCTCTGGGTGGCAGCATTTAGGGAAGTGATCTATAGAAGTGTGGTTGGGGGCTGGAGGGCTTTAAGCCGGTGCTCTCCGTTATGATGTGATATCCAGCTACCCTTTTTAGTCAACTGTGACAAATGTACTTCTTCAGTCTTCTTCTTAACACTCAGAGTACTCAAAGCATCCAGTTCTGATGGCTGAATCTTTTCTCGCATTGTCTGTACTAGGATACAGACAATCCCCTCTACATCTGTTGCCCCATCTTGATTTTGCCAGGGTTCCCCTCATTGGCTCAGCCACAGACACTAATCAGGGGCTGGAGGCTTGCTATTATCTGACAGATGTTCTGCATTCCCAGGCAAGGGCTTTGTCTGTAGGCCCTGTAACTCCACTAGCCAATTACCAGCTATGTGACCTTGTCCAGATTCATAAATTTCTCTGTGCCTCGGTTTCTCCACCTGACAAGACAACTTCAATGAGATCGCCTTCCTGGATCTCGCTAGCCGTTTTCACCAGTTGAAGGATGTTTTCAGAGGTAGGGTCACAGCGAAAAAGCAGGATCTTATCATACATTCCATAGAAACCACATTCAGGGAACTTCTGGTCGACGATGGAGCAAGCCATCTCGCGGACGTGCGCCAGGCTGTAGTCCCCGGAGGAGTCCTGCAGCAGCAGCACCGGCTCGCGGCTCAGGGCAATCTGCAGATGGAACGAGACGCCGCCGGCCGGGGCCGCGACGCGAGCCAGGAACGGCGCGGGCCCCGGCCCCGGCCCCGACCCCGGGACCAGCGCGGCCTCCGCCGCCGCCGCCACGGGCAGCAGCGGGCTGGGCGGCCGCAGGACGGGAGGGGCGCTCATCGCTCGGCCGGGCGCGCCGAGGGCCGCGGGGCCGGACCGCTGAAAAGTTTTGCTGCCGCCGAGCCGGGAGCTTCTTTCTTCAAGAGTCGAGGCGGAAAGTAAAAACTTTCCGGAGAAGTCCCCGCGCGGGAGGAGGGCGAGGGGATGAGGATCAGGAAGGGAGGGGAGGGGGCGGAGGGAAAATGTCCGAGGCAGGAGGACTGCGCCGCCAGGAGCGCGGGCGGCCGCGCGGGGGAGGCGCCGCCGCCGTAAAGAAAACCTTTTAATGATGCTATGCAAAGGTCAGAGCACAGAATTTGAATTATAAAATGGGTGCAAAAGTCCAGTGTATCTCTGGGGAAAGATTCTTTTCATGGCTGATGAGGTTGGAACATTTGTCAAGGACGTATTTTTAAGCATCAATAAAAGGACAACATTCCAAACATTGAATTCCCTCTGGATGAATTCACCCTTTCCCTTCATAGAATGCCTGTCATTTCTCCTTTTGTGGCCGCTCTTGAATGAATGATGAATGATTGCCCATGTCCTCTCCCCACTCCCACTGCTCGCCTCCCCGCCCCCGCCCCGGGTTTCACACAGGTTCATTGCGGAGCTCTGGTCAGCCTGCAGCACCAGGTGTGGGCCAGATGTTCAGGTGAGAGAGGTGAAATGCAGCCGTGCTCCTGATATTCACTTGGACAGAGATGGAGCTGCCCTAGGAAGAGTGTGTAGGCCCCCGGGCTGCCCATGCAGCGGCCCTGCATGCTGGAACCCTGTGACGAGAGCCCCGCCGCCTCGAGCTGGCCGCCTCCCTGCAGGAGCAGGACAGTGAGATGACATGACTGGGAGTACGCTGGGATCACCCCCTGCACCGCCACACGTTTGGCAGGTATATGATCTTTTGCTTAAGGGACAGTTAGGTCTTGCCATTGCTGATGATTTGAGAAATATTAATACTAAATCGGTTAAGCCAAATATGAAAATTAGCAGAAGTCAAAAGGAGGTGAAGCCATTTGAATAATTGAAAACTATGCCTTTTCTTTCTTTTGGTTTTCATTGGGATTATTCTAGAAAGATAAAAGACAATGGAATTATATCCTGTATTCCTTGGCCTAAGCATCTGCCTAACTGAGATGGGGAGAGAGGTCACTGATTAATAGAGAATCAATAGGAAAATGCAGAAATGATTAGTTGAGGCATTCTTGTGCATGAATCAGAATTACAGATTGAGGCAGCCTGGGACTGCTCTGTCTGATGCAACTCACAGTCAGAAGTCATCCTGAGAAAATATTTAGGTCATACCTGCACATTGGACCAGAAACCAGTGCAGAGCAAACTGATCACCATGATTCAGGTGTGTGTGTGTGCGGGGGAGGCAGGGTGACACTCATAGCCAGGGGACCCTGTTAGGATTAGGAAGTGGTAATATAGTCAGGTGACCCCACTGGGGTGGAAGATGGCCCCAAGGTGCTTTACATACTCCAGGATCCAAAAGGGAGTGGGAGTCCAGACAGTCTCTCTCTGTTGGAAGGAAAAAGAGAAGTGATCAATGGAAAACCTAGGTCCTCTACTAAGACGAAGGAGACGCATCTCATCAGGAATCCAGGCCCCTGGCATCCTGTCACTGACTCCTGACTGCGCCTTCCAGCCAGCGATCGTGGCTGAAGTTGGGGGCTAGACAGGCCGAGACTTCAGTCCCAGCCAATGGTGGGAAAAATAAGGAAGCTGCTGCCTTAGGAGGCAGTTGTCTCAAGAGCAGGCTTCACTCCTCCTGGCCACCCTGCGCCATTGTTAGGAGCTCCTGATGGGGTCTTATTGGTCGTGGAGCAGTCATTGTGCCCGAGCCTCTCATCCTTCGTTCCCAAAATGCTTGAGGACATTCTCAATCCTTGCCATCCTATCGCTGTGACTTGATGGTATCTGTCTTTCTCCTTTCCTGTCTAATTCAACTTGTAAACCCACCTATCCTGGACACCAGCCTGTCAATAAAGCCAGAGGAGGTGGCGTGTGCTTTACCCCCAGGCTTCAGCTAAGCTACTGCGTTTTGTGGAGATACACATGTGCAAGTTACCTGCCTCCAGATTCTCTCTCTCTTTCTTGCTTCTCCCTGATTCTAGAAGCCCATCCCAACTAGCCAGGAATTTGGCCTAGTTCACTTGGACCCTAAATATCTGCTGTGTCTCTTCTCCCCTGGGTCTCAGTTACCTGCACACTGCCTCATGTCTTTTGTTGCCCAAAACCTAACTCCTGCTCCCTCTGGGTTCAGGGTCCTGCACATGTCTTTTTGTTATATTTTGGAAATCTTAAGACTGACATGCCCTTGACCATATGAGAGCTAGTACTTTCTCGATGAGTCTGGGGAAACCCTCTAGAGATAAAGTGTTCTCCTATTCAATTGCAATTATAGATGTCTGGAACTTTCTACCACATGACTATGAAATGCAGATGTCTCTACCACTTCTGAGCCACTGCATTGCTGTATTTTCATCAGAGACTTGGAGATTTGTCTGTCATTATGAGAGCACAAATGAGCCCTGCTATTGTTAGCATATCCCCAGACCTACTGTGTTAATCTCAGACTTTTAAATACTACCATTGATAGAATTACTGTTGCATCTAGTACTCTGTCATCCTTAACTTCAGTTCTTTTCCTGACCGGGAAGGACCTCTCCAGATGGGAAATTATAGCATGTTGGGTCCTTGGAACCCAACAGATCACTTGGAGTTGCCCAAGGAAAATTGGCTAGATGAATTCTGGTTTGGTTGGGAGAGTCTATTAGACCTCATTTTTGGAGCCTGATGCCAAAATGTTAGGATCTGCTGTGTTCCCAGTGCCCAAAAGTTGGCCCTAGGTTCCACCTCTAGGATGCCTGGGCTCCCTGGAATGCTTTTCTGTTTTTTTTGGTAACAACTTTATTAAGATATAATTCACATACCATACGATTGATATATTTAAAGTATTCAATTTGGTGTTTTTTAGTTTATTCACCCAGTTGTACAACCATCATCACAATCAATTTCAGAACAATTTGCCCCCCAAGGAACCTGTACCTTTAAGAAATCACTCCCCATTTTCCCTCAAACCCCCATTTCCCTGCTAGCAGCAGCCTCTGGCAACTGCTAACCTACTTTCTATTCATTCTAGACATTTCATATAGATGCAAACGCACAATAAGCAATCTTTTGCGACCACCTTCTTTGAGTGTGTTTTCAAGGTTCATCCATGCTGTAGCATTAGTCAGTACTTTATTTCTTTTTAGGACTGAATACTATTCCATTGTATAGATAGATCACATTTTATTTATCCATTCATGAGTTAGAATTTGGATTATTCTCATGTCTTGGGTGTTATGAATAATACTGCTCTGAGCATTCAAGCACACAGTTTTGTATGGACATATGTCTTCATTTCTCTTGGGTATATGCTTGGGAGTAGTAGAATGACCTTTGGATCTACTATTTAAAACATACAAGTGTTTGTGAAAGTTGACAAATTCAGTTTATCCTTATTGCCACTGGGGACTTTCTGGCCTGCCATGTGGAGAGCAATGCCTTGCCCATGTTAGAAATGCATTTCAGTATTCATATGGTTGATGGGAAGGTGGCCATTTGTTTCTGACATCCTCTTGTGTATCTGGAACACCTTTTGCAGATTTTACCAGCACTCAACTTGGTAATCTTTCAACTCTCAGTTACACAGAATTTAGCCTTGTGGGGGTGTCTTGTGTTGTGTAATTCAGAATAACATCACTAAAATGGACCTTGGGTGCCCTCTAACCCACATTTTATAGCTGGGGGAGCAGAGATCAGAGGGCATCAAACAGTGCAAAATAGAAGAGGAAAAACTTAATTGTCATTCTTTAAAGAGGGTTGGTTGAACTGTAAGTGCTTATAATGAGCTTCTTAACTTTGCAGAAAGTAATGTTTTTAATGTCTTGTGTTCAAGCTTAAAATTTCCTTTTAACTACGTAACTAAATTCTATAAAACTGAAAAGTTTGGAGGATTGTAAAATCCTCTATAAATGCAGGAAACTAGACACCTGCTCTGCCCTAGACTCCATGCTCTACACTTAGTTCTGGGCTCAGTATCAGGGTATAAAATGAAAGCTCGGTTCCTGTCCTGATGGAGCGCAGCTTTTGATTACTTTCTGTCTCTACTGCATTTCTTATAGGCAGTGATACTTGCCTCTCAGTGGTTTTAGAGGCTCGGCCCCTACAAATCAACTTATGTATGGTGTTGAATGTGGGTTTTTAATTCTCACCCTGGATAATAGGGAGGGTAAGTCTGCAATGAGTGAAAACCACATGAAAATAGAATTTCCACAGGAATATAGTTATTTCTTCAATATTCCTGTTTGTGGTTGAAAAATAAGATACACAAATTGTAGATTTCCAAAAAGATAAACTTTTAGTCGCATCCTGATATTGTGTATTTGTATATTCTAACTTGCCTTCACATCATACAGGAAATAAAAATAAATCCATTTGTTGTAATTACTGGTGCTTAAGAGTCTTTTACAAGTCTGCTTTCATACTGGAGTGGCAGCAGAGAATTCCATTTCAATTCCCAAAGTATGAAGAATGCAGACATATTCAATTTCCAGCTTACAGAGTGTATGTATATATGTATGTATACAGCATTGTAGTGTGTGTGTGTGTGTACATACATGTACATCCTAGAAGTTATGCTTACCTTTTCAATACTGTCTGGTAAGGTTTTGTAATTTACTACATCACAAACATTCCTCACTAAATTTTCCTTTTGTATCTTATATTATTTGTTGCATATACGACTTTTCATTTTCACCCTTGTGTTTTCTTTGTTTTTTCTTTTTTTAAAATATTTATTTATTTATTGGCTGTGTTGGGTCTTCGTTGCTACACATGGACTTTCTCTAGTTGTGGTGAGCAGGGGCTACTCTTCATTGCGGTGCAAGGGCTTGCCATTGTGGTGGCTTCTTGTGTTGTGGGGCACAGGCTTTAGGTGTGAGGGCTCTAGGTGCACAGGCTTCAGTAGTTGTGGCATATGGGCTCAGTAGTTGTGGCTCGAGGGCTCTAGAGCACATGCTCAGGAGTTGTGGCACACAGGCTTAGTTGCCCCGCAGCATGTGGGATCTTCCCAGACCAGGGATCAAACCTGTGTCCCCTGCATTGGCAGGCGGATTCTCAACCACTGCACCAGCAGGGAAGCCCCACACCCTTGTATTTTCTGAAAGCACAGGATCGTAGCATACACATGGACTTTGAGGCCTGGCCCCATTTTGAACCCTAGTTCTGCCACTCCCTTTGGGCTAGTTATTTAAGTTTGTACAGGTTTATTTTTGTAAAATGAGAAGAGCCATACCTACCTTATTAGGATTAATGAAAGGATTAAATGTGACTCTTAAACAAGGTTATGTTGGAGAAGTGTTTAATCACAGTGCCTGACACATGGTATATAATAAATGTTGGTAGGATGATTGATTTATAATATAATAATAATAAGTTCTTTATCTTATATTACACTACAGTTTTTTTTAAATCCGACTAAATTGCTGAACACTTTAATGCATCTAACAGTTTCCAAGTTTATTTATTTATTTATTTATTTATTTATTTATTTAGGCTGCACCAGGTCTCAGTTGCAGCACACAGGATCTTCGTTGTGATATGCAGGATCTTGAGTTATGGCATGTGGGATCTTTTAGCTGTGGCATGCAGACTCTTTGTTGTGGCTTGCGGGATCTATTTCCCTGACCAGGGATCAAACTCAGGCCCCCTGCATTGAGAGCGTAGAGTCTTACCCACTGGACCACCAGGGAAGTCCCCCAAGTGCATTCTTTTGAATTCTCCAAGTAAATAATCGTCTGCAATTAACAACGACTTTCTCGTTCTCTTTCCGATAGTTATTTGTCTTGTTTGGGCTTTATATCTTATTGCATTGTCCAGAATTTCGAGAATCATAGTAAATAACGTGGATAATGCCAACTTTGCCTTGGTCTTGACAGTAGCAGGAATCTCTCTATTGTTTCATTCAAAAACAACAGCCTACAAATATTTATTGCATATTTGTTTGTGCCAGGCACTGGCCGAGGTGATAGGGACTCAGCAGTTCCTACCTTTGGAACTCCAATCTAGAGAGGGAAATGTGTTACACAATCACACACACACACACACACACACACACACACGAACACGTAGAGTTACAGCTGGTTATAGCAGCTACAAAAGAAGTATATGGTGTTATGAAAGCATATACTAGGAGGAGTTTGACCTAATTCGGGAAGTCAGGGAAAGCTTCCCTAAGAGTAATTACACTTGAACTTAAATCTGACAGATGAGGAATTAAACAAAAGAGAGGTTTGAGACAGTGGTACAAAGAGAATTTCCAGCAGGAAAAAAAGGTCATTGAAGGGCCCTAGGTGGCAGGAGGGCACATGGATCATTTCAGGAGCTGGAGAAGTCGGGCACAGCTGGGGTACTGAGAAAGATGACGTTACGTGTGAGACGATGCCAGAGAGGAATACAGGGGCCAGACAGTTAAGGCCTTACTGGCCATGTTGATTTGGATGTTTATCCCGAGGTTGGTGAGAAGCCATTCAGGTCATTAAAGTGGGAGTTAATGATCAAATGTTTCTTTATTTCAAAAAGGTTAGTCTGCTGGTATTGTAAAAAATGAGATTAGAAGGGTTAATAGCAAATGTAAGGAGGACCATCTAGGAAGCGTTTGCCTGGTGCAGGCAAGAGCTTGGGCTGGAGTGGTGATGATGATGGAGCTGGAGTGAGCAGATAACTTTGAGAGATGTTGAGAAAGTAAAAATCTGTCATTGGAGTGGGACAGTGGGTGTGAGGTGGCAGGTCTGAGTCCTGGGATTCTTTTCTGAGACAATGCACTGAAAGGAGGTCCAGTTTGGCAGAAAGAAATTATGACTTCAGTTTGGATATGATGATTTTAAAGTGCCTTTAGGGACTTCTCTGGCAGTCCAGTGGTTAAGACTCTGGGCTTCAATCGCTGGTCAGAGAGCTAAGTTCCCACATGCTGCGCAGTGAGGCCAAAAAGCAAAACAAAAACTAAAGTGCCTTTAGACTTCTAAATGGAGATGCTAAACAAGCAGTTGAATGTGTGAATCTGAAGCAAAGTGCCGAGATCTAGACTGGAAATAGGCATTTATGAGTCATCTGTGTACAGAGAGAATTGAAGCCGGGGCATGGATGCAAATCTTCATCCATTCATAGGTATGAAGGGAATACCTATGCTCCCTGGGGAGAGTCTAAGAATGAGCTTTGAGGAAATGCAACATCCAGTGGCTGGAGAGAGGACACTGAGCTGCAGAAGTCAATGAAATGGGGACTTCCTAGGTGGCGCAGTGGTTAAGAATCCACCTGCCAATGCAGGGGACACAGGTTTGTGTCCTGTTCCAGGTAGATCCCACATGCTGCGGAGCAACTAAGCCCGTATACCACAACTACTGAGCCTGTGCTTTAGAACCCATGAGCCACAACTGTTGAGCCCGTGTTCTGCAACTACTGAAGCCCACATGCCTAGAGCCCGTGCTCTGCTACAAGAGAAGCCACGGCAATGAGAAGCCCGCGCACCACAGCGAAGAGTAGCCCCTGCTTGCCACAACTAGACAAAGCCCGTGTGCAGCAATGAAGAACCCCCAACACTGCCAATAAATAAATAAGTTTATTAAAAAAAAAAGGTCAATGAAATGAAGAGGTGAGCGAGATAGGAGCAAAACCAGGAGGGAGTGGTGGGGTGGGAACCAAAGTCAGCTGTGTTGGGGCCACTGAGAGGTGAAGTGAGACAAACTGAGAATCAGCATTGGGTTCAGCATTGGGAAGTCACAGGTGACTTACAGGATCAGTTCTGTGGAGTGGTGGAGATGAAGTCAGACTTGAAAGGACAGAGGAAAGAGTGATAGGTGATGAACTGGAGATGAATAGAATCAATTTTTTTGTGGCAAAACTTGTGATAAAGGAAAGGAGAGAGGGAGACGGTGGCTAGAAGGCATGGTGGGTTTAGGGAGAGCTGTGTGTATGTGCTGTCATTTAATGACAAAGAGCCTTGGGTGCATTTAAAAGGCAGTGAGAAAGTTCCAAAATGAAAGTGAAAGGCGAAGTATCCACAGATGTTCTAAGATGGAAGGGAGTGAAATCCAAAGCCTGGTTGTGGAGCTCAGTCTTAAATAGTTAGAGGCGCAGCTCCTAATGGAAACTGGCAAGGGAAAGGCAAGGATGGATATGAGGGTCAGTAGGTTTATCTGCTTGATCATAGGAAGTTCTTTTCTGGTTGTTTCTGGTTGAGTGTGTGTGTGTATTTGCGGGTGAGTGATTTGGTATGTGAATGCCCAGATGTTGGAGGTCACAATGTAGTATTCTTTTATTATACTGTTGATTTGACTTCAATGTGCTAGTATTTAATTTAGGATTTTGCATATGGTTACATGAATGATATTGACACATGTAGGTATCCTCCGTTGAACATGGTGGAGTACAAGAATGCCTTCCTGCAAATGGGAAAGTGGGACTGCAGGCTGAATTGGCCCACTATGGGCTCATTTTAGCCAACTCCCTACGGAGATATGTTCCCGACATGGTACATTAGCAATCGCTGTTTTGTTCTCTTCACATCCTTTCAGATCATAACAGGCCTCTAGCTGTCGTTTCTTCCAGCTACCCTTGATATGATTGGTCACTTCCTCTCAGGCTCCAGTGATGTTTATGATGCCCTTCAAAAGGCCAAATGGCTTTCAACAATCCTTCGTTTTTACCAGCTGTCCCCTCAACTGGCTCCTAAAAAGAACTCACCTATTGGTAGTGCTTTGAAACTTACATTTTAATACCAAAATGGTACTCCTCTGGGTCCATATCATATTGTGCTTCTCTGTTTTTTTCCTGGGAAAAAAGGAGAGTTTATAGTAGTATGTATTCTATCGTACTGGCTAATCCGCATAGGGAAAAATATATGCTACAGAAATACAAAAGATCATGAGAGACTACTACAAGCAACTATAGGCCAATTATTTGGATAATCTGGAAGAAATGGATAAATTCTTAGAAAAGTACTATCTTCCAAGACTGAACCAGGAAGAAATAGAACATGTGAACAGACCAATCACAAGTATGGAAATTGAGGCAGTGATTTAAAATCTCCCAACAAACAAAAGTCCAGGGCCAGATGGCTTCACAGGTGAATTCTATCAAATGTTTAGAGAAGAGCTAACACCTATCCTTCTCAAACTCTTCCAAAATATAGCAGGAGGAGGAACACTCCCAAACTCATTCTGCGAGGCCACCATCACCCTGATACCAAAGACAGGCAAAGATGTCATAAAAAAAGAACATTACAGGGCAATATCAGTGATGAATATAGATGCAAAAATCCTCAACAAAATACTAGCTAACAGAATCCAGTGGCACATTAAAAAAATCATCCACCATGATCAAGTGGGGTTTATCCCTGGGATGCAAGGATTCTTCAATATACACAAATCAATGTGATACATCATATCAACAAATTGAAGGATAAAAACCATATGGTCATCTCAATAGATGCAGATAATATAATTCAACATCCATTTATGATAAAAACTCTCCAGAAAATGGGCATAGAAGGCAATTACCTTAACATAATAAAAGCCATATATGAGATACCAAAAGCCAACATTGTTCTAAATAGTGAAAAACTGAAAGCATTCCCTCTAAGAACAGGAACAAGACAAGGGTGCCCACTCTCACCATTATTATTCAACATAGTTCTGGAAGTTTGAGCCACAACAATCAGAGAGGAAAAAGAAAAAAAAAAAAAAGGAATCCAAATTGGAAAATAAGAAGTAAAATTGTCACTCTTTGCAGATGACATGATATACATAGAAAACCCTAAAGATGCTACCAGAAAAGTGCTAGCACTAATCGATGAATTTAGTAAAGTAGCAGGATACAAAATTAATGCACAGAAATCTCTTGCGTTCCTATACACTAACAACGAAAGAGCAGAAAGAGAAAATAAGGAAACACTCCCATTTACCATTGCAACAACAAAAAAATACAATACCTAGGAATAAACCTGCCTAAGGAGGCAGAAGACCTGTATGCAGAAAACTATAAGACATTGATGAAAGAAATCAAAGACGATACAAACAGATGGAGGGACATACCATGTTCTTGGATTGGAAGAATCAACATTGTGAAAATGACTGTACTACCCAAAGCGATTTACAGATTCAATGCAATCCCTATCAAATTACCAATGGCATTTTTTCACAGGACTAGAACAAGAAATCTTATGATTTGTATAGAAATGTAAAAGACCCCGAATAGCAAAAGCAATCTTGAGAAGGAAAGAAGGAGTTGGTGGAATCAGGCTTCCTGACTTCAAATTATACTACAAGGCCACAGTGATCAAGACAGTATGGTACTAGCACAAAAATAGAAAGGATGTTCAATAGAATCGAATATATAACCCAGAGGTAGACTCACACACATATGGGCACCTTATCTTTGACAAAGGAGGCAAGAATATACAATGGGAAAAAGACAGCCTCTTCAATAAGTGGTGCTGGGAAAATTGGACAGCAACATGCAAAAGAATGAAATTAGAACACTTCCTAACACCATACACAAAAGTAAACTCCAAATGGATTAAAGACCTACATGTAAGGCCAGACACTATCAAACTCCTCGAGGAAAACATAGGCAGAACACTCTATGACATATATCAAAGCAAGATCCTTTTTGACCCACCTCCTAGAATAACAGAAATAAAATCAAGAATAAACAAATGGGGCCTAATGAAACTTAAAAGCTTTTGCACAGCGAAAGAAACCATAAACAAGACAAGAAGACAGCCCTCAGAATGGGAGAAAATAGTTGCCAAAGAAGCAACGGCCAAAGATTAACCTCCAAAATATACAAGCAGCTCATGCAGCTGAATACCAAAAAAGCAAATAACCAATCCACAAATGGTCAGAAGACCTAAATAGACATTTCTCCGAAGAAGACATACAGATGGCCAACACACACATGAAAAGATGCTCAACATCACTAATTATCAGAGAAATGCAAGTCAAAGCCACAATGAGGTATCACCTCACACCGGTCAGAATGGCCATCATCACAAAATCTAGAAACAATAAATATTGAAGAGAGTGTGGAGAAAAGGGAACTCTCCTGCACTGTTGGTGGGAATGTAAGTTGATACAGCCACTATGGAAAACAGTTTGGAGGTTCCTTAAAAAACTAAAAATGGAACTACCATATGATCTGGTAATCCCATTACTGGGCATATACCCAGAGAAAACCATAATCCAAAAAGAGACATGTACCGTAATGTTCATTGCAGCACTATTTACAATAGCCAGGACATGGAAGCAAGCTAAATGCCCATCAACGAATGAATGGATAAAGAAGATGTAGCACATATATACAATGGAATATTACTCAGCCATAAAAAGGAATGAAATGGAGCCGTATGTAATGAGGTGGATAGACCTAGAGACTGTCATACAGAGCAAAGTAAGCCAGAAAGAGAAAAACAAATACCATATGCTAACTCATATATATGGAATCTAAGAAAATGGTACTGGTGAACCCAGTGACAGGGCAAGAATAAGGATGCAGGTGCAGAGAATGGACTGGATGACACAGGGATGGGGGGACGAAGGGCAAGCTGGGACAAAGGGAAAGAGTAGTATAGACATATATATACTACCAACCGTAAAATAGATAGCTTGTGGGAAGTTGCTGTGTAACAAAGGGAGATCAACTTGATGATGGGTCATGCCTTAGAGGGCCAGGACAGGGAGGGCAGGAAGGAGCTGCAGGAGGGAGGGGATATGGGGATATATGTATAAATACAGCTGCTTCACTTTGGTGCACCTCAAAAGCTGATACACGAGTGTAAAGCAATTATATTCCAATAAAGAGCTTATACATATATATACACACACTAATTTTTCTTTTCAGTATGGCCCTAGGCTTGCATCTGTCATATAGCGTTGTATAAGGCAACACTTTATGAAGTAGATCTGGTTTTTTTTCTTTTATACGTTTTTGCCATCAGGTTTATACTAGTTTTGTAGAATGAATTGGAGTTTTCCATACATTTCAATAATCTTAAATAGTTCATATCATAGATGCTATCCATTTAAAAAGTTTGAAAGAATCAGTTTCTACAACTATCTAAATTCAGTTCGTCTTTTTCCCTCTTGGGGGCAGGATTGAGGGGGGTAGGCATTGTGGCTGGATCTTTAACATCATTTTCCAGTTTCCCCTCTGCTTATTGTTATATACAAGTTCTTCATTTTAAAGTGAATTTCATAAATAGATTTTGTTGGAAAGAAGTCATCCATTTCATGATGAGATTAAAACCATCGTCAAATGGTGTTCTTGTAGTCGCAAGTTGCTTTAAGCGTCCCTCCTCTTTTTTGTGTGTGTCACAAATAATGTGTAAGCTAGTCACTCTTTTTGACCTAGGAGTTTTATAGGAAATGACTTTTTAAAAATTCTAATGTTTGGATGAGGGGGGTTTAAATATTTATTATTCATTTATGGTTGGACTCTATTGTAGTCAAGGAATGTTACCTGCATAATTTCTGGCTCTTGGAATTTTGTGCAGTTTTCTTTATAGACTAATGTAGGGTCAATTTTTGTTAATTGTTAATTTTTCCACTGGTGCTTAAAAAGAGTATATTACATCTGTTTCTAAGGGCCAAGACTATTTAGTTATTATATCAACATAATTTTCTTACATCATTTTCCCACTTTTAAAAATAATTTGGTATGTTAAATACTGGGTGGCATCTTAAAGATTCTGACTATAGATTTTTTTCTTGCTCCAGGTATTTCTTACTGGTGTGTGTGTGTGTGTGTGTGTGTGTGTGTGTGTGTGTGTGAGATGTTACTTGGCATGTTGAATTACTCAAGATTTGTTTGCAAGAAACCCAACTCGAACTAACCTTAAACGAACAAAAGGAAAGTATTAGCTCATTTATTGGCTCTGCTTCTGCTTTTAGAGTCTGTGTTTTTTGGAAAAAGAACCACAATCTTATATGATAATGGAGCTCACATTCTTGCATGAAACTGAATACATCTGCATATTTCAAATAGAATAGTCAGTTGCTATTACAATTTTTATGTGATTTTTTTCATCCAAAGTTTGATGTATATTTTGTTCAGTTCTGATTTTCCAATAATTTTTATTGTCTCAACAAACAAAGAATAGTGATTGAGACATGGGCTTTGGTGTCAGACAGACCTGTCTAGCCTCAGAGGAAAATTGTACCTGTGAACGTTCATATTTGAATAGGGAAGCTGGTTGCCTGTATTGCATTTTGGAATCCCTCAGGTACAAAAGAAAGACCACTGAATTAGGAGGCAGTATATCTAATTTTCAGTTTTGAATATACCACTCTTTGCTGTCTTAATTTCTCTCTCACCTGTTTCCTTATTATTAAATTAATAAAATGGAGATAATGATACCATTCTTTTGACCTCACAAGATTATTTGTGAGGTCAAATAATGTATTTGAAAGCACTTCATACACTGCAAACTACTTTCCCAATGGGATGCATTGCTGTTGTTTTTGCTAGTAATAGAAATATTACTAATGCTGGTATTCGTAAACAGGAATTCAAGCTCTAATGAAAATTTTAATAAGGGTTATGCATCAAATTTAGCGTATATTCAATGATATAGAGAAAGTGTTATTCTTTAGGAGCTGACAGGAAAATTCCTCTTAGGGAAATTATTGTATATGTTTGGAAGGAACACTTTATTGATTCATTTGAGGGAACTCCTAGCTTTGAGTATATCTGGAATGCAGATCAGTCTGAAGTTGGGTGGAGAGTCGGGGATGCTCCTTGGAAGGGGTGGTAGAGGTGCTGCGTTCAAAAGGTGACTGAGAGAATATCAAAGACTGGGAGACTTTGGAAAATGCAAAGTCTTTCACTCCACACATACCCTGAAGTGCAGTCTGCAGCCACTCAATATAGTCAAAAGGGCAGTGGCTTAAGAAGGAGAATTCCCAAGACCCTTTTTTCCCCACAATGAGTTATTCTAAGTCGTTTGCATTCTTTCCTCTTTCCACCCTCCAGTTGTCAAGAACCATTGCAGTGTGCTTCCACATCCAGACCCAGCAGAGGGTAAATGACACCTTGTGTGATGTGGTCCACCGGCTTGTAACACGGAACCCTGCCCGCCCAGGTATGTGCTGTCTTGTGCTTCCAGGACACACTGTCTGGATGGTAACCCCCTCCCCTGCAGAGAAAGACGCGTGTGCATTGAGACTGGCGGGTCCACCTAAGGTAGATCAGCCTGGCCTACTTCAGAGTGCTCACTTCTCTGTTCAAGTTCTACACCAGCCAGATTCTTGCTAAGATGCACAGATACTGTCAGGTTCAGCAGGAATCCCCTTTAGCCTGACTTTTGTTTGCATCAAACATGAATGAACATGAACTGGCCTGCTGCTGGCAAAACCATGAGGTCAGCAGTTTTGTTCCCTCTCCTGTCTGTGTCCTCAAAGGCACTTCTTTGCCAAAAGCCACATCAAAGAGCACAGCATCCGAGGTTGAGTTGGCACTGGTACCTAGTAGGTAATCAGTCCACATTTGTTGAATGACTGAGTGATCTCTTATTTTTTACCTAGAACTCACACCAGTATGTTCTTACCCTTCCCCTGATTTACCATAGATCTCAGATTATAGGGTGTAATGTTACAGGCCCCAAAGAGTAGGCGAGATTGACTTATTTTTAGTCTCCTTGGTCTGAAGGGTTGACTTTAAGTTAATATCCTTCCTTGCTTAAGTCCTTATAAGATCCTGGGGAATTTTATCAGAAGGGAGGGTGGTTAACTTTAAAGCCCATTCCCAGGGACTTCCCTGGTAGTCTGGCGGTTAAGGCTTCGCACTCCCAAGGCAGGGGCCTGGGTTCGATCCCTCGTCAGGGAACCAGATCCTGCATGCCACGGCTAAGACCCAGTGCAGCCAAATAAATAAATAAGTAAATGAATATTAAAAACCAAAAAGCCCATTCCTAATCACCTCCTTTCTCTCATTGTCAGATTCTCTTTCTGGCTCCTTAGTAATTTTATCACCCATCAATTGAGGTTCCTGTATTCACTAAAGGTGAGTTTAGTTATGTCTAGAACCCTAAGTAATTGAGGAAGTTTATTGTGTCCCGTGCCCTGCGGGAGTAAGGATAGGTTTTTGTGTTTATTCAGAAGTCAGTTACGCCTCTGGAATTCTCTTCATCTTTCTGATTTTGATTCCTGTGGCTGTGAGGAAGAAGCTCCTGCTTTGGTGGTCTGAGGGTGGAAAGGGTGAGGATCAAATAAGTCAGGGCATCCGGGAGATCCAGCCTTCTGCATCCTGCAGATGGGTCCTTTCCCCATGGGTCTTGGTCTTTTACCTGCACAGTATTGGGAGGGGGCCAGCACAATGTGTGCTTCATCCTTGGTGAGACCACACCTGCGGTGAGTCAGGCACCGGGTTTTATATCCATTGCCATATTTTTTTTCCATTTTTATTGGCATGTAGTTACTTTACAGTGTTGTGTTTGTTTCTGCTGTGCAGCAAAGTGAACAGCTCTACGTATACATATATCCCCTCCTTTTTGGATTTCTTTCCCATTTAGGTCACCACAGAGCATTGAGTGGAGTTCCCTGTGCCATACAGGAGGTTCTCTTTAGGGCATGGAGGCAACCTAAATGTCCATCAACAGAGGAATGGACAAACAAGATGTGGTCCATTGCCATATCTCTGACTTAAGTAGTTGGCTAAGGAAATATGGGGAACTTCTGGACTGGCGTTAGAGCCATCTTGCGGTGCTCAGCTGAGACAAGACAGTGAAGACCTACAGACTTACTTTGGTGAGCAACGCCCAGAAACAGCATAGGGAAATCTTCTTCCCTGGACTTCCCACTCCCACCCTCAGGTTTACTGAATTTCAGAGTCAGCCATACCAGAATACTAGCAGAACATTACAGAAGAGACAATACAGTAGGAGGATTAGGGAGGTTTAATCTAACGGGGAGTCAGGAGGCCCATTTTGTCAAGTCCAAGAACATCAAGTATATGGGAGGTGGTGCTGAGGCTGTATCCATTTGGAACATCCCTTTTATCTTGAGAGAACTAGCACTCAAGTTTTAAAAACCTTCGTAATCCAAATTACTTATCTTAGGTTTCTCATTTTTTTTTAATTCTAATATTGGAACCAATGATTCAGATATTTCTGGAAAGGCCAGATTTTCTGTTTTCCTCCTCTGCCACATCCCTCCTCTGAGACTCTGTAAGATGGAAACTACCTGTCTGGACCCGGGTAAAGGAGAAGGGAAAGTGCAGGAGGTGAAAAACATAGTTTAATATCTCAACATATTTTCCCATGGAATTGAAATCATGCTCTACATGATTTGGTAAACTGGTTCCTTAAACTTGAGTCTTGGGGGGTGGGGTAGGAGGAAGAGTTACACAAATGGAGACATACATAAGTATATTACTTACATTATAATAAATGCTATAAAGAAAGCAGAAAAGGTCTCTGGAACAAGAGTAAAATCAGGACCTAATATAGATTGGTGGGGGCTGAAGGTTGGGTACAGGTGGTCAGAGGAGGCCCTTCTGAAGAAGTTATATGTGAGTTGAGATGTAAAAGAGGAGTCGAAGTTGGCTAGTGGAAGTGAAGAAGAAGGCATGTTCTAGGCAGAAGGAACAGTATATGCAAAGGCCCCACGGAAAGGAAGAAATCAGTGTGTTCAAGGAACTGGACAGAAAGGAAGTCAGTGTGTCTGAGATGAGATCAGACTTGGCAGGGCCATGGTAGGCATTTGGACTTGACCCGGAGAGTCATTGGGAAGCCACTGGAGGCTTTGAGCAATGAAATGTTAAAGTCACATCTTATAGAGACTGCTCAGGGACCTCCCTCACGGTCCAGTGGTTAAGATGTCGCCTTCCAATGCACGGGGTGCGGGCTGGATCCCTGGTCGTGGGGCTAAGATCCCACATGCCTCGTGACCAAAAAAACCAAAGCATGAAACAGAAGCAATATTGTAACAAATTCAATAAAGACTTAAAAAAAAAAGACTGCTGAAACCCTGAAATGATGATGATATCAATGAAAAATTCTTAATAAATCTCCTTAAACAAGGCACCCAGTCTGCCACAACTCCACTTGAGTGTCCCCCCTTTAAAGCCAGCTTGCAGATAACTTTTCCTTAGCTTGTTGTTTGCTTTTTACTGTCTACATAGCTCCAGAGATACTCTTCATCCGGATGGTGACACTGCTTCTAGGTTTGTAGCCATGACCATCATAGCATCTCTGTTGTCTTTTCCAGAAATGCTTGGAGCATCCTTCAAAACTACTGCTTTCCATATTGTACCCCTCTGTGCTCCAGGGTTTTGTAGAGGTGTTTTTTTGTTTTCTTTTGTTTTAATTTTATTGAAGTATAGTTGATTTACAATGTTGTGTTAATTTTTTCTCTACAGCAATGTGACTCATTTATGTATGTGTGTGTATATATATTTTCATATATATATATATATTCTATTTCAGATTCTTTTACTTTACAGGTTTATCACAGGACATTGAATATAGTTCTGTTTGCTATACAATAGCACCTTGTTGTTATCCATTGTATATCTACTAGTTTGCCTCTGCTAATCCCAAGCTCCCATTACTTCCCTCCTCTAACACCCTCCTCCTTGGCAACCATAAATCTGTTCTCTGTGTCTGTGAGTCTGTTTTTATTTCCTAGATATGTTGATTTGTATCATATTTTAGATTACGCATATGAGTGATATCATATGGTATTTGTCTTTCTCTGTCTGCCTTCCTTCACTTAGTGTGATCATCTCTAGGTCTATCCATGTTGCTGCAAATGACGTTATTTCGTTCTTTTCTATGGCTGACTAGTATTCCATTGTATATATGTACCATATCTTTTTATCTGCTCACCTATTGATGGACATTTAGGTTGTTTCCATGTCTTGGCTGTTGTATATAGTGCTATGAATATAGAGGTGAATGTATCTTTTTGAATTATAGGTTCATCTGGGTTTATGCCCAAGAGTGGGATTGCTGGATCATATGGCAGCTCTATTTTTAGTTTCTTTAGGAACCTCCATACTGTTTTCCGTAGTGGCTGTACCAATTTACATTCCCACCAACAGGGTAAGGGGGCTCCCTTTTCTCTGTACCCTCTCCAGCATTTGTTATTTGTAGACTTCTTAATGAAGACTGTCCTGAATGGTGTGAAGTAGTACCACATTGTAGTTTTGATTTGCATTTCTCTAATAATTAATGATGTTGAACATCTTTTCATGTGCCTCTTGGCCATCTGTATGTCTTCTTTGGAGACATGTCTATTTAGGCCTTCTGCCCATTTTTTGTTTGAGTTTTTTGGTTGTTGTTGTTGTTAAGTTGTATGAGCTGTTCTTATATTTTGGAAATTAAGCCCTCATCAGTCACATTGTTTGCAAATATTTTCTCCCATTCTCTTGGTTGTCTTTTCGTTTTGTTTATGGTTTCCTTTGCTGTGCAAAAGCTTGTACGTTTGAGTAGGTCCCATTTGTTTATTTTTGCTGTTTTGTTTGTTCTTTAATGTTTACTTTATATTGGAGTATAGTTGATTAACAGTGTTGTGTTAGTTTCAGGTGTACAGCAGAGTGATCCAGTTAATATACATGTATCTATTCTTTTACCAATTCTTTTCCCATTTAGGTTATTTCAGAATGTTGAGCAGAGTTCCCTGTGCTACACAGTAGATCTTTGCTAGTTATCTATTTTGTATATAGCAGTGTGTGCATGTCAATCCCAAACTCTCAGTCTATCCCTCCCCTCCTCACCCTTCCCCCCTGGTGACCATAAGTTCATTCTCTAAGTCTGTGAGTCTGTTTCGGTTTTGTAAATAAGTTGATTTGTATCATTGTTTTAGATTCCACAGATAGGTGATACCATATGATATTTGTCTTTCTCTGTCTACTTACTTCACTTAGTATGAGAATCTCCAGGTCCTCTCCACTCCTAGCTGCCTTGATTCAGATGTTTTGACCGAGCAGTTTCTCAGTTCCTGAATAATCCTGCCTCTAGTGTTTCCTGCTCTGATCCATATGCACACATGAGACTATGGATCCTTCTAAATTGTAGAATGACCATGTGAACTCCCGCAGAAAACCCTTCAGTGACTTCCCTTTACCTGTGGAAAAGCCACAGTCTTTACTTTGGCCTGTGTACGTGTTTCCTTGGGCTGCCATAACAAAGCACCACAAACTGAGTGGCTTACACAACAGCAGTTTATTGTCTCACGGATCTGGAGACTGGAAATCCATGACCAAGGCCGTGAGCAAAGGCCTGTCCCGTGCCTCTCTCCTAACTTCTGGTAGCTTGAGGTTTCCTCAGCTTGTGGATGGCATTCCCCATGTGCTTTCAGGTCCTCTTCCTCTACATGTCCCTGCATCAAAATTTCCCCTTTTTATAAAGTCACCACTCATATCAGACCAGGGCCCAATATCTAATGATCTCAACCTAACTCGATCATCTGCAAAGACCCTATTTGCTAATAAGGTCACGTCTACAGGCACTAACACTTAGGACTTCCAACATCTTTTTGAGGGAAACTGTTCAACCCATAACAGCATATAAAGTCCTTGTTACCCTGGTTTTTGGTTCTTGAGCCACATCTCCTGTCAGGACCACTATCACCTCAGCGCACACACTCACACACACACCACACACACTCTCTCTCACACACACACACACTCACACACACACACATTCACACACACAAGCACTCATCCCGAGGAACTTGCCCAGTGGCCACACTGAATTATTCACTGTAACCCGTGCTCATGCTCATTCATGCCTTTGGAGCCTTTGCACATGCCGTGCCCTCTGCCTGGAGCCCTTCTCCAGCAGGTAAGCTAATACCCTCCCATAAAAGTGATCAGTGGCTCACTTCTCACTGCTGTGATGAAGTCCAACAACGTGAAATGGGATCCTGGCTTTAGACACTTGATAGGGGTACGTCTTAATAGTCCAGAGAGAAGTGGGACTGGGTCAGGGGCGTGGAGTAGAACCCCTGTTCTACCCCTGTTGAGGCATTTCAGATGCATCCCTTAGCTCTCTGGGCTTATTTTCTTAATCTGAATGTAGCCTTATAACCACCGAGGTCCCTTTTCAGCTGTAGTCTTTCATTGTTTAGTTGTAATTTCAGGTTGCATTTTTCACTCGCATCTCCAGGACTCTGCCTCGTGCTTTTACAGCTGTCCTCATGTCCTCATGTGAAATGCTCAGGGTTTGTTTTAGTTCTAAGAACAACAGCCTTGGTGTGATCTGCCCAGGAGGCCAAGGCAGGTTGAGTTTGGTTTGCAGTGGCATCCTTCCTTTGCGTGCCAGATTAGGGCAAGGTTGACAACACGTCTAGACACTGTTCCTTAAGGCTGCTGAAGGAAGCGCGCTGGCTTGTCCATGCACCAGCCCACGTGCAGGGTCCCTTCTTTCCCTCAGCCGCAGTGAGAGGTCCTGCACAGCGTCTTCTCCAGCAGCATCTTGTTCCCAGAGCTTTCAAGAGTGGAATACAACAGCACACAGTGCATCCTGGCCAGTTTGCAAAATTAAGGGTGTGTTTTTCTGTGAAGAGAAGCTCTATTCCTCATTACGAAGTTGGAATTTTAATAAACTTTTTGAAGGTTGAGAGTCATATTGGGAAAAAACCAGCAGAGACAAAGGGTTGCTGCCAAAATAAAGGTACATTTACAAAAATGTTTTAGCTTCTAGACAGCAGTGGTGTTGGAATAGCAGAAACAGGGTGTTGCATAATATTTTCCATACAAATATGTACTGACTCCAAGGGCAGTAGCAGTAAAATATCACCCCAGGGTGAGACTTACCAGTGAGGTTGGATTGGACAGTCAGTACATCTTTCCTGACCCAAAGGCACATGTATTTGATGCATTAACCTGAATTCTCCAAGGTGGGGTGTTGGATGTTTGTTTGCTTTTGTGGGGTTACTCCCCTTGGTCTATCCTATAACTGCTGAGTGTCTGCTATTTATGGAGTTTGCTTTTTCCAGGAGAAAGCCAGCAGTTTGTAGAAACATGCATGGTCACAGAATGACCCCACTAGTCCAAAATGAGCCTTCTTCTATGATGAGACTCAACACGGAGACAGGGAAGTAGGGGAGCAAGAGGTGAGAGCAATGTTTTTTTGTACCAAGCTATAACCCAGTTCTTGAATTTAAAAAAAAAAATTCTTTTTTTTTAGTTCATTGTCTGTTAATAAGACAGTGTCATCTATTTCTTGAATAAAAATGGTCCTACTTCCTGTCCCTTAAAGCAGCGGTCCCCAACCTTTTTGGCACCAGGGACCGGTTTCGTGGAAGACGGTTTTTCCATGGACAGCGTTGGGGGGGATGGTTTCAGGATGATTCAAACACATTACATTTATTGTGCACTTTCTATTATTATTACATTCAATATATAATGGCATCATCATACACCTCACCATAATGCTGACAGGAGCTCAGGTGGTAACGCGAGGGATGGGGAGCAGCTGTAAACACAGATGAAGCCTTGCTCCCTCACCTGCTGCTCACTTCCTGCTGTGTGGCCCAGTTCCCAACAGGCCACCGATGGGGGTTGGGGACGCCTGCCTTATGCCACTACTTGATTCTTCTAGTGACATACTTTCTTGAAAGATGGATCATCCCAAAGTCATTCCAAAAAAGTTACATAGTTAAGCTGAGTTGTTTTAATAGTGCACCAAAAGCCTTCTAATTATTTAGCCATGTGCTCTGATTGTCATCAAAGTATGACCTATATATCTACTGTTGGTGGTTTCACTCACTCTAAAGTTACTGGAAATTTAGATGTGAATAGGCTAATGAATAGATTGACTTCTATACTTCCAGTTAAGATGGTGTTTGCATTTCACATTCTGCTCCAAATACAGATCAGTGGTAGCTATAGTATAAAAAAGGGAAACAACATACCCAGGGAAACATTGTGAAAATAGCTACCTAGGCTGGAAAAGGAGCAGAAGTGAAAAGTGGTGAGTGGAACTGGACCTATGCTTCTTCTGGGCTTTAGCCCCACAGCAGTTGGGGTAAATGAGAGTTCACATCCCATGGGTAGCAGAGACTGAGCATCTCCCTTTTCATTTGTGGAAAGGGGCCCATGCTCTTTGCTCTGTGTGAAAAAAAAGCTGCTGCTGATCACAACCTGAGCCATGGCTTACCCGAGGCTGCTCACCTGTGGGGATGGAGGACAGACACAGACAGAGCCCTGGGACCAGACACAGCCCCAGGTTACCTGTTGGCTCACGGGTTGGATTGTCAGTGACCTTCTAGTGTTTCCGTGCCACGTTGTCCATAGAAGACCCAGTTCTAGACTGGAGACCCTGGAGGGTAGGTGGAGGCAAACAAAACTGTAGATAGGAAGGGTTAAGAGACAGAGAGAAGGATTAAAAGATGTGGAGGGAGAAAATACCCCCTTTCACTTGAGCCTGCAAAATGAAATTTGAAAGCACGTGAAAGAAGCTAACACTAATGAAGATAGTCCACAGATTCAACAACTGAAAGAGGAATTCACTCCAGAAGACATTAAAATAAAAGAACAATCTCAAAAGTACTTTATTATTGGAATTTTTGGAGAAGTAACTAATAAATGATATCCATATAAAGAATTAGAAAGTTTGAAATTAAAATAGGCAGGAATGTGGTAAGAATAAGTGTGTATTATAAAGAATGCATTAGAAAACCTAGAAATGAAGAAAAGTCAATGAAATCAAAGAATAAGCTATAACAATTGAAGAAAGAGTTGGTGACGTGAAGATCGTGTTGAGGATGTCAAGTGAATGAAACCACAGAAAGTTGATGATTTGGGGAAAAGAGAAGAAAATGAAGAAATATGGACATAATGGCAGAGAAACAAGATATCAAACTGTTTACTAAAACTCAGGAAGAAATATTTCTAGTATCAAGAGAAATAAGTGAAAACAAATCTCCACTTTGATAGGTCACAGTGACACAGCAGAGAATCAAGGATGACAAGAAAATCTTAAAAGCTACAAGGCATGAAAAGCATATTAACCCCAAGAACTTGTTAACAACTGGAGTTTCCAGCAACCAAAGGAATAATATCTTCAGAGTACTCAGGGAAAATCATGATCAACCTAGAGCTAAACTTGCGAAACTTTCAAGTATATGAAAGTGGATGTCCATTTTTAGCCTTGGGATTAACTGGATATCCTGAATGCCCTTTTGCTAAAAGCTCCTAAATACCAGGTAAAATATGTAAAAAGAAGCTTAACTGTAGAACGAAGCCTGTAAGAAAGTAAGGGAGGCTTTGGCTTCCCGGCTCCCCCCCGGACGGAGAGGGCGGCCCGGCTGTGGATGGTCAGATAGCTTCTACCTCCCGCCGCCCATCCCTGGCCCCAACCGGCACGGAGCAGACGGCGGCAGCGGCAGCAGGCGAGGAGGAAGACGGCGGGACAGTTGCCGGCCTGTGGGGTGGACTGTGGCACGGGGTATACAAAGCTAGGATATGCTGGAAATACGGAACCACAGTTTATCATCCCTTCCTGTATTGCTATTAAGGAGTCAGCAAAAGTGGGTGATCAAGCTCAAAGGAGGGTGATAAAGGTGTTGATGACTTGGACTTCTTCATTGGTGATAAAGCAATAGAAAAACCTACATATGCAACAAAGTGGCCAATCCGCCATGGTATAGTTGAAGATTGGGACTTGATGGAAAGGTTTATGGAGCAAGTGATCTTTAAATATTTAAGGGCGGAACCTGAAGACCATTATTTTCTTTTGACTGAACCTCCACTGAATACTCCAGAAAACAGGGAATATACTGCTGAAATAATGTTTGAGTCCTTCAGTGTTCCGGGCTTGTACATTGCTGTACAGGCTGTTCTTGCCTTAGCTGCATCCTGGACCTCCAGGCAAGTAGGAGAACGGACGTTGACCGGTACGGTAATAGACAGTGGAGACGGTGTCACTCATGTCATCCCTGTGGCTGATGGGTATGTGGTTGGCAGCTGTATTGAGCACATTCCAATTGCAGGATGAGATATAACATATTTTATTCAGCAATTGCTGAGAGACCGAGAAGTAGGAATTCCTCCAGAGCAATCCTTGGAAACTGCTAAGGCAGTAAAGGAGCGCTATAGTTATGTCTGCCCAGATTTAGTAAAAGAATTTAACAAGTATGATACAAGATGGATCAAAGTGGATTAAACAGTATACTGGAATCAATGCTATCTCAAAGAAAGAATTTTCCATTGATGTTGGATATGAGAGATTCTTGGGCCCTGAAATTTTTTTTTCATCCAGAGTTTGCTAATCCAGATTTTACTCAGCCTGTCTCAGAAGTTGTAGATGAAGTAATTCAGAATTGTCCTATTGATGTCAGATGTCCGCTCTACAAGAATATCGTCCTCTCTGGAGGTTCAACCATGTTCAGGGACTTTGGACGTCGCCTGCAAAGAGATTTGAAAAGAACTGTAGATGCCAGGCTGAAATTAAGTGAGGAATTGAGCGGTGGTAGATTGAAGCCAAAACCTATTGATGTACAAGTCATTACACACCACATGCAGCGACATGCTGTTTGGTTTGGAGGATCCATGCTGGCTTCCACACCTGAGTTCTACCAAGTATGCCACACCAAAAAGGATTATGAAGAAATTGGACCTAGCATTTGTTGTCACAATCCAGTGTTTGGAGTAATGTCGTAAAATTGGCTTCATAGTTATTGGGGTTAGGGAGGTGGGGAAGAAATAATCGTTCTGATTACCTGTTTTGTCTGGATGGCTGGTTTTGAGGTTTTAAACCTGACTTGAAATAATAAGACCAAACATAATTATACAGGAATATTTTAATAAGTATATCAACATGCGAATGTAGAGGAGAGCCAAAATGATTGTTTTTCTTTAGATTGAATATTTGAATCTTATGTGTAACAAAAAGAAGTGGGTTTTAGTTCTTTCTGTGCCCTGGTATTTTGTATATTATTGAATTATCCAAGATTTGATGGGATTTATCTGTATGTAGATAGCTCTATAATGCTTGAATTGTACACTTCAAAGTGTGCAATGCAAGAGCTTGTTTATATTTCATACTTTTTATACTTTGAGGGAAAAAAAGTCAAAGAAAAACTAGTATTTGAGGGAAAAAAAGTGACTAAGTAAAGGATAAATACCAAAAATAGCCTATGAGACTTGGCATACACACACACTTATGGGATTCCAGTTATTACAAAGTGCTTCCATCCTCCTGTGCCCCCCAGTGGTTATCTTTGCAAGTGCTTTTGGAACTAAGAAGCTAGTATCTTGGATTAACCGATGCCTGCTAGTGCTTTCTGATTACTTGCATTCTGTTTCCTGCTTTAAAGGAAAAGTAAAGCTAAGATTGTTGGACCAGTATTGCAGTTCTGTAGTGTCATTTCTTATTAAAAAATGAATAATTTGATTACCCAAATTGGTATATTAAAGCCTAACAGCATTCTAATAAAGGCACAAATTTCTTTTTAGTACTTGTTTCAAGCTCTTTAATCTCTTTATAAGTTAACTAATAAATCTATTTTCTTCAGACCTCTGCAATAGTTCTTTAAAAATCACAACAGTTGGTTAGCAAGCTGACTTTTTTATGTGCTCTAAACAAATAATTGTGAACTTTCAATATGTTGAGTGCTTCCATTTTGATAACTGGATCTCCATTTGATATTTTCATTTGTATAACTCATTTGCAGTCTGAAAATTTTTTTAGTGCCAGTCCCTGACATACCATTGAAAGTTAATTTTCATTGCATTTTAAAATATCTGGATCATGAAGAACAAGTGATGAAAATAAATTAAAACTGAAAAAAAAAAAAAAGAAAGTAAGGGAAATCCTCAGTAGCCGAAACCAAGCTGAAGCATGCATCTCGCTAGAGTGGTAACCTGGTATAAAAGTTAGAGCCTCCCTGGGGACAGCTATCAACAGCCCTCTATGCAGGAGTAGGGGTTATGTTCCTCTGACCGTGTGATCTGAAAAATTCATTCTCATTGGTTTTGACAGACATAATGCAGATTCTGTGTGAAGGAATGATGTATCTTCCCCCCAGAACTTAAAATACCCACAAGGACCTAATGGGCATGACCTCATAATCAAAAATCAAAAAATCTCATGAGTAGACGACATGGAAGAATCAGTGGGGACTCAGATACACAGAGCATCGGATAATTAGAGTGATCAGATACAGAATACAAAATAAGTTTGTTTAAAATACTTAAAGGTATAAAACTGGAAATGAAAACCTATGCTAGGAAAACCAACATATCAAAAATACTTGGACAGTATTTTTAAAGGACCAAATATTAGGTTGAAGCATGTAAAATTTTATTGGTCAAAATGGTCAAATATTGGCAATTTCATATGGCTCAACCTAATAGACTATCTAGAGGTTAAATATAAAATCATTGACATTTAAAAGTTATTGAATGGGTAGAAGAGAGCAGAAGAAATTACTCACTGCTATTTCCTGGGTCATTATTAGTCATATTAAAGTTTTTTCAGACTCTATGAAGAAGAAGTGAATATAATATTGAAACCAAGTGTAGGATATAGTAAGTGCTATACCCATATTGCTATTGTTATTTCTGTTTCTTTAGGGGAGAATTCTCTCATCTGTTGTGTATGTTTGCTATCTTTCATGTCATTTTTTCTTTTTCTTTCTTTCGAACTTTTTGTTTGCAAGTTCATATTGAATGGAAGTTATGTGTTCCCATGTGGAGTTTTTTTTTTTAACTTTTTATATTGGAGTATAGTCGATTAACAATGTTGTGTTAGTTTCAGATGTACAGCAAAGTGATTCAATTATGCATATACATATATCTATTCTTTTTCAAATTCTTTTCTCAATTAGGTTGTTACAGAAGATTGAGCAGAGTTCCCTGTGCTATACCGTAGGTCCTTGTTGGTTATCTATTTTATTTTATTTTATTTTTTTAATTTTAATTTTTTTAATTTTTTAATTTATCTATTTTAAATATAGCAGTGTGTACATATCGATCTCAAACTCCCTAACCGTCCCACCCCCCCCACCCTTCCTCTCTGGTAACCATAAGTTCATCCTCTAAGTCTGTGAGTCTGTTTTTGTTTTATAAGTTCATTTGTATCACCTTTTTTTTTTTAAGATTCTGCAGTATCATACAATATTTCTCTTTCTCTTGTACCACATTTTCTTCATCCATTCTTCTGTCCATGGACATTTAGGTTGCTTCCACATCTTGACTGTTGTAAAGAGCTCTGGTTACCTGAATGAAGACCTCTCCCTAATATCTCCAGATCATAAGATCTCTCATTGCTTCCTTTAGACTCTCATCCAGGGGGAAATATTGCAGAACCCCTCCCAGAATTATGTGATAGTTTGGCTCAGTAACCAAGCTCAAGGTTATCTGCATTCTTTTATGTCATCCCAGGCAGCTGATCAATTGTAGCCACACACACCGGCTACAGTTGAATCTTTTTTCCAGCCTTCAGTTATGGGTCAGGGAATCTCACCCTACTCCTCTATTTCTGGAATTGAGCCTAGCTCCAGTCACCCTCTTCAATGTAGTGCTATTTTTTTAATTTCTCTCTTTAAATTGAACTCCCAGATGCCATTGTAAGTTTCCAATCCTGGCATCCAGTAATCCTGGAGAACTTCAATCCACTTTAGTACTGTTTCCATTTGATTTCTGGTTTACTGAGATGTTTATTTTGTATGGGAGAATGTCTTTACCCTCATGTCTTTCTTTAGCTACTATTGCTGTTTTTCTTGAAACAGAGGGGAACTCAGATATTTTGCTCTATTCTCCTTGCTTTTTTGGATGCACTTATTCAGATGAAGAATGTTTTTAATTGTGAATAACTGTTGAAATTTACTGAATGTTTTCAGACTATTGAGATGATCACATGATTTTTTTCTCCTATATGTTAACTCATAAACACTGATCGATTTTCCATGGTTGAACCAACTTTGCCTTCCTGGAATAAACTCAACTTGGTCATGGTGCAACATTCTTTTTATGTATCACTTCATTGCTAAAACTTTGTTTAGAATTTTTACATCTGTGTTTGTGAGAGACATTGACTGAATGAGTTGAGAAGTTTTCCCTCTTCTTACGTTTTCTAGAGAGTTTAGGTAAGGTTTGATTTATTTGTGCTTTAAATGTTTGGTAGAATTTCATCAAGGCATCCATCTGACCCTGAAATTTATTTTTTTACTAAAGTACAAATTTAACTTGATTGATATCAGACTATTTAGATTTTTCTCCACCTTTGTGTTGGTTTTGATAAATTAATTTTTGTAGGAATAGTTTCAGATATGTAAAAGTTTAAATTTATTGATATTGTTTGACATAGTATTTTTCATCATACACCTATTATACTTTTATTATTTTTAGTGACGTTGAGATTCCTCTTAAATTCCTTGTGTTTATACCTTCTCTTTTTTTGTTCTTCATATTTCACCATAAACTTATCAATTTTATTCATCTTTTGAAGAGCTAACTTTTTTCTAGTTTATTCATTGCTGTTCTCATCTTTTTTGTTTCTTCACTTTTACCTTTCTGGGTTTAATTTACTGTTTTTTAACTTCTTGAAATAGTTAGATTATTATTTTCAGCCTTTTGTTTTAATATATGTGTTTAAGACTATTGATTTTCTTCTAATCATGGCTTTAGCTGCATCCCACAGATTTTGACATTTCATATTTTTTAACATGCATTTAAAAATAGTGCCTAATTTGTGTGATTTCTTCTTTGACCCATGAGTAACTTAAAAGGTTATTACATAATTTCTAAATATTTGAGGACTATCTAATATAGTTCCACTGTGGTCAGAAATGTGATGGGGTGGCTTAAACAAAAAAAATTATTTTCTCACAGTTCTGGAGGCTAGAACTTTTAAGATCAAGGTGCAAACAGGGTTCAGTGTTTGATGAGAACTCTCTTCCCAGTTTTCTGACAGCTGTCTTCTCACTGTATCCTCTTACAGTGGGGGGGGGGGGCGGAGAGGGAGAGAGGGAGGCAGGGCTCTCTGGTTTATCATCTTGTAAGGGCACTAGTCCCATTGTGAAGGCCCTACCCTTATGACCTCTTGTAACCCTGATTTCTACCTCAAGGCCTAATTCCCAAATATTATCACATTGGAGGTTAGGGATTCAACATATGAATTTGGGGTAGGATACAAACATTCAGTCCACAGCATGTACTGTGTATTATTTTAATCCTTTGATTGACTTGCTTGCATTTTACTTAGGATTTATATTTCTCTTTTATTTAGAATTTAGACTATATAACCATATGTAAAAATGTTTTCTTTATATACATTTGTCAGATTTTGTGCTCAGGTTTTACCTAGCTTCATAATATGCATTAAAATATTTTAATCCTCTTTTTTACTTTGGAATGTTTTAAATAACATAGGAATTCATTTGTTTCTTAGAAACTTCTAGGAACTCAATCACAAAATTAGCAAGATCTAGTCCCTTTCTTGAATAGAACTTTTTGTAGTAGCCTAATAACTTATCTGTTTCATCAAAATTTCTTTTTTTATATTTATTTAATTAATTACTTTATTTGGTTGTGCTGGGTCTTAGTTGTGGCAGGTGGGCTCCTTAGTTGTGGCATGCACATGGATTCTAGTTCCCTGACGGGGGATTGAACCCAGGCCCCCTGCTTTGGGAGCATGGAGTCTTAACCACTGCACCACCAGGGGAGTGCCAAAATTTTCAAATGTATTATTAAATTCTCTATGTTTGTATTAAAGTTTGTCTTTTTGATAAGCCAGCAGCTTAGAGAAGTATTTTACAGCTTAAAAACGTTTTCATTACATATCCTTCCATTTTTCTTGTATCTAACATCTCATATTTGTGCTTGTTATTCAGTCTCCATATTTGTAATGTTATATCATCATTGAGAACTCTTGATTTCATAAATTAAAAGTTTACTCTTTTTGTCCTATTTGTCTTTAATACTGTTTTTCATTTTTCATTTTTCCTCTTATTCATATAAGTAAAACGTGTTTCTCACAGAAAGTTAGAAATCAGAAAAATTGAAAATCACCTTTAGATAAACGCTAATCTTTTTCAAAGAACTAA
The DNA here is from genome assembly GCF_030028045.1 of Hippopotamus amphibius kiboko. Lineage (NCBI taxonomy): Eukaryota > Metazoa > Chordata > Mammalia > Artiodactyla > Hippopotamidae > Hippopotamus > Hippopotamus amphibius. The sequence goes on along the minus strand of NC_080187.1, from coordinate 120,425,885 downwards.
CTTATTTTTACTAATAATGAATGTTTATTATAAGAAAAATCAGGAAAAAAGATACTGGAGAGAATAAAGAAAATAAAAATCCTATCACTTAGAGATTATCACTATTAATATTTCAATGTGTAATTATCCACATTCTTTTACTGCATGCATTTATAAGTGCATAAAATAATATGGCTATTATGACCTATTTTCTAATAAAAAATACATGAATGTATTTCTATGTCAGTAACTATACATGTAGTTTATTTTTATTGGCTGCTAGCATGGTGCTCTATAGATAGGCAATTATTTATTTTGCCCTTTATTATTAAAATGTTTTGATGGCCTCCTTCCATTTTGTAAAATTTAATTATTTAATTTTTTTTATGCTGTTACAAACTACCCTGGAGCAAACATTCTTTTATTAATGTACATTGTAAGCATTTAGAAATTCTTTCCTCATGATATGTCTTTACTGTAACTAGTTAAAAATTCATGGTTACTAATAATTAAATATCCGCACATTAAAATAATCATTGTATAGAATTTTTCACCCAGCAGAGAGGCAGAGACTTTTTAAAACAATATCATCTATGTTGCTGTGGCTTGCTTCTGCTGAGAGTGTGAATTGAGAGGATCTTTTTCCAAGGCAACTTGGAACTATATATCAAAAGGAGCTGCCCTGGTTTTTCATTTTTACAGATGTTTCATGAGAAAACCTGATTTTTCCAAGATCTTTTTGGAAAGGAATCACATCATTTTGTAAATCCAATCCTAACATAAGAGAATTTTCTTAGGGATATCCCAAATAATGAATCCAGGTGCCCTGATAATTTCCTGAAGTGTGCTTAAGCATTTAAAATTTCTTTTGCACCTATATTAATCATCCTTGCCTTGGGGCTCTATTCAAAACAAGAAAACTAAGATTTTATTATTGACGTGTGGTGGTAGGTTAGGATGGAGAGAAATCTGCTTCTCTTTTACTCTGCACTTTCCCAAACAGGTAAAATCTTTAAGCACTTTCCTGACACGTCTTGCCTTTAAACACTGTATTTCTGTACTGTAAGTGCACGTACTGATGCTGTGGCTCCAGGATGTGGATGCGGAGGGTGGTGTCTGGAAGTCCAGAGAGGAACTTGAACTGGTCCATGCTCTGGTTGTTACACAAAGTCCATTGGACAGTTAATGTTGCCCGCTTGTTTTTTGGTACAGGTAGCACACGGGCTCTTGGAGACCCTGCTCAGCTACCTGTGGCGTTGGCATCCAGACCTGAGAAGTGTACTGCCTGCACCCTGGGGAATCCCCCTCCCCTCCTGAGGACTGCAGAGATAAGAAGCTGTGTGCCTAACCAGCCTGCAGTCAATTTGATTGCCCTCCTAGCTGGCATATTGAAGAATGGCAGCAGGTATGGCAGACTGATGAGTCCACAGCCGGCCACCAGGCTTATGATCGTAAGAGCCCTGCATTGCAGTGAGTCGAAGAGGGCCAAGCCCGTTGACTCCCCTCCTTGTGTCTTCGCAGTGTTCCAGGACCTGTGGTGGGGGAACTCAGAATCGCAGGGTCCCCTGTCGGCAGCTCTTAATGGATGGCAGCTTTCTGAATCTCTCAGATGAATTGTGTCAAGGACCCAAGGCATCTTCTCATATATCCTGCGCCAGAACAGACTGTCCTCCACATCTCACTGTGGGAGACTGCTCAAAGGTAAGGGCCATTCTGAATTTTACAGTCCCTCCTTTTCTGCTCTTCCTTGCTTACAAACTTTCAATATTTCCTCCCTGAGATGAAAGCTGGGGCTGGTTTGACGTGAGTGGAATGCCTCGGGTGCAAGATCTCAGGAGGCACCTATTCACTCTCTGGGTTGTGTGAGTGCCCTGGCCCAGACCTACACATAATGATTCATTTTCAGCTTTTACTCAGTATTACTTCAACCGTACTCATCACATTTCTCCTAAGCCAAACCCCATTGCTTCTCTCTTTTGGAGGACCCAAGTCATTGTATCCCAGGATTAACTCACAATCGGTTTGGTTCTTCTCTGCCTTATGTCTCCCGATATAGAATTATTTGTTAAACCCTGTCATTTCAACATTCTGAAAATTTTCCATCCCTTTACTTCCTCTTCATTCGCTGATACCACTGCTGATTTTACCCTTTCTCCTCTCAAGCTCACGGTAATTGCAATAAGCAGGCTTCCAAACTATCATTTTAGTGCTGGCAGGACTTAATACAGTCTAGTAGCAATGCCTCATTTTTCAGCTGGGGCAAATTACACCCAAAGAGCTGGAATAAGCTGCAAAGTAGGAGCAGAATCCATGGCTTTTGACCTTATTCCAAGGGTTCTCTCTTTGATATTACACTGCCCACTGGATTCCATGCCTCTGTACCACTTGCGCATCTCCATACCATCTAACACCTCAAAGTATTCCCATCACTGGGGATCACCATATTTCCACTGCATGAAACCATATTTCGTGGCTGTCTTTCCACATCAGCACATTGACATCATCATCAAGTCACCTCCTAAAGTTCTGCTTGCCTGAAAAACCAACGCTCAGTTCCCCAGGATACCTTGCAGGGCTTTCCTTGAACTGACGGGACTTGCATTCCAGCCCCGATATTCTTTTTCCAGCTCTTTCTTCCGGTCTTGCTACACCCTTACTGTCTACAGGTTGAGGTTTTAGCACATATTCTGAAGCAGGTAGTTGAGGTATGTAATCAGGGTCCTCTAACGTCCAGTCACTGCCCCAAATGTATACCTTCTGGGAGTAGAGGAGCAATCTAACATTAGAAATAATCTCAAGAAATTCGAAAGGGCGGGAACGGACATTTATGAACTTCCCTGAGTCCTAAATTCAGTGATGGTATGGTTGCAACCTATTGTACAATACCATTCCCATCTCACCCTATGACAGCCCTGGAAGCAGAGGTATCCATTTCTATAGATGAGAAAACAGGTGCATTCAGATTGTCACCTTCCCAAGGGTAGAGCTAGGATTCAAACCTGAGTCTGTGTGACCCAAGCGTCATGTAAACTGTGTACACTTGAGTCTCTCATGCAAGAACAAAAGCTTTTGAGCCAAACAGACCCATGATGGAACCTACAAGCTTTAATGCCTGCAAGTGACCTCGTTCAATATCCTTCACCTGTGTGAGCCTCCATTTTCCTTTCTTTTAACACAGTGGTTGTTGTGAGGATGACATGAGGTATTAGGTATGGAAACACCTAGCAGAGTGGACCCTTCCCATCCCCCTGAGCATCCTCCTGGCATAGGTTGGATTGACAGTACTTCTACCTGCATGTTCTACAGTTTTATATTTTTCCTGTCTTAACTGTCTAGCTCAATTAAGTGCTAGTATTTGTAAACTATCTTAACGGACAAACCACAGGCCATGGTCCTCATCCAGGTCACTGAGGGTCTACGTACATGTTTCCCCAAACCCTCATTAAATGCTTCCAGTTACTGTCTCCATAAAGTTAGGGGCAGAACTTCAGGGAGGGGAGGGCCATGCATGCATTTGTGGAGAGAACTCTTGGCGTCATGAATGCTTTGTCACGTTACTACCCTCAGTGTGACACAGGGATCTTTTTAGAAGCTGGGAGCTTGTAAGAGATGAGCATCTCAAGTCCCACCCAGACCTAGGGAATCAGAATCTGAATTTGAACAAGATGCACAGGTGTTGTCAGGCACATTACCTTCTGAGAAGCATTTCCCTACCTGCCCCTCATCCTTGGGAGGGTTGCTTAGCTCTCCCGTGCGTCCAAAGTAGGGATGGCTCTGGGAAAGAATTTCTTTGAGCAAGTACTGCCCTAACCCAAGAGGAAGAGGCAAGAAAGGGGAAAGACAAGGTGTGGGCAGGGGTGGTGGTGAAACCAGGCACCTCGTTTCTGGATGCAGCCAGGCAGCACCTTGAACCCCTGCCGTGCTCTAAAATAGCACACCCTCTTCATCTCTTTTCTTCTTTCCTTTACGAAAAAAGAGGCCTTCACAGTTCTATCCTGTCTCCTGCAACAAACTCTTCTCACTGGCCTTTTAGAGGAGTGACTGAGGGTGACGTCCTCGCTTTCCTGTCCTGTCCATTCTCTCTGTGCATAACAGAGTTTGCCGTTGCTGGTTATGTTGCGCTGAATTAACACCCATTACCATGTACCATGTTTACTCAGACTTGTCTTGTGTCTTTTTTTTTTTTCTTTTTTTGGGGGCTACATTTGTTCTTCATTGCTGTGGGTGGGTTTTTCTATAGTTGTGGTGAGAGGGGGCTGCTCTTTGCGGTGGTGCTTGGGCCTCTCACTGCAGTGGCTTCTCTTGTGGAGCACAGACTCTAGGTGCGTGGGCTTCAGTAGTTGTGGCACATGGGCTTCGTTGCTCTGCGGCATGTGGGATCTTCCCGGACCAGGGATCAAACCCACGTCCCCTGCATTGGCAGGCAGATTCTCAACCACTGCACCACCAGGGAAGTCCCTTGCCTGTGTCTTTGTTCTTGTTACTCTCAAGTCCTGGGCCCAGCTCTAAGCTTCCCGCCTCTGTGAAGTCTTCCGCTCCCTAAAATCAGACAGCATTTCCCAGCTTTAACTCACAGTGACCGTTTTTATTGCATTTTAATGGGAGCTACTTCCTAAGCATCCATATGGTCTTGTCATCTGGCTTATGGTGTCCTTGAGGCCAGTGGCCATGAGATGGTTGACAGGTCCTCGGGCCCTACAGACCTCTGAGCAGTTAAATACCCTTCCTCAAATGTCTTTGCAAAGACAGGAGAAATGTAAAATGGTGTAGAAGTAGTGATCTGTAGTAAAGCTTAGGCTGGCTAGCACAGGACAGGAAAATCATTCACAGGAAGGCATTTTGCTAGGAGAAAGAAGAGGAGACCGAAGAGGTTAGCCATGTGAGCTGGGCTGGACCTGAGGCAGATCCGTTTCCTAGGCAGCCATTCACTGAGGTGAAGGCAAGCTTGTGCACACTCCAAGAGGTCCACCCAGCACCGTCAAGACATCTTCCTGCTCCTAGCCAAGGCCGCATCTCCAGGAACCCTGCATCTGGGAGGAGGAGCAGGTGTGCCCATGTGCACAGGAAGGCAGAGCCAGCGTTCAGACTTGGGTCCAGTCAGGTGCACGTCGCATTGCCCAGCTGTTTGTTTCCTGGGGTTCAGCTTTTCTCTTGATAGTTGAAATTTTCTCTCACTTCTGAGTTGCTTTGTTTTGGCAGAGACTCTGATACCAAACTGCCACCCTCCCTAAAGCTTCCTGCCAGGCTTGTCCCTCTGCCAGGGGACCCTCCCTAAGGCTTACTGCCAGGCTCGTCCTTCTGCCATGGGAGAGCTCATGCGGGGGCAGCCGTGCATCTTGTGGTTCTGGATGAGGCCCTTCCACATAGGAACTGGCCACTGCCCCTGGGCCCAGACAGGCTGAAAAGCCACGCCGGAATTTCCATTTTTCACCAAGCCAGGCCTCTCAGGCTGCAGCTGGAATAGTGCTCTCTCCCCGACACGTGCTCTGTTCATGGCATGTTTGGGCTTTGTTCGTTTATTGGTTCCTTCCTCGTCCTTGATTCCCTTAGACCTGAACCGGGTTTCAGGCCGAAAGGAACCTTCAGTTCTTACACTGCTTTTCTAATTACAAAAAAAGGAGTACTGACTGTTATAGGGGGCAGTCTTCCCAAAAGGTGGATTTCTGTGATCCACGTACCCTTTGTGGAGTGTTTTGTGGCCCCATCCCTTTGACGAAATCCAGTAGCCCTTCCTCATTCTTTGTTCTCTGTGCTTTGATGGAGCATTTGGCCATTTCGTCCACTTCCATCAATCTCCTTCAGGGTGTTTCTTGGTGTTATTTACTTTTCCTGCTTACCTGACTACACCTGTTCTGTTGGTTTGTCTTCTTCCAAATTTCCAAGAAGCTCAATATTTCACCCTCTGGTTTTGATCACTGCATTTTTCCTCCATAGATGATTCTGTGGTGGGATTTCTTCTCTGACTTCAATAGGTGATTCTGTGTCACCAGGAATAGCTTCTGACTTTGTCTTTAATACCTTGTCCTTAGCTCTCCACGTAGGATATGTCTTCACTATGGGAAAGCAAAGGGACACCCTCTTCATTCCCAACCAGCCCCCACTGCTTCCTGTCACTGTCAGTGCACCAGCATCTTTCCAACACTTCTGATCATCTCTGACTTCACCTCCTGTATTCAGTTACCTATACCTGCCAACTCTTCAGTACTTGAAATATATCCACATGCTATGTAAAAAGGGAATGATCTCTATACATGAGACATTTTACAAAGGACGACTCAAGATACGCCCAGGACACATGGATTTCCAAACATGGCTTTCCAGTTTTCCATAGATTTATTATTTATGACTTATGAAGGCAGTAACGTGTTGGAGCCAGTTGATACTGGCTTTCGAGATGTGTGATCTCTTCCTCCCTTGTATTCAGTGACATTCGGATGACAGCTTGAAATCAGCCATGATGGGAGCATTTACAGCACAGAAATTGGAAAATGTTACAATCAGGGCCCTGTTCTCCATGAACCTGCTGTGAAACATTTCCTAGCACACAACTGCATGAAAGTCTTATTCACACACACACATACGCACGTGCGCACACACACAGAGTATCTTAATCCATAAGACACTTTCAGCTTATTGATAAGACAGGCACTTAGGAGAGAAATGCCATTCCTAAAAGAGAGCAAATATTGTATGTTAACATATATATGTGGAATGTGAAAAACTTGGTTTCGACGATCTTATTTACAAAGCAGAAATAGAGACAGGTGTAGAGAACAAACGTGTGGATACCACGGGGGAAGAGGGGGATGGGATGAATTGGAAGATTAGGACTGACATATATACACTACTATGTATAAAACAGATAGCTAATGAGAACCTACTGTATAGCACAGGGGACTCTGCTCAATGCTCTGTGGTGACCTAAATGGGAAGGAAATATAAGAAAGAGTGGAGATATGTATACATATAACTGACTCATTTTGCTGTACAGTGGAAACTAACACCGCATTGTAAAGCAACTATATGCCAACAAAAATAAAACATAATAATTTACAAAAATAAAAAGAAACGCCCTTCCTTGTTGATTGAAATAAAGAGACTTTAGAAGCTTCTTCGAAGTTGAATAGGCCTGTTACCACAGCCCTGCATCCTCACAGTCATTTACTGAGCACTGCAGTGGGTGATTCCCAGGCACCAGGCATCTGAGACAACCAAGAAGACAGTCGTCAATGAGCTCACAGTTTAATGAGGCAGACAGATGAGAACAATTGTGCAAAAAAGGCCAATAGAGGTGTCCCATCTACAGAAATATGTGATAATTGAGGGGAAACATTGGAGTCTGCCTGTGTGCCAGGAAAGTATTGTAGACAATGTGGCTTTACAATTGTGTTTTAAAGGATGAGACCCGAGAAACTCTGTTATTAGAGTCCCAAGAAAAGAAAACCAAAACAATGTAACAGAACAAAACTAAGTAAAAGATTCAAATCACTGTACTGAAAGGGTGCACCACAAATCTGGGAAAATCAACCCAGAATGGTCAATATCAAGACGTACTCTACTGAAGACGCTGGATTTTAAAGATAAAGAAAAATGTATTAGTGTTTCTAGGCAAAAGGACCAAGTCACTTATTAGGGAAAGAAAATCAGGTTAGCATCAGACGTCTCAAAAATACTACTTCACAGTAGGAAACAATGGAGCAACGTATTTATTATACTGAAAGAGAAAGCATCAGCCAAGGATTTTCTTTTCCACCCAACTGACCTTCGAGTTTGAAGGTCACAGACAGAAAGTTGCAAAATAGCAAGAACTCAGGGTATATTGTTCCCATGAGCTCTTCCAGAGGAATCTACCCCATTTCTATAAATCATAGAAGCCTTGGCATAAAGTTGCTGTTGTGTGAATTATAATTAATGGCACTGGTGCCGTCACCTCTGCTCTCTCAGTTGTGAGCCTTCTCTAACGGCACGCTAGCCTTGAACTTAGCAGACACAAGGTCACGTAAGATCTCCATCCAGAAAAGGGCTTTGCAGATGATCCTCATTCGTAATGGGGAGAAAAAGCCACATACTGATCATGAGAAACGGCTCATGAATGGTGACTGGCAGTTATTTAACTACTGTTTTTATATCACATGGAAAACTCCTAGATGATGATTTGACATGTTGAAAAAAAAAATACATCATACGTTGCTAATTGGTAGTTTTTAATTATTTGTCCAAAAGCTTACAAAAAGCTTCCCTCTGTACTGAAAAACTATTAATAATTAGTAATAGTTATTTTTAAAAATCCCATCCCCCTTCTTTGAAACCCAACAAAAAACCCACAAAGAAAATGAAAGAGTGGGAACACTCTGTCTCCAATAAACAACGAAATGGCCACAAGCCCAAACTATCTATTATGAAACACACCTGCCAAAGACCATAAAATCTGGACCAAAATGAGAGAGGGAAAGCTGAGGGCTGACAAATATTTCCTCAGGCGCGAGCAGGATATAGATTTCCCTAGGAGTAAGTGTGATGGTCCTGAAAGGCCTGCTCAACGGTTCTTTGATTGCAGAGACTAGATGGGGGACCACATGCTGCCCCTGAAAACACCGTGAAGGTCCCTGGAGAGCCGGTGGGGAGATGGAGCTGCAGAAGCCACATGTGTAAGCCTTCCAGCCAAGGAAGGCTGCAGAGATGGAGTGGCATGGAGGATGATTGCTGGATGATGACACGTGAGCCAGTTACTTAAGAGGCTCTTCCCTGAGTCACACCAACCCTTCAAATGCCAAAATCTGAAGAGAGATGTGGGCAAAGGAAATAAAACTTTGGTGGCAGATTGTTGCAGACAGCAAACCGATGGACACGTCCCAGCTCATTCCCCCCACCCGTGGTATTCACAAACAGCCAGCTGCATTTCAAGCTCCAGCATAAAATCCATGCATCAGAACCAGGGGGACAAATTGAAGGGGAAGAAAGAAATCAGGGTGTGGGGAACGGAACAGGAAACAAGTGTCACATGAACAGCATAGCATCAAAAAGACATTACCCAGCGAAAAGTTCTGAAAAATAGGCTCTGTATTCCCAAGGAAATGATCGTCACGAAGTCTGGGGGAAAAGGGGCTTTAAAATGAGGTTTGAGCTCAACAAGAGACTGTAAGTCAACAGAAGGAGATGAAGAGACAACTTGGAAAATCAGGGGAAAAAACTGATAAAAATTTTAGATGGCAGACATAAAAGTTACTTTACAAGCAAAAAAATAATTAAAACAACTAAAAACAGAGAGATGTGGTGGTATATAAGCTGGAATAACTCACAAAATATGGAAAAGAGTAAAGATGTAAAATTGGTTTTTAGGGGCAGTGATGGATGTGGAAGGGCAAGAGAGGAGATCAGACATAAGTGTAATTGCTATTTGTGAGAAGAACCAAACATGGAACAGAAAAATATTCAGAGATGATTAGGGGGAATTAGCTTCCTTTATAAAAGCTTTAATCTTCAAGTCATAATGGCATACCACGAGCCAAGAAGATAAAACCCATTAAGACACAGCCAGCTTAAGGTGCTGAGCTTCATGGGTAAAGAAAGGGCCAAAGGACTCTGAGCATAAAAGCCAAACAAACAACAAAACTTCCCTACTTGGACTCACACAGCTTCACAGTAGCATTAGATGCAAGAAGACAGTGAAAATGCACAAGTTGAAGGGAAGTATATATGACCCAAGTATTTTCTCTTCATCTTGTTTGTTCTTCATGTGAAACAGCAGCAGAGAGGCAGTCCGAGCTTACGTACCCAGTCAGCCTGTCTCGAAAAAGTGGCAGGGCTGAAATGAGACACTGAGATGACTCAACATAAAAAAACCAGGAAGGCACCGATGCTGGTGAAAAAAGATGGAAGGTGAATTGTAAATTCATTTAAGCACAGAATTAAGAGTAATCAACCTGCAACTGCACCTCAGGACAGAGCATAAGGATCAGAAAATCTTGACATTAGCTAAATAATTTAATAAAAACAAATCGAATCTTTGGAGAGGAGAGGTGTGTGGGAGGAAGTGTATATGTGTCTATTTTCTCTTCTTTCTTAGCAGCAAGTCGGTACTCTCCTAAGTCAAAATATGTCAGTAAAAATAACTACCTGACTCTCTTGCTAGTTTCTGTCATCTTCTTTCTTAACTTCAGAGAGTTCTTTTGGGAAGTAATCACGTAATAGTGAAAAAAAATCAGCCTTCCACAACTCTTAATCTTACTTTAGTTTCTTTCTTTTTTCTCATATTACTAATAAAATTGCATTAAAATTTTAAATTAAAATTGCAAGTACACATGTAATTATGACTATCAAATATCAATGTGATAGACACAATGATTATCAAATATGAATGTTCTTTTATGTACAGCAGTTTGGGTGTTTTTTAAAGAAAAACTTTCCTTTTATACTTTTTTACTTCTTGAATTTTTGATCATGGGTATATGTCATTTTTTTACTTTTAATTTTTTAATTGAATGATAATTGGCATATAATTTTATATTTGTTTCAGGTGTGCAACATAGTGATTCAATGTGTACATTACAAAAAGATCACCACAGGAAGTCTAGTCACCAAAGTTAATAGCATATTATTGTGTATATTATGTCATTTTTTAAAAAGCAAAGTCATCTTACTATGTAAGTAAATAGCTGTAAAATGTTAGACATCAATTACAGGGCCATAAAACCCCATGACAATAAATTCCTAGAAATTAGTTATTATTTCAGAAAGAAAGAAAGAAGAAAGGAAGGAGGAAGGAAGGAAGAGAGGGAGGGAAGAAGGGACAATAGAAAAGAAAAGGCAGAGGAGGGGGGAGGGGAACATCTCCATATCCTCAGAGATGTTCACGCCTAGGCAATGCTTACTCACTGGCGCACCCACACATAACACCCTCCTGCCTCACCCTGGGAGACGTCGCTGTTGCTGGGGGGATGTGTCTGCTCACACTCTGTTTGACTCTGTCGCCCAGTTCTCATTACAATGTTCTGTCAGTTGTGGTGTTGGAACCCAGCGGAGACAGCAAGTGTGCCAAAGGCTGATGGCCAAAGGCTGGCGTGTCCCCCTCAGTGAGACAGTGCAGGCATCGTCCTGGGTCCCCTCTTGTGAGATCTTGTCAGATGCCTGTGTGCAGGAGGAAGTATGGAAAAGTCCACGCTTCACCGGATACTCTGATTCTGCTCCTCTCCCCCAATGGCTTCATTTTCCATAGAGCAACTCATTTCTCATCTGTAGGTAAAGCAGATCAAGCAGAACTCAGGATTATTCTGAGGCAAAGAGTATAATGTTGAAGACCAGGATACAGCTCTAAGAAAAGGCAGTTTGAAATAATGCCCACACACTTAGCCAGTGCATCCTTTAAGTTTCCACACTTGGATTTATACTTCCATATATCTTCCACTTCACCATGATTTCTCCCACTTACAAGTCGTGAGTGTTCCTTATAGAAGTTAAGCTGAAATACTTTCTGATTTACTTTGCTAATGATATAATGGGGATTCATTCTATTAAAAGTAGATGAGCTAATTATTTTTAGATATTTAAGTAGCTCTTCTTTTGGATAATCAAAAACCAGCAAGGATGAAAAGATGAAATAGCTCCAGCTTTTAAAAATGGCAGTTTAGACACTTCTTCAATTCTTTGAAAATAATAAGCTTAGTCTAAAGAGTTAATATTATGACTTCATTATATCCAAAAGCTAAGGGGCTTCCTAGGTGGTGCAGTAGTTAAGAATCCGCCTGCCAATGCAGAGGTCACGGGTTCAATCCCAGCTCCAGGAAGATCCCACATGCCATGGAGCAACTAAGCCCGTGTGCCAAAAAAAAAATCCAAAAGCTAAAATGCATGTAGCATTCGTCTCTGTCTTCAGTGTACATGAATCAGTATGTGTATGTGCGCATATGCGTGTTTCATGTAGAAGGGTGACAAAAAGTGAGTGGAGAGCTGCCCCTGCAGCAGCTGAAAATAAGGCAGCAGAGTGGTTGTGGGTGGCGGGGTAGGGCGGTAGGGAACAGGCACCCTGGGAACACACGGATTCTGGGTCCATTTCCTGCTTCGTTTCTCGCTGTTTTTCATCATTCACCTGAAAGAAGAACACTAATTATCTCGGGTATCCTCCTGAGCTTATGGTTAAAAAAAAAAAATCAGAAAATAATTGTTATTTTAAAGCTTCTTATGAAAAAAAATATATAGGCATATATATATACATATATATACATGTATATATATACACAGATACCCACACACTAGTAAGTTTACCAACAACTTTCCTGAAGAAACTTACAAAACAAAGTAAGAAAAACAATAAGTTTAAGAAAAGTCATAGCATTCATAGCATGTATTGAGCACTTCCTCTGTGGAGCTCCTTGCAGGCATTGCTGCATTATCTTATTTAGTCCCAGCAACTTTGTGAGATGGGTATTATCCCCATTGAGCGATGAGGAATCCAAGATGTAAAGAAGATCTGTGACTTGACCAAGGTTCCGAAGCTGCCAGTTGGCCCTCTTGACCTGTTTGACCACAAGTCTGTCTGATACCTGAGCCTATGCTCTTAGCCACGTCTTGGTTGGGATTCAAGGACAAGATTACCTTTTTTCTCTGGCAATTCTTTGAGAACAAATTTTGAAAATCTTGAGATTCCAGACATTTGAGATCCCAAGTTTCAGAGTGTCCTGGAACCCAGGAATGTCTGTGGCACATGGCTCAGTGTCACCTTCAAGCTGCTTATCTGAGTTTTATTAATTGTGGATGGTTGCATAGCAGTGTGGCTGGACCCTAAAGTGCCTTAGAGGAGAGTGAAATTAAATTCTGGCAGCTTCCTCTAAAATAATGACAGAATAATGTGGGAATACATTGTGGTTATTAGGGCATGCAGTGTGGTACAGATGAAATTAAAAATTATTATGGCATGTAGTAGAAAGTGGAGTAAAAGGATAAGTTTTAGGGAGGAAAAAAACCAGGAAAAAAAACAGTCATATTTCTTCTTGACCCCATGCCATTCCCTAGCTTGCCACCACATAGGTCATGGGAGCAGACAAGAGACAGGAACACACGCTCCCAGCACAGCCAAGTCACCCCAAGCTGGGCCTCCACTTAAGCTCTGTGCTGGCCTCATGGCATCACCTTGGATCAATGGCCCTGGCTTGCAGAAATCTGGCTTCTCCACCCACACACTCCAATGGCATCCTCTTCTGCCCACTACTGTGTCAGAGGTGAGGGATGAGCTTGGCACCCACCCTTCCTCCCTACCCCTGCTGCCTCTGCCCCATTCTCCCTCTGTCATCACACAGCACCTACACCACCCTCATCCTGCCTTGAAATGCACCGTGTGCTGACCTCCAGTATCCTTTCTACCTTTCTCCAGGACACACCACCACTGGGGCCATTCTTTCTTTCCAACATTTGCCCACATCCAGGACAACCAGCACCCATGCCAATGACTTTCTCCCATCCTGATATCCCGATTTCCTAACATGGTCGGTTTTCACTGACCGCCATCCTCTTGGCAGGGTGACACCCTAGACTTCCTCATTTCTTGGGACTCAAATAGCTTCCTGCTCTCTTACCTTCCCCCACCTCACCGTGCTTATGTAGTTAAGGCTTCACTGTGACCTCCGGTTCTTCCTTCCCTGTTGTCCAGAAACATCCTGCCCTTGCAGGAGAAGCCACTCCTCTTGGCTGGTGTGTCCTCATCACTCACTTAACCAATTCTGTAGTCAGATCTCTATGCCCTTCCTCAACCCACCACCTCAGTCACCCTGCTCATCTTCAACCCTGATAGGTTACTTTTTAGGTGATTCTTGTTTGCTTCTTTCTTGGTTCCCTGGCCTGAGCCACTGGGATTTGATAAAGAAAATAATGTTACCATCCTGATTAGACATACTTCATATTCCTGCTATCTGATTTACCTGGGCGGTAATGTGTGTGTGTGTGTTTTCCCTATTCCTTAGAATTCCCCCAAAATACATCATAGCAGCTATTTCCTAACCACTACTACACTGACCCCAAGTTCCCACTTCTCTATGGATAAACGCGTCTTTTATGCCACTAGAAATGTCACGGCTATGTGGTGTAACGTCCTTCTGACTTTCCTGTCTCCTTCATGTCACATCCACCCCCTTTGCTCACAGATTGGAAATGTATGGTCTTCTTTATAGGCCTAATCCCTCAGTGACGGAAGGGGTCTGAAGCCAAGAAAAATCAAGCCCAACTATGCTGTGATCTTTATTCCCTTTCAAGGCTCCACTTCTAGACGTGTCCTAAGCAGTGCCTTGAGTTGAAGTAAAACCCATTCTGTATGGAGGAAGGGATCTTCTTGCTCTTCATTTTGACCCTTTGAGATGTACAATGGGGTGGAGGGGGTGGGGCGGGGGCAAGATGTCTTGAGCTCCCCCTAGAGGCCAGCGGGGCACCATACAATCCAGCTAACCCCCTGCCTGCCTCTCCCCAGACCTTCCCTGTGTTCTCCCACCTCCAGCATTTAGCCCTTGCTTAAATTCTTCCCTCTGCCATATCTAGTGATGGACATTCTTCCCATTCTTAAAGGACCAGTACAAACCCTACCTTCCGCAATAATCTTTCTTGGTTGCACTTAATCTCCGAAAGGTAATATGACATTGTGGTTAACCCAACTCGAGTTCAAATCTCGTTTCTATCAGTATCTCATCTTGTGACATTAGATAGGTTATTTAATCTCTGTGAATCTCAGTTTCTCATCTATAAAATGGGCCTAGTACTCGTACCTGCCTCATAGAATTGTTCTGAGAATTAATGCCCCGAAAGTGCTTAGAAACAGTGCCAGCCACATACTATAGGCTCAGAAATATTAGTTATTTTTAATGTCATTACCACCTTCCTCTAATTCCTATTATAGCTTTAAGATAGGATGAAATATAGCAGAGTAGCTAGTATTGTGTCTCCTGGCTCCTTGGGGTATGAGTTTATATGGGGTAGCTAGACAATAGCTCTGGACAGTTTTTCCTTATAGGCCCCCAAAGCACTTATAATGAGTTGTACCCAAGGATATGCTTTTCAAGTATGTCGGGCTTGGACCATCCTCAAATTGCTATTAAAAGTCTACCTGTCTTGGCTTCCAATCAGGCATCTGAAGAAAAGAAAGGATAATAGGAATGGAGTGTTTGAATTTAGATTTTTTCAATTATGGCTCCTGGTTTTAAGGGTTCCCGAGTTTTGATGACCAGTTCTTATTTTTCACCCAAGGACTGACATCAAAATAGTTGAGGGAGGACTTCCTTGGTGGTGCGGTGCTAAGATTCCGCACTTCCACTACAGGGGA
This sequence comes from Hippopotamus amphibius kiboko, assembly GCF_030028045.1. Lineage (NCBI taxonomy): Eukaryota > Metazoa > Chordata > Mammalia > Artiodactyla > Hippopotamidae > Hippopotamus > Hippopotamus amphibius. Next base: position 120,410,608 of record NC_080187.1, on the reverse strand, counting down.
TGCAGGTTCGATCCCTGGTTGGGGAACTAAGATCCCACATGCTGTGTGGTGCAGCCAGAAAAAAAAAAGAAGTTGAGAGAGGGGAGGCACCCAGGCATGTACTATAGGATGGAACTGTCAAGAAAAATATGCCTCATCCTGTTCCCAGCTGACATAGCTGCAACCCTTGGAAACCCAGCCAGGCACAGGGCTACCTCACCCGCACCCCTCTTGAGTTTGTGTCACCTCTTGCAGCATCCAACAGCATACATTTTATCTTTTGTGCAGTCATTCGTTTGTTATTCATTCAATAAACAGAGCTTACTATGTACCAGGCCCTATGATGTGCCCTAATGACAGAGATGATCGCTCTGCCTGGGTACATATTGTTTTCAGTGTCAGACGATAGCATTTCCTTATTAATGCTTTCAGCAATCACTTATCAAGTGCTACTGTGTTTTATTTTTATCTTTTTTATAATGATAAAGGGTTCAACTCAACAAGAGGATATAACATTTGTAAATACTTATGCAACTGGTTTCTTATTGTAGATGAGGTTTAGTGCTCTTACACCAGTATCTTCTCTCCTTCCCTTCTCCCATCGCTACTGTGTTTTAGATGTTATGATACAAAATGAAAAGATCCATTCTCTTGTCTCTAAGAACTCATTTTCCAGTGGGAGAGAGACATATCTAAACAAATAAGAAGAGTAAAGTGCCAATGATGTCATCATAGGGTGCAGAAGTGCTCACTGCTGCTGGGGGATGAAAAAAAGTTTCATAAAAGAGGAAACTTTGAGCAGAATTCTGAAAGATGTGTCCATTCATCAGACCCACATGGGATACAGAGAAATGCAGGAAAAGAGAACCATGTCGACAAAGGTGGGGGATGTCAAATGGAGTGGTATGTTTGGGGACACTGCAGGCAATTCCACAGGATTAGAGCTGAGGTTGAAGATGGGTTTTGGTGAAAGAGAAAGCTTGAGACGTGAGCTGTAGAGCATCTTGAACCCCATGCTGAGGAGTCTAGATTCTATCAAAGAAGGAAGTGACATAGTCTGATTTTAATTTCATTTATTTATTCAGACAGCTACCTAGATATAGTCTAGTTAATTTTTATTGGAGGATAGTTGCTTTACAATGTTGTCTTAGTTTCTGCTGTACAACAAATGAATCGGCTGTATGTATACATAGATCCCCTTTTCTGGATTTCCTTCCCATTTAGGTCACTACAGAACACTGAGTAGAGTTCTCTGTGCTAGACAGTCGGTTCTCATTAGTTATCTATTTTATACATAGTAGTGTATATTTGTCAGTCGCAGTCTCCCAATTCATCCCACCCCTCCCCTTCCCCACTTGGTATCCATGTATTTCTTCTCTACGTCTGTGTCTCTGCTTCTGCTTTGCAAATAAGCGCATCGGTGTCATTTTTCTAAATTCCACATGAGAGGTATTGTACGCTATTTGTTTTCCTCTTTCTGAGTCACTTCACTCTGTATGACAGTCTCTAGGCCCATCCACGTCTCTGCAGATGGCACAATTTCATTCTTTTTTTATGGCTCATTTTCCTTTGTATATGAGTACCACATCTTCTTTATCCATTCCTCTTTTGATGGATATGTAGGTTGCTTCCATTTAGGTTTGCTCCCTCTGCTGATTTCTGTGGTGTAGATACTCCCATCATGGTTGGCTTCCAGCTACTGATGTGCCATCACTGAATGCAGAGCTGGGAATGGACACTATCTCACCGACCTGTGAGTCAGTGAGAGGAAGGGCCAGCATACCAGTGGACATGGAGGAATCAAGGTGTCTCTAAATTCTGCCTCAAGGAAATTGGGAGAAGGTGAAGCCATTAATTTAGGGAATATAGGAAGAGGAGGATCATTTGGAATGGGATAAGGAGGCAGAGATAAAATGTTTAGATTATAATAAACTTTAAGTCCCAAGAAGAGATTTCCAGTAAGCTGTGGACAATGAGATCTGGAGCTCCAGAGAGGGGTCCAGGTTAGACAGATCAACTCAGGAGGCATCGACCTAGAGTTGGTAGTTACAACTCCAAGGTCATCCAAGGACAAGTTTGGAACAAGAAGAGAAAGAGAGGAAGTGGCCAAGCCCTGACACCTGAGGGGTGGTAGCAACAGCCAGCAGCATGCTGGCAATGAACAGTGGTTGGAAAGGACCAGAAGAAGGGTTAGAAATGGTGGGGAGGAGAGACTTCTCCATGAACTGAGAGATTAAGGGAGTCATATGTCCTAGAAGGTTCAAGTAAGAATACTGAAGGAAGACATTGTATTTGTCATGAGGGCACCATTGGTGGCCTTCTCCCGAGAGCTTTTTGTGGGGTGCTGTGAGCAGAAGCTCAACTATCCTCCATTAAAAGCACATGAGAACCAAGCGTGAAAGTTGTTCTTTCAGGCTGATGAAACACTAACACTGTACATTCTTCCCATGGGGCTTCAGGGGGCTTCATAGCCCATTTAATGAGTCCTACCCTGAGCATCCCTTGTCACCTCCTCTCAGCTACCTGCGTTTCTACCCTAAAGAGAATCTGAGAAAAGTTGCCCGGGTTCTTGATAGAGTTCCAGAAGGGCTTGTGAGATCTTCCATGCCAGTGGAAGGAATGGGAGTCAGCACCAGCCAAACAGACCCATCCAGGGCTGGATTCTAAGGGGCTGGGGTTCCATTAGGGTAATAGGAAGGCTTAGAGGCTGCTTTGCAGCTAAAGCCCACTCGGGAGTGGCAGGAGTCAAGTGCTGCTGAGACCAAGTATAAACATCCAGTGCAGATGGCTTGGGGCAGACACCTGGCATGGCACCAAGACTTAGAGTCATGGCAGGGGTACAGCTGGAATTAAGGCAGGACACGAGCAGGCAGAGTGCAGAGGCAATTGCTGTAAACAGCCTTGGGCACCAGAGCTGGCCTTTCCTGGGTAGGGCAGGCTGGCTCCGAGGCCAGAGGGAGGACTTCCAGAAGAAAATCTTTTCATTTTCTGGGAGAGCCCAAAGATGTGGCATTTCTCATACCCAGCATAGCGGGAGAGTGAAGGGATGGGTTAGTACCCTCACACTGCCCCACAGCCCCTCCAGGAGGATGCCATCAATGCCTGGCCACTCTCTGTCTCATTTGGTGTCCAGTGTGGCAGTTTGGGGGCATAGCCAGATGCAGGAGGAGGCAGTCATCTCAAATCAGACCAGTTTCTTGCCCAAGAACTGTGTCAACAATTGCTAAAGGAACTTGTCAAGGCAGCAAACACAAGAAAAGGAAAAGACGTACAAAAACAAACCCCGCACAATTCAGAAAATGGTAATAGGAATGTACATGTCAATAATTTCCTTAAATGTAAATGAATGAAACATTCCAACCAAAAGACACAGACTGGCTAAATGGATACAAAACAAGACCCTTATATATGCCGTCTACAAGAAACCCACTTCAAACCTAGGGACACATATAGACTGAAACTCTATATGGAATGGGGAAGGAAAAAGAGATTCCATACAAAAGGAAGCCAAAAGAAAGCGGAAGTAGTAATACTTACATCAGAAAAATTAGACTTTAAAGTAGAGACTATTACAAGAGACAAGGAAAGACACTACATAATGATCAAGGGAAAAATCCAAAAGGAAGATATAACAGTTGTAAATATCTATGCACCCAACATAGGAGCACCTCAACACATAAGGCAAATGCTAACAGCCATAAAAGGGGACATCGACAGTAACACAATAATAGGAGGAGACTTTAACACCCCACTTACACCAACAGACAGATCATCCAAACAGAAAATAAACAAGGAAATACAAGCTTTAAATGACACATTAGACCATTTTGACTTAATTGATATTTATAGGACATTCCACCCAAACACTACAGAATACACTTTCTTCTCAAGTGCACACAGAACATTCTGCAGGTAGATCACATCTTGGGTCACAAGTCAAGCCTTGGTAAATTCAAGAAAATTGAAATCATATCAAGAATCTTCTCAAACACAAGACCATGAAACTAGATATCAATTACAGGAAAAAAAGGGTAAAATAATAGAAACACATGGAGGCTAAACAATACACTATTAAACAACCAAGAAATCACTGAAGAAATCAAAGAGGAAATCAAAAAATGCCTAGAAAAAAAATGACAATGAAAACACAATGACCCAAAACCTGTGAGATGCAGCAAAAGCAGTTCTAAGAGGCAAGTTTATAGCAATACAATCCTATCTCAAGAAACAAGAAAAACCTCACATACACAACCTAACCTTACACCTAAAATAATTAGAGAAAGAACAAAAACACCCCAGAGTGAGCAGAAGGAAAGAAATCATAAAGATCAGATCAGAAATAAATGAAAAAGAAATGAAGGAAACCATAGCAAAGATCGATAAAACTAAAAGCTGGTTCTTTGAGAAGATAAAATTGATAAATCGTTAGACTCATCAGGAAAAAAAGGGAGAAGACGCAGATCAATAGAATTAGAAATGACAAAGGAGAAGTAACAACTGACACCGCAGAAGTACAAAAGATCACGAGCGACTACTACAAGCAACTATATGCCAATAAATTGGATATGCTGGAAGAAATGGATAAATTCTTAGAAAAGTACAATCTTGCAAGACTGAACCAGGAAGAAATAGAAAATATGAACAGACCAAATACAAGCCCTGAAATTGAGACAGTGATTAAAAATCTCCCAACACACAAAAGCCCAGGGCCAGATGGATTCACAGGTGAATTCTATCAAACATTTAGAGAAGAGCTAACACCTGTCTGAAACTCTTCCAAAATACAGCAGAAGGAACACTCCCAAACTCATTCTACAAGGCCACCATCACCTTGATACCAAAACGAGACAAAGATGTCAAAAAAAATTACAGGCCAATATCACTGATGAATATAGATGTGAAAATCCTCAATGAAATACTAGCCAACAGAATCCAACAACACATTAAAAAGATCACACACCATGATCATGTGGGGTTTATCCTTGGAATGCAATGATTCTTCCATATACTCAAACCAATGAATGTGATACATCATATTAACAGATTGAAGGGTAAAAAGTATATGATCATCTCAACAGATGCAGAAAAAGCTTTTAACAAAATTCAATATCCGTTTATGATAAAAACTCTGCAGAAAGTGGGCATAGAAGGAACTTACCTCAACGTAATAAAAGCCATACATGACAAACCAACAGTCGACATCATTCTAAATGGTGAAAAACTGAAAGCATTCCCTCTAAGAACAGGAACAAGACAAGGGTGCCCACTCTGAGCACTATTATTCAACATAGCTTTGGAAGTGTTAGCTGCAGCAATCAGAGAAGAAAACGAAATAAAAGGAATCCAAATTGGAAAAGAAGAATTAAAATTGTCACTCTTTGCAGATGATATGTTATACATAGAAAACCCTAAAGATGCTACCAGAAAACTGCTAGCACTAATCAATGAATTTATTAAAGTAGCAGGATTCAAAACTAATGCAGAGAAATCTCTTGCATTCCTATACACTAACAATGAAAGAGCAGAAAGAGAAATTAAGGAAACACTCCCATTTAGCATTTCAACAAAAAGAATAAAACACCTAGGAATAAACCTGCCTAAAGAGGCAAAAGACCTGTACACAGAAAAGTATAAGACACTGATGAAAGAAATCAAAGATGATACAAACAGTTGGAGGGATATCCCATGTTCTCGGAATGGAAGAATCAACATTGTGAAAATGACTATCCTACCCAGAGCACTTTACAGATTCAACACAATCCCTATCAAATTACCAATGACATTTTTCACAGAACTAGAACAAGAAACCTTATGATTTGTATGGAAATGTAAAAGACCCTGAATAGCCACAGCAATCTTGAGAAGGGAAGATGGAGTTGGTGGAATTAGGCTTCCTGACTTCAAACTATACTACAAGGCCACAGTGATCAAGACAGTATGGTACTGGCACAAAAATAGAAAGGAAGATCAATGGAACAGAATAGAGAAATCAGAGAAAAACCCAAGCACAGATGGGCAGCTTATCTTTGACAAAGGAGGCAAGAATATACAATGGAAAAAAGACAGCCTCTTCAATAAGTGGTGCTGGGAAAATTGGACAGCTACATGGAAAAGAATGCAATTAGAACACTTCCTAACACCATACACAAAAATAAACTCCAAATGGATTGAAGACCTACATGTAAGGGCAGACACTATAAAACTCCTCGAGGAAAACATAGGCAGAACACTCTATGACATACATCGAAGCAAGATCCTTTTTAACCCACCTCCTAGAATAATGGAAATAAAATCAAAAATAAACAAATGGGACCTAATGAAACTTAAAAGTTTTTGCACAGCAAAGGAATCCATAAACAAGACAAGAAGGCAGCCCTCAGAATGGGAGAAAATACTTGCCAATGAAGCAATGGACAAAGGATTAATCTCCAAAATACAAGCAACTCATACAGCTTAATACCAAAAAAGCAAATAACCCAATCAACGAATGGGCAGAAGGCCTAAATATACATTTCTCCAAAGAAGACATACAGATGGCCAACAAACACATGAACAGATGCTCAACATCACTAATTATTAGAGAAATGCAGGGCAAAGCCACACACCGGTCAGAATGGCCATCATCAAAAAATCTAGAGACAGTAAATGTTGGAGAGGGTGTGGAGAAAAAGGAACTCTCCTGCACTGTTGGTGGGATTGTAAGCTGGTACAGCCACTATGGAAAACAGTTTGGAGGTTCCTTAGAAAACTAAAAATAGAGCTACCATATGACCCAGTAATCCCACTACTGGGCATATACCCAGAGAAAACCATGATCCAAAAAGAAACAAGTAGCATAATGTTCCTTGCAGCACTACTTAACAATAGCCAGGACATGGAAACAACCTAGATGCCCATCAACAGATGAATGGATAAAGAAGGTGTGGCACATATATACAATGGAATATTACTCAGCCATAAAAAGGAATGAAATTGAACTATATGTCATGAGGTGGATAGACCTAGAGACTGTCATACAGAGTGAAGTAAGTGAGAAAGAGAAAAACAAACACTGTATGCTAACACATATATATGGAATCTGCAGAAATGGTACTGATGATTCCAGTGACAAGCAAGAGTGGAGATACAGAAGTAGAGAATGGACTTGAGGACATGGGGCTGGGGTGAGGGGCAAAGGGGAAGCTGGAATGAGGTGAGAGAGTAGCATAGACATATTTACACTACCAGCTGTAAAATAGATAGCTAGTGGGAAGTTGCTGTATAACAAAAGGAGATGAAGTTCATGGGAGATGCCTTGGGAGGCCGGGACGGGGAGGGTGGGGGGGAGTCGCGGGATGGAAGGGATATGGGTATATGTGTGTAGATGCAGCTGGTTCACTTTGGTGTAGCTCAGAGATGGGTACAAGAGTGTAAAGCGAATATATTCCAATAAGGAGTTTAAAAAATATATTCCATTGTATATATGTGCCACATCTTCTTTATCCATTCATCTGTTGATGGGCATTTAGGTTGCTTCTATGCCCTGGCTATTGTAAATAGTGCTGCAATGAATATTGTGGTACATGGATCTTCTTGAATTATGGTTTTCTCAGGGTATATGCCCAGTAGTGGGATTACTGGGTCATATGGTAGTTCTAGTTTTAGTGTTTTGAGGAACCTCCATACTGTTGTCCTTAGTGGCTGTATCAATTTACATTCCCAGCGACAGTGCAGGAGGGTTCCCTTTTCTCCACACCCTCTCCAGCATTTATTATTTGCAGATTTTTTGATGATGGCCATTCTGACTCGTGTGAAGGTGATACCTCGTTTTGGTTTTGATTTGCATTTCTCTAATGATTAGTGATGTTGAGCATCTTTTCATGTGCCTCTTGGCCATCTGTATGTCTTCTTTGGAGAAATGTCTATTTAGGACTTCCATGCTGGGCAATAGAGTTATTAAAAACCAATTTCCACTCTCACTTAGCAGCATGTCTTGCCACTGCTAGACATTTGAAATTGTGTAATTCTGATGGGTATGAAGTGGTATCTAATTATTGCTTTCATTTTGTCATGCAGAGGTTTTAAATTCTCATTACTCACATTTATCAGTCTTTTATTGCTTGAGCTTTTAAATTGATTCCTCAGAAATCTATAATATCCTTCTGTTCCCAAAGTGCCAAAAGATGTAAAGTTTTGCTTTTTGCATTGAGGTCCTTAAATCACCCGAAAATTATATCTTTTGTTTGCTGTGAAGTAGGAATCAAACTCTTGCCACCACGATACCATGAGAGTTAGTTGTCCCAGTCCCATTCATTGACTAGTCTATCATTTCCCTAACAGTTTGTGATGTCATTTCTGTCACACATGAGCTTTATTTAGGTATTTCCTTATTGATTTTGTTGTAAAATATACATAACATAAAATTTTGTATTTATTCATTTTAAGTGTGGAGGTTAGCGGCACAAATTACTTTCACAATGCTCTGCAAACATCACCATTATACTACTTATTTCTCAAACTTTTCCATTTCCCCAAACACAAGTTTTATCCTAATTAAGCAATAATTTGTCATTTTGCTTCACCTCTGTCCCTGATAAACTCTGGTCTACTTTGTGTCTCTATGAATTTGCCCCTTCTATATGTTTTCTATAAGTAGAATCATACAATATTTGCTTCTTTTTGTCTGGCTAATTTCATTTAGCATAATATCTCCATGTTTCATCCATGTTATAGCATGTGTCAGAATTGCAGCCCTTTTTAAGGTAAAAGAATGGACAAATAGATCCATGGAATATAATAAACAGCCCAGAAGCCCACAGTGGAGCAAAGATGGTCTCTTCAACAAATGGTGCCAGAACAACTGGACATCCACATGCAAAAATATGAACCTAGCCACTCTTTATGAAAATTAATTTAAAATGGGTTATAGACCTAAATGCAAAACTACAACATAGGAGAGAATTTCAATGACCTTGAGTTTGGTCACTTTACCCCTTGGAGTATTAATAAGTCATCATAAAATTACTGCCCTCCACATTTTTTGTTTTTTTGTTTTTTTTCTAGAATGCCTGGTTCATTATAAGCAGTGTAAGAATTGTTTTAAATATAAATAAATTTCAAAACCAAACTTATAGTAGACCCTGAATATCGTGGAGGCAGGCTTTTATCTGGAGGTTAAAAATCACGTTTCCATGTGAAAAATGTCAAAAACAAAGGACTTGCAATTGTCATTTTCTCTATTATCTTATTTTTGGGTATCCATTTCTGTTTGGTATATATAAATGGTAAAACGTTTATAAGATTTGCTGTAGGTGAACTTGTTCAATATAAAATATGGGTGACCATAAATTCTGGAAACATTGACAATGTTTGTAAAATAGACAGAGGGACTTCCCTCTTACCCAGTGGGTAAGGCTGTATGCTCCCAATGCAGGTGGCCCGGGTTTGATCCCTAGTCAGTGAGCTAGATCCCACACACGTGCCACAACTAAGAAGCCCACACGCTACAATGAAAAGATCCCACATGCTGCACCAAAGATCCCTCATGCCTCAACTAAGAACCAGAGCAGCCTAAGTAAATAAGGAAATAGATAAACAAACAAACAAACAAAAGAGCAGTTTAAAATAGATAGAATCCCCTTGATTGTTTCATGTAGGGTAAAGGTGCACGTTTATGCCATGGACATTGGATGCACAGATCGTGTGAGGCAGCGTATGACAGATGCACGTGCAGTGACGGGTGGGAGCGCTGCTTTACTGCACATTGTTCATGGCAGCTCTGCACAGCTTCCTCAACTGTGAATTGTAGTGAGCAACCCACATCCACATGGCATCACAATAAACTATTTATCATGGATATTCATCTATGTTTTCAGCTTTCAGTTCAACTTAAATTCAATGGACTGAATAATAATCAGTCTAATTCTGTTACAACAGTCAATTAAAAAGGAAAAAGTACACTTTGTAAAGCATTTCCTGTATGGCATTTTTCCTAATTCGTCCCATTTTGTTATGATCATGAGACTTACCTGCATAACTTTCACTGCAAAAAACACCCCCCCCCCCCATAGAACCCTACAGGACACCAACGACCACATTCCCTCATGCTGCGATTCAATGAGACTGTAAGGAAGTAGGGTAGAAAGTTAGTTATAAATTTGTAAAACCATGGAGAATATAAGAAGGGAACTTTTTGTTGAAATAAATGGGCCAAAAGAGCTATATGTCAGCTGTGCTTCTCTTAGAGGAAAGACTGTGGCACTGTCATCCTAATGGATAATCTGACTTAACCAATGATAAACATTTGACAGCCATCATTAAGGTAGATTTTTACAGGGCAAGGAAAACTAGCTGCTTCTGAGCAATGAGAAATATGTATGTAGTATCACTAAAATGCCCACTTTGGAAAGGGCTGAATATACGATGTGAGGATTTTGATGACTGATGTACACTTTGTGTAAATTAATGTACACTTTGATCATTGATGTACACTTTGATTCATATGTACACGTTCTTCAAATCAGATGTGAAGAAGTCCCTCCTGGTAATTTTATAAGGCCAGGTGTACATATCAAGTGTAGGTTAAAAGATATCTTTTGAAAGACTCCACACTATTTGAAGCAAAGTGTTCTTATTTAGGCCTATAAGGAATCTAAAATGGAGGCTGCCTGAGTCTTGGAAATTGTACACTTTCAAAGAAGCATTGAAAAGATGAATCCCCCTAAGCAGTTCATCATTTTAAGCTATGTTATCTGGACATTAGGACTTTGTCATATCTTGGAACTATGCATAATACCATTTGAGGGCATTACCACATTTTAAGGGGGAAAAAAAGCATGTTTTTGCCAGAGGGCCAAAAAGGAATACTGCCAGATACAGGATTCATTTGAAACATCTTCACATACTTTTGAGCCCCTTTCATTTAAAAAGAAAACAAAACCCACACATCTGACCCAAGCTGTGATGTGCAATACAATGTATCAGTTGCACAGCCCCCTGGGAGGTGGGTGAGAGCCAACAGGCCTTTTTGCTGGTTTATTTTATTCCTAGAGCCCACTTGCTGCTGGCCTTTACCTTGTTTCCAAAGTAAAGAAATATATGGTCTTGGGTTCAGATCTTTTCCTCAAGGAAATAAAAACACTATGATATTGACACCTTCTGACTGGAAGAGGGCTAACATGGGACAAATAAGATATTTTCTCCCACTAGAGGTTGGCAGTATTTTGCTCATATTTAAAGTTTGTGATTCTCTAACCTGTGGGTCAGAGCTCAAGCTAGTGAAGACCTGCAGAGGAAAGACCTTTGCCAAAGGACCAAAGAGCATGAGCATTTCTGCAAGCAGAGAACCCATTTGGGGCAAGGCTGACAGGGTCTGGGGGCCTTGGAGTTCTGGGGGATCAGGGCAAGGTCACTGGTCCTTCTCCTGTGCTGCCAGTGTGTTATGTGACATCAGAGCTACCACGAAGGACCTATCCGTGGGTGGACACTCAGATCATAAGGAAAGCCTGTGAGACCTCTGTGGGTGGTCTCAGATAGAGGTTTCTGAGGGATGAACTGAGAGGTCTCTGGGTGAGATTTCTCACTGTTGGTCTGTAGGTGGTCCCCGTGTGGGGTGACTGTGGGTTCCTATGTGGGGACTCTTAGCAGGGGGCCCACCATTGTTGGCCTTAACTGCCCCTCATGGCAGCAGAAGAGCAAAGGGACTTGCCCCTCCCTGTTCCTTGCTGTTCTGTCAGGTCCCTTCTGTGCCACTTCCCTGACAGGCACATGGGGGGTCCAGCTCCCCCACCCCAGCCCTCCCCTCTCGGTGCCCCTGAGAGGACCCGGCAGCAGCCAGGCTCAGGGTCCCCGCTCTGCGCCGCCCTCTCCTGAGCTGCGGAGGGCGCTCTGTGCCCTGGGTCCCACCCCTCCCAGGGGCCCTGGCTGTGCCCCCACTGCTGTGCCCACCCTGGAGGATGGGGCCCAGAGAGGGGACCTGGCTCCAGGGAGAAACGGCGGCAGGAGCAGACCTCTGTCCAGTGCCCCCCCCAAACTCAAGTCTTGGTCCTCCATGTTCGGGTCTTGACAGGCATGGGGGCAGGGCCATCCCTGCTGCCCCTGGATCAGGGCCCCTCCTGGAGCAGGACTCTCCCCCTCGGGACTGAGTGGTGCACAGAGCCCCGCATCTCTCTAGAGAATTGCTCCTGTCTCCCCACTTTCCCTTGTGGACGGGGCCGTGGAGGCAAGCTGACAGCACCCTCATTCCCTACAGGTCACTTCCCGGCCTCTGGGGGACGCATCCTGTCTGCTGGCCTCTTTCCTCGCCAGGCTCTGGGGTGAGCAAGGCTGATAGCAGGGAAGACGTGCTACGACCCCAGCACCGTCCCTGGGCCTGTAATGTCCCACCTGCCCCCTGGGAGCCTCCTTGGGCCACGTGTGTAGGTAAAGGTCACAGACCACGAGTCTGTTCCCAGATCCCAGTCCTGTGAGAGCTGATGACATACACTGTGGAGAAGTGACCCTTCCCTGCTTGGAGGCTCTGCTGCTCTGGGAGCCTGGCCCTCTGTGGAAGGCCCCAGGTGGCTGCCCTGTGTCTGGGCTCTGGGAGCTGGAGTAGTGGGGAGACTCGGGTGGGGCCACCATGAGCCACCAGGCCCCTAACTTCTTTCCTCTGGGCCTGTAGACAGTGGTGGGACCCCAGGGGCTTCTTGGTCACTGCACCGCTTATGGGCACCTCTGCCACTTGCCTCCTTCCCCTGCATCCCACCCTAGGGGCACATGTCAGTGAGGTGCGTGCACACACAGTCACGCCCCTGCTCTCTCCCCAGGCGGGAGGTGGGCACCGTGAACAGGGCTGTCCTCTCCTCCGGGGCAGGGATAGACCGGCCCTTGGGGGCCTCTATACTCCCCACCTCACACCCTCAGCGCTGGGACTGCATGGTCCCCATCCTCCCCACTGCTCCAGGGAGAGAGAGGCAGAGGGAGGGTGACATTCCCGGCCCGTCTCAATCCCAGCTCCATGGGGAGAGGAGGGGCTTTCAGGGCAGACATCAGCTATCCCCACTGAGACATGCGGGCAGGCTTTCTCCCACCTCTGGACTTGGGGTCAGCACTGCCCCCAAACTCCCCTCCTTGTTCTGACAGATGACCTTGTCTCTGACACTTTCTGGAGCCTGAGGGCAATGTCAGCCTCTGCAAAGCCCTCCCCTAGCAGCCACACAAGTTCAAGGTAGAGAGAGAGCAGGAGAGGACTGAGCCAGATCCTGAGAGGAGGGTCTTTATGTTTAGTTCACCTTGATGCGTCCTGAATGCTGTTACTTGTTTCTGTAGTGCTGGTATTTTGGAAACTTGAGGTGCAGTGAGGGAATTGGGGTGAGGGTGAGTATTCCACGCTGGGATACTCAACCTCCCTCCCATCCCATCTGGAAGCCAAAGCAGGCACCTGGGATGAGTGGACCCTGATCCCGTCCCTTCCCCACAGCAGGGCACGGACAGAGGTCACCATGTCTCATGAAAAAAGAACATGTATTTCAGGAAACAATAAAGATTGTGCTGGGAAGAACCCATTAGCACAGAGAAGATGTGCTAACATGAGAGAACAAAGTTTTTTTTCTGCAGGGTATGCATTTTTTCTTGGAGAAGCATTTTCGTACCAGGAAAGCTGTGACAGACATGTTCTGATTGAGCGGAAGAGGTGTATTTGTCCAGGACACAGTGCCCTGGTCAGTGAAGGGGACGGCCCGGGACCTGTGCCACTCTTGCTCCATGCTGGCAGGCCCTCCCTGGGGGGGGACCTGGCTCCCTGGGGGGGAAGGCCCACTTGCTGTCCCTGGGACGGGTCCACTCCCTCTTTTGAGGACAGCTGTGGCCCATGGGGGTAGCTTGGTGATCGTGGGCTCTGTCTCTCATCACTCTCCTTTGCTCTTGCCAGGAGAGAAACCTATGGTAGCAGGAGTGCGAACCTAATGGGGCCCGGAGTTCCCCTTTGCACCAATGTAACTGGGAGGCATGAAGTCCATGGTGAAGTGCCACCGTCTCCCCTGCCATCCGTCCAACAGCTGTCATGAGAGCCTGGGCCTCAGCAGCCCTGCTATCCTTAGACAACCTGCTTCTGACGGGTGCCTGGCTCTGGGCAGCGGCTGCTGCAGGCTTGCCATTTTGTGGGGACGCGTCTGGTCCTTTGCCTTGATTGGGGAACATCCACTGCAGAAGGTGCTTAATCCTTTGTCTGAAGTGGCTTTCTGAAGGAACCTGGCCGTTCTTCATGATTAACTGGTGGAAGTTGCTTCCTAGGGACTCTGCGGATTCCTTTTTCTGGCCAGGGTGGATCATCCCACGGGCCTGGTAGGCCCTCCGTTCTGCCAACCCTTTTTCATGCTGTCCTAGTTTGGGCTTCCTGTAATTCTCGCTCCCATCAGTGGGGGCAGACTTCCTGCTCTGGCTCTTATATTGGGGCTGCCGTCTCAGGTCCTCCTGCTGCCCCTGGCTGCTCTCTCCACTGGATGTAAGAGGAGAGACTATCTGGGAAATGGACGTGTCTTCACTGGACAAGGTCTGGGAACAGGGCCGAAATTCCTGAGAAGCCAAGATGTCTGCGGCAAGGAACATGTCTGAGCGACAGTCTTTGAGAAGCGTGTCTGTGGCACAGTCGTGAAGGATCACGCCAGTTTCATAGTCATGAAGCAGCACGCCGGTGGCCCGGCCTGGAGCTTGTTTCTGCCGGTCTGTGAGCCCTTGGACCTCAAGTTTACGAAACTGTGCCTGAGTATAGGTCTTCTGGATTTGAGGCAAAAGGCTTTATATTTGACGAGAGGCTTATATTGGCCCTTGGAGACCGTGAGCTCCTCCAATCCTTAATGATTTGGGATTTGATGAGCATACTCGGTTCAAAGGTGGCTTTCGAAGCAGGGTCCCCCTCCACGGCCTCTTGGGCCCTGGCAGATTGGGACCCTGCATTGAGATCCACCACAGTCACGCTAGAGCAGGAATCCGGGGAGGCCCGTCCCCCAGCCTCCTCCTGTGGCTCCTTCCTGGCCATTGCTGGACGTGGACTGGGCTCCAGGCTGTCTTTGTGAGTCCCCACGACAAACCCATTATGCCAGATTCTGCCCACAAACTTGTAGGTGGGGGTCTGAGATGGTGGCTTGTCCTCCTGTCAAGTCACAGGGGCCTCTGAGGGTTTATGGACGTTGCCAGGTGGCAGTCCTCCCAGGCCCCCCTGGGTTTCCTCACTTGCCCATGAGGGGACAGGGAAGGGACTCTCCAGGGGGGGAACTGCCTCTGTTGTTATCACTTTCTCTCCTGGATGGGGCTGAGGAGGATTTTGCAAGGCTTCAGTTAACTGGGCTTTTGGGTGGGCCATAGATTCACAGGTGGCTTTCAAGGTGGCCCCTGGAAGGGGTATGGGGTGAGCCTTTTCAACTTCAAGGTACATAGGAACTTGAGGACCTTGAGGGTTAGGCTCCACCTGTGCCTCACCCGAAACCTTATAAGATGTGCCTCCAGCTCCTGTTGAATATAAGGACTGAGGAGAAGAGACCCATGGGAGGTGTCCATGGAGGCTCCCCCATCCTGAGAGGAGGCTGCATCTTCTGTTTGCTTATGAGCATGTGACTCTCCAGGAAGGTCTAAGACATGGGTAGCAGCGAGCCCTGGATGGTGGACATGTGCACAGTTCTGACTCTCCTGGGTCTGCTCTGCCTTCCTGCCCACAGGGACTCCCGAGCCTTCTTCTGGAGGCTTCCTGCCTGGGCCCAATTCTCTTTCTGACTCAGGCTTCACTCTTGGAACCTTTTCTAGGGGGCTGGCTGAGGCCATGTACAGATCTTTTAGGATCCTCCCCACACTCTGCCCTACAGCCTGGCTCAGGTCTTTTCCTCCCGGGATCCTTGCTGGGCACCTGGCCCCCATCTTCTGTGCATCCTGGCTGCTTTTGCCTGTACCTGCCAAGGGCCTTGAGGGCCCCTTTTTGTCCTGTGCCTGACAAGGCCTTGAGATTTCATCCTGAGGCTGCATCAGTGTCTGAGATGCTTGGATTCTGCAGGGTAGGCCACTTTGTTGCTGCATGAGTCTTTTTGGAATGTGGCACTTCAATTTCTCCTGAACCTCAGGGCTCAGCAAATCCCCAGGAAGGATGGAGGGAGAGTTCTGGGCCTGGAAAGATCTATTCTCCTTGGACAGGTTGGGAGTGACTTGGCTAAAGACTTCCTGAGATCTTTTCACCATAGAAGGTAAAGTTCTCCCACTTCCTATTTTCTTTTTCAAGAAGTGATTTTCCAGATCATGAAATGTTTTGGGGAAGCAAGATTGTGCCTTATTTTGAATGGTAGGGCAAGATATGTCACGGGACCCAATCTGGGATTGAGAAAAAAACTAGACTGATTGAGAAAGAGAGTGTGAGCTGGGCAGTGGTTTCCAGCTGAGCCTGAGGTGTCAGCTGACACTGAAGAATGGTTGGAGTCAATGGTTGGGGTCAGGCCTGGGTCTCCATGTGAGCCCGAGGTGGTGGTTGAAAGTGAGGCATGGTTGGCGTAAAGGGTTGGGGTTGGGCCTGGGTCTCCATGTGAGCCTGAGGTCGTGGTTGAAAGTGAGGCATGTTGGAGTCGATGATTGGGGTTGGGCCTGGGTCTCCATGTGGGCTTGAGGTGGTGGTTGAAAGTGAGGCATAGTTGGAGTCAAGGTTTGGCCTCAGGCCTGGGTCTCCATGTGGGCTTGAGGTGGTGGTTGAAAGTGAGGCATGGTTGGTGTCAAGGGTTGGGGTTGGGCCTGGGTCTCCATGTGAGCCCAAGGTGGTGGTTGAAAGTGAGGCATGGTTGGTGTCAATGGTTGGGCTCGGGCCTTGCTCTCCATGTGAGCCCGAGGTGGTGGTTGACATTGGGGAATTGTTGGAGTCAAGGATTGAGATGGAGCCTGGGCCCCAGGATGGTTTTAAGGGCTGGGCCAATGATAGTCGTGATGTTACTTTATCTTAAAAATGGAATGGTACCACAGCTGTTCTGGTTTGCCTTTATTCTCCAGAAGTGTTGGTGACCCAAGGTGTCCTGCTTGTCACCCAGAGATTTGATGCTCTTCCCCAAAGAATTAAGGTGGTAGCCTGACTCCTCCTCCTTTTCCTTCTCCTTCCAAAGCTTCAGTTCCAACCTCTTGCTGATGAGTATCTCCAGCAGCTTGTGCACCTCTGGGTTGGCAAAAGAGAGGCTACCAGGCTCTCCCTGCCTGTTTGTGGGGTCTCTCAAAAAAGAGGCCTCTGGTGGGTGGTGGGGAAGGTGCTCTTGCCAGGACTCGAAGTGTGTCAAGGTGGCAGAGCTCCAGGCTTTGGCAGCCACCTGCCCCCGAGACGGGGCTGAAGTGGGACAGCTTGAATGGACAAGGCCTGAGATGGCCGGTCTTGGAGGGGAGCGTGGAGAGGAGGTGGGTGGGATGGTGCCCAGGGGGAGTGTCGTGGAGTCACCCCGAGTGAGGCTCAGCATGGAGCCTGGTGGGGGTGGGGCAGAGGAGGCTGTGGGAAGTGGAGGGCAGGGCCCTGCATCTGGGGGGCATGGCGGGGAAGGGGAAAGAGCCAGTGGCCGGGGTGAAAGGCTGTCCAGGGGAAGGAAAGGCTCAGGTGGGTGAGAGGACCTCAGGGATACGTGTGTATGAACAGAACCTGAGGAGGTCACTGAGCCTGGAGAAAGGCTGGAGGCCTGAGGTAGTGGCCGCTCGGTCAGAGGAGCCGGGGACATGGCGGGAGCAGCCTCTCCCCTGCATGGCTGGTGGGCTGCAGTGGCCGCTGCTTTGCACACCTCGCCGGGGTTCTTGACAGGAGAGCTGATGAAAGTGGCCCTTGTCCGGGAGCCTCCCCAGGTGGCTGCAGGAGACACGAGGCACAAGCTGCAGCCAGGAGGGCTGGGCCGGCCAGGCAGGGGTGGGCGCCTGCAGCTGACCGCCCTCCAGGGCCCCCATGCTGACTTCACAGTGCTCCTGCGGTCCCTATCCCCAGGGCTTTAGCCATACCCTGCCCCCAGGGCTCCCCTCCCCGCTCAGCCCCAGGCTGCCTGCAGCCCTGGCTCACACCATAGGCTCTGGAGGGGAAGAAGAACCCAGGAGAGAAGGGGAAGAGTCTTTACCTGTGCAGAAGTGCCATCAGGTCCTGAACCTCTTCCAGCTCCTCCAGGCAATCTCTGCAAGCTGGAAATCAGCAGACTGGGTCATGGTGGGGAAAACAGGGGCCTAGGGGTCTTAACAGGAGGCTGAGTGCAGGGTCCCTTTAGGGGACGCCATAGGGAGATTGGACCACAAGCACCACCATCCAAGGCCACTTGGTCCCTGACAGTGATGGCTGAGCTCATGAAAGGTTTTCTCATTTACAATGTGCTTCCATATCCATTACCCCTTGCTGCCCTCACAACCTCACTGTGGGGGAGAATGGGCAGGGCTCACCTCACAGAAGAATCTCAGCAAAGTTACACAACTTGTCCACAGTCAGACCTGGAGGTCCCACCTCCCAATCCAGGCGTTTTGGGTCCAGTGCAGCCCACATGCCCCTGCTGGGCCACACCATTTTCCAGCCCCTACATGGCTTTATTCTGCATGTGGAACCTGGGAAATATTTTGGTTCTGCTCTCCTTCCCAGGAGCCTCTGTGGGGGTTCTATTTCCTGAGCAACAGGCCCTGACACTGGCCTCCTCGGAGCCCATAGGGCTGGGCCCTTGGGGCCAGGAGAGGTGGGTGCACACGCGGGTCACACAGGGCCTAATGGCAGAACGTAGCTTTCAAAGCTCCCCTCTGCTTCCTCCTCCTGCTTCTCCCCCTTGGCTCCATTTGATGCTGAGAGACACAAAAATTGAGGACCTGGGACCCTAGTCTCACTCTCCCTCTGTAGACAAGCATCAGACACTCTGTCCATATATAATATGAGTTTCTACGTTTCACTAACAGAGTTCTGTAGTTTTTGTTTCCTTTCACTCATTTTTAAAGCAGATAAAAATAGTCTGTTTTCCTTCTTTGAGGAACATAAAGAAGGATTTTCAATATGAGATTCACTGTGGATTTCTTTCATCACTGTGCTGCTCAGGAAAAACACACATTCTCAGACCTATGGGCCCATCTTGTTACCAAAATAACAGTTCGTGTTCCTGTCGCCCAGTGAGGCTGAACAATACCAGGACATTGCAGCTTGGAACGGAGAAAGGTTTACTACAGGACCATGCAAGGAGGTGGGTGGCTCATACCTGAAAACCTCAAACTCCCTGAAAGCTTTTGGCAAAGCCTGCTTACAGGAAAAGTGAGGGAGGGGTGTGGTTAGTGGTTGCAGACTTCTTGGTGTCAGATCCTTTGTTGTTAAGATCAGGTCGTGGTCAGGTAAGATGTCCCTGTAAATCTCCAACAGACAAATGGTATTCTCTGTTCTGACAAGAAAGGGCAAGGTCCCAAGGCACAAGCTTCAGCCTCCAAAGTCCAGGTCCTGGCTGGAGAGGCAGATCTCAGTTGGTAGCTCCCTCAGGGCCAGGTCCCCACACCCTACCCCCCGTCACTGCTGAGGGAGCTGGGCACCCAGGACCCAACTGGCCCTCAGGATCCTCAGGCCACCCAAATGGCAGGGCCAGGTCCTGCAGGTTGGGTGCCAGGCAGACGGCCACTGTCATCATGTCACAGAGGCGGGGAGAGGGGAGAGGTTCCTTGTCGCCTCCAGGCCTGGGCCTGGCCAGGGGGTGGCCTTGGCAAGGGCTCTGGAGCCCTGCTGGACACAACACCCAGCCTGTTTGCTGGGCTGCCCAGCTCACCTCGCAGGAGGCCGGGCGAGCTATAGGGAGCCAGGTGGAGCAGGCCGTGGTCTTCTCTTACCTCACTCTCCCCCTGAAGACCACCTCTCTGGGGACCATTGGCTGAATCTGACATTGACAGTTGCTCATTGACAGTTGCTTGCTGGGGGAGGGGCCCACTGTGGTGCAACCAGTGGCTGAGCAGGACCTCTAACAAGCTCTAACCCTCCTGCATTAATAGTCTCCCAGCAACCATTGCCTGGTACCTGGGTGCAGGGGAACAGGGAGCAGCAATGGCCAGGGCTAAGGGCTGCCCATGCAGTGCTCTGTTACAATGTGAGCTCCATCAGGTCGGTCTCTGCTTCCTGAGGCCAGGGTTCCCCTCCAGCCCCCACACGAGGATCTCAGGGCCTCAGCACTGCCAGCAGATCAGCCCTCATCCGAGACCCTTGTTCATGGCTGGTGACCCAGTGCTCAGGGGCCTGTCCTCTGGCTGAGATTGAACTCAGTGTCCAGTCCTGGGCCTCTGGTCACTGAGTTTGGGACTTGCCCTGGAGCCCTCGGCCACACCTGGACACCTGGTCTGACATCTTTGGATGGAAATCCTAGTGTTCCCTCTGTCCCCTGCCCAGGCTGGCTTGTCCACAGAGGGAAGATGCTCTGTTCTTTGTTGAGGATAGATGTCCTATTCTTTCCCATCACAGGAGTCTCTCTAGTTGATTCAGAGAAGTGGAAATAATGATAGAAAAGATGAGAGAATCATGTGCTTGTGGGTTGAGGCCAAAGTTTCCTTACCTTCCTGATGTTTCCTAGGAGGTGGTAAGGATGGATTCTTCTGGAGGTAAGGAAGTAACAGGAATAAGATCCCCAGTGCACACAGAAAGGCAAAGATGGTATCAATCACCCAGGAAGTGGAACTGAGTTAAACCAATCATCAAAAGTACTTTTGAGGGTAAAGAGAGGATTCTCCATCCTGTGAATCACACTGCTGCCCTCAGGCAACTGAGCACAGGGTGTGTTCTTGGGGACTGAAATCCTAGGCCCACATCACAGAGCTGTGGTCTGGTCACAAAGGGCTCCTGAGGGTGGGGAGGGAGTTATAGAGGAGGAGCCTGGACATGGCCCCACCCCAACCATCCAATCCCACAACCCCATTCATCTACCTTCTCTGAGCCTTCCCCAACTACCTCCTCCTCCTGGTACACATAGACGTTAGTTAAGTTTTTATTTATTTATTATTTTTGGGGGGGTACACCAAGTTCAATCATCTGTTTTTATACACATATCCCCGTATTCCCTCCCTCCCTCGACTCCCCTCCCACCCTTCCTCGAGTCCCCCCCACCCTCCCCGTCCCAGTCCTCTAAGGCATCTTCCATCCTCAAGTTGAACTCCCTTTGTTATACAGCAACTTCCCACTGGCTATCTACTTTACAGTTGGTAGTATATATATGTCTATGCTACTCTCTCATTTCGTCTCAGCTTCCCCTTCACTGCCTGCCCCCTCCCAAACCTCGAGTTCTCCAGTCCATTCTCTGTATCTGCGTCCTTGTTCTTGTCACTGAGTTCATCAGCACCATTTTTAGATTCTGTATATGTGAGTTAGCATACAATATTTGTCTTTCTCTTTCTGACTTACTTCACTCTGTATGACAGACTCTAGGTCTATCCACCTCATTACATAGAGCTCCATCTCATCCCTTTTTAGAGCTGAGTAATATTCTGTTGTATATATATGCCACATCTTCTTTATCCATTCATTTGTTGATGGGCATTTCGGTTGCTTCCATGTCCTGGCTATTGTAAATAGTGCTGCAATAAACATTATGGTACACGTTTCTTTTGGGATTATGGTTTTCTTTGGGTATATGCCCAGGAGTGGGATTACTGGAGCATAGGGTAGTTCTATTTGTAGTTTTTTAAGGAACCTCCAAATTGTTTTCCATAGTGGCTGTACCAACTTACAGTCCCACCAACAGTGCAGGAGAGTTCCCTTTTCTCCACACCCTCTCCAACATTTGTGGTTTCCAGACTTTGTGATGATGGCCATTCTGATTGGTGTGAGGTGATACCTCATTGTGGCTTTGACTTGCATTTCTCTGATGATGAGTGATGTTGAGCATCTTTTCATGTGTGTGTTGGCCATCTGTATGTCTTCTTTAGAGAAATGTCTATTTAGGTCTTCCGCCCATTTGTGGATTGGGTTATTTGCTTTTCTGGTATTAAGCTTCATGAGCTGCTTGTATATTTTGGAGGTTAATCCTTTGTCCGTTGTTTCATAGGCAATTATTTTTTCCCATTCTGAGGGTTGCCTTTTAGTCTTGTTTATGGTTTCTCTTGCTGTGCAAAAGCTTTTAAGTTTCATGAGATCCCATTTGTTTATTCTTGATTTTATTTCCGTGATTCTAGGAGGTGGGTCACAAAGGATCTTGCTTTGATGGATGTCATAGAGTGTTCTGCCTATGTTTTCCTCTAGGAGTTTTATAGTGTCTGGCCTTCCATGTAGGTCTTTAATCCATTTGGAGTTTATTTTTGTGTATGGTGTTAGGAAGTGTTCTAATTTCATCTTTTACATGTTGCTGTCCAATTTTCCCAGCACCACTTATTGAAGAGGCTGTCTTTTTGCCATTGTATACTCGTGCCTCCTTTGTCAAAGATAAGATGCCCATATGTGTTTGGGCTTACTTCTGAGTTCTCTATTCTATTCCATTGATCTTCCTTTCTATTTTTGTGCCAGTAGCATACTGTCTTGATCACTATGGCCTTGTAGTATAGTTTGAAGTCAGGAAGCCTGATTCCACCAACTCCATTTTTCCTTCTCAAGATTGCTTTGGCTATTCGGGGTCTTTTGCGTTTCCACACAAATTGTAAGATTTCTTGCTCTAGTTCTGTGAAAAATGCCATTGGTAATTTGATCGGGATTGCATTGAATCTGTAAATTGCTTTGGGTAGTACAGACATTTTCACGATGTTGATTCTTCCAATCCAGGAACATGGTATGTCCCTCCATCTGTTTGTGTCATCTTTGATTTCCTTCATCAATGTCTTAAAGTTTTCTGCATACAGATCTTTTGCCTCCTTAGGCAGGTTTATTCCTAGGTATTTGATTCTTTTTGTTGCAATGGTGAATGGGAGAGTTTCCTTAATTTCTCTTTCCGCTCTTTCGTTGTTAGTGTATAGGAATGCAAGAGATTTCTGTGCATTAATTTTGTATCATGCTACTTTACTCAACTCATAAATTAGTGCTAGCAGTTTTCTGGTAGAGTCTTTAGGGTTTTCTATATATAATATCATGTCATCTGCAAAGAGTGACAATTTGACTTCTTCTTTTCCAATTTGGATTCCTTTGATTTCTTTTTCTTCTCTGATTGCTGTGGCTAAAACTTCCAAAACTATGTTGAATAATAATGGTTAGAGTAGACACCCTTGTCTTGTTCCTGTTCTTGGAGGGAATTCTTCCAGTTTTTCCCCATTGAGAACGATGTTGGCTTTTGGTTTTTCATATATGGCTTTTATTATGTTGAGATAATTTCCTTCTATGCCCATTTTCTGGAGAGCTTTTATCATAAATGGATGTTGAACTTTGTCAAAAGCTTTTTCTGCATCTATTGAAATGATCATATGGTTTTTATCCTTCAATTTGTTGATATGATGTATCACATTGATTGATTTGCGTATATTGAAGAATCCTTGCATCCCAGGGATAAACCCCACTTGATCATAGTGTATGATTTTTTTAATGTGCTGTTGGAGTCTGTTAGCTAGTATTTTGTTGAGGATTTTTGCATCTATATTCATCAGTGATATTGGTCTATAATTTTCTTTTTTTGTGACATCTTTGCCTGGTTTTGATATCAGAGTGATGGTGCCCTGTAGAATGAGTTTGGGAGTGTTCCGCCTTCTGCAATATTTTGGAAGAGTTTGAGAAGGATAGGTGTTAACTCTTCACGAAATGTCTGATAGAATTCGGCCGTGAACCCATCTGGTCCTGGGCTTTTGTGTGTTGGGAGATTTTTAATCACTGCCTCAATTTCCGTACTTGTGATTGGTCTGTTCATGGTTTGTATTTCTTCCTGGTTCAGTCTTGGAAGATTGTATTTTTCTAAGAATGTATCCATTTCTTCCAGGTTATCCAATTGATTGGCATATAGTTGCTTGTAGTAGTCTCTCATGGTCTTTTGTATTTCTGAGGTGTCCGTTGTGACTTCTCCTTTTTCATTTCTAATTCTGTTGATTTGCATCTTCTCCCTTTTTTTCTTGATGAGTCTGGCTAATGGTTTATCAATTTTGTTTATCTTCTCAAAGAACCAGATTTTAGTTTTATTTATTTTTCTTATGGTTTCTTTCCTTTCTTTTTCATTTATTTCTGCTCTGATCTTTATGATTTCTTTCCTTCTGCTCACTTTGGGGTTTCTTTGTTCTTCTTTCTCTAGTTGTTTTAGGTGTAAGGTTAGGTTGTTCATTCGATAATTTTCTTGTTTCTTAAGGTAGGACTGTATTGCTATAAACTTGCCTCTTAGAACTGCTTTTGCTGCGTCCCATAGGTTTTGGGTTGTTGTGTTTTCATTATCATTTGTTTCTAGATATTTTTTGATTTCCTCTTTGATTTCATTAGTGATTCCTTGGTTGTTTAAGAGTGAATTGTTTAGCCTCCATGTGTTTGTCTTTTTTGCAGTTTTTTTCCTGTAATTGATATCTAGTCTCATGGCGTTGTGGTCTGAGAAGATGCATGATATGATTTCAATCTTCTTGAATTTGCTGAGGTTTGATTTGTGACCCAAGATGTGATCTATCCTGGAAAATGTTCCGTGTGCACTTGAGAAGAAAGTGTAGTCTGTTGTTTTTGGATGGAATGTCCTATAAATATCAATTAAGTCGAGATGGTCTAATGTGTCATTTAAAGCTTGTGTGTCTTTATTGATTTTCTGTTTGGATGATCTGTCCATTGATGTAAGTGGGGTGTTCAAGTCTCCCACTATTATTGTGTTACTGTCGATGTCCCCTTTTATAGCTGTTAGCATTTGCTTTATGTATTGAGGTGCTCCTTTATTGGGAGCATAGATATTTACCATTGTGATGTGTTCTTTTTGAATGGATCCCTTGATCATTATGTAGTGTCCTTCCTTGTCTCTTGTAATAGTCTTTACTTTCAAGTCTAATTTGGCTGATATGAGTATTGCTACTCCAGCTTTCTTTTGACTTCCATTTGCATGGAATATCTTTTTCCATCCCTTTCCTTTCAGTCTATATGTGTTGCTTGGTCAGAAGTGGGTTTCTTGTAGGCAGCATATAGAAGGGTCTTGTTTTTGTATCCATTCAGCCAGTCTGTGTCTTTTGGTTGGAGCATTTAATCCATTTACATTTAAAGTGATTATTGACATGTGTGTTCCAATTACCATTTTCTTAATTGTTTTGGTTTGTATTTGCAGGTGTTTTCCTTTTCTTGTGTTTCCTACTTAGAGAAGTTCCTTTAGCACTTGTTGTAAGGCTGGTTTGATGGTGCTGAATTCTCTTAACTTTTGCTTGTCTGGAAAGCTTTTGATTTCTCCCTCAAATCTGAATGAGATTCTTGCTGGGTAGAGTATTCTTGGCTGTAGGTTTCTCTCTCTCAGGACTTTCAGTATATCCTGCCATTCCCTTCTGTGCTGCAGAGTTTCTGCAGAAATGTCAGCTGTTATCCTGATGGGTTTTCCCTTATATGTTGTTTGTTGCTTTTCTCTTGCTGCTTTTAATATTTTTTCTTTGTGTTTAATTGTCGTTAGTTTGATTAATATGTGTCTTGGTGTATTTCTCCTTGGGTTTATTCTGTATGGGACTCTCTGTGCTTCTTGGACTTGGTGAATTATTTCCTTTCCCATGTTGGGGAAGTTTTCCACTATAACCTCTTCAAATATTTTCTCAGACCCTTTCTTGTTTTCTTCTTCTTCTGGGATGCCTATAATTCGAATGTTGGTACGCTTAATGTTATCACTGACGTGTCTGAGACTGTCTTCCATTATTTTTATTCTTTTTTCTTTTTCCTGCTCTGTGGCAGTTATTTCCCCCATTCTATCTTCCAACTCACTTATTTGTTCTTCTGCCTCAGTCATTCTGCTGGTTATAGCATCTAGAGTATTTTTAATTTCAGTTATTTTGTTTTCCACTGCTGTTTGTTTTTCTGAGTTCTTATGAACTGTTTCTTGTACTTTATTTTGTTATTGATATTTTGTATCATTTTTACTATCATTACTCTAAATTCTTTTTCAGGCATTTTTCCTATTTCCTCCTCATTTATTTGGTCTTTTGGGTTCTTTTCCTGCTCCTTTGCCTGCATGGTGTTTCTTTGTTTCCTCATGGTTGCCCAAACTTTTGGGGTTGGTTGTCCTTGCGATAGAGGTGTTTATAGAAGACTGTCCAAGCCTCAGACTAATGTCTGCACATTGGGTTAAACAAATACTGAGTCTAGGAAACACATACATGTATAAGACACACAATTACTGAATCCGTTAGGACATAAGGCTCTAGAAAGACCTGACAGAACCCCAGTGTGCTATCAGATATTCAAAGAGAAACCCAACAGAAATTGACAACTGAATCAGAACAAATCAGAGACAAAAGCAAAAGCAAACAAACAAACAAATAACACCTTACACATACAAACATTAATCCAGGGAGATTTTGTAAGCTAGGATCAAATATAGAAAAGAGCCAGAGTACCACCAGAGAGAATGGAGATTCTCAGAATGTAATTAGACAACTGTACTAAGAACTAAGATAAAGACAAAAGCCTAATATTAAATACCAAGGCAGTGCGTCATCTGGAGAATAGAGCAAGTAGTCTGAGCAGACCGATAGTGTTGCTTATAAGTATGTTAAGATAAAATAAACTAAAAATGGCTGGAAGAAAGGGGAACAGAAGAGTGTAATGTGGTTGGAAATATGCAAATAAAGAGAAAGGAATAGAAATGTATAAAAAATAGGGATGAAAGGAAAGTATGAGAGATATATTGTCTGTACAACCAAAAACTTAGCTAGATATAGAAGTATATAAAAAAGGCAAAAAAAAAATCATTAAAAAATTTTGTTATAAAACTTGTAGATCCCTTAGAGCTAAGATCGTATTTAATAAGGAAAAAAAAAAGAGAGAGAGAGAAAAAGAAAAAAAAATCCAGAACTGATCCCAGAATGGACCAGTTCAATAGGTATTGATACTGCTATTTCTGTTTCCTTAGTGTCTCAGCTGTAAGTGTCCTTCTCCTTGCCTTGGGTTTTTTTGCATTATTCTGTGACCAGCAGAGGTTCCTTTATTGTTCATCTGTAAGCATAGGTGTGTGGGGAGGGAGAGGGTACAATAGTGGCTCCTTCTCCTGGGAGTGAGTGAGCAGTGGCTCACTGTTGTTTCAGTCGGGCTTGGAGGTGCCTGATGCAGAGGGAAGCCGGTGGCTCAGGCGTAAGCAGAAAGTCTTAGAGTTGGGCCTCTCTAGGGTTTTTTTTGTTGTTGTTGCTGTTGTTGTTGTTTTTTTCCCTCTGCAGGCTCCCTGCTGCTGGCGTTGCAAGGGGTTTTAATCTAGCCCTGCCCGAGTGCTTGAGGGTGCTTGTTATCCCTGAGCACCTTAGGTGGCCTACAGGCGTCTCTCCACTGCCTGTTGCAGAGGCACCGAAAGAGAGAGAGAGGCTACGCATGTGCAGCTCCTCCCCCCAGCCCGTGAGCCTGCAGCCTCCAGCCGCCATCATGGCCAGGCAGCTCTCAGGGACGGGCACTCCTCTTCACGGACCTCTTCCCTCCTGTCCTCTCGGTCCGTCACCCTACCGGCAACAATGTTTCTCACCCTGAACCAGCTCTCCGGTTCCCACGCTCCCGCTCCTGGACCCTCTGTTCAGCTGCGGATCGACCTCTCGGTCCGGGAATGCTGAGCTGCGCTGCGAACCCTCTGTATTTTTCTCACTCCCTCCCATCTGCCACAGCTCCGCCGCTTCACCCTCTTTGAGCCGTTGTAGTTGCCTCCCTACCAGCTATGTCGGGCTCCCTGCAGTCCTTGCTGGTGTCCGAGGCCGTCTGCTGGCGTTCAGCTGGTTCTCTGTGGGAATTACTGTGTCCTTCCGTGCATTCCCAATGCATCTGTGGAGAGGGATGCACTCTACGTCTCTCTACTTCGCCGCCATCTTTTCTCCTTTTTTTTTTCCTTTGTGCTTTGTCTGGTTTCACTCGCTCATAGGGTGCCCCGGGCAGACGCCTCTCAGCGGGTGCTTCAGGCCAGAGTTCCTTGTGTGACACAGCTGAGCTGGTACCTCGGCCAGGCGGGCAGTGTGCAGAAGCTCAGCGCCCGACGCTGAATCAGTCCCTTTTCTTTATAGATGGCTCCATGAACATGCAAAGTAGCAAAGGCATAAGTTGAGTCTGTGTAGATGCTGACTCGCTTCCCTTCGGTGTGCCTCAGCATCTGGATGAGTGCCCACAGCTCAGCCTGTTGTGCCGACCACCCCTGTGGCAAGGCTTCAGCCTTTATTATCTCATCTGTTGTTGCTATTGCATAGCCTGCTTTGCGTTGTCCTTCCCGGACAAAACTGCTTCCGTCACTGAACAATTCCAGTTCTGGGTTCTGGAGGGGAGTTTCCATCAGGTCTGGCCTGCTTGAGTAGATTTCACCTAGGACTTCTGCACAGTTGTGATCCTGCCTCTGTAGGTAAGAAGGTGGCAGGATTCAGCGTCTGCACAGTCTCGAGACGGACCCGTGGGTTTTTGCAGAGCAGTCCTTGATAGTGAGTCATTCTGGCATCGGTCAGCCATTTATGTCCCTGGCTGTTCATCAGCGTGGTAACAGCATGGGGGACTTTTACATTTACATTCTGCCCCAGTGTAAGCTTGCCTGCTTCTCTGACCAGGACCACTGTAGCAGCTACTGCCCAGAGGCACGGCGGTCATCCCGCAGTCACAGGATCCAGTCTTTTGGACAGCTATGTGACCAGGCACTGCCATGACCCAACTGTTTGTGTGAGGACCCCCAGTGCAGTATGATTTTTCTCATGCACGAAGAGGTTAAAGTCCCGTGTCACATCTGGCAGCCCTAATGCTGGAACGCTGGTTAAGAGTCTCTTTCTCTCCTTGAAGGCTTTTTGTTGTTTAGGCTCCCAGTCTAGGGGGTCCTTACCAGACCTTGCCATGGCCTCATTCAACAGCTTGGCAGTTTCACAGAAACCCAGTATCCAGATCCGGCAGAATCCAGCAGCCCCGAGGAACTCATGGACCTCTTTCTTGGTGCTTGGCTGAGGTATTGAAAAGATGGTTTGCTTCCTCACATGTCTGAGCACCCAATGCCCTCTCAAGATGACAAACCCAAGGTACTTGACCTCCTGTCTGCAGATCTGAGCCTTTTTCTCTGACACTTTGTACCCCCTTGTGGAGAGTAGGGCCAATAGGGCTTTGGTGCCTTTCCAGCAGTCCTCTTGGGTGGGACTGGCTAGCAACATGTCATCTACGTACTGGAGTAGGGTGCAGTTCAAAGCTTTTCAGGGGAAGGCAGCAAGATCCTCAGCCAGTGCTTCAGCCAACAAGGTAGGCGAGTTTTTGAAGCCTTGTGGCTGTCGGGTCCAAGTCAGCTGTGTCTTTCTCCCAGTGTGTGGGTCTTCCCATTCAAAGGCAAACAAGGGCTGGCTGGCTGGTGATAGCCAGAGGCAAAAGAAGGCATCCTTGAGATCGAGGCAGGTGAACCAGCTCACTTGGGTGGGTAAGAGGCTCAGAAGGGTGTAAGGGTTCGGGACCACTGGATGGATGGTGATCACTGCATTGTGGATGGTGCGGGGGTCCTGGACGGGCGATAGTTATTCCCTCCAGGCTTCTTGACTGGTAGAAGCAGAGTGTTCCAGGGAGACTGACACTCAATCAGAATTCCAGCATTACGCAGGCATTGGATGTGGTCCTGGATTCCCAGACACGCCTCTTGCAGTACTGGATAGTGCCTCTGCCTGACAGAAGTGGCCCCTGGCCTCAGGTCCACCACGATGGGTGCATGGGTTTTGGCTAAACCTGGGGGCCCCTTTTCTACCTAGACAGCAGGGAACTCTTCTAGCAGGCTAGTTAGATTCGTTTGTTCTCTTTCTGAAGAATAGAGATGCCATTCATCTTCCCTGGGCACAGTCACAGCCATTATCAGAGCTGGTTGGCTCCCCAGGGTGAGGCTTGTGGGCTTCCTGGGGACAAAGGTGATCTGTGCCCCAAGCTTTGTCAGCAAGTCTCTGCCCAGCAAGGGAATGGGGCACTCTGGTAAGTACAGGAATTCATGAGTCACTAGGTGGCCCCCTAGCTGACATGAGCGGGCCTTGCAGGATGAGCGGGCAGTCCTGTCCGCTGTGGCCCCAATGATAGTTGCTGTTTGACCTGTGAGCGGAGCCACAGGTGTGGTTACCACAGAACGTTCAGCTCCAGTGTCCATCATAAATGTCATTGATTGGCCCCCTACTTTAATTGCGACCGTAGGCTCCGGGGGGCCCAGGATCAGGGCTCCCGGTCCTCCTTACTCCAGTTCTACTCCGGCCAGGCCAATAAGGTTTTGGACGGCTAGCTCAGGCTGGTACCTTCCTCTGCTGGGTTGATTGACCTTCTTTGACCCTTCAGATATCCCTCTGCGATGGGGACATTCCTTCTTCCAGTGTCCGGTCTCTTTGCAATAGCTGCGTTGGTCATGTCATAGTGGCGGTCTCCTCTTGGCTTCCCCTTTCTGCGGGGGAGCAGTCTGCTTTACTTGATCTGAGTTCCCAAGTGCAGCGGCCATCAGGGACACCTTCTGCTTCATGTGCTTGTCAGCCACCTTTTGGGCTTCTTGGTCGTGGTTCACAAACGTCTTGTTTGCAGCTTCCAGCAAATGGGTGGCATTCATTCCAGTGAAGCCCTGAAGCTTATGAAGCTTATGGCGGATGTCAGCATAAGACTAGGCCATGAATGCTGCATTAACCATGCATTGGTTTTCCCGTACTTCAGGGTCCTAAGGGGTATACACCCAGAACGCTTCACACAGTCTCTCATAGAATTCCATGGGTGATTCATCTGGCTTCTGGTGCACTTCTGTTGTCTTGGACATGTGGGTTGGTTTTCTAGCTCCTGCTCTCCATCCCTGCGGCAGGGCTTATCAATATTTATCAAGGGAGCCCTTCTTGTCCGGGGTGTTGAAGTCCCAGTTGGTTCGACCATCCAGTGCAGCCCCCAGGGACCAGGCTGCAGGATCTACTGTACCAGCTGGTGCCTGCCCTTAGAGCCATTTCCGTGCCTCTGACAGGATCTGGCAGCGTTCCTCGGTGTTGATGAGAGTCAGGAGGAGATGGTGACAGTCATCCCAGTAGGTTGGTGGATGTGAAAAATGGACTCAAGGAGGTCAGTCATTGCTTGTGGCTTCTCCGGATAGGACAGGGTGTGGTGTTTTCAGTTGAGAAGGTCGGTGGTGCTGAAGGGCTGATAATAAATGACTGGGAGTCCTGGCTGGAAGGAACTATCCTCATTGACCTGGGGAGGGCCTCAGGCCTCTCACAAGGGCATCTGCAGGGCTGCGGGCTGTTGAGCTGGTTGGTTGGCTGAGTGAAGTCTCCGCAGGCTTGGAGGGCGCTCTGGATTTGGAGGCAATGGAGACACAGATGGCGGAGGGCCATCTGGTAAAGGGTGAGGAGGCTGACTGGGAACCGGTGGAGCAGCTGGCATATAGGGCAGAGGCACAGGGGGCTTTTCTTTGGGGTCGTCTTGGTGGATAACCTTTGTCAGTTTATCTTTGCTTTACCTTGGAGCCGGTTGGGCCGTAGAGATCCTACACTGTCCCTGCCTATTGCACAGAACCAAACCCAAGGAGGGAGCGGAATGGCAATTTGTAAGCAGGAATCTATGTATGGAAACTGGTCTGGGTACCCGGAGGTCCGTCTCCACTCGGTACACAGCTTTAACCGTAGGAAGGTCCAGAGTACCCTCCATGGGCCATCTCACCGAAAGGTCGGCCATACTAACTCTCGCAGCGTGCGGAGCTTTCTCGAGGTTATCTTAACCCCATAGCCTCCAGGAAAACCTTTCTTAAAGTTTTTCATCATACAATCCAGAACAGTCAGCTCGGAGGAACTTCCCCCCATGTTGACAAGTGCAGTCTACCTCTTTGACCAGGGAGGAGAGGGGCACTCAAGGGAAGGACCTTGTTAGGGCCTTTTCACCCAGATAGTGCTAATGTCACTACTCCTGGAAAGCCCAGTGTTCCCAGACAGCACAAGTACGTGCCTCCTTGAAGATGGCCCTGATCGTTACATGTCTCAGGGAGACAGGGCTGAAAGGAGGCTGTCTCTTGTAATGGGGGTTTCTGGAGGAGTAACTTTAGGTGGGGCTCTGGAGGGGGTCTGGGGTGATTGACCCTCTTGAGGGCACTGAGCAGGCAGAGGGAGCAAGTGTGCGTACTCCTCACCTACGTGAAGAGCCTGAAATCCTTGGGGAATTAGAGGATTATGAAGGAAAGGTGACAGAGGAAGGCAGCCTCGAAATGAGAATCCGAAAGTGTCCAAGAACACGTCAGAGTGTGCTGCTCTACACGGACCGGTCCAGGGGACCAAGAGGGAGGGAGGTACAGATCTGTCTGGCAAATGGGACAAGTCTTTCAGGGATAACCTAATTCCTCAATAAATTGGCTCCATGAGTCAGCTGACGGAAAGGGAGAGTGAGCCTTCAAATTTTTAAGAAAATAATCTTGGCGGAGGTCCTTAGGGCAGAGTGCCATTTGGACATGCACAATTTTAAATCAAATCAGGAATCAATTGACTCCTCCCCCTGCCCCCATCTATCCTGCCCTGTGTTGGTGTCACAAAAACAAAGGTGGGTGCCCCCTAAAAAGAGGACACCATTCAGGTGCCTGCCTGGCTGTGTCCCCATGGGGAAATTAGGTGACTCTTAGCTTTGGCAGGCCAGTGTAAACTCCTGGCCTGGATCTGACTCACAGGGAGGGACTGGGTCCCCCAGAGACAGACAGCACCCTGAGCCATATGAGGTCACCATGAAACCACAGGTTAAGGCCCACTCAGACTCAGTCACAAAGGCCATGGAGCCACACAGTCGCCCTGGAACGAGGAGGAACCAGGGTTCTCACTCACATGCACATTTGGACCAGAGTTCCTCACAGTGCCTCCCCCCTCTGGGAAGGTCCCTAACTGGTGGTCTTCTTACTGAAGATCATAGGAGATGATCAAGCTCCTCTTCCATCCAGAGACGGGACCTGACTGGGTTCAGTGCCCCAGGGCCTTACCTGGTCCTGTGGCCATTCCTGGTGAGTTGGTTTGTCCCTCCAATGAGTCTGGTCGGGGCCCAGCCATACAGAGAGTCAGAGCACTGGTCCAAAAGAGAACCTGGAATCCTGTCAGGTGGCGTGCCTCCTCGTTCATCTCATAGCTCCTTCCCTCTGACTCGCCTCAGCTACCGGTCCGGTGGCTCAAGGGGCTAGCGTGGTTGGAATCTCACTGGGGCCTCCAGAAATGTTGCAGAAATTGGTCCATTGAGACACCAAGCACCACACTTGGAGGGCTGGAGAACCCAGCTATATTAAGCCAGCAGCCCCAGATGAGCTAACGCTTCAAAGTTCTGGGCCCCGAGCTCAGGGTGAGCTTTACTTTTATAGGGGTAAGTGCAGATGGTTACAGTTAGCATTGTAGATTGGTGAGTTGGTTTACAGAGCACGGAAGTTTCCAAACAGAAACTTACAAGAGCAGGTGCAGAACATTCCATATTTAGCAAAACATCCTATGGTTACATCCGATTGCTAGGGCATCCTGTTTTTGTTTTTCCTTTTCAGCGCAGCAAGCATATTTTACAAAAGCAGAACACGGAGCAAGCATATTGTATGAAAGCAGAATGAGCACACAGTTATTTTTAGCTGAGTGCAAGTTTCTAATTTTCCTCTTCAAAAAAACTAAAACTAGAACTACCATATGACCCCACAATCCCACTACTGGGCATATACCCGGAGATCATCATACTTCAGAAGCATACGTATACCACAATGTTCACTGCAGCATTATTTACAATAGCCAGGACATGGAAGCAACCTAAATGTTCATTGACAGATGAATGCATAAAGAAGATGTGGCACATTATATACAATGGAATATTACTCAGCCAAAAAAAAAAGGATGAAATTGAGCTATTCGTAGTGAGGTGGATGGATCTTGAGTCTGTCCTAAAGAGTGAAGTAAGCCAGAAAAAGAAAAACAAATACCATATGCTAACTCTTATATACAGAATCTAGAAAAATGGTGCTGATAAACCTACTGGCAGGATAGGAATAGAGATGCAGACGTGGAGAAAGAACTTGAGGACACTGGGAGGAGGCGAAGCTGGGATGTAGTGAGAGAGTAGGATTGACAAACACACACTACCAGATGTAAAATAGATGGCTAGTGGGAAGCTACTAGAGAGCACAAGGAGAACAGCTTGATGCTTTGTGAAGACTTTAAAGGGGTGGGATATGGAGGGTGGGAGGGAGGCTCAAGAGGGAGGTGATATGGGGATACATGTATACATGTGGCTCTTTCACTTTGTTGTACAGCAGAAACTGACACAATCCTGTAAAGCAGTTATACTCTAAGAAAGGTTAAAAGAACAGTTTCTCTTGAGGGCAGGCTTTTGTTAAGTAGAACAGAATGCTCAGGGCACACTTCAAAATGCTTACATCCTCCTCTCCCCCCCCACCCCGCCCCCAGAAGCAGGAGGAGATTTTCTCTGATCTATACTTTGAGAAACTAATAAGGCTGCTGTAGGAAAAACTCCTGAAAGTGTGGGGCCTTATGCAACTGAACCCCCTGGAGTTTTAACGCTCAAGCTCATTTAAGTTGAGCCTCCAGCAGGTCATGAGTTACAATGTAAGTTCTCTTGCACCACTCCTGGCTCTGGCAGCTAAGGGAAAAGTTTGAATCTGAACAGTAGAATGTGGGATTGAAACATTCTGCAGTGGGGGAGGGGCAGAGAGCAGGTGGGCCTGGGTGGGGTGGGGAGATATTCCATGAGGGCTCTGGGAGGTAGGTAAGAACCAGAAGTTCCTTCCACATGACACAGTGGCAACACAATTGGTATGTGCCTCTTTGGGCAACTTATAAATTGCTTTTGAGAGTCACAGCACCAAGGTTGGACTTGATGTTCTCTTCATTTCACTTCTTTCTCCATCAGCCTAGTTTTGTGTCCCTCAACCCACTCTGCTTCCTACCTGGCTCTTGTTGTACTTCAACAGAGACTTGACTCTCTGAACAAAATTCAGAACTTTTAGTCTGATAAACCCTTCGGTATTTATGGCCACATGGAACTGAGTGTTTGAGATTAGGATTGTCTCAGCAGATGCAGCATGGTTGATTGCTCTATGCACATCATTCCCAAGGAAGCGGTCCTTGTGCTCCAACCAATATCCAGCAAGACCAGCCTTACTAATGCTCCTTTGTGTTGGAAAACCCCCTCAAAAAAACCATCATGCAGCCCACATGTCTAAGACCAGAATTCACTAACTGTGTTTCTCATGGTATTACATTGTTGTTAAATACCTTTTACCTTTTAAAAATTTAATATTTTAACAAGTAGTACCTTTGCCTGGTTCAAATTCAAAGTGTGCAAAATGGAACTTGCAGTGATGCATCCTCTCACATCTTTCCCCTGTTAACCCAATTCTCTTTCCCAGAGGAAAGCAGTGTTGTGTTTCATTAAAGTCTTTCCAGAGATAAGTTGTGCAACTGAATACGAATGCAATCTATTTTCATTTTTAAAAATGCCTTCGGTTTTGTTTTTGGTTTTTTTTTTCTGGTTGAAATTCATATATGGTCCAAAATATCTGAGGATAAATCCAATGATTCTCTTTGTACTGGTATCGTGGCTCCTCTGTTTCTGCACTAGTTTCCTAGAATGAGAATTTCTACAGTCTCTCAAATTTCCAAGTACTTGAAAGAATAGGGTGGCCAGATTTAGCAAAGAAAAATAGAAAATGCCTAATTGAATTTGATTTTTGAATATCACAAAAACAATGAATGAGTTTTTTAGTGTAACTGTGTCCTACACAATATTTTGGACATAGTTTTACTGCAAATTCGTCCCCTGTTTCTCTGAAATTTACATTAAACTCAAAATCTGTATTTTATCTGGCAACACTACCAAAAACTATAATATACTAAGCTCTTATAAGTTACTTATCCTTATGAGAGAGAGAACTTGGAGTGAAGAGACTCAAGTGTGCACCTTGGGTCCAACATGAAATCCCATTGCAAACACACACACAATCTGCAGGCTCTTTGGATGAAATGGATTTGGAGGAGCCATCATACAGCATTGAATGTCTAGGCTTAGTAGGGGTACGGACAGAAGTAAGGAACAAAAAGGCAGAAAATATCTTCTCGTTCTTTATGTTAAAGGGACATCCTAGAGCCCTGGTTTTTCTAGGTGTTGAAAACCCACTACCCATCAAATGGATGTGCACCTTGAGATAATGCCAAGAATTTATCCACCAATGTTCAACTCCCAGTCACACAAACCCACTTCCATCTAAATCCTAGCCTGCAAGCCCTGCTTATAAGCTTGTGCATTTCCTGTCTGCATTACATACCCTTGCACTTTCGAATCAAGGCTCATCAGGGATGGTCCCATACGCATGGGAATCATGGTAGCATCCCTTTTTAAAAAGCTTGGTTGGTTCTTATTTTCATACGGAGAGTCAGAGTCAGTTTATCACTGTCAAAATGATAAGAAAGAGTATTCATGTTCTGTGTTGTGAGAAGAGAGGATTGTTAAGAAACTTGTCAAGGGAGATGAAGGGTGAAAACCTCAGAGGATTGCAACCAGATCTCTTGGGAGACAAGAGTCCCTCGCTGCTGTAGCAGCAGTAGAATTCCTACAGATTGTGGGGTGTTGGAGAAGGAAAGAAAGGTTTAGAAGGACTTTTCCACACTGTGAAAAAGACTCCTGTTGGTGCTTAAGAAGTTCCTTGCCCCTTGTCTGGAAAAATGGACTCAAAAAAAGATGGGAAGGTGAGGTGAGAGTGTTTCAAGCAATATCTTGGTGAACTTTAGATAAAGAAACTCCTGTTGGGGACTGAAAAAAATAAACAACTTGGAAATATTGCTCAGTACTTGAGCGTTGATCATGAAGGAAAACAAATGATTTTCAACCAATAACTTCATACTAGAGGGATGGTGAGGCAAAATATTGTAGCCAGGCACTCAAGAAAGGCAGGCTTCCTTGTTGCTTCCTTCCCTCGTTCAGTCATTCAACCAATAATTTACAAGATTCGCACTCATAACTCTGACACAGTATCTGAGTGAGTCTTCTCAGGGCCACTGATACAAAAACTGCGTTGTGGGGCAATTATCCAGTCCCAATACTGCGATCATTTTTGTACTACTTCAAAATCCTATACCCCAGAGACAGAGATAATCAAATTAGCCCGAATGGAATTTGGGAAGACCAGTCACGGAAGGGAGCAACTGAAAGTCCTTTGGATCGTGATCTCTGATTATTCCTGCAGAGATGTTGGGAGCAGGCATCGACTACGGAGAAAAAAACATCTCTGGACATGGATCACAAGGCTCAGAAGATAGTTCATCTTTCACTCAATCAGGGAACATTAAAGAAACGAAGAGATACCATGTTGGTGTCTCTTGGAGTTTTCAGATCTGTGCATTCTTAGTGCTGTTAGATGTGAGGGGTGTGCTGAGGCACCCTGTTGAGTGAGAAAGGCTCTAATCTTGCAATTGACCAGAAAGAGGATCTGATGACTGAAGTTTCTTTGGGAAGGATGACAAAGTCAGGTCAATAAGTTGATCCTGCTACTATGTATTATTTTTATTGCCAGCTGAAATTCGGCAATATATTACAACAAAGGAGACAGGAAGAGTAAAATTCTTCCCATACTACCTGCTGTGTTGATATCCGCCCAGATTGTCACATCTTGCTCAAAGTTGTAACAAAAAGCTTACAAAGGAAGCACCTGTGAAACCAACATTTATTCAAAAACCTCCAAGTATTACACACACCAAGAAAAAATATTCTAGTAGAGTAAACGCATTTGGAAAACCTCTCAGAATGGAGGTCAAGGGACAGTATCTCAGAGTGTGTCCCAGGTCTGAAATTCTTTGCTAGATAGTTCTTTAACGGAAACTTCAGTCTTGCTAGGAAAAAGGACCTACTGGTTTTTGGAAGGCACAGACAAGTACCAGGCAACTGCAGTGCAAAGGGCAAGAACTCACTTGCCCCAATGTGAGGATATTGTGCTTAGGCTGCAGCTCTGGAAAACTCTTTGCATGTAAGTGCATGGATTTCACGTGTCAAGAGACCACCATGAAGCTTGCAGGCCAGCAGACATTGCCAAGTAAGCTCCCCAGCGCAACCCCACCCTTGATTTCTCTCCTCTTCTGCAGGGACCTCCTGGGACGGTTCCCTGACTGCCCTGTGCATGCACGCATGCGCATGGCCACTGGAGGCGGGCTCTCGGGCATGTGCAAGGCTGTCCTCCAACAGGCGGGCATCGGTTGAGCGGATATGCTCGGCTAGGGAAGACAGCAGCGCAGGCTGGAGCGCAAAGTGTGGGGCCCCAACAGTCTTCCCGCCTGGGGGCGGGGCCTCTCGTGGCAACCAGTGGAGTCAGTTATGTGAAAGCTGAGGTAGGGGATGTGGGGACTCTTCACCCCCCAGGTGTGACTGCTCCACGCTGTTGTTCACCCTGTGGGTCATGTGTGCCCTTGTCCTTGCAGGGAGACTCCCCGCGTTGGGAATTCATGCCCCCGTAGAGCCCGAGTCCCCGAGGGGTTTACACCAGGAGTATTGGCTCCCCTGGGGTGCAGGCTGCGTGGCCGGTGCGGGGACGGCGGGGCCTGCAGTGGGGGGTGGACGGTGTGTGTGAGGTTACACGGCGCCTCTGGTCTGTGCCTTGTGAGGAGAACCGGCGCCGGAGGCAAGCGCTTCCCACTGGAAACCTCATCTGGTTCAGGTCACTGGAGAACGAGGGACGAACTAACCAACAGCGTCGTCGCTTCACCAGTAACTTTTTCACATAAAGACAGCCATGCGCACTTGTGTTCAAACTGTACTCTTCTGTCAATGACGGGAGCAACTTTGCTGAACGTGGTAATAAATATCTATTTGTCGTCTGTTCTCAAATCGTGATTGATTTGCAAACATAGGTGGGGTTTGTACCTATGTAATTGGTTGTGGGACTCGGATACGTAGTCACATGCATGGGTTGGTTTTGTCTTTGGGTATTTGTGTTTAAGGGGAGGTCATGCCTGTGTTTTTGTGAGCTTGTTTCAGGGTGAGTGTTGTGTTTGGAGGGTGTTGAGATGTAACGCAGGCATCCTCAAGGAGTTGGGGGTGCGCGATTTGGTGTTTGGGGAATATTTTTATGTGTGTTTTTTTCACCCATGAATTTGGGGATTTGTGTGTGCCTTATGGTGGATTTGGAAGGATTATCTGCATATGCATAAGGGCAACGCTAGGAAAAATGCTGATGTATATTAGTTTGGGTGTACAGTCTGTTTCATATATTTGGGGAATGTAGGATGATCGTTTGTGAATTCAGGGCATGTTCTATGGTTATGTGGTTTTCTGTGTATGGGGGTTTTCAGGAGCTGTCTGTGTATATTTTGCAGTGTAGAGGGCAAGTCTGTGACTTTGGGGATTGGTGGATGTTGTATATGTAGGTGTGTTGTGTTTGTATGATTCTGAATTCTGCAAGATGGAAGAGTGAATTCTGTGTGAGCCTTTGGGAATGCGGGGTTATGTATCTGCAGGTAGTGTGTTATGGTATGTGTATTTGGAACAAAGGGTATATGGGGTGATGTTTTTGCATATTTGTAGTTACTGGGTAATTGTGTTTATATTTGGGACTTGTGGAGAGTTGTGTGTATAATGAGTTTGTGTGTGTATTCAAGATGTGTGGGCTTTCGGAGGAATATTTACCAGAGCTATGCATTTGTATTTCTCAGTGGGGGCCTCTTAGGCTTTTATATTTTGGGAAGGGAGAATGTGTGTATTTGTTGGAGAGGTGGGGTTCTGTGTTTCTACAGGGGAGTCAGAGAAGTGCATTTATATGTATTAGAAATATGTGATAGATATTTGTTAGTATTTGCAGATGTATGAGCTGGCTCCTGTTAGCTAGGGATACTTTGATATATGGAAGTTATTTCATCCATGGTTGGCTGGAGATGTTTCCGTGTGTCTTACTTGTGTATTCTAATTTGTGTGTATGTCCATCCTCAGGTGCATGCCTTATCAGAGTGTGTTCATAAGGTGTGGAATTGTTAGGAGTGTTTGAAGTGTGTTTCTTTGGAGAATGCGAGGGTGTTTATACATGTGTTTGGTAGTAGGTAGTAAGAGGTGGTTTGCCTGTATATTCAGGGTGAGGGTAGAAATACACACACACACACACACACACACACACACACACACACACATATGTAGTGTCCTTTTGTTTATTTGTTGGGGGAGCAGTGGAGAGGTTGTATTCTGGAGAGGTAGCATAATGTATAGTGTTTGAGGGGGATCTGTATGTTAAGAGGTTGGGAATATCTGCACGTGTGTGTCCATAGGTGTGTGGGAATTGTGTATGTGTATTAGTGCAGAGATTGTCAGTGTTTTTTGTGTTTTGTGTGTGTGTGTGAGCATCTGGGGTGTGTACGCATGAGTAGTTTGTGGGTGTGCGTATTTGTGACGTGTGTATATCGGGAGGCTTGGAGTCCTCTTTGTGTCTATTTTGAAATGTAATGCCTGAAGAATTTAGTGGTGTTGCTTGTGTGTGTGTTCTCAGTATTAGTGTGGTGGACTTATATGCACAGTTGACCCTTGAACAACATGGGTTTGAGCCACATGGGTCCACTTATAGTGGGTTTTTTCCCGTAAATACTGCATTACTACCGCATGATCCATGGATGCAGAACCACTGCGTGGAGGGTTGGTGCCCTAACCCCCCAGTTCTTCAAGGGTGAGCTGTATTTGATAAGTATAGGTTGTTTATGGCTGTGTGTGTTTGGGTTCCTGGGGCATCTGGGGCATGTATCCTGGGGGATGTGAGAGTTCAGTTTGTGTATTTGGAAACCAATAGACTATGTAGGTTATGTGTGTGTGCAGGAATCCTGGAGTGTATGTATTTTAGGGCTCTGGGATAGCATAGAGTGCTTTTCTGGAGTTGTACATGAGACAGTTGTGTACTAGGTGAGCCTGTGTGTGTAGGTATTCAGTGTGTACATCTGGGTGGCATATTGGTTGCACACGTTTGTTTTCAGGCCCATGTTATGTGGGTATTTATAGTTGTAAGAGTGGAATGTGAATATTCAGGGTGAATAGGGATTTGTCTGTAAAAATGTAGGTAGTAAGAAGTGACCGGTGTGTATATTTATTCATGGGGAGGGTAGAAATGTACATGTGCGCTCAGAATATATAGGTATATGTGCAAACACAAACACATATATATATATATATGTGGTGTCCTTTTGCTTCTATGTCTGTGGTGGGAGCTCAGGGTCCTACTTGGGGTGTAAGTGGACTGTGTGCACATATTCAAATGAAAAGGTATGGAATGTGCTGGAAGGAAGTCCTCAGGGATAGGTAGGACCTCTAGGGATCAGTGAGCTGACAAGGACAGGGATGGGGAGGCTTTATCCC
This sequence comes from Hippopotamus amphibius kiboko, assembly GCF_030028045.1. Classification (NCBI taxonomy): domain Eukaryota; kingdom Metazoa; phylum Chordata; class Mammalia; order Artiodactyla; family Hippopotamidae; genus Hippopotamus; species Hippopotamus amphibius. The sequence continues at coordinate 120,369,324 of NC_080187.1, read as the reverse complement.
TGAGGGCAAGTTGGGGACTGAGAGCTGGAGAGACTGGGGAGTCCCGCTCTGAGGAGATATGGCTCTGATGTTCCCAAACCCTTTAGATGTGTTCTCTGCTCTTTTCTGAAGGCTCCAGATGCTTCTAGCAGTGGGACGCTCATCTCAGTTTCATGTTACTCTGATAGGATGCACTGACCCTTTTTCCCACTATTCCACATCCAGCTGCAAACCCATCAGAGGGAGCCATGTGATCAGTGTGGCCACCAGCTGACCCCACAGCCACCTTCTGCCTCCCTTGGAGCCACCCAAGAATTCCTGAGCCTTCTTTGCGGTGAGTCTTGTGGCCTTTTCTCCCTCATTGGGAATCCTGCTGCCAACAAAACATGCTGTAAAAGTTCATAAAAGGAAATCTCAACTAGAATTGGAGTCTGGAAGGCTGTAGAGGGAGCTCTTATGCCCTATCACTCATCATCGATTACCCCAAAAGAAGGAGGTCATTAACTGACCCCAACAGGAAGAGATAGACCTTGTCCCCCCCAAACAGGAAGTGCAGCCACTTTACTACCCCAGCTGGAGGAGGGAAGACTTCCTTCTTGGCCAGCAACAAGCGCAGCTAATAGAAAATTCCACAGTTTAGCGAATGAGAAGCCATGGTCACCTGAACTTTTACCTTCCTCCAATGAACTTTCATTTTTTTTCTCTTGCTGATGACTTTCTTTCCTTGTCTCACCCGCCTTACTATAAAAGTCTCCTGGCACTTCCCTGTGAGTCCAGTGGTTAAGACTCCACTTCCACTACAGGGGGCACAGGTTCAATCCCTGCTTAGAGAATTAAGATCCCACATGCTGTGTAGTGTGGCCAAAAAAAAAAAAAAAAAAAAAGAAAGAAAGAAAAGGCTTCCATGTTGTGTAACCCCTTGGAGTATTTCGCTTTCTATCAGATGAGATGCTGCCTGAACCATGAATCATTTAATAAAGCCCATGTATTCCAAATCAAAGTAAAGTTTCACATTTACTCAGTTAAATTTTGTTTTTCATATATTGGTGGCAGTAATAGGATGGGAAGCAATTTTCTGAAAACATTTGGGGACAAGGAGAAACAGGTGTGGTGCCCACAAATCCTTTGAGTTCACTGTCCTTCTCACCATTCCTGAAGGTTGTTGGTAAGCTCCTCTTGGTTTGAGCACCATTCTCTTTGCATTTGTGCTTCCAGTGTGATTGGCTTTCCTTTACAGGGCAGGTCAGTGTGGCTGGTAGAGGATTCTGCCAGAGGCCAAATCCCTAGCTTTTCAGATCAAAATTCCTAGGACACAGTAACATCTTTTGGTTATTGCCAATGTATTTTTGTGTGGTAAATCCTAGCCCCTGAGTTTGTTGCCTGGATTCCACACTGGGAACTGCTGACAATTGAGTCTGCACTTCCCCATGCACTTGGAATCAGCCCCCAGTTTCCATTCTGGGAACTGCTGGTGGCAGCTATAGTTCTCCATTTTGTTTGGAATCGGTTTGCAGTCCCCATTCCTTGGGATTTGCTGGTTCGATCCTTTCCCCCAGTCCAAGGATTGCTGGGAATTGGTGGTGGTGCACACCAGGCCTTCTTTTGGCCAGGACATAATAACATCTCTTGGTTACTGCTGATATATTAAGGCACAGGTTTGCTTTTCTTGTTTGGGGTTGACAAAAGCTAGCTGAGGAAATGAGATCCTTTATCGCCAGCAAGTTGAGCCTGCCGCCTTCTGGCACAGCTGATTATTTTATATTTAAGAACTATAGCCCTGGAGGCTGTAGTTATCTAGAAAGATGGCAAAATGTTACTGATATTGATCTAGAATGACAATGGTCATTGTGGGGGAAGGTTCCAACTAGACAAGATTGTTCATTTAAGGAAAACACTAGAGAGCGAGGGATCCCAAATTGATCAGGGAGAATGAGGAGTCTACTTTAATTGGTATGTAGAAGCTTAGAGAAGGCTTCAAGATTCCAAAATAGCTTCATGTAGAGACTTAATACAAAAAGATAGTGAAAAATCAAAGAGACTTTTGTCTCTAAACACCTAAAACAAAAGACCATAGGATGGATGTGATTACAGACTTAATTCCTTACTGCCCCTCCCTGTGCTTTTTCACCTGAGTACTCATGTTTTACTAAGTCTCTGTCTGAAATACTTTTCTATTCCAAAGAGAAGATTTAACAATTGCCATTCACACTAAAACTACCCGAGGTTGAAGGTGAGCCCTCTCAGGTGTCCTTACCCCTTGGTCAAAGACTGAACTGAGAGCTATAGTCAAAGAATTCGCTAAACCTATGGTGGAGTCCCCCAAAATTTTTGAAGAATTTAGAGTCATTGTCAGGGCCTACGACCCCAAACTGCTAGATCAGCTTGTGCATATGTTAGTAGGACTGGGGAAAGCCTCAAGATGGATGTGGGAAGCAAAATGGCAAAAGCCCTAGGATAATATTCCAGATGCTCAGCCTAAAAGAGCTTGCAAAATAACAACGAACCTTTTATAAGCCATTCCTCAAATCTTCCCTGCTCACACTGATTGGTCTATTTTTCAGTCATACAGACGAAAGAGGGGTGAGTCTGTGGAAGACGTTAGAGCCAGTTTGCAAGCTCTCTTTTTACAGCATTTGGGGTTCCAAGCAATAAAAAGGCCCCTCAGCCTGCTTTAGCTGCCCTCTTTGTATAAATGGATCATCTTCTGAGATAAGTGGGTTGATAAAAAGGCAGAAAAGAGGGTGAGAGGCCATAGGCCTGACTGAACTCGTGACTGTAGCGGAGCATTTGGAAAGGACCTTGGAGCAAGATGACAAACAGAAATCCCCCAAGCTAAATAGCCTTACAGTTACAACAGCTCCAAGGCAAGAGACACAAAATAACAATTGGGCCTCCCCCATTACAACCTCCTAGGGGTCTGCGACCAGTTCAATGACCCAAAGGTGATGTTTCATTTGTAATCAATTAGGACACAGCGAAAAAAGGTGTCCTCAAAAGTCCTATGCAAACTCTTCACAAAAGGAAGAGGTGGAGGTAGCACGTTGGGATATAAAGTCCCCCGCCCACAACTTGAGAGTCCCCTCCCCCTCACTCAGTGGCCAGACTCACCTCCTATGGCTGCAAGTAACAGGGGACAATGAGGGAACGTCAGCTTGGAGGTCAGTGGTCTAGGTTCTTCCCACGGCTCTCTCATGCTTTAAACAACAATCCTGTCCCTGGTGTACCCAGATTAGAATTGCAGTATGTAAGGAAGAAAGTCCAGAGCCTCTTCTCTGGGAACAGCTCAGAGACCTAATCAGAAATATTGGGTTGGTCATATGTTCCTTTGGTTTTTACGTAAAAATAAAAGATACAGTTTTCATTTTCACCAAGAACTTTATCGAACAACATATTCACCCTTTTGTTCCACTACCTTCTGCCATTTTTCAGGCAACTTCATAATACCATTTTCCCAAAACTTTTTATCTTTTGGAGCAAAGAACTTCTCCAGGTACGTTTTATAGTCTTCCAGGGAATTGAAATTTTTTCCATTAAGAGAAGTTTGTAAAGACCTAAATCAATGGAAATGTGAAGGTGCAGTGTCTGGTGAATACAGCAGATGAATCAGAACTCATCCTAGCTGTAACAGTTTTTGCCTGGTCATCAAAGAAGCTTGTGATCTTGCGTCATCCGGATGGAAGAGTATGCATTTTCTGTTGACTAATTACGAATGCTTTTTGCCAAGTGCCGCTTTCAGTTGGTCTAACTGGGAGCAGTAGTTGGAATGAATCGTTTGGTTTCCTGGAAGGAGCTCATAGTAGTGGACTCCCTTCCAATCCCACCATATACACAACATCACCTTCTCTGGATGAAGACCAGCCTTTGGTGTGGTTGGTGGTGGTTCATTTCGCTTGCCCCACGATCTCTTCTGTTACACATTATTGTACAGTTTCCACTTTTCATTGCCCATCCCAATTTGTTTTAAAAATGGAATGTTTTCATTATGTTTCAGTAGGGAATCCCATGCAGGAATGCGGTCAAGAATGGTGAACCCATGATCAAAGTGATTCACATAACCAAGCTGGTGCAAATGGTTTTGAACGCTTGATTTGGATATTTTGAGTATATCAGCTATCGCCTGAGTGGTAGGTATAACATTGATTGTTCTCAATTAATGTCTCCATTAGTTCGCTATCAATTTCAGCTGGTCTACTGGACTGTGGCGCATCGTCCAGCACGAAACTTCGCAAACCACGTTTGACACGTTCGATCAGTCACAGCACCTCTCCATACACTGCACAAATCTTTTTTTTTGTTTCATTTGCGTTTCTACCTTTCTTGAAATAATAAGGCATAATATGCTGAAAATGTGGCTTTTCTTCTTCCACCTTCAGTGTTAAAATGGCTGCACAAAAATTCACCCATTTTGATGTTTTTCTTTAAATGCACACTGATATGACAGTTATCACAATACACTCTAACAAAATGTTTTTGAATGACGTTAAAGACAACTAAGCACTACTAGAACCATCGTACGGAAAAAACGAATGACCTTTTTGGCCAGCCCAGTACTGTTTCTCAATGACACGCAGCTGTTCGCACCCTCCCCCACTCCTATCTGCAGAGTCCAGTAGATCAGGCACCCTTAAGTGGCTAACGTAACCTCTCCTAATGCAGTGCATGCGTGCCTGTGTCCATGTTCCTGATATAGCTATGTGTTGATTGTCTGCTTCCTCCGCTCAATTGTAATATCCATGAGAGGGGTCTTGACCATGTTCATTGATGCCTGATAAATAATGGAATGAAGAAATGGTGATTGTGTTCACAGTTTGGACTCTTTGGCAAACAGATGCAGAGAACATGTTTAGGGAACAAGATGTTTACTAAACAGCACCTGTGAGGGGGTAGAAAAAGAAAGGATTGGGCAGGGGGAAAGTTGACCTCTGATCCAGGTGCCAAAACAGCCTCAGCCTACCCCACCGGAGCTGAGGAGCCAGACTGTCTCTTCAGAGTTGTCCTCAGTTAGAAGGAGTCAGCCAGGCCTTTCTAACTCTGCCTCTGTCAGTCTATGGGATACGAGCTGTCCTGGAAAGGGGATAACTCTGGGCAAGGCAGCTCTCTGCAGTCTCGGCAGTCCCTGAAGGATCTGGGAGCTGACGCTGCCTCCCAGCCACACTCTCGTCAACTCAGGACACAAAGCCTTCCCTGAAGAGAGATCCAGGTGGCACATGTCATTGTCACCAAATTCATCCCCTTTACAGCGGAAAGCTGTTTTTTCACAGAAATTCTGCGTGTGTAGTTGTGTCTTCAGGGTGGTGGAAATTGTGTGTGTGTCACAGGTGTGTTTGTGTGTATACATGTGGTTTGTATGTGTGAAGTCAGGGAGTGTGGAGGGCTGTGCTTGTGTGTGAGGGAGGTTGGGAAGGCCCTTGTATGTTTGGGTGCAGTGTGCTTGGTGGGGGGCACACAGCTGGTGTATTAAATTAGGCATGTGTAGAGTGAGGGGGCACAAGACCCACAAGGAACTGGCAGGTAGCTCCCTCAGCATCCAAACTCCCGTGTTCAGGAGATGAGAACCTTCGTGTTGCTTTGACTGAAGGCACAGTTTCAGTGCACACACAAAAAGGAAGTGACATCACAAGATGTACTATTTACAGCCACTGGAACGGGGGGGTGGCGGGGCTGGTTGGGCAAGGAGCTGGGGAAAGGCCGTCCTCTGCCCACGTTACAAGCAGGCAGGAACTAGAAAGCAGGGTAGCCGTCATCTCTTAATGATCACGTGGTCGGGGTGGAGGTCCGTAAATTGTGGTGGGCTCAACTGTGAGGGGTTACGTTACAAGGTGTCCCAGGAAGAGCACAACTGAACTTGGGGCAAGAATTCTGAGCTCAGGTGTGAGCAGGGTTATCACACGGTAAAATGCCTAGACAGCTCAGAATAGCTGTTTTATCATCACAATTGATGCCTAGGCACTAATCTTCAGGGGAATCATAGGCACGGTCAGGACAGTGACCGTATTAAAGCCCGCTGACAGGGTTTTGGTCACACAGCAGGTGAACCATTGAGCACAGCAGACGTGCCAATCAACATGATCAGTAGACAGATTGCAGTTTCAAATCCTGTTCATAACAATCCCCGCTAGTTTTGGGGTCCAGTAAAGAAACTAAATCACAGCCCTTGGATAAGGTTAAGGTGGGTATTTGATTAAAACTTGGGTGAGAGTATGGAATACTTGTACCTATTGGGCCATCTTTTGTACGTTTGGCTGAATTTGTCCAGAATTCAGCAGGTGGCCTCCTTTACAGCACAGTTCACCTCCTACTGGGCCGATAAGTAATCTAAAGCTCAAAAGTTAATCAGAGCCATCTGCGCCAAAGAATCATGTGGTTGTTGCACGAAGGCTAGGCTGTGGTGTAACAGCCCAGTGTGTGCAGCCAGCGTGGCTGACGGGCTGGGGTTTGCCTTCATAATCAGTGTTGCGTGCCCATTGTAGTGGCTCCGAAGCCAGACCCAGGCGGGAGAGCAGCAGCCCTGCTCCCAACATAATGGGGGTGGGTACTGGATGCTTTTGACCTGAAAGGCAGAAAGAGAGACAGGCTGGGGGTCCTGCTCAGAGATGTGTAAGGGCGGTCTCAGGCAGACTAAAAATTCTCAGGCGCCGGCAAGGTCAGGTGCACTGGAGGTTGAGGGAAGAAGTACATGTGTGAAGAAGTACACATGTATGACAGCTCCAGAGCACTGGACCCACCGTAGGCACCCACTGTTAGATCGAGGAGGCCAGAGTAAGTGGGGTTCCCGCTGGTGGCCGGGCCTTGAGGCCCAGGACTGTGGAGACTGTGCTCTATAGGGTGAGGTGCAGGTCATGTTCATCCACGTGGTGGTTGGTGGTGTCTGGGCAGGTATAGAGGAGTATAAAGGGGGCGTGGGGGCTCCTGCTGGGTGCTCCGTACTGTTATTACCAAGGGTCCTGCGTGGAGCACTCGAGTACCATTGAGAGTGGCTGCGGAAGCTGCAGGGACACATGGGGTGCCTTCTGTTGGGCAGACGGGGGCAGGGTCCATAAATCAGCCTGATAGGACATGAATTTAGGGGAAAAGCCTTTTTGGAGCCCAGTCACATGTCCAGCAATGGTGGTGGCCCAAAAAATGAGCTCTGGTTTCTGCCCATTGTATAAAAATATTAAGACTATTGCAGAGCTTGAAGGGAGGCCTCTGGAGCCCTGAGTGGTTACCATGGGAAAGGGTGCCCTCAGGGTGGTGTGCTGAGGGGACTCTGTGGCTGTGATCCTGAAGGTTATAGGGAGGGGTGCTGTGGTGGCAGCAGCACTGCAGCCAGGTCAGGGTCCTCCCAACAGAAATTAAATGTACTAATCCCCAGTAGGATGCATAACGTGAACCCATCTGATGGATGTGGTGAGGACCAGCACCTACATGAAGTGTTTAAAAGGGCCTCCATGTGGCTATGAGACTTGACACGTACCTTGGCCTTCCAAAGCTCAAAGGCACAGCAGAGAGCAGCCTGGCAATCACAGTACCATCTCATACTCAAGCAGCAAGCATTATAGTAAATGAGCAAGGGTTCCTTTGGGGAAACACATAGTTAGCTCTGGAAATGCCACTCAGGGTGGTCATCAGCAGGGAATGTAGATAAATAAACATTCAATCCAGCAGCCAAGTCCCAGTGCCGTGTCTTCCTTGGTGTTCTCTCTGCTACAGTGGAAGGTTGTAGAGGCAGCATTAGGGATGATGTTGGTGTCATGAGCTGGGGTGTTATCATATCTTGAGTTCTCATGTTCCAATCCATCCATGTTGTCATCTCTCAGACTGTCACGCCCCACACTTTTGTGGGCTGGGGCGTGGCAGCTCCAGTGTTGTCACAGGTGGAGGGAGCCGTCCCAGAGGCTCCGAACGTAATGGCTCTGCTAGGGAGCAAGCAAGGAGGGGAACTGAGGGGCCAGGGGGTGTCACAGAGCCCTGATTAAGGTTTGCTTGCCCTGTCGGGAGCATCTCCTGGTATCACAGCTTCTCAGTAAATTTTGAGGGTCCTTGGGAGTTTACCTTGCAAATGATTGGGTGGTGTACTCCTCTGAGGCATAGCAGGTCTCCTTCCATAAGCAGTAAAGGTTGGAGGCACATGTGTAGCCTTGGCTAAGGACAATTTAGTTACATGTTCTCAAGGATCTAATGTTTGGCCTTGAATTACTAAAGATAGGTCTGAACTGCACAGGCCTATCAAACTATTAGGATTGAAATTAGGGCAATGTAATGGCCAGCTCCTGGATGCCAGGAGGTTGGTGATTATTTGGACAGGGCTGGTGGCCTTGATGCATTTGTGTCACTGGTCCCATTTAAGATCCAGGGCTTGAATTGCCTGGCTAGTATCCACAGCTGGAGGCACTTCAGGTACAGCCCCTGTAGGGCTGGCTTCCAATACTCAGCGTCTCCAAATCCTGGGGTGCGATTTTGGGTGACTGCTGTGCCAATCAAGCAACTTTCTAGTGTTGCTTCTCTCATGTCGAGGAGAAGCCCTAGGACCCAGATGGCACAAAAAGAACAGAGTAAGGCCAGAAGCAGCGACCATCATTTTATAGTTTTACATCTGTCCACTGGCTGTCCCATGTGGAGGGAAACTATGGGGTCATTGTGGGTCAGCGGCTTGTTGGTAGCCTCCTTCAAAGTGGGGCAGGGCCAAGGGTTGTAGTTGCCTTGTCATGCTGTCATCTTCGAATGTTGCTAGTGTCAACCAACCAGAATACCTCTTTTCCCCTTTCAGAGATCCACACCATTCCCTTGGTGGGCCCAGGTACAATTCTTCCACTTCCTATGGGGAGGCATGGTTAGGAGAAATGAGCTATCTGCTAAAGCCACTATACATAGGAATTTCAGCTAGAAGTTCCAAGTTGTGCGTCAGTGTGGTCTGGCAGCCGCAAAGTGCATCTGTGTTCTTCGAATGGGCCAGGACTATCCATCAGCAGGGGATCACAGCTAACCACAAAATCTGTTCGCCAATGATTGTTGGAAGCAGAGACAATTGACTATTTTTTTAATTGAAGTATAGTTGATTGATAATATTGTGTTAGTTTGAGGTATACAGCAGAGTGATTCAGTTATAGATACATATTCTTTTCCAGATTCTTTTCACTAAAAGTTATTACAAGCTATTGAATATAGTTCCCTGTGCTATACAGTAGGTCCTTGTTGTCTATCTATTTTATATATTGTAGTGTGTATCTGTTAATCCCAAACTCCTAATTTATCCCTGCTCCACCCTTTCCCCTCTGGTAACCATAAGTTTGTTTCCTGTGTCTGTGAGTCTATTTCTGTTTTATAAATAAGTTCATTTGTATTATTTTTTTTTTAGATTCCACGTATAAGGGGTATGATATAATATTTGTCTCTGTCAGATTTACTTCACTTAGTATGATAATCTCTAGGTGCATCTATGTTGCTGCAAATGGCAATAGTTTATTCTTTTTTATGGCTGAGTAATATTCCATTGCACGCATGCACGCACACGTGCGTGCACACACACACGTGCATCTTCTTTATTCATTCTTCTGTTGATGAACCCTTACATTGCTTCCATGTCTTGGCTGTTGTAAGTAGTGCTGTTATGAACACTGGGGTGCATGTATCTTTTTGAATTAGAGTTTTCATCTTTTCCAGATTTATGCCCATGAGTGGGATTGCAGGATCATATGGTAACTCTATTTTTAGTTTTTTAAGGAACTTCCATCCTCTTCTCCATAATGGCTCCCCCAATTTACATAACCAACAGTGCAGGAGGGTTCTCTTTTCTACACACCCTGTGCAACGTTTATTATCTGTAGACTTTTTTGATGGTGGCTATTCTGCCCAGTCTGAGCTGATAGCTCATTGTCCTTTTGATTTGCATTTCTCTAATAATTAGCTACGTTGAGCATCTTTTCTTGTGCCCGTTGGTCATTTGTCTGTCTTCTTTGGAGAAATGTCCATTTAGGTCCTCTGCCCAGTTTTTGATTGGGTTGTTTTTTGATATTGAGCTATGTGAGCTGTTCATATATTTGGGGAATTAAGCCCTTGGCTGTATCATTTGCAAATATTTTCTCCCAACTATAGATTGTCTTTTTGTTTTGTTTATGGTTTTCTTTGTTGTGCAAAAGCTTGTGCATTTGATTAGGTCCCATTTGTTTATTTTTGCTTTCATTTCTTTTGCCTTGGAGAGTGATCTAAGAAAATATTGCTACAATTTATGTCAGAGAATGTTTTACCTATGTTCTCTTCTAGGAGTCTTATGGTGTTATGTCTTATATTTAAGGCTTTAAGCCATTTTGAGTTTATTTTTGTGTGTGGTGTGAGGGAGTGTTCATTGATTTACACGTGGTTGTCCAGCTTTGCCAATACCATTTGCTGAAGAGACTGTCTTTTCTCCGCTGTATATTCTTGCCTCCCTTGTCACAGATTAATTGACCGTAGGTGTGTGAGTTTATTTCTGGGCCCTCTATTCCGTCCCATTGATCTGTTTGTCTATTTTTGTGCTGCTATCACATTGTTCTGATGAACACAGCTTTGTAGTATTGTCTGAAGTCTGGGAGGGTTGTGCCTCCAGCTTTGTTGTTTTTCCTCAGGATTGCTTTGGTAATTCTGGGTCTTTTGTGGTTCCATATACATTTTAGGATTGTTTGTTCCAGTTCTGTAAAAAAAAGTCATGGATAATTTGATAGGGACTGCATTAAATCTATAGATTGCTTTGGGTAATATGGCCATTTTAACAATATTAATTCTTCCAACCTAGGAGCATGGGATATCTTTCTATTTGTTTGAATCATCTTCATTTACCTTTGTCGACATTTTATATTTCTCAGCGTGTAAATCTTTCATGTCCTTGGTCAGGTTTATTCCTAGGTATTTTTTGACAGAAATTTAAGCAGGATTTTTTTTTTACTTTCTGTTTCTAACAGAAAGTTAAAAAAATGTTTATAAAAATATTTCATTGTTATAAAGAAATGCAACAGATTTCTGTATATTAATCTTGTATCTTGCTGCTACCTGAATTAATCCTGCTACCTTGCTGCATTTGTTTATGAGCTCTAATTGTTTTTGTGTGGCATCTTCATGGTTTTCTATATAGCGTATTATGTCATCTGCATATGACGGTTTTACCTCGTGCCTTCCAATATGGGTACCTTTCAGTTCTTTTTCTTGTTTGACTCCTGTGGCTAGGACTTCCAATACTATGTCGAATAGAAGTAGTGAGAGTGGGCATCCTTGTCTTGTACCTGAATTTAGCAGGAAGGCTCTCAGCTTTTCACCGGTAAGTATTATGTTGGCTGTGGGTTTGTCATAAATAGCCTTTATTATGCTGAGATATGTTCCCTCTATACCCACTTTGATGAGAATTTTTATCATGAATGAATGTGGAATTTTATCAAATGCTTTTTATGCATCTATTGAGATGATCATGTGGTTTCTGTCTTTTGTTAGGGTATAACACATTGATTGATTTGCATATGTTCAACCATCCTCGTGACCCTGGGATTTATCAAACATGGTCATGGTATGTGATCCTTTTTATGTATTGTTGGATTTGGTTTGTGAATATTTTGTTGAGGATTTGTGTATCTATGTTCATCAAAGATATTGGCCTGTAATTTTCTCTTTTAGTGGTATCTTTGTCTGGTTTTGGTATCAGGGTGATGGTAGTTTCATAGAATGACTTTTGGAGTGTTCCCTCCTTGTCAAGGTTTTGGAAGTTTGAGAAGGATTGGTATAAGTTCTTCTTTGTATGTTTGGTAGAATTGCCCAGTGAAGCCATCCAGTCCTGGACTTTTGTTTGTGGGGAGTTTTTTGTTTGTTTGTTTGTTTGTTTATAGGTTCTGTTTCACTTCTAGTGACCCGTCTGTTCAAATCATCTGTTTCTTCTTTTTTTAATAAATTTATTTATTTATTTATTTATTTATTTATTTATTTATTTATTTATTTTATTGGCTGTGTTGGGTCTTCGTTGCTGCATATGGGGTCTCTCTAGTTGCCGCGAGTGGGGGCCACTCTTCATTGTGGTGTGCAGGCTTCTCCTTGCAGTGGCCTCTCTTGTTGCAGAGCACGGGCTCTAGGTGTGTGGGCTTCAGTAGTTGCGGCACATGGGCTCAATAGTTGTGGCGCATGGGCTTAGTTGCTCCATGGCATGTGGTATCTTCCTGGGGCAGGGATCGAACCCGTGTCCCTGCATTGGCAGGTGGATTCTTACCCATTGCACCACCTAGGAAGTCCCACATCTGTTTCTTCTTAATTCAGTTTTGGTGGGTAGTATGTTTCTAGAAATGTGTCCTTTTCTTCTAAGTTGTGAATTTGGTTGGCATATAGCTGTCCATAGTATTCTCTTATGATTTTGTGTATTTCTGCAGTACCGGTTGTTATTTCTCCTCTTTCATTTCTTATTTTGTTCATTTGGGTCCTGTCTCTTTTCTTCTGGGTGAACCTGGCCAGAGGTTTGTCAGTTTTGTTTATCCTTTCAAAAACCCAGGTCTTGGTTTTATTTACTTTCTTCTGTTTTTGCAAATCTCTGTTTTATTTATTTCCTCTCTGGAGAGGATCGACATTCTCAGTCTGTAAGGGAACTAAAAATTGTTGGGGCAAATGTTGGTGATATTATCCCATACGATGAAGGCATCAGAGTCTTCATGGTAACAATCATAGGCAGCATGTCTGCTCGAGCCCAGTTGGTGTGAGGGGAATGGTGGCCGGAGGTATGGCCTAGAGCTCAAAGTGGTACCAAGTAGGTCCATTCAAAAGTCCATTTATTGCCCTGTCATGTTTAAGGATCAGAGGTTTTAAAATACCTTGTTATGTTCAATAATGCTAGAGGCCTATGTCCAGTATGAGAGATGAAAATTCCATTGGATCCCCTGTTGGACAGCTCAGTGCTATGTTTCATGAGAAGTAATGGGAGATCCTTGATCTGAGTCAGTGATGTCAGGAGGGCCGAGTGGGGGCAGGATATACTTAGAAAAGAAAGAGGTCACCTGCTTCGCAGAGATGTTCCTGGTGGGTGTAGCAAACAGCCAGCTGGTAAAAGTGTGTAATGGTGAAACAGGTCATGCTTATGGAAGGAAAGGCCTATGAAATCTCCCTGCCAGCAGCTACAATGGACAGTGTGCTCACAAAGCAAATGGTGACAGAGCAGTTTCCAGTGTTTGGTTTGGAGGCATAATTTGCAATTCAAAACCACGTGCTTTCAAGGACTGCAGTAAGTGGAATTTCCTTGAGGGCAGGCCTTGGCCAGTGTGGCAGCAGCTCCCCCATGACCGGAAGAGCTGTAGGACCAATTAGCCAGGGAGTAAGGAGTATCGAAGTGGTGACTGAGCAAGGCCAAAATGGGGGAGTCAGGATTGAGTTGAGAGTCCCTAACAGGTGGTAACCTGGACTGAGGCAGGAGCATCTACCTTGGGGTTCAAGATAGCCTCTGACATGGAAGCATTTGTATGTACTGAAACGTGGGTAATCTTAATTGTGGCCAGTGCCTGGGCAGTGTCCCTGCAAATTGGGGCACCCCAGACAGGATGGCCTTGAGTGTAAAAATTGCCCTGCTGCCATCAGCCTGACCAGACTGCTAGTCCATTAGCAACCACCTGTGAGGGAGTGAAAATGTGGAGAAGAGGCTTGTCATGGGTAGCAGTGGTCTGCATAGCCATTGTTACTGCAACCAGCTCAGCAAGCCGAGCCAAGCCCGACGTGCCATCTTTGATAAGTACGCTGCTGCTGGCAGGCTGGCACGTTGCTGCTCTGCACCAGGTTCTCCCGTGTGCAGGGGTGGAGCTGCCATCCCAGGGGCCACTCCAGATCACCAGACACTTAGGCAGTGGGGGTGCCAGCACCCGTTCCTCAAGGTCCCCTGGCAGGGGGCTGGGAAGCAGGGAAGTCATATCCTCCTGCAGTTTGAAAAACCTGCTATGTCTGGTTGAGCCTGTTTCTGGTGCTACTATTTCCGTTTTAGCCAAGAGGCATTTGTGGCCCTGCTGGGTCACTCCTAGGAGGCGCCCCTTACCCGTGAGGTAGTAGGAATGTGAGTGCCCAGGAGAACAAGCTTCATCCCATGAGGGCCTCTGTGTGTAACAAAAGCCCCCAAAGTGGCAGATTTTGATGTTCGAAGGGGTGTCGTAGGTGTAGAGAGCAGCTGCCTGGCCCAGAAGCCCACAGGCAGCTAGGAGGGGCTCTGTTTAGTCCAAAGGCTCCAGGACACAGAGTCCATGCTGATCCGTGCCTCCACCCAGATGGAGCAGCCAGGGGGAAGGGCTTGATTAATTAACCTTTGTGCCAACTAGAAAGCTTATTGCTGAGCTGTTCCCCAGGAAAATGTGGAGGGTTTGCTTATGGCTGCACAAAATGGACTAAGAATGATGGACAAGTGGGGTGTTTGCCTCCAAAATGTGAAGACATCTAAGTAAAGACGTGTTAGGCTTGCCATAGTGTGGTGGGGGACTGAATAGTTAACCATTGAGGTTTAACAGCAAGCAGAATTTCCTAGCTTTTAGAGGATGAGTGAATGCCCAGAAATTTTATCGCTGTGGACAGCCCTTGAATTTGCTGTGGGGCAATAGCCCACCTCTATGTTGTAAGTGGGTCACCAACCACGTAAGGGCCTCATGCACCACATCTTCTGAGGGGCTTTGGGTTAGGATGTCACCAGTATAGTGCCAGATGGTGCAAGGGGACTCCAGGTCTTGCTGCAAAGATTGTGGGCAATAACTGAGCTGTAAAGATAGCCAACAGGCGGCCTTCTGAAGTGAAAGTAGACTGCGGCTGCAACTCTTAGTCATTGCTATTGAATAGAACATAAGAGCTAGATTGTCACAGCCAAGTACTCCCCTGGAGCCCTTTGGGTGTCCTTAATCAGCTGGACAGTGTTGGGAATGGGAGCCTTCATAGTGGGGATCAGCATGTATAGCTCAGTAGTTGATTCTAAGTCACCACTCATTAGTAGCAGGCTTTACTACCAGCCACATGGGGACCTGAAAGGAGAAACGATGTGTTTAATGACTTCTTCCTTCAATAATGTGTGCCTTCCTTTTGGAATGTGTGCCTTTGTGACTATCCCACAGGCCCCTGTCATAGATGATACTGGGGGATATTTACTGTCTTCGGGCTCCCCATATTCAGCTTCTACCAGGAAGGCCAGGAGTTAGAGTTTGTTCCAAATGGCACTGCAGCACATCAGGGCATCCATACCTATCACAGGAAAGGGTAGGGCCAGAGGGGCACTGCCACTAAAGGATTGTTAATAATGATTGTTTCAGTGGTGACATTCAGTGGAAGCTGAGTGCCTTCTACTCTCCTGGCTGTTATGCTTTGTAATGTAAAGAGTGGCCCCTGTCTATGTTTGGAGGGGTTCCCACGGAGCATTGTAATTTGGGCTCCATTGTCAATGGCAGCCATAAAAAGTTGTTTATGTGTGTCCCAGTGGATAATTAGAGACATATATGGCACATGTCCCAGAGGGGGGACGTGCTCCAGGGATCTGCGAGGTCCCTAAGGCAGAGGCCTTGGCAGAGGTCAGGGTACAGGATTCCGAGAGGTGACAGCTGCCCGTCTCTCCACTCTCTTGCAGAGCCTGCAGCACCTGAGCACAAGTTTCTGATTTGTGTTTGGGCTGTCACAAAATTATGTCATTAGGGCCTCCCGATCTCCAGAGCTGCCAGTACGGGGAGGTCTGTTAGTCATCTCATGAAGGAAGGAGCTATATCAAGGTACCACCCGTTGGTGGAGACCAATAAGGGGCCTGGAAGTCCCTCTATCCCTTAAGGACCCTCTGTTGGGTTCCTGGCTGATGGGGCCGTGGGGCCCATTTGCTTTTACTGGCAAGCAAGATTTGGGGCCTCAGAAAAACCATCTTTTTCATGTCTAGCTACAACACGGATGCAGTCTGTGTCTGACAAGTCTTTGAATTGTAACAGCATGGCTTTATAATTAGGGGGAACACCCTCCTCCCCCCCTTCCCTTGGGCAATTTTTTGTAGAAAAATTTGCATTTCTACCATGGTATAGTTACTTGTCTCTGTTTCTTGTTCACGCTGGTCTTCTGATATTTTGGTGCGATGGATGGTGACAGGGAACACCTGGAGTGGAGGTTTCCTTTCCCTGACTCATATGCTGCCATTTCCTGTGTAGAGTGTCCCAGTCAACCTTGGTGGGGTCAGGGGACGATGTGAAACAGCAGCAAGAAGTGCAGCAACATAGGAGGCACTTGCCTCAGCCGTGTTTGCCCCCCCGGGGTGCCGTGATGCCCCTGGTAGAGCTGCCTCTGTCATGGGCTAGGGCTGTGTGGGGATCTCATGGATGTATGTTTGGGGTACAGGAAGGTTTGGGGTAATAGTAAAGATGTGTGGAGACTGTATGTGTGACCTGGGGAGAGCCGAGGGGCATGAGTGCCTGTGTGAGTAGACAATTGATGTAGCATGGTGTGTGCGGCTGGGTGGTGGGGCTGGTTCTAGGTTTTTTGAGGCTCTGTGTGCGAGCATTTGAGAAGAGGTAGTTTAATGCACTGTGTGTTGGATTTGTGTGTGTTCAGAGTAGAGTGATTATACATTCGCGTATCCTGTCGGGGTAGGAAGGTAGGGAGTGCATTTTTGGTGAGGAGGACTCTGCAGAGATTGGGGTTGTCTGTGTATTTGGTGTTGCTCGCTGTGTGTGTATGATCAGGGGATGTGACAGATGCTGTTTAGAGATTCTCAAGAGGGGGATGGGTGTATGTATTGGGGGTGTGAGGTCATCATGTGTTTGAGGCGAGTATTTAGAAGAAGGTGGGAAGGACTGTCTGTGTCAATCTGATGGTATTTCTGTGTTTGTCAGCTTCTGAGGTGTTGCACGTACATGGATACTCACAGCTCTGGGGACTGCATGTGTTATATTTGGGTCTGGAATTGTGTCTAATAAGAAGTTTGTGAGTTTTTTGTGAATGACTTTGTGTATTGTTGCAGGGTTTGTGTGATTGCATGGGGGGTTATTTTGTAGGATTGCGTGGGTTGGGTGGATTTTTGTAGGATATGAGGATTTAAGTGTTTGATTATTGGAGGCCTTTGTGGGGGGTGTTTTGTACTCAAGACTGTAGCTGTGGATTTTATTGAGGTTTGTAGTACCTGCATTTTGGGGCAGGAGAGTTCTGGGCACACAATCATGCATCTGACTATAGGTAGGGACTGTGTGTGTTTGAGGATGTTTGGAGCTCTGTGAGGCTGTGTGATGGTGTCACGGGTCAGTGTGGCCAGTGCAGTGTGTGTTGGGCTGGAAGGGAGACTCGAGGGCGTGTTGGTGACTGTGCGGCTCTCATGTGGACTCCCATATGGACTGACCTTTGTTCCTTCTGATCATCAGTTGGTTCGAAGATTTCTTTTTTTCTTTGATGTGGACACTTTCAGAGTCTTTATTGAATTTGTTACAATATTCCTTTTTTTTTTTTTTTTATGTTTTGGTTTTTTGGCTGCAAGGCATGTGGGATCTTAGCTTCCTGACCAGGGACTGAACCTGCAACTCCTTCATTGGAAAGTGAAGTCTTAGCCACTGGACCATGAGGGAAGTCCCTGACCTTCTGTGATTTATACCCATCCTGATCTTTTGTGGCACCCACTTCCCTGGAATGATAAGCGATATTCTGCTCATTCTTACCCAGATGAGTCTGGAAATGTCACTTCTGGCAGCTGGACGTGCCTCTTGCAAGTGAGCGGTCCTGGAGTGCAGGGTCCAGGACTGGTGGACAGATGCAGAGTGAGGCTGACTCCCCCGTGAGCCCTCTCCTTAGTGAGGTGGCCAGGAAGTCAGGGCTTCTTCTCCAGAAGACATGGCCAGTCCTCTCTAGAATGTGCTGGAGGGGCCAACTCATTGAACGGACCCTGCCAGTAGGTAAACAGACCTTGGAAACAATTCCTAAGGGAGAAGTCTGCACCTACCCAGCTTCTACTTTCTCCTTTGGATGGCTTCTACCACAAGGTAAAAGCTAAGGCCCCTGGCGTAGCCCTCATAGGGCCCTTCTTGGCCTGGTCCTGCTGGCCGGCCATTCTGTCCCCACGTTGTAGCGCACCATGGGCCCTCTGGTGACACCAGCATGAGGCTCCCTGCACATCAGTTCTCACCTCCTGCACTTGGCCCACGCTGCCCTTGCTGTTTGTCCTGCTCTTCCTCCCCGAGGCTGTGAGCTCAAGAGTCACCTTCTCCAAGTGGGCAGGATCCCCTGAAAATGCAAATTTGAGTCATTACTGTATCACTTGAGTCTCCGGCATGTGCCAGGCACTGTGACTCTTGCCAAACCCATAAAACCCCACCAGGTGGATATGTTATCAGGTGCACTTTGCAGGTGGTAAAGTTGAGGCTCACAGGTGAGAGAGAAGTCATGACCAAGTATCCTGTATGGACCAGAATATCAATCAAACTGGTCAACATATATGGTAAAGAAAACATTACCCTGATCAGCACGGCCAGAGGCCAGGCTGTAAAGGCACAAAATACATCCCAGCAGCAGAAGGAGCAGTGCCAAACTCCCCAGCAAAGACGCAGTGTACATATCCTGCTTTCCTAATCAAACTAACTGTAAATCAACCCACAATTTCCTACTCTACTAATAGGAGAAGAAAACCAATGTGCATTGTCCTATAAAACTACTTTAAAATAACACGTATGCTCCAAAGTGCCTTGGTAATGATCCCAAATCATCATCATAAAGTTGGGATACTTGTTAAAACACTGCAAGTCTTACATGCTGGCATGTAGAAGCTGGTGGGTCAGTTCTTTGGGTAATGATGATAGACCGAAGTGGCCCAGAAGGAAAGAAGACAGAAAACAGAGCAGAAACTGTTTGTCCAGCGAGGAGAGTGGGTCATGGTCAAGGTTCAAGCATCACTAGGGAGGTGATGAAAATGCTGATGGGCATAGATGTAGTAAGTCAAGGATACATAATGTAGTTTCTAATGAAACACTTTGTGAAAGACATATAACTAAAACAATAATAGGCAGAGAAGTGAAATACTATGAAACATTTGATGTGTTTTCTAAAAGGATGAAAGAAGATAGAAATGAACATAAAAGAAGTAGGTCAAATAGAAAACCTGTAAGGTGGTAGTAAGCTCACAAAATGATGAGGCAATTTAGATTTATTTTTTAAAATAAATTAGTAGACTATTTGTAGAGCAGTTTTAAGTTTAAAGAAAATTTAAGCAGAGAGTATAAAGTTCCTATACACCCCCTCACATTCACCCCCAAACCATAGTTTCCTCTGTTATTAACATCTAGCATTAGTGTGGGGCATTTGTTACAATTGATGAGCCGATGTCCATACATTATTCTTAACTATTGAGCGTAGTTTACATTAGTGTTTACTCTGTTGTATAGCCTATGGGTTTTGACAAATTTTTGACAAACATCGACCATTATACAGAATAGTTTCAGTGCCCTACCTTTTCCAGAATGTCATATAGTTGAAATCATACAGTATGTAGTTTGGCTTCCTTCATTTTGCAATATGCATTTAAGGTTCCTCCATGTCTCTTCCATTTAGTAATCTTTTATCTTAGCTCAAGCTTCCCTAACATAATGTTCAATACTATAGGCTGGGTGACTTTAACAACTCACAGTTCTAGAGGCTTGAAAGTCTAGGATCAAGGTGCCGGCCAATTCAGTGCCTGGTGAGGGCTCTCTTCCTGGCTTGCAGTCAGCTGTCTTCTCACTGGGTTTTCACATGGTAGGGAGAGAGAGAAAAAACATCTCTGGTTTCTTCTGATAGGGGCACTAGTCCTATCATGAGAGCCCAATCCTCATGATAGCATTTAATCTTTACCTCCCAAACACCTCATCTCCAAATAGCATCACTTTGTTCGAGCTTGAACATCTGAACTTGGGAGGGACAGAATTCAGTTGATGGCATCATTCTTCTAACAGTATAAAATAGGACTAAGAGCAAGCGCATTATCCAATTATCTTTTCTAGCAGTACATAAACATTTACTTGTTTTCAATAAACAATTTACGTATTTTAAGATAAATGAATTGCAGATTTTAAAAAGTCAGGTCGAACAAAATAAGAAATTGTAGGTACAAACGTGTTGAAACAAAAATATGTATATCCCCCAGTTGCTTTGTCTCAAAAATTCAGTTGCCGTTCTAAGGTCCGATTGAGGTTCTACGTGCAGCCTTTCCATCTGTGGTTCATGCCATTTACCCTACCACACCAAAAGGACGGGGGAGTATGCTAGAGTTAGGATATTAAAGTAAATAACCGATTAGAAAACAGATAGCTTGCTAAACGTAGTATTTATTTGCTGTGAATTGAGGCTGTTTATTCTTTAAAGATATGATTCATAGTAAAATTTGTAATGACAGTAAATTAACTAAAAGTAACTTGGGGGAAGTTTTATTTTTTTACTGAGATAAAATTAACCATTTTAACTTGTGTAATTCAATGACATTTAGTACATTCACCTTGCTGTGCAACCCTTACTTCTCTCTAGTTCAAAGATGTTTTTATTACCTTAGAGGGAAACCCTACCCATGAAGCAGTTACACTCCATTCCTTCTTCCACCTAACCCCTGGGCAATCACCCATCTGCTTTCTGTCTCTATAGATATAACTTTGGATATTTCATATAAATGTAATTATACAGTATGTGACCATTGATGCCTGGCTTCTTTCACATAGCATAATTTTCAAGGTTCACCCCTATTGTAGTATGTAGCAGTACCTCATTTCTTTTTTCTTCCATCTTTAGTGAGTTATAATCGACAAATAAAAATATATATTTAAGATATACAACTTGATGTTTTGATGTACAGACACATTTTTTAAATAATTGCCACAATCAAGCCAGTTAACATATCCATCACCTCATATAACTGCCAGTTTCTTTTCTTTTCTTTTTTTTTTTAATGGTGAGAACACTTAAGATCTACCCTCTTAGAAAATTACAAGTATCCAGTGCAGTATTGTTAACTATATTCACATTGTTGTGCACTGGATTTCCAGAACTTATTCATCTTGCATAATTGAAACTTTGTACCCCTTGATCAGTACCTGCCCATTTTCCCATCCCCTTATCTCCTGTCAACTACCATTCTGCACCCCACTTCTATGACTATTTTCGATTCCACATGAAAGTGATATAATGCAATATTTGTATTTGTATTTCTGTATCTGGCTTATTTCACTAGCATAATCTCTTTTAGGTTGATCCATGTTGTCATAAACAGCAGGATTTTCTTCTTTTTAAAGGCTGAATAATACTCTATTGTATACAAGCGTACCTCGGCGATATTGCAGGTTGCTTCCAGACCACCAAAATACAGCAAATATTGCAACAAAACAGGCCACATGAATGTTTTGATTTCCCAGTGCATATAACAGTTATGTTTATACTATAGTGTAGTCTGCTAATGTGCAGTACAATTATGTCTACGAAGCCAATGCACATACCTTAATTTTAAAAGAATGCTAATTGGGAAAATGGCACCAAGAGACTAACTCAATGCAGGAGTGCCACAAACCTTCAATTTGTAGAATGCAGGGACTTCCCTGGTCATGCAGTGGTTAAGAATCCACTTGCCAATGCAGGGGACATGGGTTCAATCCTTGGTCCGTGAAGATCCCACATGCTACAGAGCAACTAGGCCCGTGTGCCACAACTACTGAGCCTGCACCCATGCGCTTAGAGTCCATGCTCTGCAGTAGAGAAGCCACCACAATGAGAAGCCGTCACACTGCAACCAAGAGTAGCTCCTGCTTGCCTCAACTAGAGAAAGCCCACACGCAGCAACAAAGACCCACAGCAGCCAAAAAAATACTAAGAAATAAATAAATGTAACATCTAAAAAATGCAACCTCTAAAAGCACAATAAAATGAAGTATGCCCGTATATATACCATATTCTATTTATCCATTCATGAATCTGTGGATACTTAGGTTGGTTCTATGTCTTGGCTACTGTGAAAAATGCTGCAGTGAACATGGAAGTGCATGTATCTATTTGAGATACTGATTTCATTTCCTTGGGCTGTGGACCCAGGAGTGGGATTGCTGAATCATAAGGTAGTTCTGTTTTAAATTTTTTGAGGAACTTCAATACTGTTTTCCTTAGTCATACCAACTTATATTCCCAACAACAGTGCATGAGGGTTCCCTTTTCTCCACATCCACGTCAGTACTTGCTATCTTTTGATTTTTTGTTAATAGCCATTCATCAACAGGTGAGAGATGCTATCTCACTGTGGTTTGATTTGGATTTCTCTGACAATTAGTGATGTTGAGCACCTTTTCATACACCTGTTGGCCATTTGCATGTCTTCTTTGGAGATATTTCTATTCAAGTCCTTTCAGATTGTTTAATTAATATCATTTTGCTATTGAGTTGAAGGAGTTCCTTATGTATTTTGGATATTAACCCCTTATTAAATATATGGTTTGCAAATATTTTCTTCCATTACATAGGTTGCCTTTCACTTGCTGATTGTTTCTTTGCTGTGCACAAGCTTTTTAGCTTGATGCAAATCCACTTGTCTATTTTTGTTTTTGTGGCCTTTGCTTTTGATATCATATCCCGAAACCATTGTCCAAAAACAAAGTTAACAAGTTTTTCCCCTATGTTCTCATCTAATAATTTCATGGCTTCCGGTCTCACATTAAGTCCTTTATCCATTTTAAGTTTATTTTGTCCATCAAGTTAGATAAGGGTCCAATTTGACTCCTCTGCATGTGGCTATTCAGGTTTCCCATCATCATTTATTGAAGAGACTATGCTTTCCCCATGGTGAGTTCTTGGCATGCTTCTCAAAGGTTATTGACTATAGATGAATGGATTTATTTCTGGGCTCTCTACTTGGTTCCATTGGTCTCTATGTCTGTTTTTATATGAGTACCATACGGTGTTGATTTCTGTAGCCTTGAAATCAGCAATTATGACTCCAGCCTCTTCTTACTCAGAATTTCTTTGGCTCTTTGCGGTCCTTTGTAGTTCCATATGAATTTTGGATTGCTTTTTCTATTTGTGTAAAGTACAGCAGCATTGGGATTTTTTTCCCTTGGGTCTCAGTTGCAGCACACAGGATCTTCGTTGTGGTATGCAGGATCTTCCGTTGTAGCACACGTCGGCTTGTCTCTAGTTGTGGCATGGGGGTTTTCTCTTCTCTAGTTGTGGCGTGTGGGCTCCAAGTCACATGGGCTTCATAGTTGTGGCATGGTGCTTGTGCTCCAGGGCATGTGGGCTCTGTAGTTTGTGGCACATAGGCTCTCTAGTTGAGGCACTTTGACTCAGTAGTTGTGGTGTGCAGGCTTAGTTGCCCCGCAGCATATGCGATCTTAGTTCCTGACCAGGGATTGAACCCACGTCCCCTGCATTGCGGGATGAACTCTCTACCACTGGACCACCAGAGAAGTCCCCACCATTGGGATTTTAATAGGGATTGCATTGAATCTGTGGGTCACTTTGGGTAGTATGGATATTTTAACAATGGTAAGTCCTCTAACTCATGAAGAGAATGGGGCTCAGAATGGGGTTCTCCACATCCTCTTCAATACTTGTTATCTTTTGTCTTTTTGTTAATAGCCATTCTAACAGGTGTGAGATGATATCTCACTGTGGTTTAATTTGCATTTTTCTGACCGTTAGTGATGTTGAGCACATTTTCATACACCTGTTGGCCATTTGCCTATCTTCTTTGGAGAAATTGCTATTCAAGTCCTTTACCCATTGCTTAATTAATATTATTTTGCTATTGAGTTGAAGGAGTTCCTTATATAGTTTGGATATTAACCCCTTATTAGATATATGGTTTGCAGATATTTTCTTCCATTTTCTTAATTTCTTTTTTGGGTAGTTCATTGCTTTTGTATAATGACTTCTATATGCTGAGTTTATATCCTGCAACTTTACTAAATTCTTTTATGAATTCTAACTATTTTTGTTGTTGTTGTTGTTGAAGCTTTAGGATTTTCTACATATATGATCATGTCATCTGCAAACGGAGGTAATTTTACTTCTTCTTGATTTTGATGCATTTTATTTCTTTTTCTTCCCTAATTCCTCTGGCTAGGACTTCCAGTGCTGTGTTGAATGGAAGTGGTGAGTGTGGGCATTTTTGCCTTCTTCCTTGTATTAGAGGGAAGGCTTTCAGTTTTTCACTGTTAAGTAGTATGTGTGTTGTGGTCTTTTCATATATGCTGCTATTGTGTTGGGGTACATTCCTTCTATACCCAATTTGTTTAGTTTTTATCAAGAAAAGATGTTTCATTTTGTGCCATCCTTTTCTGCATCTATTGAGATAACCATATGATTTTTCCCCTTCATTTTGTTAATGTGGTGTATAACATTGATTGATTTGTGTTTGTTGAACCATCTTTGCATCTCAGGAATAAATCTTACTTGATCATGAGGTATGGCCCCATTAATTTATTGTTGAATTCTGTTTGCTAACATTGTGTTGAGGATTTTTGCATCTATGTGCATCACAGATATTGGCCTGTAATTTTCTTTTCTTGTAATGTCCTTGTCTGGCTTTGGTATCAGGGTAATGCTGGCCTTGTAAAATTAGTTTGGAAGTATTCCTTCCTCTCCAGTTTTTTGGATGAGTTTGACAATGATTGGCATTAATTTTTCTTCACATGTTTGGTAAAATACACCAGTGAAGCCATCTAGTCCTGGATTTTCTATTTCTTTTTAATTATTGATTCAGTATCATTATTTGTTAGTGGTCTGTTCAGACTTTCTATTCCATCTTGATTCAGTGGTAGTAGGTTGTATGTTGCTAGGAATTTATTCATTCCTTCTAGGTTATCTGATTGGTTGGCATAATTGTTTATAATAGACCCTTATGACTCCTTTATTTCTGAGGCATCACTTGTATTGCCTCCTCTTTCATTTCTGATTTTATTGATTTGTCTTCTCTCCTTTTTCTTAATTAGTCTAGCTAAGAGTCTGTCAAATGTGTTTATCTTTTCAGAAAGTACCGCTTAGATTTGTTTATATTTTTTATTGTTTACCTATTTCCTATCTGATTTATTTCTGCTCTACTCTTCACTATTTTCTTTCTTCTGCTAAAGTTGAGATTAGTTTTTTCTTCTTTTTTATAGTTCCTTGAGGCATAAAGTTAGATTGTTTGAGGTTTTTCTTCTCTTTTTTTACTTTTTAAAATTAATTATTATTGGTGTATACTTGGTTTACAATATTGTGTTCAATTCTACTGTGCATCAAAATGTATCAGCTGTACCCCTCTTTTTTGGATTTCCTTCCCACTGAGGTCACCACAGTGAATTAAGTGGAGTTCCTGTGCTATATAGTATGTTCTCATTAGCTATCTATTTTATACATAGTAAGAATAGTATATATATGTCAATCCCAATCTCCCAATTCCTCCTGCTGCCCCCTTTCCCCCTTGGAACCCATATATTTGTTTTCCACATCTACGTCTCTATTTCTCCTTTGCATGTAAGATCATCTATACCATTTTTCTAGATTCCAGACGTAGGCATTAATATGTGATATTTGTTTTTTTCTCTCTGCCTTCATGCTGTATGACACTCTCGAGGTCCATCCATGTCTCTACAAATGACCCAATTTTGTTCCTTTTCATGGCTGAGTAACATTCCATTTTATCTATTTAACACATCTTCTTTATCCATTTCTCTGTTGATGGACATTTAGGTTGACTCCATTTCCTAGCTATTGTAAATAGTGCTGCTGTGAACACTGGGGTGCATGTGTGTTTTTGAACTATGGTTTTCTCTGGCTATATGCCCAGGAGTGGGATTGCTGGGTCAGATGGTAGTTCTGTTTTTAGTTTTTTAAGGAACCTCCATACTGCTTTTCATAGTGGCTGTATCAATTTATATTCCCCCCAACAGTGCAGGAGGGTTCCCTTTTCTCCACACTGTCTCCAGCATTTATTTTTTGTAGATGTTTTTGATGATGGCCATTCTGACTGGTGTGAGGTGATACCTCACTGTGGTTTTGATTTGCATTTCTCTAATAATTAGTGATGATGAGCAGCTTTTCATGTGTTTGTTAGTCATCTGTATGTCTTCTTTGGAGAAATGCCTATTTAGGTTCTCTGCCCATTTGTGGATTGGATTGTTTGGTTTTATGATATTGAGCTGCATGAGCTGCTTGTATATCTTGAAGATGAATGCTTTGTCTGTTGATTCATTTGCAAATATTTTCTCCCATTGTGAGGGTTGTCTTTTCATCGTGTTTACAGTTTCTTTTGCTGTGCAAAAGATTCAAGTTCCATTTGTTTACTTTTTGTTTTTATTCCTGTTACTCTAGGAGGTGGGTCAAAAAGGATCTCACTGTGATTTTTGTCATCGGAAGTTCTGCCTGTGTTTTCCTCTAAGAGTTTTATAGTGTCTGGGCTTACATTTA
Organism: Hippopotamus amphibius kiboko; assembly: GCF_030028045.1. Lineage (NCBI taxonomy): Eukaryota > Metazoa > Chordata > Mammalia > Artiodactyla > Hippopotamidae > Hippopotamus > Hippopotamus amphibius. The sequence goes on along the minus strand of NC_080187.1, from coordinate 120,343,008 downwards.
GGTCTTTAATCCATTTTGAGTTTATTTTTGTGTCTGGTGTCAGGAAGTGTTCTAATTTCCTTCCTTTACACGTAGCTGTGCAGTTTTCCTGTCACTACTTATTGAAGCGACTGTCTTTTCTCCATTGTATATTCTTGCCTCTTTTGTCAAAGATAAGGTGACCATATGTGTGTGGGTTTACCTCTGGGCCGTCTATCCTGTTCCATTGATCTATATTTCTGTTTTTGTGCCAGTACTATACTGTCTTGATTACTGTAGCTTTGTAGTATAGTCTGACGTCAGGGAGCCTGATTCCTCCAGCTCCATTTTTCTTTCTCAAGATTGTTTTGGCTATTCAGGGTCTTTTGCGTTTCCATACAAATCGTAAAATTCCTTGTTCTACTTCCATGAAAAATATCGCTGGTAATTTGGTAGGGATTGCATTGAATGTGTAAATTGCTTTGGGTAGGATAGTCATTTTCACAATATTGAGTCTTCCAATCGAAGAACATGGTATATTTCTCCATCTGTTTGTATCATCATTGATTTCTTTCATCTGCATCTTATAGTTTACTGCATACAAGTCTTTTGCCTCCTTAGGTGGGTTTATTCCTAGGTGTTTTATTCTCTTGGTTGCAATGGAAAGTGGGAGTGTTTCCGTAATTTCTCTTTTTGATTTTTTGTTGTTAGTGTGTAGGGACACAAGAGATTTCTGTGTATTAATGTTGTATACTGCCACTTGACCAAATTAATTGATTAGCTCTAGTAGTTTTCTGGTGACATCTTTAGGATTTTCCATGTATAGTATCATGTCATCTGCAAACAGTGACAGTTTTACTTCTTCTTTTCCAATTTGGATTGCATTTATTTCTTTTCCTTCTCTGACTGCCATGGCTAAAACTTCCAGAACTATGTTGCATAACAGTGGTGAGAGTGGACACCCTTGTCTTGTTCCTGATCTTAGAGGAAGTGCTTTCAGTTTTTCACCATTGAGAATGATGTTGGCTGTGGGTTTGTCTCATATGCCCTTTATTAACTACTGTAGCTTATTCATGTTTTGAAAGATGCCTTGGGCTTTATTGTTCTAAGGATTGGTTTAGCTAATTGGGGTATTTTGTGGTTCCACATGAATTTTCAGATTTCTTTTTCCATTCCTGTATTGAACACCATTGGGATTATAATAGCAACTGCACTGAATCTGTGGAGCACTTTGGTAGTATGTACATTTTAACAACAGTAAGTCCTCCAATTCATGAAGATGGGATGTCTTTCCATATTCTCAGTGTGTTTTTTTAATTTTACTCATCTTTCTTTAATACTTTTCAGTGAACAGATCTTTCACTTCCGGTTAAGTTTACTTCTCAGTATGTTACTGTTTATATTGCAGTTGACAATGGCATTGTTTTCTTAATTTATTTCTCAGAAAGCTCATTGTTAGTGAATAGAAATGTCATTGATTTCTGTATGTTGATTTAGTGTATTTCCACTTTACGGAATTCAGTTTTTGTGGAGTTTTTCAGACTTTCTACAAATAAAATCGTGTCATCTACAAACAAAGATAATTTTATTACTTCCTCTCTAATTTGAATGTCTTTTGTTTCTTTTCCTTAATTTATCTAGCTGGGACTTCCGCAACTATGTTGAATAAAAGTGGCAAGAGTGGAGATCCTTACCTTCCTGTTTATAAAGGAGTAGCTTTCATTTTTTCACTGTAGACTATGATATTAGCTGTGGACCTTTCATATATGGCCTTCTTGCTGTTAAAGTACTTTCTTTCTCTTCCTAATTTGTTGAGAATTTTTATTTGAAAGGATATTGATTTTTTTCCAAATCCTTTTTCCGCATCTATTGAGATGATCATGTGGGGGTTTGGGGGTTGGTTTTTGCTTTCATTCTGTTAATGTGCTGTATCATATTGATTGATTTATGGGTGTTGCATCCTAGGGGTAAGTCCCACTTGGTCATATGTATGATTCTTTTAATGTGCTCTTTAGTTTGGATTGCTGGTATTTTGATGAGATTTTTAACAGAAGTGTGCATCACGGATATTCTGTATTTTCTTGTAGTGTCTTTGTCTGGTTTTGTATCAGGGTAATGCTGACCTTGTAAAACTGGTTTGGAAGAGTTCCCAGCTTTTCAATATCTAGCAAGAGTTTGCTATGGTTTGAATCACATGTTTTTCCAAAATTCATGATGGTAATAGTAGGTGGAGCCTTTGGGATATGCTTAGGTCATGAGGGCAGACCCCTCAGAAATGGGATTAGTGCCCTTATTTAAAAAAAAAAAGGCTCTAGAGATATCTCTCGCTCCTTCCATGATGTGAGAACACAGTGTGAAGTTCCCGAATATGAATCAGAAAGAATACCCTCCTCCACCCATCCTGATGCCATAAATGCAGACTTCCCGCCTCCAGAATGGTGAGCTATTATTTATAAGCTACTCAGTCACAGGTGTTTTGCACTAGTATTCCAAATGGACCAAGAAAGAGTCTCAGAAAGACTGGTGTTAATCTTCTTCGACTGGTGATAGAATTCCTCTGTGAAGACATCTGGTCTTGGGCTTTTCTCTGCTGAGAGGGTTTTGATTACTGATTCAGTCTCCTTACTAGTTATAGATCTATTGAGGTTTTCTATTTCTTCTTCACTTAGTCTCTGCAGGTTGTGTGTTTCTAGGAATTTATCCATTTCTCCTAGGTTATCCAATTTCACGGCATATACTTATTCATAAGAGTCCCTTATAATCCTTTTTGTTTCTGGGGAATCTCTTTTGTTCCCTCTTTCTTTCCTATTTGATTTTATTGGAGTCTTCTCTGTCTCTCTATTTTTTCTGTTTTCTTCTAGCTAAAATTTTGTCCATTTTTATCTTTGTAAACAACCCAACTCTTAGTTTTATTAATCTTTTCTATTGGTTTTCTAGTCTCTAGTTCATTTCTTTCTGCTCTGCTCTTTATTTCCTTCCCTCTGCTAACTTTGGGCTTAGTTTGTTCTTCTTTTTCTAGTTTCTTAAAGTCTGATGTTAGGTTGTTTGAGATCTTTCTTTATCTTCATGTAGGGATTTATCACTATAAACTGCCCTTGTAGAACTGCTTTTGACATACCCCAAACATGTTTTGGTATGCGATCTTCATTTTGAATTTTCTCAAGATATTTTTAAATTCCTCTATTGTTTTCACTGTTGAAAACAAAATAATCTTATTCAACACTATATTATTTAATTTCTACACAGTTGTGAATTTTCCAGCTTTTCTTATATTTTTTAGTTACATTCCATGGTTGACAGAAAAAATAATTAGTATAATTCAGTCTTTGTAATTTTATTAGGATTTGTTTTATGACCTAATATGTGATGTATCTTGGAGGAAATTAAGACTAATGTCTAACTGTTGGGTGGACTCTTCTATATATGCCCATTAGCTCCATTTGGTTTATAATGCTGTTCAAGTTAGCAGTTTCTTTATGGATTTTCTGTATGTTGTATCCATTATTGAAAATGTCCTTGTGAAACTTCAAAACTTCATAAGAGGGATTTCTCATTGACTCCATGCTGGCCCACAGTGAAACTAAATATAGTTTTTCCTGGAGGTATTCTTTTTCTTTAAGCTGCAATACAAAGAGACAAAGTGACAGGTGTTTCTCTTCAATTACTTAGAGTTTGATGCACCACCCCCCTTTTGTTTCTGTTCTGAACACTGGCCACGAAATAGGTACGGTTTGACACGATGCTTGCCAATGAGACACCACCTGAGAATTTCTGGGAAAGTACTTATTTTCCTGATCTGATGTGGCTCCTTCCAACTTTTGTTGTCCTTTACAGGTCAATCATGTATTTTTGAAAGCAAAAGAATGCTTTCCAAAGATGATGGGGCAGGGTGATAAAAGTTACTTGGGTCCTTCATCACATCATCGAGCTGTCTCTCCAACCCTGTGTTTCTTGTAAGGTGAGAAGAATAAACTCCAGCATGTTTAAGCCCCTGCTGCATAGTTTCCTGTACTCGTGATAAAGAATGACCCACCTGGAAATGGCATTGCAAGGTGCAGACCCTAATATTTAAAATTGGCTGAGTTGGGGTAGAAGAGAATATTCAGTGATCCCAAGTAAGTCAATTAGAGCTCTTTATTACAAGCTGATGGAAATGTGTGATCAAACAGATACCTACTTACCATGGGACACAAAATATAGAATAAGGAAAAATGGTAGAAAAACATGTAGAATTGTAACGTGGGTTTGTTATGTTTTGCTTTCAGTCCTCAAAGGCAGGGATGATTTCAGACTTCAGCCAATCAGTCTGTCTAAGACATGGAAGAATAGAATATAGTTTTGCTAAGAAAACATTCTGTAACTGCAGCCTGTAATCTGTACTGACTCAAGAGTCATGACTTGGAGTTCTGTGAGTTGAAATAATAACTGTTAACATTTATATGACACTTCCTACATGCTAGACACTATTCTAAGCACTTTACATGTATTAACAGATTTAATCCTCAGAACAGCCCTGTGAGATGGGTGCCATTATCTGCAGTGTCCTTCTCCCATTTAGAGATTTGTAAGTGGAGCCCAAGAGAGGTTAACTCCCTTGCCCTGAGGGTCGCACACAAAAGCTAGGATTTGATCCCTGGTTATAGGGCTGCAGATTCCATGCTCTCCACACCTACCCCTTCTATACCCTAAACTGAAAAGTTTACCGAGTGGCTGCAACCTGTATTTGCAGGGAATAAGATGAGGATAGGGAGAAAAAGATGGCGGCGAAGTAGAGAGACGTGGAGTGCATCCCTCTCCACAGATGCATTGGGAATGCACGGAAGGACGCAGTCATTCCCACAGAGAACCAGCTGAACACCAGCAGACGGCCTCGGACACCAGAAAGGGCTGCGGGGAGCCCGACATAGCCGGTAGGGAGGCATCTACGAAGCCTCAAAGAGGGTGAAGCGGCGGAGCTGTGGCAGACGGGAGGGAGTGAGAAACATATGGAGGGTCCGCAGCGCAGCTCAGCGTTCCCGGACCCAGACATCGATCCGCGGCTGAACGGAGGGTCCAGGCGCGGGAACGTGGGAACCGGAGAGCTGGTTCAGGGGAAGAAACATTGTTGCCGGTAGGGTGACGGACCGAGAGGACAGGAGGGAGGAGGTCCGCGGAGTGGAGTGCCCGTCCCTGAGAGCTGCCCGGCCATGATGGCGGCTGGAGGCTGCAGGCTCCCGGGCGGGGGGGAGGAGCCGCGCGCATAGCCTCTCCCTCTCTTTCGGTGCCTCTGCAACAGGCAGTGGAGAGACGCCCTGGGGGCCACCTAAGGCGCTCAGGGATAACAAGCACCCTCAGGCACTCGGGCAGGGCTAGATTAAAACCCCTTGCAATGCCAGCAGCAGGGAGGCTGCCGAGAGAAAAAAAAAAAAAAAAACAGCATCAAAAAGAAAAAACCCCGAGAGAGGCCCAACTCTAAGACTTTCTGTGTACGCCTGAGCCACCAGCGCCCTCTGCAACAGGCACCTCCAAGCCTGACGGAAACAACAGTGCGCCACTGCTCACTCACTCCCAGGAGAAGGAGCCACTATTGTACCCTCTCCCTCCCCACACACCGAGGCTTACAGACGAACAATAAAGGAACCTCTGCTGGTCACAGAATAACGCAAAAAGAAAACCCAAGGCAAGGAGAAGGACACTTACAGCTGAGACGCTAAGGAAACAGAAATAGTAGTATCGATACCTATTGAACTGATCCATTCTGGGATCAGTTCTGGATTTTTTTTTTTCTCTCTCTCTCTTTTTTTTATTTTTAATTTAATTTAATTTTATTTTTATTTTTTTTGATTTATTAAATACTATCTTAGCCCTAAGGGATCTACAAGTTTTACAACATAATTTTTTAAGGATATTTTTTATTCTTTTTTTTTTTTTTTGCCTTTTTATATACTTCTATATCTAGCTAAGTTTTTGCTAGTACGGACAAAATATCTTTCATACTTTCCTTTCATCCCTTTCTTTTATACACTTCTATTCCTTTCTTTTTCTTTGCATATTTCCAACCACATTACGCTCTTCTGTTCCCCTTTCTTCCAGCCATTTTAAGTGTATTTCATCTTAACATACTTATAAGCAACACTATCGGTCTGCTCAGACTCCTTGCTCTATTCTCCAGATGATGCACTGCGTTGGTATTAATATTAGGCTTCGGTCTTTATCTTAGTTCTTAGTACAGTTGTCTAATTACATTCTGAGAATCTCCATTCTCTCTGGTGGTACTCCAGCTCATTTCTATATTTGATCCTAGCTTACAAAATCTCCCTGGATTGATGTTTGTATGTGTAGGGTGTTATTTGTTGTTTGTTTGCTTTTGCTTTTGTCTCTGATTTGTTCTGTTTCAGTTGTCAATTTCTGCTGGGTTTTTCTTTGAATATCTGATAGCACACTGGGGTTCTGTCAGGTCTTTCTAGAGCCTTATGTCCTAACGGATTCAATAATTGTGTGTCTTATACATGTATGTGTTTCCTAGACTGAATATTCGTTTAATCCAATACTTGGACATTAGTCTGAGGCTTGGACAGTCTTCTATAAACACCTCTATCACCAGGACAAGCAACCCCAAAAGCTTGGACAACCATGAGGAAACAAAGAAACCCCATGCAGGCAAAGGAGCAGGAAAAAAACCCACAAGACCAAATAAATGAGGAGGAAATAGGAAAAATGCCTGAAAAAGAATTTAGAGTAATGATAGTAAAAATGATACAAAATCTCGATAACAAAATAGAGAAAGTACAAGAAACAGTTCATAAGAACTCAGAAAAACAAACAGCAATGGATAAGAAAATAACTGAAATTAAAAATACTATAGATGCTATAACCAGCAGAATGACTGAGGCAGAAGAACGAATAAGTGAGTTGGAAGATAGAATGGGAGAAATAAACGCCACAGAGCAGGAAAAAGAAAAAAAAAATAAAAAGACTAGAAGACAGCCTCAGAGACCTCAGTGATAACCTTAAACATACCAACATTCGAATTATAGGCATCCCAGAAGAAGAAGAAAACAAGAAAGGGTCTGAGAAAATATTTGAAGAGGTTCTAGTGGAAAACTTCCCCAACATGGGAAAGGAAATAATTCACCAAGTCCAAGAAGCACAGAGAGTCCCATACAGAATAAACCCAAGGAGAAATACACTGAGGCACCTATTAATCAAACTAACGACAATTAAACACAAAGAAAAAATATTAAAAGCAGCAAGAGAAAAGCAACAAACAACATATAAGGGAAAACGCATAAGGATAACAGCTGACCTCTCTACAGAAACCCTGCAGGCCAGAAGGGAATGGCAGGATATACTGAAAGTCCTGAAAGAGAGAAACCTACAGCCAAGAATACTCTACCCAGCAAGAATCTCATTCAGATTTGAGGGAGAAATCAAAAGCTTTCCAGACAAGCAAAAGTTAAGAGAATTCAGCACCACCAAACCAGCCTTACAACAAGTGCTAAAGGAACTTCTCTAAGTAGGAAACACAAGAAAAGGAAAACACCTACAAATACAAATACAAAACAATTAAGAAAATGGTAATTGGAACACACATGTCAATAATCACTTTAAATGTCAAAGGATGAAATGCTCCAACCAAAAGACACAGACTGGCTGAATGGATACAAAAACAAGACCCTTCTATATGCTGCCTACAAGAAACCCACTTCAGACCAAGGGATACATATAGACTGAAAGGAAAGGGATGGAAAAAGATATTCCATGCAAATGGAAGTCAAAAGAAAGCTGGAGTAGCAATACTCATATCAGACAAATTAGACTTGAAAGTAAAGACTATTAAAAGAGACAAGGAAGGACACTACATAATGATCAAGGGATCCATCCAAGAAGAACATATCACAATGGTAAATATCTATGCCCCCAATATAGGAGCACCTCAGTACATAAGGCAAATGCTAATAGGTATAAAAGGGGACATCGACAGTAACACAATAATAGTGGGAGACTTGAACACCCCACTTACATCAATGGACAGATCATCCAAACAGAAAATCAATAAAGACACACAAGCTTTAAATGACACATTAGACCATCTCGACTTAATTGATATTTATATGACATTCCATCCAAAAACGACAGACTACACTTTCTTCTCAAGTGCACACGGAACATTTTCCAGGATAGATCACATCTTGGGTCACAAATCAAACCTCAGCAAATTCAAGAAAATTGAAATCATATCATGCATCTTCTCAGACCACAATGCCATGAGACTAGATATCAATGACAGGAAAAAAATTGCAAAAAATACAAACACATGGAGGCTAAACAATTCACTCTTAAACAACCAAGGAATCACTACAGAAATCAAAGAGGAAATCAAAAAATATCTAGAAACAAATGACAACGAAAACACAACAACCCAAAACCTATGGGACGCAGCAAAAGCAGTTCTAAGAGGCAAGTTTATAGCAATACAGTCCTACCTTAAGAAACGAGAAAATAATCGAATAAACAACCTAACCTTACACCTCAAACAACTAGAGAAAGAAGAACAAAGAAACCCCAAAGTGAACAGAAGGAAAGAAATCATAAAGATCAGAGCAGAAATAAATGAAAAAGAAAGGAAAGAAACCATAAGAAAAATAAATGAAACTAAAAGCTGGTTCTTTGAGAAGATTAACAAAATTGATAAACCATTAGCCAGACTCATCAAGAAAAAAAGGGAGAAGATGCAAATCAACAGAATTAGAAATGAAAAAGGAGAAGTCACAACGGACACCTCAGAAATACAAAACATCATGAGAGACTACTACAAGCAACTATATGCCAATCAATTGGATAACCTGGAAGAAATGGATAAATTCTTAGAAAAATACAATCTTCCAAGACTGAACCAGGAAGAAATAGAAACCATGAACAGACCAATCACAAGTACAGAAATTGAGGCAGTGATTAAAAATCTCCCAACACACAAAAGCCCAGGACCAGATGGATTCACAGGCGAATTCTATCAAACATTTCGAGAAGAGTTAACACCTATCCTTCTCAAACTCTTCCAAAATATTGCAGAAGGCGGAACACTCCCAAACTCCTTCTACAAGGCTACCATCAGCCTGATACCAAAACCAGGCAAAGATGTCACAAAAAAAGAAAACTACAGACCAATATCACTGATGAATATAGATGCAAAAATCCTCAACAAAATACTAGCTAACAGACTGCAACAGCACATTAAAAAAATCATACACCACGATCAAGTGGGGTTTATCCCTGGGATGCAAGGATTCTTCAATATACGCAAATCAATCAATGTGATGCATCATATCAACAACTTGAAGGATAAAAACCATATGATCATTTCAATAGATGCAGAAAAAGCTTTTGACAAAGTTCAACATCCATTTATGATAAAAGCTCTCCAGAAAATGGGCATAGAAGGAAATTACCTCAACATCATTAAAGCCATATATGACAAACCAAAAGCCAACATTGTTCTCAATGGAGAAAAACTGGAAGAATTCCCTCTAAGAACAGGAACAAGAAAAGGGTGTCCACTCTCACCACTGTTATTCAACATAGTTTTGGAAGTGTTAGCCACAGCAATCAGAGAAGAAAAAGAAATTGAAGGAATCCAAATTGGAAAAGAAGAAGTCAAATTGTCACTCTTTGCAGATGACATGATATTATATATAGAAAACCCTAAAGACTCTACCAGAAAACTGCTAGCACTAATTAATGAGTTTAGTAAAGTAACAGGATACAAAATTAATGCACAGAAATCTCTTGCATTCCTATACACTAACAACGGAAGAGCAGAAAGAGAAATTAAGGAAACTCTCCCATTCACCATTGCAACAAAAAGAATCAAATACCTAGGAATAAACCTGCCTAAGGAGGCAAAAGATCTGTATGCAGAAAACTTTAAGACATTGATGAAAGAAATCAAAGATGACACAAACAGATGGAGGGACATACCATGTTCCTGGATTGGAAGAATCAACAACATGAAAATGACTGTACTACCCAAAGCAATTTACAGATTCAATGCAATCCCGATCAAATTACCAATGGCATTTTTCACAGAACTAGAGCAAGAAATCTTACGATTTGTATGGAAACGCAAAAGACCCCGAATAGCCAAAGCAATCTTGAGAAGGAAAAATGGAGTTGGTGGAATCAGGCTTCCTGACTTCAAACTATACTACAAGGCCATAGTGATCAAGACAGTATGGTACTGGCACAAAAATAGAAAGGAAGATCAATGGAATAGAATAGAGAACTCAGAAGTAAGCCCAAACACATATGGGCAGCTTATCTTTGACAAAGGAGGCACGAGTATACAATGGCAAAAAGACAGCCTCTTCAATAAGTGGTGCTGGGAAAATTGGACAGCAACATGTAAAAGAATGAAATTAGAACACTTCCTAACACCATACACAAAAATAAACTCCAAATGGATTCAAGACCTACATGGAAGGCCAGACACTATAAAACTCCTAGAGGAAAACATAGGCAGAACACTCTATGACATCCATCAAAGCAAGATCCTTTGTGACCCACCTCCTAGAATCATGGAAATAAAATCAAGAATAAACGAATGGGACCTCATGAAACTTAAAAGCTTTTGCACAGCAAAAGAAACCATAAACAAGACTAAAAGGCAACCCTCAGAATGGGAAAAAATAATTGCCTATGAAACAACGGACAAAGGATTAACCTCCAAAATATACAAGCAGCTCATGCAGCTTCATACCAAAAAAGCAAATAACCCAATCCACAAATGGGCAGAAGACCTAAATAGACATTTCTCTAAAGAAGACATACAGATGGCCAACACACACATGAAAAGATGCTCAACATCACTCATCATCAGAGAAATGCAAGTCAAAGCCACAATGAGGTATCACCTCACACCAATCAGAATGGCCATCATCACAAAGTCTGGAAACAACAAATGTTGGAGAGGGTGTGGAGAAAAGGGAACTCTCCTGCACTGTTGGTGGGACTGTAAGTTGGTACAGCCACTATGGAAAACAATTTGGAGTTTCCTTAAAAAACTACAAATAGAACTACCATATGATCCAGTCATCCCACTCCTGGGCATATACCCAAAGAAAACCATAATCCCAAAAGAAACTTGTACCATAATGTTTATTGCAGCACTCTTTACAATAGCCAGGACATGGAAGCAACCTAAATGCCCATCAACAAATGAATGGATAAAGAAGATGTGGCATATATATACAATGGAATATTACTCAGCTATAAAAAGGGATGAGATGGAGCTATATGTAATGAGGTGGATAGAACTACAATCTGTCATACATAGTGAAGTAAGTCAGAAAGAGAAGGACAAATATTGTATGCTAACTCACATATATGGAATCTAAAAATGGTACAGATGAACTCAGTGACAAGAACAAGGATGCAGATACAGAGAATGGACTGGAGAACTCGAGGAATGGGAGGGGGCGGGGGGTGTAGGGGAAACTGAGAAGAAGCGAGAGAGTAGCACAGACATATATATACTACCAACTGTAAAATAGCCAGTGGGAAGTTGTTGTATAACAAAGGGAGTCCAACTCAAGGATGGAAGATGCCTTAGAGGACTGGGGCAGGGAGGATGGGGGGACTCGAGGAGGGGGCGTCAAGGAAGGGAGGGAATATGGGGATATGTGTATAAAAACAGTTGATTGAACCTGGTGTAACCCCCCCAAAAAATGTATTTGTTGAAGGAAAACACCAATTTAATAAATTAAATTTCTCAATAAAAAAAAAAAAAATGAGAATACCCAGCCATTCTTAAGCAAATACCTGGGACTCTTCACAGTTACCTCAAGGCAATTCAGTTAAGGGAAGAGGGCATAGATAGGTCATAGAGGCCAGCTGATAAATGCAAAAGCTGAACAGGCTTAAAAATGTTTAGAAAAAAACATTGGTGATTGTTTCTTGTGGAGTGCACCAGAAGTAAAAACTGGGATCTGGCATGTGAGTGTAACTCAGGTCACATCTGTTCTGATGTGAGGACACTGAGAGCCTGGTGAGGAAGAAAAGTTTACTCCAAGCTCCTTCAGAGACCACATACTCTGAATTCTCCTAAGGGAGATTGGAGTTCATCATCTCCTCTCTAGCAGCACTGGCACTAACCTGCAGCTGTCAAAAGCCGTCGTCCTCAGTTCCTGTCCTTTACAGGACTTCTCGGATGCTAAAGGCTCCACTGGCCAGTGCCTCTGCTTCCTCATCAGCAGTCAAAGGATCCATGTTCCTTTGTGCCACCTCTTCACCTCCTGGATCATTTCTTCTGAGAAGCTTCAGGATACTTCAGGCTGGTTCCTTCTGGGATGGAGCAGGGGGACGGGGCAGGGTGCGTGCTGACTCGAATCCCCCACTGTCCAAGGAGACCCAAGGAAAAAGAAACGGTGGCTTGGTGAGGAAACCCAGAAGCTTCCTACGTAGGCTAGAAAGATCAGTCCTTTATTCTGTGCTTGGCTGGGCCCAACCATGGGCCAGGCCTTGCAGTGCCTCTAAGAGATTATGTAGATTTAACAGAAAAGAATTGTTACCCTTCTTTGTACCATTTTAAAAGAGAAGCCAACTGGGTTTTTGCTCATTTGTTTATTTCCCTATGGAAGAGAATCAACACCACAGTTGCTTAGAATAAGGAGGTGCCCTTTTCCTTTTCTGGACGCTGGAACACACCATCCCACAGATGCACAACTTCCCTTGTGGCTTTTAGCTCTGGCTCTGGGGGCTGAGGCCAGGAGGCTTCATTAGAAACATGGTACTTAAGAGGCCCTGGTGCCTACTCCAGGTGGTGCCAAGCTATCCCCACCAAAGCTGACCCAGGGTCCACACAAGGTCTAACTAGACACTGCCAGCTGAGGTATTGGGGCCAGTGACACATCTCTTCTTCTATCCATCCACCCAAGAATTTCTAATTTCCTAAAACTGAAAACTCTTTCCCTTTGTTCCGTGGAAATGCCCCTGAGCCAACAAAGCCTTCAGGCCTGGGTAGACCGACTCAGTGCCCAAGGTGAAGGGCACGGCCAGTCCTAGGCAGACAGAGCCTTGTGAGGACTTGGGACATTGGGGCACTGGGGATTAAAGGGAGGGCGCATGGCTAAAGAGGCAGTGCCCTGGACTGGATAGAAGGGTGGGTGCTCCAGATCCTCAGCCCATGACTAGAGGCCTAGGGAGGGTGTGGCTGAAGGCTCTGAGTCCTGGGGCTGGATCACTGGTGCATAGGCATAGGGAACAGAATGGGGCCAAGGGTTGCAGGGCTGAGGGTGTGGGAGGATGCCCTTCACTGGTGGTGTGGGAAGCCGAGTGTGTGGCTTGGGGCTTTCATTCAGCTGTGGGAGGACTTAGGAAGGGTTGAGAAGGAAGGCCATTATAATATTACTCTCCCTTCACACAGAACCAGAGCCCAGAACAAACACACACGGATTCCTCCCATGTCTCCCAAGAGGCCGAATACCATGGGGTTCTCAGCAGTTGAGTGAGTGAGGTACAGCTCTCCAACGAAGTGGCGAGAGAACTATGTGGGAAGTGAACTGGAAGGTGTTTCTCCCATCCAAAACAAGTCTTTCTTAGAGGGTTATGTGCTGGGTTCTCTACCACAGTGTGTAGACGTGGCAGTGAAACACAGAGACACAGTCTGGGCCTGTCACCCCTTAAAGGATTTTGGCTTCTGGTGAACACAATCATATCCAACACCTGCTCTTGTGAGTTTTACAAATAATTACAAATAATTTATTTTACAACTTATTGCAAATGGAAAAATCTCCACCTAAAATGGCTCTTGGAGATCTCAAATTTGTATGCCTTGTTCCATTATCCTTCTTGTATCTACCTGAAGGTGATGAAAAAGACCGTGAACCTTAAATAAACTCAGTATGCCAGGCCTTTCCAGACCTACATGATTCTTTCTTCATCAACCAAAAATGAGATGTATTTTATGAACCATCTGCAATGTTGGTCAGCAAACTACAACAAACCAGGTGTTTTGTAAATAAAGGTCTGTTGGACCACAATCTCCATGTAGTGTCTTTGGCAGCTTTCACATACAACAGCAAAGGTGAGTAGTTGTAACAAAGAACATAAAGGCTACAAGGCCTCACATATTTACTACCTGACCCTTTTGCAGAAAATTACTCATTCCATCTGGTCTAAGTAGCTTTCAATACTAACAAGAATAGCTACCATGGAAGCCCTTCCTAACACGTAAAAGCCTGTACACTTCCTCCTCAGCAAACTATACAGTAAACTTAGATCATTCTGTGTGTGTGTGTGTGTGTGTGTGTGTGTGTGTGTTGCTAGGTCGAGCGGCTCCTGTGAAATGGCCTTGATAGTCACTCACAAGTGCTGACCCTGTTGGACTTCCACTGTGAAAGGGAACATCCTTTCCATCTTAGGATACAGTTTTGGCCATGAGGGGTCCCAGCAGGGTTGGTCCCTACTTCAGCTCATTGAACTGTCAGCGAGTTTACTGTGTTAAGCTAGGCTGTCTACATTTTTGGATCTCTTGGCAGGTATGTACATTTCTGCCTAGGAGTTTCCAAGAAATACTTGGCTGTAATTCTAAAGTTCTGACAGCTGAGCTTTCAGTATTGCACTACTGTCTACTTGTCTGTGACTTGTCTGTGGTGGGAGGAGAAAAGCAGCCACTGCCTTCTCCTTGGGCTGGTTATCCTCCCAGCTGTGCATAAAGTCTAAGGCCAGTGGTAAACTGCACATCCTTAGAGGTGTGCCATTCAGTGTCTTCTGTATAAACTATGGTGACTGATTTAAGTACATTTAACACTGTCCTTGTGGGAGACGCAGCCTGTAATTAGACTGTTTGTTCATCATCATTTTTGTGCCTATCTAGTAATGTGGCAGATTTGAACTCAAAGTGATTAAGAATTACAGTGTCTACTTTGGGAAACCCTAAACCTTCACATGGTTTTAAACATCCAGAAGTTCCTCAATAAAAGGAGAAATAAAAAATGATACCAAGGTAATGTTTCTTTGTTTATCATAAAAATTTCCAGGATGTAGAAAAATTAATCCGTTTACAAACTTTCATAATCTAGAGCTGCTCTTGTGCCAACTGATTTTTTCAGACCAATAAGTACTTCAGTAATTGTCCATGAACTCAAATGTCCCAAAGGAAAACAATCCATGTCTAATGGCTCCTTAAAGGAGTTCTTTCCTTCTGCAGCTGCAGTTGTGAGGAATACATTACAGCAGTGAGGTAAATGAATGACCACAGACCCTGGATTACAACAAAAGAGCAAATGCTGTGCGTTTGCTGCTTTTAAGCAATTGAAACAGTTTTAACACTTGGCCCATAAATGTAAAAGGGGAGACATTTTTAATAGGAGACAATTTTCATAATATGTCATCTCCATGATTTTATCACAATATACATGTAATCTTAGCATAATATCTGCAACCTGGCATACTTTCTCAGAAAAAGCCTAATTAATGAAAATATCTTAAATTTCCTACATATCTTGTTTTGCTCAAATAAAACAAAAACTATGTTTAATCTAAATATATAAACATGCATGCAAACTAATCAGAAAACCATTGGTTCAATAATTTGTAGAGAGTGGTACAAATCATATAACCCTTTACATAAAATCATATAAATCTTTAAAATCATATAAAACTTTAACATCATATCAATCTTTAAAATTGTATAAAAATGTACAGAAAGTCTATTGTAAATTCTAAAAATGGGTTCCTCAACGATTTTAACATCACATTGACACATTGTTCTTTAAAACTCTTTTGAATTTCACATCTAAGGTCTTTGACTGAAACCTTGAAAATCACTAATAAATATGTCTTAGCTAAAGTTTACTATGCAAATGAGAAGTTTAAAATTGAGTAAACAAACATACGTATTTGCCATGCAATAATTTTACTTCTATTCTCTCCTACAAATATCAGGGGTCAGCAAGCTTGTTCTGTAAAAGACCACACGGTAAATATTTTAGGCTTTAAAGACTGTACCATTTCTGTTGCAAATAATAAACTCTGTTGGTGTAGCATGAAAGCAGCCGTAGACAACATGCACACAAACAGGTGTGACCATGTTTCCACAAAACTGTATTTACAAAAACAGGTAGTGTGCCAGATGGGACCCACAGGCAGACACATGCCAACCTGTGTATGCATAATCTTTGATCTTTAAAAGCTTAAACTCTGGAATTTCCATTCTCAATGTAGAATTGACATTATCTTAATAAGACACATTTAATTTTACTCACAATTGAAAATTAGAGCTTTAAATATCTTCCATTATGCATGATTATAGAATGTCTACATACGTACATACACCGGAATGATGATGCTGAGAAGAAAAAAGGTTAAATACGAAAAAAGGGAGGACATGAGAACTATGATTTTATGTATACTAGCTGTTCTCTATATGAAGATATAAATAAATATTGTTAGCTTTTGTATACTCAGGAAAAATAAGGTTACTTTTGCCTCACTAGTGTACATTCAGTTTCCAAGAGTCTTTTTGTGCTTTGATTCTGCCTGTTACCATACTCCTCAGGCTTTTGGTGGTGGTGGTTTTAGGTTTTATTACAGTTTGCTTTGCACTGGCTGTGTTCCCAAGCTATTAAGTACAATTTCTGTGACATACACTATCTGTTTAGTTTTGCAGGATGAAGAGCAGGAGTGACAAAATGATGGACAATGTGAAATTAACTGAAATTTCTTGGAGGGTCTTCTCATCACACACATGTTCAAGAAAGGCAACTGAGGTAGGTTGTCAAGTAACGGTAAATAAACCACCACCTGTCGGGGCAGGTGGTGGTGGTCAGAACATTCTGGCACATAGCTGTTTGGTTACAGACAGCCTCCATGTGTCTGGGGATTCTCTCTCGGTGATGACCTCTCTCCTTCCTGCCAGCTGAAGTCTCTATGTGCCTATCGTAGCTTCGAACCTTCCTTAGATTTCCACAGCCATACCAGCTATAAGATTCCAACCCATGGATTGTGGAGACACCTCATTCATGGAGAATTTCATTTGCTGTCATCCGTCTACATCCTTGCAATTTCCCGTATGGATTTTTCATAAACCTAACAAAAATCTCACCACTACCCCCCTTTTGTCTTCCTGCTCTTTTCCACAAATAAAAGAACATGGGATTGAAAGAAGGTAAGGAAGGGGATGGAACTAAAAAAGGAGAGAGAGAGAGAGCAAACTCATAAGGCCCTAGAATATCACCTTGGAGACTAAGCAGGCCACAGTGCATCCATGTGCAGAGGGAGGTAAAGCAATGAGGGCTTCCAGGAGAGAAGGGAGGGGAAAGAGGGAGAGGACAGAAATAGAAAGTGTATTCATCAGTGTTCTCCAGAAAAATGCAACCAACAGGATGTGTGTGTAGATTCATTTCATTGATTCATTTTAAGGAACTGGCTCACTCTATTTTGGAGGCACAGTGAATCCAAAATGTGATGGGAGAGGCCAGTAGGCCTGGAAACTCAGGGAAGAGTGGCGGTTTGAGCCCAAAGGCAGCCTGCTGGCAAAATTCCTTGTTGCTTGAGGAAGATCAGCCTTTGTTCTGTTAAGGCCTTCAGCTGATTTGATGAAGCCCAGCCATGTCACAGAGGGTAACCTACTTTACTCAAAGCCCGACAATGTAAATGTTAATCTTACACAAAACATACCTTCAGAGTAACATCCAGAATGTTTGATCACATATTCTGGGCACTGTGCCCCAGCCAAGTTGACACATAAAATTAACCATCAAGAGAGTTAGCTCTCTTTGTATAAATAGAGAAATTTATTAAATAGAGAAACAAAGTAGAGATCCTGTGTTCCCTTCATAGTTTTCTCCAATGGCAACATCTTGCAAAATTAGAGTGAGGAGAAAGGCCTTGGCATTGGGAGACAGGAAGAATCTGTTCTTTGTTTCTGGTTGCTGTGTTCAGTGTAACAGGAATAAGTGAGTTGCAACTAACACAAATACTGTAAAATTCACAAAGCAAAAGCAGCCTAAAATGTGTCCTAAAAATTCTGCTCTAACCCAATGGGGTGGAGGACATGCAAGATTAGAGCAAGAGTCTCTACAGAGTTTTTCTGGCTTAAATTTTACTTTGGTTCTTTTTTAAAATTAAACCTTTAATTTTGAGATAATTGTACATTTACAATTATAAGAAATAAAATAGAGATCCTGTGTACCCTTCATGGTTTTCTCCAATGTCAACATCTTTCAAAATTATAGTACAAGAACTTAACAAAAATATTCACATTGACACAATCCATCAATCATATTCAGGTTTCCAAGTGTCACATATATGAATGTGCGTGTGTGTGTATGTATTCACCCCAAACAATTTAATCACATGTTTATGTCCACATATTCACCAGTAAAGACACAAGAGAGTTTCGTTACCACAAAGATCCCTCATGTTGCCCTTTTAATCACACCCACCTCTCTCCTGTCCAGGCAACCTCTCCTTTAACCCATGTGAACCATTACTATCTTCTTCATAATTTTGTCACTTCAGGAATATTACATAAATGGACTCATATAGTATGTAACCTCTTGGGATTGGCTTTTTTCACTCACCCTAATTTTCTGGAAATTCATCCAGGTGGTGGTTTTTATCAATAGTTCACTCTTTTTCATTGCTGAGTTCCTAATATTGAACCAGCCTTGCATAAGGTGGAATTAAGTCTGCTTTGTCATAAGGTATCAATCTATTTATAAATGGTTTAATGTAATTTGCCCATTTTTGGGGGGGATTTCTTGCATGTATCTTCATGAGAGATACTGGTCAATACTTTTACATTTTTGCACTTTGTCTGTTTGTCATATCAAGGTAGTAATGGCCACATAAAATAAATTAGGAAATATTCCTTCCTCCGTGTTCTGGAAAAAACTGTATCAAATTAATCTGTCTTCAAATGTTTGGTAGAATAGTCCAGTGCAATCATCTGGGCCTGGCTATTTCTTTTTCAAGAATTTTTAAATTATGAAATCAGTTTCCTGGTATGTGGTTTTTGAGGAATTGTTCCATGTTCTCTAAGACACAGAATTCATGAAGATAGTAAAATTGTTCATAGTAATCCCTCCTTACCCTTTTAATGGCTACAGGATTTGTGGTGATATCCCATTTCATTCCTGATGTTGATGATTTGTAGTTCTCTCTTCTTTTTATCATCCTTAAGAGATTAATCAATTCTATTTAACTTTTTGAAGAACCAACGTTGGCTTATTTTACTCTACTTTTTCAAGTTTATTGAGGTATGAATTTAAACTACTGATTTGAAATGTTTCCTTTTTGGCTGCATTTGAGTCTTTGTTTGTGCGTGCTGGCTTTGCTTTAGTTGTGCCAAGTAGGGGCTACTTTTTGTTGTGGTGTGCAGCCTTCTCTTGTTGTGGAGCATGGGCTCTAGAACGCAGGCTCACTAGTTGTGGCACATGGGCTTAGTTGCTCCGCAGCATGTGGTATCTTCCCAGAGGAGGGCTCGAACCCATGTCCCCTGCATTGGCAGGCAGTTTCTTAAACACTGCACAAACAGGGAGGTCCATGAAACATTTGTTTTTCTTTCTTTTTTTAAGAACTGTTATTGAGATACAATTGGCATACAATAAACTGCATATAAGAAACATTCCTTTATGTATAATGTGAGCATTTAGTGCTATAAATTTCCCTCTCATCCTGGCTTTAGCAGCATTCAACAAGTTTGATACATTGTATTTTCATTCAGTGCTATGTATTTTTTAATAATTTCTGGTGAAATGATTTCCTGTTTGACCCATGGTTTATTTCTGTATTGTTAAATTTCAAAGAATTTTTGAGGTTCTCCTGTTATCGGTTATTTATGTCTGGTTGATTCCATTGTTGTTAAAGAATATACTCTTTTAAATTTGTTGAAGTGTGTTTTATGGCCCAGGATATAGACTGTCTCGGTGAATGTTTCATGGGTGCCTGAAAGACAAACATGTATTCTACTGTTCTTAGGTGGAGTCACACACACACTCACACATACACACACAAATGCACACATCAGATCCTGGTGTTTGATTATGGTGTCCAGGTCTGTTACATTCTTGTTGATTTTTGTCCCGGTAGTTCTATCAGTTGATGATAGAACAATGCCAACCATTGTCAATAGTAATGAATTTTCTCAATTTCTCTTGCAGCTCTACCAGTTTTTGCTTCACGCATTTTTTCATCTGGTTCGTGCCCATTTAGAAAAGTTCCATCTTCCTGGTGGATTGATTCTTCATTAAGTAATGTTCCTTTTTGTCTCTGGTAAATTTCTTTGCTCTGAAGTCTACTTTAGTATATTGCTGATTTTTAAAATTAATTATGGCATGATATGTCTTTTTCCACCCTTTTACTTTCAGTCTACCTATGTCATTGACTTTGATGTACAGCATATAGTTAGGTTATGTTTTTTAATCCACCCTCACAATCTCTCTTTCCAATGGTTTAAGTAGAACTTTTACTTACTGATATATTAGGGCTTGGGTGAGCCATTTTCTTATTTATTTTTACATTTGTTTCCTCTGGTTCTCATTTTTTTCTGCATCTTCTTCCTTGTTTTTCTGTAGGTTATTGTTCTACTGGTTAAGATTATATTTGGATTCATTCTTAGTGTTTTTTAGTGCATCTCTTTGTAGTTTGCTTAGTGGTTGCTCTGAGTATTGCAATAAGCATGTGCCTTATCACAGTATATTACCACTTGGAGTGAAGTGTGGAAATGTTACTTTCATTTAGGTCCCTTTACCTTTCCCATTTTAAAATAGTTTCTAGAGTATCAGATGGTATTATAATTTTGCTTCAATCATCACATGTGATTTGATTTCAGAAGCTTGTGGGTAGAAGGAGAGTCTATTATATATACTCATATTTGTGTTCTTTTCATTTTTTTCTTCCTTCCTGGTGCTCCAGTATTCCTACTTTTATCATTTACTTACTCATTTGAGGAACTTCCTTTAGACATTGTTTAAGGGTAGGTCTGCTAAGTAACACATTCTTTTAGCTTTCTTTCATCTGCAAACATGTTCATTGCACTTCATTACTGAAGGATAGTCTTGCCAGATGTACAGTCTGCAGTGGATAGTCTTTTCTTTCAGCACTTGAAGAAAAATACTGTGCCATCTCCTTGTGAGCTCCGAGGTTTCATATGGTATTTGCTGTGATCTGAATTGCTGTGTCTTCCTTCTTCCATGAGTAATGAGTCATTTTTCTCTGGCTGCTTTCAAGATTTTTTGCCTTTAGTTTACTTATGATGTCTTAGTGTGGATCTCTTAGGATTTATTGAATACTGTAGTCACCTGGCTTCTTGACTCTGCACACTTATGTCTTTTGCCAAGTATGGGACGTTTTCAGCCATTATTTCTGCAAATGTTTTTTCAGTCCCCCTCTCTCTTTCTGGGACTCTGATAGAATAATTGTTACCTTTTTTTTTATTCTTGTCCCAGAGATTCTTTTTTTATCCCAGTGTGTTTACTCTGCGCTGCTCAGATTTGCCAAGTTCTATTGGCCTGTCCTTATATTCTCTGATTCTCTCCATTTTGTGTCATATCAACTCTACCATTGACCAAGCCAATGAGTTTTAAATCATCTATGTTGTAGTTCTATAAATTCCACCTGACTTTTTGTATAACTTCTACATTTTTGTTGCAGTTTTGTACTTTTTCCTTTGTGTCAAGAGACCTTATAATTGCTTAAAGCATTTCTATGATGGCTGCTTTACTATCCCATGCCAGTATTGGTGTCAGTTGATTGTCTTTTTGAATTTACATTGTGATTTCCTGGTTCTTGGTATGATGGCTAATTTTGTGTCATATCCTGAATATTTAGCTGTTAGGGTAAGAGACTGCATCCTATTTACATCTTTCATTTTAGCAGGAAGTCACTCTGTTTTTGGGTTTAGCACCCAGATCCTGACCTACTGTTGTGGGCTATGTTTGTTCCAATGACAGTTTTCAAAACTCTCATGATGCTATAAGTCTGCTTGGCTTATTTGGTAACACTCTTGCTCCCACTTTTCCCTGCTGGTGTTTTTGGAGAGTGTGGATGAAGCTTCCCCAAACAGGCTGCTCTGGGTATCTAGTTAGGGGATACTGTGGCCGAAAATAGGAAAAGCTTCACAGGCTGAGTGACTGATGTATCAGGATCCCTCTTCCCAGTGCCTCCTGGCCATCTGGTATCTGTCAGTAGAGGAGAGGAATCTCTTCCTGGGGTGGGGGGTGATTTAAGGTGGGGGAGGGGGGAGGCCCTTGCTGGTGCTGCCTAGATGCCAGGTGTCTTGAGTCTAGGTGGGGAGTCTCAGGTCTGTGAGGATCAAGAACAGTTCATGGGACAGGTATTTCTTTGGCAGAATTGCCCTGGCTGGTACCACCCAACTACCTGGTGTCTCTAGGTATGAGGGGAGGGGAGTGTTAGTCCTGTGAGAAAAAAGAGCACTTCCCTTCACCACCTTCTGTTAGCAGAGGTCTTGGTGGTGCTGGACTCTCCTGATGTTGTCAGCAGGACTCCCATTCCATGCAGGGAGGAATGAGCCTCTTGGGGTTCCCTTTGCTAGTTTGGGATCCAGGAAATACTGGGCCAGTTTCTTCTGTAGGGTGGGGGAATGTAAGAAGCACTGTCACTATGTTGTTACTCTAGTCACAAGGTCCATTCTCCAGGAGGTAGCGCTTAATTCCCCTCAGACCGTGCAAAACTCCGATGCACAGGAAAGAACTCTGGATTCATTTATAATCAGATGGGATGCCCTAATTTGAGTAGGAGTGATACAGTCAGGTTCATATTTGAAGTGATCGCTTTGGCAGCTCAGTGACAGGCCAGGGGAATGAGGATGGACACAAGATTAGGAGCTTATTGGAGCAGAGATGGAGACTGCTGGTTAAGGTTCTGGGTGAGTTGTCTCCCCAGCTTTGTTCTTGACATTCCAAACTGCACAACTTCAGATGTGGGAGACTCAGCGATATCCTCCATCTCCCCAACAGACTATGATTTGCTCCCAGGCCTTTTTACCTGTAGCACACTGTTCTGAGGGTTGAAAGAGAACAAATGTGCATCTCCGTGGGCAAGGATCTGACAGTAGCTTCACTTGATTCTATGGTTATGGTCATTCGTTGCAGTTGCAATTTTATAGCTGTGACATTATTTGTTTCATGTCTGCTTTTTACCCTGGACTATATGTTTCATGGAAATAAAGACATTATTTAATTCACCACAGTAACCCCAGTTTTACCACAGTACCTGACACAGAGTAGTTCCTCAAATTGTATTGTGTTCAGGTATGTGTATTAGTTGGGGGTGGGGGGAGGGGAACACTGCACAGAGAAAGAGATTGAGTACAATCTGTAAGTGGATAGGAAGATTCTGTCTATCTCTCTATCTATCTATCAATCGTGTGTGTGTGTGTGAAATTAATCAGAACATTTATTAATCAACATAACAATTATTTTTCCAGAATTAAATATGGACCCGGGCTATGAATTTACTAATAAATGAAGCCAGATATAATTTTCTTGCTGTTTTTATGGCCATAAAATATTGCTTTTGTTAAAGAACACTGAAGCTGTAAACCTAAAGTAAGAACAACTTTTTAAAGGCCCTTCCCTAGTAATTGTTAAAACCCCTGCCAAATGATATGATGCTCTATATTTTATACGTATTATTATAAACCAACTTCCAGGATACCTCAAAGGAAGATTCAGTATTATCAAGATGCCAGTACTGCACAACTTGTGGGTTCAGTCCAATCCAATCAAAATCCCAGGTTATTCTGTGAATATCAACAACCTGGTTCTAAAGTTTGCACAGAGAGGCTAATGGCCCAGAATAGTCCATGAAATCTTGGAGGAGGACTCACACTACTTTACTTCAAGATTTACTCTAAAGCTCTAGTTATCAAGACAGTGTGGAATTTGCAAAAGAACTGACAAATAGGTAAATGGAACAAAATAGAGAGTGCAGAAACAGACACACCTAGATATAGTCCATTGATCTTTGACAAAGGAGCAAAGACAATACAATGAACAAAGACAGTCTTTTCAACCAATGGTGCAGGAAACAACAGGACATCCACATGCAAAAAAGCAGATATGGACACAGACCTTAGTCCTTCACAAAAGTGAACTCAGAATGGACCATAGACCTGAATGGAAAGTGGAAAACTACAAAAACTCCTAGAAGGTAACATAGGAGAAAACCTAAATGACCTTGGGTATTGTGATGACTTTAGAGACACACCAAAGGCATAGTCCACAGAAGAAATAGTTGATAAGCTGGACTGCATTAACATGAAAATCTTCTCTTCTATAGAAGGAAATGTCTAGAGAATAAGAAGACAAGCCACAGACTGTTAGAAAATATTTGCAAAAGACACATCTCATAAAAGGCCTGGTATCCAAAATAGACAACGAACTCAACAACAAAAAAACCCAAGAAACCTAATTTAAAAATGGGGAAACTGTCTGAACAGACACTGCACCAAAGAAGATGTGCAAGTGGAAAATGAGCATATGAAAAGGTTTTCACCATTCTGTGTCACGAGAGCTGCAAATTAAAGCAACAATGGAATAACACTGCACATTTGTCAGAATGACCAAAATCCAGACCATTGGTGACATCAAATGCTGGTGAGGATGGGGAGCAATAGGAACTCTTCATTCACTGCTGGTGGGATGCAGAAAGGAACAGCCGCTTTGGAGGACAGTTTGGCAGGTTTTTACAAAAGTAAGCATAGTCTTACCATACACCCCAGCAATCTCACTTCTTGGTATTGACACCAAGGAGTTGAAAACATATATCTGCACAAAACCCTGCACACAGATGTTTATAGCAGCTTCATTTACAATTGCCCCAACTGGAAGAAACTGAGATGTCCTCTACTAGGTGAATGGTAAATACACTGTGGTACATTCAGACAGTGAACTGTTTTTCAGTCTTAATACTGAATGAGCTATCAAGCCATGAGAAAACATGGGGGAATCTTAATAGCATATTACTCAGTGAAAGAAGCCAACCTGAAAGAGCCATATATTGTATACTTCCAACTATATGACATTCTGGAGAAGGTAAAAGTGGAGACAGTAGAGCGATCAGGGGTTAACAGGGGTTGGAAGGAGGGAGGGATGAATAGGTGCAGCACAGAAGATGTTCAGGGCAGTGAAACTATTCTGCATGATATTATCATGATAGATACATGTCACTACACAGTTGTCCAAACCCACAGAATGTACCACACCAAGGGTGAACCGTGATGTGAACTGTGGGCTTTGGGTGGTGCTGTGTCAGTGCAGGTTTATCAGCTGTAACAAGCTCAGCACTCTGGCGGGGAGTTAATACTGGGGGAGGCTGTGTGTGTGTGAGAGAGTGCTGTCAGTACATGGGTGCCTTCTTCATTTGCTCTGAATCTTAAACTGCTCTAAAAAGATAGAGACAAAAATATTCAATTACAATTTATTCCCAAGAACATACGGGATACGTTCTCCTTCACCAAAAACGAGAGGCTGACAGTAGGCATGGACATAACTTTTTTATGGATTTCTCCAAATAGAGATCAATTACATACATATAGTTACGGAGGGGAAAACTGTTTTATACTCATTAAAATGTAGATATACTTTGGTTACTAAAAAGCATTGGAAGGTTTATTTCAAAATTAAATAATCAGCAAGAAGATGTAGTTAAAGGACATCAGTGCTATCAGCGTGTCACTGCCCACTCTCCCCACTCAGGTCACTCTCATTTCAGGGCTCCTTCAGCCTGGACACGATGATCTTTAATTCTGTGATCCTATGAGATGACTTGAATCTATAGACTGACCTCTGCACCCTCCCAACTCTCGGGGGCTTTGGTCCTGAATGATAATGTTACCCAGCACTGTCATTGCTGCATCCTGCATCCCTGTGACCACTGGTTAGACTCCATTGGCTACAAAACTAAGACCAGTGTTACTGAAAAACAACATCACATACTTTATTATACAAGTAGGATGATTTTCACGTTGGTTGTCTATTTCTCTGCCCTGAAATTGTAAAAGGCACTAATGAACATGCCTTCAACGTTATGAACTGTGTCCTATGAAACAGAACTAGTTCATTAAACAAAGCCCCTCCATTGGAGATGATGCCGTGTGTCTATCTGCACAACAAGGGACAGGCGCTCCCTGGGTTGCCCTGAGTCTGATATGAGACTCATGGCCTGAGGACCAGGATGGCAGCAGACATACAAGGCCTGGGAGCCCGCAACAAAAATGTGAAGGAGGGAAAAAAGAAAAGGGAAATTCCCCGGTGGCCCAGTGGTTAGGATTTGGCACTCTCACTGCTGGGGCCAGATTTGATCCCTGGCTGGAGATTTAAGATCACAGGAGCAGCGAGGTGCGGCCAAAAAAAAAAAAAAAAGGAAAGGAGGAATATTACTCACCAGACCCAGATGCATCATTTCCTCCAGTCCCTGCTCTTTTGTGAAAATTCTTTTAAGACAAATACACATTGTTGTCCCCAAATAAATGTAGTGTTGGACCTTCCTCCTAGAAAGTTAGTAGGACAAATGTTTTCCTAGCCATCTGTGTTGGATGAACTTTCATCATTGCAAAGTCACTCAGAAAAGAATTGCTTGTGCCAGCACCTCCCCCGGACCAATGTCATCTGGCCCATAATATTGAGGTCCCATCAGCAGGTAAACACATGCTTGAATGTGATTTAATACTGGTGTAACTAAACTTGATGATATTTATTGACGGAAGGAAAATGTAGCTGAGCCACACAGCAGCAATAATAGCCACCCTTGTCTCGTGAGATCCCATCACCTCGCAGAAGCCTGTGCACCTCACTGGGAGAAGCCCTGTGGGGTGCACAGGCCTCAGCTCAGGGGATATCCTGTGCTCCTGCTGGTTTCCCTGAAGCACCGAGCGTCGTGCTCTGCACACAGAAACCGTTTCCACTTACCAGAGGTGTAGGAGAGGGTCATAAACTTGTCAGATGGCTCTTCATTTTCATGATTTGGCTTTTAATTCTCAATATGTTTGTGTTCCCAAGCTTTGAGAGCTTTTCGCTAACTCATGAGGCATGTCTTGAAAATGTCAGGTGACTTTGAAAGGTGACCCTGAAATATAAATACTTCAACCAAGTATGTGCTTAAGGCATTTACCACCGCTGCCCCCCCACCCCGCCAAGGAACTCTCTCTCCTTTGGGATGTCAAAATAGAAATTTCATCATAAAAATAGAGAAGTGAAATCCTGCCTAACTATTGGCATTTTCACAGCTAATTCTTAACATATTTTCTGGGTTTTTTGGAAAGAAAGAAGAGAAAGAGGTAAGTATTTTTATAGGTAAAGGCCAATATTACATAAACAAATACGAGCCAAGCCTAAGTTCCTAAGTTTCCAAATTATATAAAATTTTGTAAGCTTGTATTTTAATTTCTTTTTCCTGGGGATGAGAAATTCTTCAAATGAACTGGTAAAAGTTGATACCAAACTTAGTTGAAAATGGAAAGAAACGTGACAAAATCAGATGCCTTTACAGTAACTCAAAGGCCTGACAGCAACCTTAGGAGGTGAGGGATTTGGATGAGAAAATAAAGCCCTCTCTCACCCCAGCAGCATCTGGAAAGCAGGGGGCTGTAGAATGTGTCCCTCATGTGATGCCCCCACCCCCACAGCCTACAGGAACCTGAGGAAGGTGCAGAGAGATGGGGATGGAGTAAGATTTTAGAGTGTTTGCACGGTCCTGTGAGGGCACCTCCAACAGGGAGCATCTAGGAACCAATCTTGAAAACCTGCCTGTGTCTCTTTGGCATTTGGGGAACCCCGGGCATGACTGTCTGACCATCCTGGAGATGGGGAGGGGTTGGCTGGCAGAAGTGCCAGGAGTAAGTGTGTAACAGGGAAGAACAAATCTGACTGCACTTTAGATCTATTTCTTTTCCTATAACCTTTGTATTCTATTGTTTTTGCTTTGGGATAAGAATGTTGCCTATAGCCTGAAATATACAGGATAGCCATTCTCAAGGTTGTGACCTTTAAGGGTATAACACTTTCCCATTCATGGAGAGATAAAAAGTTGCAGAACAGGGAATAACTCTTGTCTTGGAGGTTTACAGGAACATGGTGACCTGAGCTCTGACTTAGTAGGTGGACCCCTACCATAACAAAGGATTCTACACCAAGAAGTTGCAACAATCAGCCATACCCCCTCCCCTTTTAGTATAACAGAAGCATGAATTCTCACTGGAGGAAGATGGTTCTCTAAGACATTAGTCTGCCATCTTCTTGGTCTGCTGAGTTTCTGAATAAAGTCCTTATTCCTTGCCCCAACAGCTCTTCTCCCAATTTATTGGCTTGTCACCCAGTGAGTAGAATGAGCTTAGACTCATAACAAGTGCTCTCTCAGCCTTGGGGCTGAAGGTGTTCCATGCTGACTTAATGTGGCCCAGCTGGAGAGAGCGGCCCTGAGAGGGAAGGAGATGGCAACCACATGAGTACTACCAAATGATGGGGAATGGGGGGCCCCAGGACAAAATGCTGCGAATGTGAGGCCTCACGAAATGACATAAAATGTCCATGAGAAGAAGTCCATTCTGAAGCACTGCCAAGTCCAGGCGGCACCATGGTGGGTTCTTCTCCTGCAGGACAGAAACTTTGCAGTAAAACTCAGTGTGGCATTATGACTCTTATGTCTCGAGCATAATTTTATTGCTGAAATCAAACTTCCTCTTGTTACTGGAGATAACTAGAGGATGCCTGGATTTCATCCAAGAGCTAGGGGCACCAGGACCAAGAAGCTGGTGTGAACAGGTGGAGGGAACAGTTGTTTACAAAGTACCCAGTGAGCCCAGCTTGTTCAAAGTGAAGGAAGCAGAGGCTTTGGGATTGCAGAAAGAGTCCTTGAAAATCACAGTAAATTAGAAGAAACCTATGAAATACTGTGTGCCAAGAAATGATTTGCAAATTATTTGAAGAATATTTGTTTTCTCAGAAAGGATTTTTAATATTTAATACATATAAGGAACTGGCTTTTGTCCTAGAGAATTGTATAGCTGAATTCTGTAAAAAATAACTAATTGTCTGTACTTTAACAAGTAGAAACTAACTTGGAAATGACATGAAAAAATAAAAAGGATATTAGCAAAATGATTCACAAGTAGTCACGAAGTACTTTAACATTGTAACTCACTTCCCCTTCACTGCAACACTATTAACTTTGAGCCCCATTTTCCAAGTCAAGGAAATGAAATTTGGAGGCACTGGGTGACTTGCCCAAGTCAAAAACTGGTGAAAAACATATGGTCTCACTCCAGGGACCATACAGTGTAAAATAAGTTTACACATTGTATGAAATATTTATTGACATTGGAAATAGGCATGGAAAGTGTCACCAGCATAAAATTATGGCAGGAATAAAAAGGAAAGATAGTGGTCTTGCTTCTGAAGTTGAAGGGCAATATGTGAGCTGAGAGAAGTCTGTTTGGTTGTAATGTTCATTGGAAACAAAGAGCAGAGATTGTGAAACCAGAGGGGGCAGGTAGTGGTGAGTTTCCCTTCTGGGCTTTGAGGAGGAAAGAAGAGCTGCCGATGTCCTTGCAGTGAGTGAGGGTGAGAAACTGGAAAGCACAAAAAAGCTTCAAGTCAGAGAGCTGTGTCACCCAGGTTTGCTGTGAAAGATGAGGGTGTGTGCTGCACCTTCATGCACGGGGTCTGGCATGGCACTATGGTATCACTATCTGCAAGCTATTTTCAGTGGTGCCACTTGCATATCTACAGGAGAGCATGGCTGTGGAGAGCAGAGACCATATCCTTGGGGAAATGGCTCTTCTGGTCCTTGTGCTATGTGGACACCAGCCTAGCCACAGGCTGAGGGAGCTGCCACAGCAAGCCTGCGTAACGGGGCCTTATGTCAGAGGCCCAGTGATAAAGACGGATCCTGTTCCAGGAATGACTATCATTGTGAGAGACCTCAAAGAGGTAGAGGCAGCAGTAAAGCTTCTGGACCTTCCAGATCTTGGCATTCCCTACCATGTCCATGGTGTGAGCATGGCAGAAAATGCACCTGTATATGTGTGGAAACACTGCCAGAACTCTTCCTGTGGGAGTTCGTTATAAACTCAAAGGGTATGAAACTGAAAATAGCATTGTACCCTATCAAGGGAGCTCTTCGGGGTTAACATTGTAGACTGACTAGTTTTTCTTTCTTTTCTGTTTTCTTTCTCTTTTGTTTGCCCATTTGGAAAAGCTTTACAAGTTATCACATGATTGCCACACATTTGTTTTCTAGAATGCCTGCTTCATTATAATCAGTATGAGAATTGTTTTAAATATAAATCAATTTCAAAACCAAATGTGTAATAGATCCTGAATATTGTGGAGACAGGCTTTTATCTATAGATTAAAAATCACATGTTTTCATGTGAAGAATGTCAAAAGAAAGGTCTTTCTTTTGTTATTTTCTCCATTATCTTATTTTTTGGTATCCACTTTGGTTTGGTATGTATAAGTGGCAAAATGTTTATAAGATTTGCTGTAGGTGAATCTTGTTAAAAATGAAATACAGAGGGAAAAAGATGGCGGTGAAGTAGAGGGATGTGGAATGCATCCCTCTCCACAGATGCATTGGGAATGCAACAAACGATGCAATAATTCCCACAGAGAACCAACTAAACACCAGCAGATAGCCTCGGACACCAGAAAGGACCACAAGGATCCCGACATAACTGGTAGGGAGGCATCTACAACAGCTCAAAGAGGGTGAAACTGTGGAACTGTGGAAGACAGGAGGGAGTGAGAAACATACGGAGGGTCCGGACCGCAGCTTAGTGTTCCCTGAATGAGACATCGATTCACAGCTGAACAGTGGGTCCGGGAGCAGGAGCATGGGAACTGGAGAGCTGGTTCAGGGTGAGAAAAATTGTCGTCAGAAAGGTGACGGACCGAGAGGACAGGAGGGAAGAGGTCCACAGCGAGGAGTGCCTGCCCCTGAGAGCTGCCCGGCCATGATGACAGCTGGATGCTGCAGGCTCATGGGCGGGGGGGAGGAGCCACAGTCATACCCTCTCTCTCTCTTTCACTGCCTGCAGCAGGCAGTGGAGCCACCTAAGTTGCTGAGGGAAAATAGGGACCCTCAGGCCCTCGGGCAGGGCTAGATTAAAAATCCCTTGGAACTCTGGCAGCAGGGAGGATGCTGAGAAAAAAAAAAAAAGCCCTGAGAGAGGCCCAACTCTGAGACTTTCTGTTTACACCTAAGCCACCAGCATCCTTCTGCAACAGGCACCTCCAAGACCTACTGAAACAACAGTGCGCCACTGCTCAACCGCTCCCAGGGGAAGGAGCAACTATTGTACCCTTCCCCCCCCCCCCCCCACATACCAATGCTTACAGATGAACAATAAAGGAAGCTCTGCTGGTCAAAGAATAATACAAAAAACCCAAGGTGAGTAGAAGGACACTTACAACTGAGACTCTAAGGAAACAGAAATATTACTATCAATTCTATTGAACTGGTCCATTCTGGGATCAGTTCTGGATTTTTTTTTCCTTTATTAATTATGACCTTAGTCCTAAGGGATCTAAAAGTTTTATAAAATATTTTTTAATTCTATTTTTTATTCTATTTTTATTTTTTTGCCTTTTTATATACTTCTGTTTCTAGCTAAGTTTTTGGTAGTATGGACAATATACTTCTCATACCATCCTTTCACCCCTATCTTTTATACATTTCTATTCCTTTCTTTTTATAGGCATATTTCCAATCACACTACACTCTTCTGTTCCACTTTCTTCCATACATGTTTAGTTTATTTTATCTTAACATACTTATAAGCAACACTATCAACCTACGCAGACTCCATGCTCTATTTTCCAGATGATGCACCAACTTGGTATTTAATATAAGGTTTTTGTCTTTATCTTAGTTCTTAGTATAGTTGTCTAATCTCATTCTGAGAATCTCCGTTCTGTCTGGTGGTACTCTAGCTCTTTTTTATATTTGATCCTAGCTTACAAAATCTCCCTGGATTAGTCTTTGTATGTGTAAGGTGTTATTTGTTTGCTTGCTTTTGCTTTTGTTTCTGTTTTGGTTGTCAATTTCTGTTGGGATTCTCTTTGAATATCTGATAGCATACTGGGGTTCTTCTGTCAGGTCCTTCCAGGGACTGATGTCCTACTGGATTCAGTAATTGTGTGTCTTATACATGTATGTGTTTCCTAGTCTTAGTATTTGTTTAACCCAACACTCAGACATTAGTCTGAGGCTTGGACAGTCTTCTGTAAACACCTCTATCGCAAGGACAAGCAACCCCAAAAGTTTGGAATACCACGAGGAAACAAAGAAACATCATGCAGGCAAAGGAGCAGGAAAAAAACCCACAGGACCAAATAAATGAGGAGGAAATAGGAAAAATGCCTGTAAAAGAATTCAGAGTGATGATAGTAAAAATGATACAAAATCTCGATAACAAAACAGAGAAAGTACAAGAAACAGTTCATAAGAACTCAGAAAAAGAAACAGCAATGGATAAGAAAATAACTGAAATTAAAAATACTCTAGATGCTATAACCAGCAGAATGACTGAGGCAGAAGAACGAATAAGTGAGTTGGAAGATAGAATGGGGGAAATAACTGCCACAGAGCAGGAAAAAGAAAAAAGAATAAAAAGAATAGAGGACAGTCTCCAAGACCTCAGTGATAACATTAAGTGTACCAACATTCGAATTATAGGCATCCCAGAAGAAGAAGAACAAAAGAAAGAGTCTGAGAAAATATTTGAAAAAGTTATAGTGGAAAACTTCCCCAACATGGGAAAGGAAATAATCAATCAAGTCCAAGAAGCACAGAGAGTCCCATACAGAATAAACCCAAGGAGAAATACACTGAGGCACACATTAATGAAACTAACAACAATTAAACACAAAGAAAAAATATTAAAAGCAGCAAGAGAATAGCAACAAATAACATATAAGGGGAAACCCATAAGGATAACAGCTGACCTTTCTACAGAAACCCTGCAGGCCAGAAGGGAATGGCAGGATATACTGAAAGTCCTGAAAGAGAGAAACCTACAGCCAAGAAGACTCTACCCAGCAAGAATCTCATTCAGATTTGAGGGAGAAATCAAAAGCTTTCCAGACAAGCAAAAGTTAAGAGAATTCAGCACCACCAAACCAGCCTTACAACAAGTGCTAAAGGAACTTCTCTAAGTAGGAAACACAAGAAAAGGAAAACACCTACAAATACAAACCCAAAACAATTAAGAAAATGGTAATAGGAACACACATGTCAATAATCACCTTAAATGTAAATGGATGAAATGCTCCAACAAAAGACACAGACTGGCTGAATGGATACAAAAACAAGACCCTTCTATATGCTGCCTACAAGAAACCCACTTCAGACCAAGGGATACATATAGACTGAAAGGAAAGGGATGGAAAAAGATATTCCATGCAAATGGAAGCCAAAAGAAAGCTGGCATAGCACTACTCATATCAGACAAATTAGACTTTAAAGTAAAGACTATTACAAGAGACAAGGAAGGACACTACCTAATGATCAAGGGATGCATCCAAGAAGAACGTATCACAATGGTAAGTGTCTATGCACCCAACACAGGAGCACCTAAATACATAAGGCAAATGCTAACAGCCATAAAAGGGGAAGTCAACAGTAACACAACAACAGTGGGAGACTTGAACACCCCACTTACATCAATGGACAGATCATCCAAACAGAAAATAAATAAGGACACATAAGCTCTAAATGACACATTAGACCATCTTGACTTAATTGATATTTATAGGACATTCCATCCAAAAATGACAGAATACACCTTCTTCTTAAGTGCACACAGAACATTTTCAAGGATAGATCAAATCTTGGGTCGCAAATCAAACCTAGGCAAATTCAAGAAAATTGAAATTATATCAAGCATCTTCTCAGACCACAACACGATGAGACTAGATATCAATGACAGGAAAAAACTGTAAAAAATACAATACATGGAGGCTCAACAATTCACTCTTAAACAAGCAAGAAATCATTAAAGAAATCAAGGAGGAAATCAAAAAATACCTAGAAACAAGTGACAATGAAAACACAACAACCCAAAAGCTATGGGATGCAGCAAAAGCAGTTCTTAGAGGGAAGTTTATAGCAATACAGTCCTACCTTAAGAAATGAGAAAAATGTCGAAAAAACAACCTAACCTTACACCTAAAACAATTAGAAAAAGAAGAATAAAGAAACCCCAAAGTGAGCAGAAGGAAAGAAATCATAAAGATCAGAGCAGAAATAAATGAAAAAGAAAGGAAGGAAGCAATAGCAAAAATTAATAAAACTAAAAACTGGTTCTTTGAGAAGATCAACAAAATTGATAAACAATTAGCCAGCCTTATCAAGAAAAAAAGGAGAAGATGCAAATCAACAGAATTAGAAATGAAAAAGGAGAAGTAACAACAGACACCGCAGAAATACAAAAGATCATGAGAGAACACTACAAGCAACTATATGCCAATCAATTGGATAACCTGGAAGAAATGGATACATTCTTAGAAAAATACAATCTTCCAAGACTGAACCAGGAAGAAATAGAAAATGTGAACAGACCAATGACAAGTACGGAAATTGAGGCAGTGATTAACAATCTCTCAACAAACAAATGCCCAGGGCCAGATGGATTCATGGGCAAATTCTATCAAACATTTCAAGAAGAGCTAACACCTACCCTTCTCAAACTCTTGCAAAATATAGCAGAAGGAGGAACACTCCCAAACTCATTCCACGAGGCCACCATCACCCTCATACCTAAACCAGGCAATGATGTCACAAAAAAAAGAAAATTACAGACCAATACCACTGATGAATATAGATGCAAAATTCCTCAACAAAATACTAGCTACCGGAATCGAACAGCATGTTAAAAAAATCATACACCATGATCAAGTGGGGTTTATCCCTGGGATGCAAGTATTCTTCAATATACTCAAATCAATCAACGTGATACATCATATCAACAAATTGAAGGATAAAAACCATATGATCATCTCAAAAGATGCAGAAAAAGCTTTTGACAATATTCAACACCATTTATGATAAAAACTCTCCAGAAAATGGGCATAGAAGGAAATTACCTCAACACAATAACAGCCATATATGAGAAACCAGAAGACAACATCATTCTAAATGGGGAAAAACTGAAAGAATTCCCTCTAAGAACAGGAACAAGACAAGGGTGTCCACTCTCACCATTATTATTCAACATAGTTTTGGAAGTTTTAGCCACAGCAATCAGAGAAGAAAAAGAAATCAAAGGAATCCAAATTGGAAAAGAAGTAAAATTGTCACTCTTCACAGATGACATGAAATTATATATAGAAAACCCTAAAGACTACCAGAAAACTGCTAGCACTAATTGATGAGTTTAATAAAGTAGCAGGATAGAAAATTAATGCCCAGAAATCTCCTGCATTCCTATACACTAACAACAGAAGAGCAGAAAGAGAAATTAAGGAAACTCTCCCATTCACCATTGCAACAAAAAGAATAAAGTACCTAGGAATAAACCTGCCTAAAGAGGTAAAAAATGTTTATGCAGAAAACTTTAAGACACTGATGGAAGAAATCAAAGATGACACAAACAGATGGAGGGACATACCATGTTCCTGGATTGGAAGAATCAACATCATGAAAATGAGTGTACTACCCAAAGCAATTTACAGATTCAATGCAATCCTGATCAAATTACCAATGGCATTTTTCAGAACTAGAGCAGGAAATCTTACGATTTGTACGGAAATGCAGAAGACCCCAAATAGCCAAAGCAATCTTGAGAAGGAAAAATGGAGTTGGTGGAATCAGGCTTCCTGACTTCAAACTATACTACAAGGCCATAGTGATCAAGACAGTATGGTACTGGCACAAAAATAGAAAGGAAGATCAATGGAATAGAATAGAGAACTCAGAAGTAAGCCCAAACACATATGGGCACCTTACCTTTGACAAAGGAGGCAAGAATATACAATGGAAAAAAGACAGCCTCTTCAATAAGTGGTGCTGGGAAAGTTGGACAGCTACGTGTAATAGAATGCAATTAGAACACTTCCTAACACCATACACAAAAGTAAACTCAAAATGGATTAAAGACCTACATGTAAGGCCAGACACTATCAAACTCCTAGAGGAAAACATAGGTAGAACACTCTATGACATCCATCAAAGCAAGATCCTCTTTGACCCACCTCCTAGAATCATGGAAATAAAATCAAGAATAAACAAATGGGACCTCATGAAACTTAAAAGCTTTTGCACAGCAAGAGAAACCATAAACAAGACTAGAAGGCAACCCTCAGAATGGGAGAAAACGGTTGCCATCGAAGCAACGGCCAAAGATTAACCTCCAAAATATACAAGCAGCTCATGCACCTTCATACCAAAAAAGCAAATAACCCAATCAACGAATGGGCAGAATACCTAAATAGACATTTCTCCAAGGAAGACATACAGATGGCCAACAAACACATGAAAAGATGCTCAGCATCACTAATCATCAGAGAAATGCAAGTCAAAGCCACAATGAGGTATCACCTCTCACCGATCAGAATGGCCATCATCACAAAATCTGGAAAAAACAAATGTTGGAGAGGATGTGGAGAAAAGGGAACTCTCCTGCACTGTTGGTGGGAATGTAAGTTGGTACAGCCACTATGGAAAACAGTTTGGAGGTTCCTTAATAAAATAAAAATAGAACTACCATATGATCCAGTAATCCCACTCCTGGGCATATACCCAAAGAAAACCATAATCCGAAAAGGAACATTTCCCATAATGTTTATTGCAGCACTATTTACAATAGCCAGGACATGGAAGCAACCGAAATGCCCATCATCAAATGAATGGATAAAGAAGATGTGGCATATATATACAATGGAATATTACTCAGCTATAAAAAGGGATGAGATGGAGCTATATGTAATGAGGTTGATAGACCTAGGGTCTGTCATACAGAGTGAAGTAAGTCAGAAAGAGAAGGACAAATATTGTATGCTAACTCATATATATGGAATCTAAAAATGGTACTGATGAACTCAGTGACAAGACAAGAAGAAGGACGCAGATGCAGAGAATGGACTGGAGAACTTGAGGTTTTGGAGTGCGGGAGGTGAAGAGGAAGCTGAGACGAAGTGAGAGAGTAGCATAGACATATATATACTACCAACTGTAAAATAGATAGCCATTGGGAAGTTGCTGTATAATAAAGGGAGTTCTACTCGAGGATGGATGATGCCTTAGAGGACTGGGTCAGGGAGTGTGAGGGGAGTCGAGGGAGGTAGGGAATATAGGGATATGTATATAAAAACAGTTGATTGAACTTGGTGTACCTCAAAAAAATAATAAATAAAAATAAATAAATAAAAAATGAAATAAAATACAGGTGACTATAAAGTCTGGGAATCCTGACAATGTTTTCAAAATAGGTGGAATCTCCTTGATAGTTTCATCTAATGCAAACATGCACATTTATGCCATGGAAATTGGACGCACATATCATCTGAGGCAACATATGACAGATGCACGTGCAATTACCAGGGGGAATGCTGCTGTACTGCACATTGTTTATTGCAGTTTTGCACAGTTTATTGAACAATGAATTGCTCATGAGGGACAATCACATTCACACGTCATCACAATAAACTATCATGGAAATTTGTCTATGTTTTCAGTTTTTAAGTTTGTTCAACTGAAATTCAAAGGACTGAATAACAATCAGTCTAATACTGTTAAGATAGTCAACTTGAAAAGGAAATAATACACTTTGTAAATACTTCCCATGTGGAATTTTTCCTGATTGGTCCCATTTTGTTATGATCATGAAACGTACCTGCATAGCTTTCACTACAAACAAATACCCCCCAATAGAACACTATAGGGCACCCATGACCACATTCCATCATGGTGTCATTCAGTGGTAATTGCAAGGAAGATTGTAAGGAATTAAGGTAGAAACTTAGTTATAACGTTGTAAATCATGGAGAATACAAGAAGGGGATGTTTTTTGTTGTTGAAATAAATAGGCCAAAAGAGCCCTCATGTCTTCTCTGCTTCTCTTAGAGGAAGGATCATGATACTGTTATCCTAATGGATAATCTGACTTAACCAATGATAAACAGTTGACAGCCATCATTAAAGTAGCTTTTAACAAGGCAAGGAAAACTAGTTGTTATGAGCAATGAGAAATACGCATGTAGTATCAGGAAAGCTCCCCTTTGGAAAGGGCAGATTCTACAATGTGAGGAGTATGATGGTGAATGTACACTTTGTGTATGTTAATGTGCACTTTGATCAAGGAATCTTCCTAAATAGCTCATCACTTTAAGCTATGTTACCTAGACATTAAGATTTTGACATATCATGGAAATATGTATAATACCATTTGAGGGCCTTACCACAGAGGGCAAAAAAGGAATATTTCCAGATATATGATTCATTTGAAACATCTTCACATACTTTAAGCCTGTTTCATTTAAAAACAAAGCAAAACCCACACATCTGACCCAAGCTGTGATGTGCAATACAATGTGTCAGTTGCACAGCCCCCTGGGAGGTGGGTGAGACCCAACATGCCTTTTTGCTGGTTTATTTTATTCCTAGAGCCCATTTGCTGCCGGCCTTTACCTTGTTTCCAAAGAAAAGAAAAATACCATCTTGAGGTCAGATAGTTTCCCCAAGGAAATAAAAACAGTATAATATTGACACCTTCTGACTGGAAGAGGACTAAAATGGCACAAATAAGATATATTCTCCCATTAGAGGTTGGCAGCATTTTACTCATATTTAAAATTTGTATTCTCTAAGGCCTGGGTCAGAGCTCAAGCTAATGAAGACCTGGGGAGGAAAGACCTTTTCAGGTCTGCATTTGGAATGCTGTAATTCTTCGGTTCAGAGGCAAGGGTTAGAAAAGGACAAAGTTTCATGAGCACTTCTCCAAACAAAGAACCCCATTTGGGGCAAAGCTGACAATGTCTGGGGGCCTTGGAGTTCTGGGGCATCAGGGAACGGTCACTGGTCCTTCTCTTGTGTAGCCAGTGTGTTAAGTGACATCAGACCTACCATGAAGGACCTATCAGTGGGTGTTTACTCATAACCTAAAGAATGCCTGTGACGTCTCTGCGGGTGGTCACAGGGAGAGGTCTCTGTGGGATGATCTAGAGGTCTCTGGGTGAGATGACTCAGTGTGTGTGTGAGGAGATGCCTGTGTGGGTTGAGTGTGAGTATGTGGGGGGTCCCTGGGTGGGGTCAGAGTGTGGATCTGTCAGAGGGTCTCTGTGGGGTGAGTGTGGGTCTGTAGGAGGTCCCCCTGTGGGGTCAGGGTGACACACTCAGAGATCACTGTGTGGATTCCCTGTGGGTCTGCAGAAGGCAGCTGGGTAAGTTCAGTGTGTGTCTGTCAGAGGTTGTGTGTGGGGTCACTGTGTTTATGTCTGTTATCCTGTCTAGGGTCGGTGTGGGTCAGTGGGTGGTCCCTGTGTGGGTAAGAGAGGGTGTGAGGATCATCTCTGTGTGGGGTCAGTGTTGGGTGGTGAGAGGTCCATGTGGGGGTTAAGTGTGGGTCTATCACAGTTTCTATGTGGGGTCAATGTGGGTCTGTGGGAGGTTGCCGGGGGGGGTCAGTGTGGGCCCCTGTGTGGGGACTCAGTGGGGGGCCCTCCATTGATGGCCTTACTGCCCCTCATGGCAGGAGAAGAGCAAAGGGACTTGCCCCTTGCTGTTCCTTGCTGTTCTGTCAGGTCCCTTCTCTGTCACTTCCCCTGACAGATACCATAGGGGTCCAGCTCCCCCCACCCCAGTCCTCCCCTCTTGGTGCCCCTGAGAGGACCAGGCAGCAGCCAGGCTTAGGGTTTCTGCTCTGTGCTAGCCTCTACTGAGCTCTGGAGGGCGCTCTGTGCCCTGGGTCCCACCCCTCCCAGGGGCCCTGGCTGTGCCCCCACTGCTGTGCCCACCCTGGAGGATGGGGCCCAGAGAGGGGACCTGGCTCCAGGGAGAAACTGCGGCAGGAGCAGACCTCTGTCCAGTGCCCCCCCAAACCCAGGTCCTGGTCCTCCATGTTTGGGTCCTGACAGGCATGGGGGCAGGGCCATTAATGCTGCCCCTGGATCAGGGCCCCTCCTGGAGCAGGACTCTCCCCCTCGGGACTGACTGGTGCACAGAGGCCCGCATCTCTCTAGAGAATTGCTCCTATCTACCCACTTTCCCATGTGGACGGGGCCATGGAGGAAAGCTGACAGCACCCTCATTCCCTACAGGTCACTTCCCGGCCTCTGGGTGACACAGCCTGTCTGCTGGCCTCTTTCCTCGCCAGGCTCTGGGGTGAGCAACGCTGCTAGCAGGTGAGATGTGCTATGACCCCAGCACAGTCCCTGGGCCTGTAATGTCCCACCTGTCCCCTGGGATCTCCAGATAGCCTCCACCTGTCTGGGCTCTGGGAGCTGGAGTGGGGGAGACACTGGGGTGGAACCACCAGGCCCGAACTTCTTTCCTCTGAGCCTGTAGATGGTGGTGGGACCCCAGGGGCTTCTTGGTCACTGCACCACTTATGGGCACCCCTGCCACTTGCCTTCTTCCCCTGCATCCCACCCTAGGGGCACATGTCAGACAGTGAGGTGACTGCACACACAGCCACGCCCCTGCTCAGCCCCCCGGCGGGAAGTGGGCGCCGTGAACAGGGCTGTCCTCTCCTCCGGAGTAGGGATAGACCGGCCCTTGGGGGCCTGTATACTCCTCACCTCACACCCTCAGCGCTGGGACTGCATGGTCCTCATCCTCCCCACTGCTCCAGGGAGAGAGAGGCAGAGGGAGGGTGACATTCCCGGCCCATCTCAATCCCAGCTCCATGGGGAGAGGAGGGGCTTTCAGGGCAGACATCAGCTATCCCCACTGAGACATGGGGGCAGGCTTTCTCCCACCACTGGACTTGGGGTCAGCACTGCCCCCAAACTCCCCTCCTTGTTCTGACAGATGAACTTGTCTCTGACACTTTCTGGAGCCTGAGGGCAATGTCAGCCTCTGCAAAGCCCTCCCCTAGAAGCCACACAAGTTCAAGGTAGAGAGCAGGAGAGGACTGAGCCAGATCCTGAGAGGGGAGGTCATTAGGGTTAGTTCACCTTGACACATCCTGAATGCTGTTACTTGTTTTTGTAGTGCTGCTATGATAGATACTTAAGGTACAGTTAGGGAATTGGTGTGAGGCTTAGTATTCCATGCTGGGCTCAAATTCCCTCCCATCCCACCTGGAAGCCAAAGCAGGCACCTGGGAAGAGTGGACCCTGATCCCATCCCCTCCCCCCAGCAGGGCACGGACAGAGGTCACCATGTCTCATGAGAAAGAACATGTATTTCAGGAAACAATAAAGATTGTGCTGGGAAGAGCCCATTAGCACAGAGAGGATGTGCTAACATGAGAGAACAAAGCCTTTTTCTGCACGGTATGCATTTTTTTTGGAGAAGCATTTTCCTACCAGGAAAGCTGTGACAGGCATGTTCTGTTGGAGCAGAAGAGGTGTATTTGTCAAGGATACAGTGCCCTGGACAGTACATGGGATGGCCTGGGACACGTGCCGCTCTTGCTCCATGCTGGCAGGCCCTCCCACGGGGGGGACCTGGCTCCCTGGGGGGGAAGGCCCACTTGCTCTCCCTGGGACGGGTCCACTCCCTCTTTTGAGGACAGCTGTGGCCCATGGGGGTAGCTTGGTGTTCATGGGCTGTATCTCTCATCACTCTCCTTTGCTCTTGCCAGGAGAGAAGCCTATGGTAGCAGGAGTGTGGACCTAATGGGTCCCAGAGTTCCCCTTTGCACCAATGTA
Organism: Hippopotamus amphibius kiboko; assembly: GCF_030028045.1. Lineage (NCBI taxonomy): Eukaryota > Metazoa > Chordata > Mammalia > Artiodactyla > Hippopotamidae > Hippopotamus > Hippopotamus amphibius. Next base: position 120,301,237 of record NC_080187.1, on the reverse strand, counting down.
ACTGGGAGGCATGAAGTCCATGGTGAAGTGCCACCGTCTCCCCTGCCATCCGTCCAACAGCTATCATGAGAGCCTGGGCCTCAGCAGCCCTGCTGTCCTTAGACAACCTGCTTTTGACGGGTGCCTGGCTCTGGGCAGCGGCTGCTGCAGGCTTGCCCTTTTGCAGGGGTGCATCTGGTCCTTTGCCTTGATTGGGGAACATCCACTGCAGAAGGTGCTTAATCCTTTGTCTGAAGTGGCTTTCTGAAGGAACCTGGCCGTTCTTCATGATTAACTGGTGGAAGTTGCTTCCTAGGGACTCTGCGGATTCCTTTTTCTGGCCAGGGTGGATCATCCCACGGGCCTGGTAGGCCCTTCGTTCTGCCAACCCCTTTTTTGCGCCATCCTAGTTTGGGCTTCCTCTAATTCTCTATCCCATTAATGGGGGCAGATTTCCTGCTCTGGTTTTTATATTGGGGCTGCCGTCTCAGGTCCTCCTGCTGCCCCTGGCTGCTCTCTCCACTGGTTGTAAGAGCAGAGACTATCTGGGAAATGGACATGTCTTCACTGGAGCAGGTCTGGGAACAGGACCGAGTTTCCTGAGAAGCCAAGATGTCTGCGGCAGTGAATATGTTTGAGCACCAGTCTTTGAGAACCATGTCTGTGGCACAGTTGTGAAGCAGCATGCTGGTGGCCCAGCCTGGGGCTTGTTTCTGCTGGTCTGTGAACCCTTGGACCTCAAGTTTATGAAACTGTGCCTCAGAGTATAAATTCTCTGGATTTGAGCCAAAAATCTTTATATTTGACGAGAGGCTTTTATTGGCCCTTGGAGATCGTGAGCTCCTCAAATATTTAATGATTTGGGATTTGATGAGCATACTCGGTTCAAAGGTGACTTTTGAAGCAGGGTCCCCCTCCATGGAGGGCCTCTTGGGCCCTGGCAGATTGGGACCCTGCATTGAGATCCACCACAGTCACGCTAGAGCAAGAGTCTGGGGAGGCCTGTCCCCCAGCCTCCTCCTGTGGCTCCTTCCTGGCCATTGCTGCACGTGGACTGGGCTCCAGGCTGCCTTTGTCAGCCCCCACAACAAACCCATCATGCCAGATTCTGCCCACAAAGTTGTAGGAGGGGGTCTGAGATAGTGGCTTGTCCTCCTGTTGAGTCACAGGGGCCTCTGAGGGTTTATGGACGTTGCCAGGTGGAGGCCCTCCCAGGCCCGCCTGGGTTTCCTCACTTGCCTGTGAGGGGACAGGGAAGGGACTCTCCGGGGGGGGCACTGCCTCTATTGTTATCACTTTCTCTCCCAGTTGGGGCTGAGGAGGTTTTTCTAAGTCCTCAGTTAACCGGGCTGTTGAGTGGTCCACAGATTCCAGTGTGGCCCCTGGAAGGGGTATGGGGTGAGCCTTTTCCAACTTCAAGGTACATATGAACTTGAGGACCTTGAGGGTTAGGCTCCACCTGTGCCTCACCCAAACTTTACAATATGTGCTTCCAGCTCCTGTTGCATATAAGGACTGAGGACAAGAGACCCGTGGGAGGTGTCCATGGAGGCTCCGCCATCCTGAGAGGACTCTTCTGTTTGCTTATGAGCATGTGACTCTCCAAGAAAGTCTAAGACATGGGAGGCAGCAAGCCCCGGATGGTGGACATGCATACGGATCTGACTCTCCTGGGTCTGCTCTGCCTTCCTGCCCACAGGGACTCCCGAGCCTTCTTCTGGAGGCTTCCTGCCTGGGCCCAATTCTCTTTCTGACTCAGGCTTCACTCTTGGAACCTTTTCTGGGGGGCTGGCTGAGGCCATGTACAGATCTTTTAGGATCCTCCCCACACTCTGCCCTACAGCCTGGTTCAGGTCTTTCCCTCCCGGGATCCTTGCTGGGCACCTGGCCCCCATCTTCTGTGCATCCTGGCTGCTTTTGCCTGTACCTGCCAAGGGCCTTGAGGGCTCCTTTTTGTCCTGTGCCTGACAAGGCTTTGGGAATTCATCCTGAGGCTGCATCAGTGTCTGAGATGCTTGAATTCTGTGAGGCAGGCCACTTTGTTGCTGCATGAACCTTTTTGAAGTGTGGTGCTCCAATTTCTCCCAAACCTCAAGGCTGATCAAATCCCCAGGAAGGACGGAGACAGAATTCTGGGCCTGGGAAGACCTGCTGTTCTGGGGAAGGTTGGGAGTGATTTGGCTAAAGATTTCCTGAGATCTTTTCACCATAGAAGCTAAAGTTCTCCCACTTTCTATTTTCTTTTTCAAGAAGTGATTTTCCAGATCATGAAATGTTTTGGGGAAGCAAGATTGTGCCTTATTTTGAACGGTAGGGCAAGATATGTCACGGGACCCAATCTGAGGTTGAGACAAAAATGGACTGATTGGGAAACAGAGTGTGAGATGGGCAGTGGTCTCCAACTGAGCCACAGGTGTGAGCTGACACTGAGGCATGGTTGGCATCAAGGGTTGGGGTCGGGCCTCGATTTCCATGTGAGCCTGAGGTGGTGGTTGACATTGGGGAATTGTTGGAGTCAAGGATTGAGATGGAGCCTGGGCACCAGGGTAGTTCAAGGGCTGAGCCAATGACAGTCGTGATGTTACTTTATCTTGAAAATGGAATGGTACTGCATTAGTGTCTTCATTGAAAGCAACAGAGCGTAACTCTAGAGGGGAACCAGCTACCGTGGCTGTAGCCACCAGAGACTCGCTGTGCAGAAAGGGGAGACCCCAGAGGAGCTGGATGCATGTCTTCTGTAGATGGTCCCCCAAAGTGTCAGGGTATGCGGGCTTCCTGGGACCAAGCAGCTGTTCTGGTTTGCTGTTTATGCTCCAGAAGTGTTGATGACCCAAGGTGTCCTGCTTGTCACCCAGAGATTTGATGCTCTTCCCCAAAGAATTAAGGTGGTAGCCTGACTCCTCCTCCTTTTCCTTCTCCTTCCAAAGCTTCAGTTCTACCCTCTTGGTGATGAGTATCTCCAGCAGCTTGTGCACCTCTGGGTTGGCAAAAGAGAGGCTACCAGGCTCTCCCTGCCTGTTTGTGGGGTCTCTCAAAAACGAGGCCTCTGGTGGGTGGTGGAGAAGGTGCTCTTGCCAGGACTCGAAGTGTGTCAAGGTGGCAGGGCTCCAGGATTTTGCAGCCACCTGCCCCCGAGATGGGGCTGAAGTGGGACAGCTTGAACGGACAAGGCCTGAGATGGCCGGTCTTGGAGGGGAGCGTGGAGATGAGGTGGGTGGGATGGTGCCCAGGGGGAGTGTCGTGGAGTCACCCTGAGTGAGGCTCAGCATGGAGCCTGGTGGGGGTGGGGCAGAGGAGGCTTAGAGAGGTGAAGGGCAGGGCCCTGCATCTGGGGGGCATGGCGGGGAAGGGGAAAGAGCCAGTGGCCGGGGTGAAAGGCCATCCAGGGGAAGGAAAGACTCAGGTGGATGAGAGGTTCTCAGGGATAAGTGTTTATGACCAGAACCTGAGGAGGTCACTGAGCCTAGAGAAAGAGTGGAGGCCCAAGGTAGAGGCCACTCAGTCAGAGGAGCTGTCTCTCCCCTGCATGGCTGGTGGGCTGCAGTGGCCGCTGCTTTGCACACCTTGCTGGGATTCTTGACAGGAGAGCTGATGAAAGCGGCCCTTGTCCGGGAGCCTCCCCATGTGGCTGCAGGAGACACGAGGCACAAGCTGCAGCCAGGAGGGCTGGGCCGGCCAGGCAGGGGTGGACACCTTCAGCCCACCGCCCTCCAGGGCCCCCATGCTGACTTCACAGTGCTCCTGCGGTCCCTATCCCCAGGGCTTTAGCCATACCCTGCCCCCAGGGCTCCCCTCCCAGCTCAGCCCCAGGCTGCCTGCAGCCCTGGGTGACATCATAGGCTCTGGGAGGAAGAAGAACCCAGGAGAGGAGGAGAAGATTCTTTACCTTTGCAGAAGTGCCATGAGGTCCAGAAGCGCCTCGAACTCCTCCAGCTCCTCCAGGCAATCTCTGCAAGCTGGAAATCAGCAGACTGGGTCATGGTGGGGAAGGCAGGCGCCTAGGGGTCTTAACAGGAGGCTGAGTGCAGGGTCCCTTTAGGGGACACCATTGGGAGTTTGGAGGCCAAGCACCAGCTTCCAGGTCCATATGGTCCCTGACAGTGATGGCCAAGCTCATGAAAGGGTTTCTCATTTACAAAGTGCTTCCTTATCCATTACCCCTTGCTGCGCTCACAACCTCACTGTGGGAGAGAGTGGGCAGGGCTCACCTCACGGAGGTATCTCGGTAAAGCTATGCAACTTGTCCGTGGTCAGACCTGGAGGTCCCACCTCCCAGTCCAGGAGCTTTGGGTCCATTGCAGCCCACATGCCTCTGCTGGGCCTCACCCTTTTCCAGGCCCCTCGTGGCTTCACTCTGCACCTGAAATCTGGGATGTATCTGGGTTCTGCTCTCCTTCCCAGGAGCCTCCCTGGGGTTCTGTTTCCTGAGGGACAGGCCCTGCCACTGGAGCCCATAGAGCTGGGCCCTCAGGGCCGGGAGAGGTGGGCACACGCTTGGGGCACACAGGGCTGAACGGCAGAACTTCCCTTTCAAAGATCCATTTTTCTTTCTGTGCCTGCTTCTCACCCTCAGCTCAATTTGATGCTGCGAGAGAGAAAAAAATGAGGACCTGGGACCCTATTCTCACTGTGCCCTGTCTAAAGAAGCATCAGACACTCTGTCCATATATAGTATGACTTTCTACATTTAACTAATAGAGTTCCATATTTTTTGTTTCCTTTCACTCATTTTTAAAGCAGATAAAAATATTGTCTGTTTTCCTCTTTGAAGAACATAAAGAAGGATTTCCAAAGTGAGATTCACCCTGGATTTCTTTCATCACTGTTCATCTGCTCAAGAAGCACACATTCTCAGACCTATGGGCTCATTTCATTACCAAAACAACAGTTCGTGTACCCATCACCCAGTGAGGCCCAACAATACCAGAACATTGCAGTTCGGAACAGAGAAAGTTTTACTGCAGTGCCATGCAAGGTGGGTGGCTCATGCCTGAAAAACCCCAAACTCCCTGAAAGCTTTCAGCAAAGCCTACTTACAAGAAAAGTGAGGGAGGGATGTGGTTAGTGGTTGCAGACTTCTTGGTGTCAGATCCTTTGTTGTTAAACTCAGGTCATGGTCAGGTAAGATGTTCCTATAAATCTCCAACAGACAAATGGTATTCTCTGTTCTGACAAGAAAGGGCAAGGTCCCAAGGCACAACTCTCAGCCTCCAAGGTCCAGGTCCTGGCTGGAGAGGCAGATCTCAGTTGGCAGCTCCCTCAGGGCCAGGTCCCCACAACCTACCCCCTGTCACTGCTGAGGGAGCTGGGTACCCAGGACCCAACTGTCCCTCAGGTTCCTCAGGCCACCCAAATGGCGGGGTCAGATCCTGCAGCTTGGGTGCCAGGCAGACAGCCGCTGCCATCAGGTCACAGAGGCGGGGAGAGGGGAGAGGTTCCCTGTCGCCTCCAGGCCTGGGCCTGGCCAGGGGGTGGCTTTGGCAAGGGCTCTAGAACCATGCTGGACACAACACCCAGCCTGTTTGCTGGGCAGCCCAGCTCACCTCGCAGGTGGCCGGGTGAGCTATAGGGCCCGGGTGGAGCAGGCCGTGGTCTCCTCTTACCTCGCTCTCCCCCTGAAGACCACCTCCCTGGGGACCATTGGCTGAATCTGCCAAGTAACAGCTGTTCATTGAGAGTTGCTTGCTGGGGGAGGGGCCCACTATGGCACTGAGCAGTGGCTGAGCAGGACCTCTAACAAGCTTTAACCCTCCTGCATTAATAGTCTCCCAGCAACCATTGCCTGGTACCTGGGTGCAGCGGAACAAGGAGCAGCAATGGCCAGAGCTAAGGGCTGCCCATGCAGTGCTCTGTTACAATGTGAGCTCCATCAGGTTGGTCTCTGCTTCTGGAAGCCAGGGCCCCCCTCCAGCCCCCGCACGAGGCTCTCATGGCCTCAGCACTGCCAGCAGATCAGCCCTCATCCAAGACCCCTGTTCGTGGCTGGTGACCCAGTGCTCAGGGGCCTGTCCTCTGGCTGAGATTGAACTCAGTGTCCAGTCCTGGGCCTCTGGTCACTGAGTTTGGGACTTGCCCTGGAGTCCTCGGCCACACCTGGACAAATGGTCTGAGATTTTTGGATGGAAATCCTAGTGTTTCCTCTGTCCCTGCCCAGGCTGCCTTGTCCATAGAGGGGAGATGTTCTGTTCTTTCTTGACAATAGGTGTCCTATTCTTTCCCATCACAGGAGTCTCTCTAGTTGATTCAGAGAAGTGGAAATAATAATAGAAAAGAAGAGGGAGTCATGTGCTCGTGGTCCTGGGACAAATGTTCCTAACCTTCCTGATGTTTCCATGTTTCCTAGGAGGCGGTAGGGAGGTAGGGAGGGAAGGTAGGGAAGTAACAGGAAAAAGAGCCCCAGTCCACACAGCAAGGCAAGGATGATGTCAGTTGCCCAAGAAGTGGAACTAGAGTTCAGCCAAGTATCAAAAGTGCTTTTCAGGGAAAAGAGAAGATTCTCCATCCTGTGAATCACACTGCTGCTCTCAGGCAACTGAGCACAGAGTGTGTACTTGGGGACTAAAGTCCTAGGCCCACATCAGACCTGTGGTCTGGTCACAAAGGGCTCCTGAGGGTGGGGAGGGAGTATTAGAGGAGAAGCCTGGACCCTGGCCCCTCCCCAACCTTCCAGCCCCACAGCTCCATTCATCTACCTTCTCTGAGCCTTCCCCAACTTCCTCCTCATCCTGCTAGACATAGACTTAGTTAAGCTTTGATTCATTCCACCTGGAACTCAGATAATACTTGGTTCCTTTGAGATTTCTACTTGACCCCCATCAATACCTTTTACAATTCTGGAGTTGTCCCTGGAATTTCAGTGAATCTCAGGAATTTGTATTCACAGGATGCCCTTGTCTGTAGCTCTAAGGTTTACACAAAGTGTGTTTCTGCATTGCATTAGCCCAGATACAGAATTTAAACTTCTCGCATACTTCTTTAGCTATGTGAGTTTCAAAATATTTAAGAAATTAAAAAAATTAATTTTCACTCTATTCAGCTGCAGGGACTTAAACATTAAATCAATAGTTATTCAAATTTTTCAAAGCTATGAAATATAAATCATATTGAAATAGTGAAACCTCCAGAGTAAATTTTTCATGTTTGCAGCATCCTTGCTTCTGAAATCAATAAACTGGACAAAAACTTTTGGAACATTCTGTACAGATAAACACATCTTTTAACAAATGATTCCAGCATTTTCAAATCTAGGAAGCAAGTTTTTTGTTTTTGTTTTTGTTTTTTCAGTTCAGAAGTCTTCCTTCAGTAATTGCTGTAAGTTGGACTTCTAGCAGCCAATTCTCCCGGTCTTTGTTTATCTGGGAATATTTTTATTTTGCTTTCTTTTTTGGAGGATAGGATTTCTAGACATTGAATCCTTGATTGACAGTTTTATTTCTTTCAGCTCTCTGAATATGTCACCTCACAGCCTTCCCTCTACTGTTTCTGATTGGAAGTCAGTGACTAATCTTACTGTGGTCCCCTCATACATGGAGAAAGTTTCTCTCTTGCCATTTTGAAGATTTTTCCTTGGATTTTCCACACTTTGACTCTGATGTGTCTTAAAGTGGATCTGCTTGCTTTCATTTTACTAGAGGTATTCACTAAATCTGTAATGTTTCCCATCAAATTTGGTAAGTTTTCAGCCATTATGCCTACAGTTATTTTTTTTTCCTCTCCTTTCTCTCCCTTGTTTCTGAGACTCACTCCACACATGCTGTTGTACTTAATGGGGGCCATAACTCACACTCCTCCAAATCTTTTCTCTTTGTTTTTACATTAAAATCTATTAATCTACCTTCAAGTTTATGGATTCTTCCTTCTTCCATCTCAAATATACTGTTGAACCCCTCTAACCAATTTTTCATTTTCTTTATTGTAGTTTTCAATTTCAGAATTTATATTTGCTTTCTTATTTCACAATTTGTAGCTCTTTATTGAGTTTCTCTGTTGACTTATATTTTCATCTAATTCTTCAAACATGGCTCCCTTAGTTCTTTTGTAGTTATAGTTATTTTTAATACTTTTATCTTTTGGCCTAACACTGGAATTATAATTGATATACTATATGAGTTTTAAGGGATATGTTATATAAATGCCTTACTCACCACCGTTACAACATCAGAGTACTCTGAATTTAACTGTATACTTACCTGTCCCAGGGAGTTGTTTTATACTTTGGTGTATTTTCCTTTTACTAGTTAGCATCTCTTCATTTCAGCTTGTAGAGCTCCCTTGAACATTTCTTGTAAGACTGATCGAGTGGTGATGAACTCCTTCAGCTTTTGCTTCTCTGGAAAACTCTCTCTCTCCTTCCAGTTCTGAAGGACAAATTTGCTGGGTATTATTTCTTTGAATAAACTTTCTGTCCCTTTCTCTGCCTCTTCTCCTGGGACCACTATATTGCATATTGTTGATCCACTCGACGGTGTCCCTTAAGGCTGCTTTGAATTCTTTGTTTGAAAAATACAATATCTGAGAATACTTAAAGACAATTTCTATTGTTTTATTTTCACCCTAGTATGAACACATTTTATGTTTCTTTTCACGTCTTATAACTTACTATTGAACACTAGACTTGAAATTATATACCATAGATATCTCTGCCCAAATAATTTATTTCTTTTTATTTTTATGTATTGAATTCCAGGCATAACCCATCTTTCTTTTTTCTTTTTTTAGAGTTCCATCCATTTTTTCCTTTTTTTCTTCCAGTTTTATTGGGATATAGTTGACATACAGCACTGTATAAGTTTAAGCTGTACAACATAATGGTTTGATTTACATACATCATGAAATGATGACCATAAATTTTAGTGACCATCCATCACCTCATATATTATAGATAATAACTAAACAAATAGATAATTTTTTCCTTTGTGATGAGAACTCAAGACTACTCTCTCTCTTTTTTAAAATACATTTATTTATTTATTTATTTATTTATTTATTTATTTATTTATTGACTGCTTTGGGTCTTCGTTATTGCGCACAGGCTTTCTCTAGTCGCAGTGAGCGTGGGCTACTCTTCGTTGCAGTGCGCGGGCTTCTTTTTGTGGGGGCTTCTCTTGCTGCAGAGCATGGGCTCTAGGCTTGCAGGCTTCAGTGGTTGTGGCACATGGGCTCAATAGCTGTGGCTCATGAGCTCTAGAGCACATGTTCAGTAGTTTTGGTGCATGGGCTTAGTTGCTCCACAGCATGTGGGATCTTCATGGAGCCTGGAGCGGGCATTGAACCTGTGTCCCCTGCATTGGCAAGTGGATTCTTAACCACAGTGCCACCAGGGAAGTCCCTCTTAAGACTGCTCTCTTAATAACTTTCATATACAATATGCAGCAGTGTTAATTATATTTATCATATTATAATTACATCCATACTACTTACTTATCTTGTAACTGGAAGTTTGTACCTATTAACTGCCTTCATCCAACTCCCCCTCCACCCACTGCCCACCTCTGGTAATTGCAAATCTGATCTCTTTTTCTATGAGATTTTAATGTTTGTTTCTTGAAGTATGAGTTGACCTGAACACTATGTTAGTTCCTGTTACACGAAACAGTGTTTTGATACATCTGCATATTTCAAAATGATCTCAATGATAAGTCTAGTTACAACCTGTCACCATACAGAGATATCACCTAGTTATTAACTGTATTTCCCCCAGTGTACATTTCATACCTATGACTTTTTTTTTGCAACTGGAAGTTTGTACCCTCACCTAGTTCTCCCCTTTCCCAACCCTCTTCCCCTCTGGCAACCAGCTCTTTGTTCTCTGTACCTATAACCGTGTTTCTATTTTGTGATGTTTGTTTTTTAGATTCCATGTATAAATGAGAGCATAAACTATTGTCTTTCTCTCTTTGACTTATTTCACTTAGCATAATACCCCCTAGGTCCATCCATGTTGTTGCATTATGTGTGGAATTGCAATATATATATATATATATATATATATATATATATATATATATACACACACACATACCACAACTTATTTATTCATTCATCTATTGGTGGGCACTTAGGTTGCTTCCATATCTCAGCTATTGTAAATACTGCTGCAATGAACATAGAGGTGCACATAACTTTTTGAATTAGTGTTTTTTGTTTTCTTCAGGTAAATGCCCAGGAATGAAATTGCTGGATCATATGGTAGTTATGTTTTAAATTTTTTGAGGAATCTCCATACCCTTCTGCATAGTGGCTGCACTGATTGACATTACAATTTACGTTGTTTGATAGAATTCCCTGTGAAGCCATCTAGTCCTGGACTTTTGTTTCATGGGAGTGTTTTGATTACTATTTCAATTACACTACTAGTGATCAGTCTGTTCAAGTTGTCTCTTTCTTCCTGATTCAGTCTTGGAAGATTGTATGTTTCTAGAAATTTATCCATTTTTTCTCACCGTCTGATTTGTTGGCACATAGCTGTTTGTAGTATTGTCTAGGATATTTTAAGCTCTGTGATATCGGTTATAATTTCTCTTCTTTCATTTCTTATTTTGTTCATTTGTGTCCTTTCTCGTTTTTTCTTGATGAGCCTGGCATATGAGTTATGGGTATCTTTACAAAAACCTAGCTCTTAGTTTCCTTGATCTTTTCTATCAAATTTTTGGTCTCTCTCATTTCTTTCCTCTCTGATCTTTATTTTTAACTTTTTTTTTCTCTCTAATGTCCATAAAGGGTAGGATAGGTTGTTTATTTGACATTTTTCTTGTTTCTTGAGAAGGCCTGAATTCCTATAATCTTCCCTCTAAATACAGCCTTTGCTGCGTCCCATAGGTTTTGGGAGGTTTGGCCTTATTTACATTTGTCTCAAGTTATTTTCTGATTTCCTCTTTGATTTCTTCATTGACCCGTTGGTTTCAAAGTAGCGTGTTGTTTAGTCTCCATGTGTTTGTTTTTTCTATTTTTTTTGTAATTAATTTCTAGTTGTATACTGTTGTGGTAAAAAAAAAGATATAATTTCAATCTTGAAATTGAAATCTTGTGCACTTGAAAAGAATGTTCTGCTGTTTTGGATGGAATGTTCTACAGCTATCAAGTCCAGGTTTAATTGTGGTTTAAGACCACAATTTCCCTACTGATTTTCTGTCTGAATTATCTGTCCATTCATGTGAGTGGGGTGTTAAAGTCCTCTGCTGTTATTCCATTACTATCAATTTCTTTTTCTATGTCTGTTAATATTTGCTGTATATATTTAGGTCCTCTTATGTTCGGTGCATGTATGTTAACAAATGCTATATCCTCTTTTAGTATTGATCTTTTTATCATTATATAATACAATCATTTGGCTTTTGTTTCAGACTTTATTTTAAAGGCTATTTTGATTCTTCTGTTTGATGTGAGTATTGCAACCCCAGCTTTCCTGTTGTTTCCATTTGCATGAAACATTTTTTCCATCTCTTTAGCTCTGAAGTAAGTCAATGGCAAGCAGCATATAGATCGGTCTTTTTTGAAATACAGGCACCCTAAATCTTTTGATTGGAACATTTACTCTATTTACATTTAAAATGATTATTAATAGGTACGTACTTATTGTGATTTTATTACTTGTTTTCTGGTCGTTTTGTAAATCTTCTCTGTTCTTTTCTTTTTCTTTGAGCTTCTTCACTGTGATTTGATCATTTTCTTTAATGGGATACTTGCATTCCTTTTTCTCTGGTTTTTGTGTCTACTGTCAGTTTTTGATTTGTAATTGCTATGGAATTACCATGTTCACCTATACCTACATCTTCCTGTTTTAATCTGGTAGTCATTTAAGTTCAAATACATTCTAAAAGATCTACATTATTTTCCTTCCCTCCCCTGGTTTGTTTTGTTCCTTTACTATATGATTTATGTAAAGAAAAGTGTTAATCCATGATAATATTTGTGAAAATATTAAACTTTCTTTTAATGATATTGCTTGAAATAGTTATTCCATTAGATGCACAGCAGTGAATTTATAATTCAGTCATTGTTTCTAGTTTTAGATTTTATGTATACAAAAGAGCAGTTATTCATCAATTTGATCTCTGTAGTTACTCTCTTACACAGTTATTAATAGCTATAATTAATATATATAATTCTATTAATATATTAATATGTTAACATTAAAACAACGTTCTATATATATTAACACATTGACATATATTAACATATTATATACTAATAATATATCAATTATATATTTATTAACATATCAATAGCCAATAATAATCACTATATTAATAATTAATTATTAATAATTACTAAATTAATTATATATAATTAATAATATTATATTATTAAAATTATTAATATATATTAAATTGATATGTAAATATGTTCTATATACATTAAAATTAAATATATTAATACATGACATATTATTATTGTAAATATAATATATATTTTTATATATTAATAATATATAATAATTTATATATTAATAATAGTAATTATATATGATAATAATATAATAAAATATATTATATTATATATAGATAACTAATAATATGTGAAATATATAATATATATTCTATAATTATATAATAATTACAATTATAATTAATAGGTATAAAAGCTTAATAATTCCCTTAACATTTTGTGGGGAACAATTTTAGATTCATAGAAAAGTTGCACAGATAGTACAAAGTGTTCCCTTCATGCAGTTACCCCTAAAGTTAGCATCTTTCATAGCTAGGGTACACTTGTCAAAACTATGAAATTAACCTTGGTGCAATGTTGTTAAGTAAAGTATAGGTTTTATTTAGGTTTCACAATTTTTTCACTGATGTCCTTTTTCTGTTTCAGGATTCTATCCAGTACACCACATTATATTTAGTCACCATATTTCTTTAGCCTCCTCTGATCTGTAACATTGTTCCAGTCTTTCCTTTTTTTCTCATAAACTTTAGACTCCACCTTGAAGAGTACTAATGACGTATTTTGTAGAAGGTCCTTAAATTTGGGTTTGCATGGTACTTTATTATGATTATATTTGAGTTATGAGCTTGGCGGAAGAATTCCACAGAAGTATAGTCCCCTTTTAATCACACATGAGGAATACGTGATAGCAACATGCCATTGCTGGTGATGTTAACTTTGATCATTTGGGTAAGCTTTCTCCCACCAAGTTTCTCCACTGTAAATTTGCTATTTTCCTCTTTCCATACTCTCTGGAATTGAGTTACTAAGTCAAACCTACACATAAGGGGAAGGGAATTAAATTCCATCTCCTAGACATAGGAATATCCGTCCATTATTTGGAATCCTTTTTTAAGGAAAATTGGCCCCTTCTCACACGTTGAACTCTAACCATCTCATTGTGACATATTTAAAATTAGGCTTAGGGCTAGACTTAGGCTTAGAGTTAGGTATGTGTTTGAAGTTAAGGTTATGGTTAAGGTTAAGATAAGGTCTGAGGCTAAACCTAGCGCTAGGATAGAAGCCAATGTTAGGGTTAAGGTTAACATTAGTGTTATTGGTAGCGCTGGGACTAGGGCTAGAGTTAGGGTTATTTGAACCTCAAGTTTGGAAGTTCAAGATCTAGATCTATATGGCTGACCAGTTTTGTTTTGTTTGTTTTTTTTTTGGGGGGGTTACACCAGGTTCAATCATCTGTTTTTATACACATATCCCCGTATTCCCTCCCTTCCTTGACTCCCCGTCCTCGAGTCCCCCCCACCCTCCCCGCCCCAGTCCTCTAAGGCATCTTCCATCCTCGAGTTGGAATCCCTTTGTTATACAACAACTTCCCACTGACTATTTTACAGTTGGTAGTATATATATGTCTGTGCTACTCTCTCACTTCGTCTCATGGCTGACCAGTTTTTGAGGTACACCAGACTCACTCAGTTCTATTTATATATATATCACCATATCCCCTTCCTCCCATGACTCCCTCCCTCCCTCCCCATCCCGGCCTTCTAAGGCATCATGCATCATCGAGTTGATCTCACTTTCTTATATAGCAACTTCCCAATGGCTATCTATTTTACACTTGGTAGAATATATATGTCTATGCTACTTTATCACTTCATCCCAGCTTCCCCTTCACCCCCTCCCCCCCCAACCTCATGTCCTCCAGTCCATTCTCTGCATCTGCATCCTTATTCTTGTCTTGTCACTGGGTTCATCACTACCATTTTTTTTTCTTTTTTTTAGATTTCGTATATATGAGTTAGCAAGCAATGTTTGTTTTTCTCTTTCTGGCTTACTTTACTCTGTGTCACAGACTCTAGGTCTATCAACCTCATTACATAGAGCTCCATCTCATTCTCTTTTATAGCTGAGTAATATTCCATTGTATATATATGCCACATCTTCTTCATCCATTCATTTGTTGATGGGCATTTAAGCTGCTTCCATGTCCTGGCTATTGTAAATAGTGCTGCAATGAACATTATGGTAGATGTTTCTTTTTGGATTATGGTTTTCTCTGGGTATATGCCCAATAGTGGGATTACTGGGTCATATGGTAGTTCTATTTTTATTTTTTTAAGGAACCTCCAAACTGTTTTCCATAGTGGCTGTGCCAACTTACATTCCCACCAACAGTGCAAGAGAGTTCCCTTTTCTCTACATCCTCTCTAGCATTTTTTGTTTCTAGATTTTTGATGATGGTCATTCTGACTGGTGTGAGGTGATACCTCAAGTGGCTTTGACTTGCATTTCTCTGATGATGAGTGATGTTGAGCATCTTTTCATGTGTCTGTTGGCCATCTGCATGTCTTCTTTGGAGAAATGTCTATTTAGGTCTTCTGCCCATTTGTGGATTGGGTTATTTGCTTTTTTGGTATGAAGCTGCATGAGCTGCTTGTATATTTTGGAGGTTAATCCTTTGTCCGTTGCTTCGATGGCAACTGTTTTCTCCCATTCTGAGGGTTGCCTTCTTGTCTTGTTTATGGTTTCTTTGGCTGTGCAAAAGATTTTAAGTTTCCTGAGGTCCCATTTGTTTATTCTTGATTTTATTTCTGTTATTCTAGGAGGTGGGTCAAAGAGGATCTTGCTTTGATGGATGTCATAGAGTGTTCTGTCTATGTTTTCCTCTAGGAGTTTGATAGTGTCTGGCCTTCCATGTAGGTCTTTAATCCATTTTGAGTTTACTTTTGTGTATGGTGTTAGGAAGTGTTCTAATTGCATTCTTTTCCATGTAGCTGCCCAATTTTCCCAGCACCACTTATTGAAGAGGCTGTCTTTTTTCCATTGTATATTCTTGCCTCCTTTGTCAAAGATAAGGTGCCCATATGTGTTTGGGATTACCTCTGAGATGTCTATTCTGTTCCATTGATCTTCCTTTCTATTTTTCTGCCAATACCATACACTCTTGTTCACTATGGACTTGTAGTATAGTTTGAAGTCAGGAAGCCTAATTCCACCAACTCCGTCTTTCCTTCTCAAGATTGCTTTGGCTATTTGGGGTCTGTTGCATTTCCATACAAATCGTAAGGTTTCCTGCTCTAGTTCTGTGAAAAATGCCATTGGTAATTTGATCAGGATTGCATTGAATCTGTAAATTGCTTTGGGTAGTACAGACATTTTCACAATGTTGATTCTTCCAATCCAGGAACATGTTATGTCCCTCCATCTGTTTGTGTCATCTTTGATTTCTTTCACCAATGTCTTAAAGATTTCTGCATACAGATCTTTTGCCTTCTTAGGCAGGTTTATTCCTAAGTATTTGATTCTTTTTGTTGCAATGGTGAATGGGAGAGTTTCCTTAATTTCTCTTTCTGCTCTTTTGTTGTTAGTGTGTAGTAGTGCAAGAGATTTCTGCGCATTAATTTTCTATCCTGCTACTTTATTAAACTCATCAATTAGTGCTAGCAGTTTTCTGGTAGAGTCTTTCGGGTTTTCTATGTAAAATATAATGTCACCTGCAAAGAGTGACAATTTTACTTCTTTTCCAATTTGGATTCCTTTTATTTCTTTTTCTTCTCTGATTGCTGTGGCTAAAACTTCCAAAATTATGTTGAATAATAATGGTGAGAGTGGACACCCTTGTCTTGTTCCTGTTCTTAGAGGGAATTCTTTCAGTTTTTCCCCATGTAGAATGATGTTGGATTTTGTTTCTCATATATAGCTTTCATTATTTTGAGGTAATTTCCTTCTATGCCCATTTTCTGGAGAGTTTTTATCATAAATGGATGTTGAACTTTGTCAAAAGCTTTTTCTGCATCTATTGAGATGATCATATGGTTTTTGTCCTTCAATTTGTTGATATGATGTATCACATTGATTGATTTGTGTATATTGAAGAATCCTTGCATCCCAGGGATAAACCCCACTTGATCATGGTGTATGATCTTTTTAATGTGCTGTTGGATTCTGTTAGCTAGTATTTTGTTGAGGATTTTTGCATCTATATTCATCAGTGGTATTGGTCTATAATTTTCTTTTTTTGTGACATCTTTGCCTGGTTTTGGTATCAGGATGATGGTGGCCTTGTAGAATGAGTTTGGGGGTGTTCCTCCTTCTGCTATACTCTGGAAGAATTTGAGAAGGATAGGTGTTAGCTCTTCTCTAAATGTTTGATAGAATTCGCCCATGATTCCATCTGGCCCTGGGCTCTTTTTTGTTGAGAGATTGTTAATCACAGCCTCAATTTCCATACTTGTGATTGGTCTGTTCATGGTTTCTATTTCCTCCTGGTTCAGTCTTGGAAGCTTGTATTTTTCTAAGAATGTATCCATTTCTTCCAGGTTATCCAATTTATTGGCATATAGTTGCTTGTAGTAGTCTCTCATGATCTTTTGTATTTCTGCAGTGTCTGTTACTTCTCCCTTTTCAATTCTAATTCTGTTGATTTGCATCTTCTCCCTTTTTTACTTGATGAGTCTGGCTAATGGTTTATCAATTTTGTTTATCTTCTCAAGAAACACATATTAGTTTCATTAATTTTTGCAATTTGTTTCCTTCCATTATTTTTCATTTATTTCTGATCTGATCTTTACAATTTCTTTCCTTCTGCTCACTTTGAGGTTTCTTTATTCTTCTTTCTCTAATTGTTTTAGGTGTAAGGATAGGTTGTTTATTTGATATTTTTCTTGTTTCTTAAGGTAGAACTGTATTGCTATAAACTTCCCTCTTAGAACTGCTTTTGCTGCATCCCATAGGTTTTGGGTTGTTGTGTTTTCACTGTCATTTGTTTCTAGATTTTTTTTTGATTTCCTCCTTGATTTCTTTAATGATTTCTTGGTTGTTTAATAGTGAATTGTTTAGCCTCCATGTGTTTGTATTTTTTGCAGTTTTTTCCTGTCATTGATATCTAGTCTCATGGTGTTGTGGTCTGAGAAGATGCATGATATGATTTCAATTTTCTTGAATTTGCTGAGGTTTGATTTGTGACCCAAGAAGTGATCTCTCCTAGAAAATGTTGTGTGTGCACTTGAGAAGAAAGTGTATTCTGTCATTTTTGGATGGAATATGCTATAAATATCCATTAAGTTGAGATGGTCTAATGTGTCACTTAAAGCTTGTGTGTCTTTATTTTCTGTTTGGATGATCTGTCCATTGATGTACGTGGGGTGTTCAAGTCTCCCACTGTTATTGTGTTACTGTCGATTTCCCATTTTATGGCTGTTAGCATTCTCCTTATGTATTGAGGTGTTCCTGTGTTGGGTGTATAGATATTTTCCATTGTGATATGTTCTTCTTGGATGGATTCCTTGATCATTATACAGTGTCCTTCCTTGTCTCTTGTAATAGTCTTTACTTTAAAGTCTAATTTGTCTGATATGAGTAGTGCTATGCCAGCTTTCTTTTGATTTCCATTTTCATGGAATATCTTTTTCCATCCCTTTCCTTTCAGTCTATATGTGTCCCTTGGTCTGAAGTGGGTTTTTTTGTAGGCAGCATATAGAAGGGTCTTGTTTTTGTATCCATTCAGCCTGCCTGTGTCTTTTGGTTTGAGTATTTAATCCATTTACATTTAAGGTGAATATTGACATTTGTGTTCCAATTACCATTTTCTTAATTATTTTGGGTTTGTATTTGTAGGTGTTTTCCTTTTCTTGTGTTTCCTCCTTAGAGAAGTTCCTTTAGCACTTGTTGTAAGGCTGGTTTGGTGGTGCTGAATTCTCTTAACTTTTGCTTGTCTGGAAAGCTTTTGATTTCTCCCTCAAATCTGAATGAGATTCTTGCTGGGTAGAGTCTTCTTGGCTGTAGGTTTCTCTCTTTCAGGACTTTCAGTATATCCTGCCATTCCCTTCTGGCCTGCAGAGTTTCTATAGAGAGGTCAGCTGTTATCCTTATGGATTTTCCTTTATATGTTATTTGTTGCTTTTCTCTTGCTGCTTTTAATAGTTTTTCTTTGTGTTTAATTGTCATTAGCTTGATTAATATGTGCCTTGGTGTATTTCTGCTTGGGTTTATTCTGTATGGGACTCTCCGTGCTTCTTGAACTTTGTTAATTAATTCCTTTCCCATGTTGGGGAAGTTTTCCACTATAACCTCTTCAAATATTTTCTCAGACCTTTTCTTTTGTTTGTCTTCTTCTGGGATGCCTATAATTCGAATGTTGGTGCACTTAATGTTATCACTGAGGTCTCTGAGACTGTCTTCTATTCTTTTTATTCTTTTTTCGTTTTCCTGCTCTGTGGCGTTTATTTCTCCCATTCTATCTTCCAACTCACTTGTTCGTTCTTCAGCCTCAGTCATTCTGCTGGTTATACCATCTAGAGTGTTCTTAATTTCAGTTATTTTGTTATCCATTGCTGTTTGTTTTCTGAGTTCTTATGAACTGTTTCTTGTACTTTCTCTATTTTGTTATCGAGATTTTGTATCATTTTTACTATCATTACTCTGAATTCTTTTTCAGGCATTTTTCGTATTTCCTCTTCATTTATTTGGTCTTGTGGAGTTTTTTTCCTGCTCCTTTGTCTGCATGGTGTTTCTTTGTTTCCTCATGGTAGTCCAAACTTTTAGGGTTGCTTGTCCCGGCAATAGAGGGGTTTATAGAAGACTGTTCATGCCCCAAACTAATGTCCGAGTGTTGGATTAAACAAATACTAAGTCTAGGAAACACATACATGTATAAGACACATAATTACTGAATCCATTAGGACAGAAGTCTCTGGAAAGACCTGACAGAAGAATCCCAGTACGCTACCAGATATTCAAAGAGAAATCCCAAGGAAATTCAAAATCAAAACAGAACAAAACAGAAACAAAAGCAAAAACAAACAAACAAATAACACCTTACACATACAAACGCTAATCCAGGGAGATTTTGTAGGCTAGGATCAAATATAAAAAAGAGCTAGAGTACCACCAGTCAGAATGGAGATTCTTAGAATGAAATTAGACAATTGTACTAAGAGCTAAGATAAAGACAAAAACCTGACATTAAATACCAAGGCGGTGTGTCATCTGGAAAATAGAGCAAGGAGTCTGAGCAGATTGATAGTGTTGCTTATAAGTATGTTAAGATAAAATAAACTAAAAATGGATGGAAGACAGGGAACAGAAGAGCGTAGTGTGACTGGAAATATGCAAATAAAAGGAAAGGAATAGAAATGTATAAAAGATAGGATGAAAGGAAGCTATGAGAGATATGTCGTCCGTACTACCAAAAACTTAGCTAGAAATAGAAGTATATAAAAAGGCAAAAAATATAAAAATAGAATAAAAAATAGAATTAAGAAAATATGTTGTAAAACTTGTAGATCCCTTAGGACTAAGATTGTAATTATTAATGGGAAAATAAAAAAGGGAGAGAAAAAGAAAAAAAAAATCCAGAACTCATCCCAGAATGGACCAGTTCAGTAGAATTGATACTAATATTTCTGTTTCTTTAGAGTCTCAGCTGTAAGTGTCCTCCTACTCGCCTTGGGTTTTTTGTATTATTCTGTGACCAGCAGAGGTTCCTTTATTGTTCGTCTGTAAGTATTGGTGTGTGGGGAGGGAGAGGGTACAGTAGTGGCTCCTTCCCCTGGGAGTGAGTGAGCAGTGGTGCACTGTTGTTTCAGTCGGGCTTGGAAGTGCTTGTTGCAGACGGACGCCGGTGGCTCAGGTGTAAACAGAAAGTCTCAGAGTTGGGCCTTTCTCAGGGTTTTTTTGTTTGTTTGTTTCTCGGCAGCCTCCCTGCTGCCAGTGCTCCAAGGGGTTTTAATCTAGCCCCGCCCGAGTGCCTGAGGGTGCTTGTTATCCCTGAGCGCCTTAGATGGCCCACAGGGGGTCCCTCCACTGCCTCCTGCAGGTGCCGAAAGAGAAAGAGAGGCTATGCTCACGGCTCCTCCCCTCCGCCCATGAGCCTGCAGCATCCAGCAGCCATCGTGGCCAGGCAGCTCTCAGGGGCAAGCACTCCTCGCTGTGGGCCTCTTCCCTCCTGTCCTCTCAGTCCGTCACCTTACTGGTAACAATTTTTCTCACTCTGAATCAGCTCTCCAGTTCCCACATTCCCACTCCTGGACCCTCTGTTCAGCTGTGAATCAACGTCTCAGTCCAGGAACGCTGAGCTGCAGTGTGGACCCTCCATGTGTTTCTCACTCCCTCCCATCTGCCACAGCTCTGCCGCTTCACCCTCTTTGAGCCATCGTAGATGCCTCCCTACTGGTTATGTCAGGATCCTTACAATCCTTTCTGGTGTCCGAGGTCGTGTGCTGGTGTTCAGTTGGTTCTCTATGGGAATTATTGTGTCTTTTGGTTCATTCCCAATGCATCTGTGGAGAGGGATGCATTCCACACCCTCTACTTCACTGCCATCTTTTTTTTCTTCCTAATCTACCTCATTGTTCTAACTATCAGAATCCTGAGAGAGACTGTGTATCTGGGAATCAGCCCATCTTGGACCAGTTGTTTTCCTCTGTGCTAATGGCCGTGACAGGGCATGGACCTTGGCCAGGCCTGGCCCGTGGTGGCACTGCTGGGTGCACTGCTGGGAAGGGTGTGTTCTGAGCAGGCAGCTGCAGATATGCAACAGAAGCTGTTTACATCCACAGGCCCGAATGTGCTTATCTGTAAACCTGGGCTCCTTGGGGACCAAGTGAGATGCTCCAAGTGGAAGTTCTCTGTATGCGGCCCTGCACAGCCCTGGTTCTGAGTACAGCCCAGGTCCCAGGCAGGGTGGGTAGTATTGGGTCCTGCCTCCCTGTGCAGCCTTCTTCAGTTGAGCTGTAGGTAACCACCAGGAATGCTTCAGACATGCTGTGCCCATGCTCACAAAAGACCCCACCGTCAGTCCCCCTGCAATGGCACAATCCCAGGCAGTGTCCACACCCATGCTCAGCAACTGCTTTCCTCCCGGATGCACCTGTCTCCTCTGTAGTGGAACATTTCTTCTGTGTTGTGTTCCCTACCAAGCTGTGCATCCTGTGAGGATGGGGATCACACCCTTTCCACCTACACTTCCCCAGTGTGAGCTGGGTGATGGTTGAATGAATGAAAATAATACATGTTTAGGAAACGAATGGGGTCTATGTGAGTTGTTACGTTAATCTTGCTGTTGTCCAGGGCACGGAGATCTGGTCGAGCCCTCTGCAGCCTGTGGCTCTGCTGAATTTGGTGACCTACCCTCAGCTGCAACTGGTTGTCACCGTGGACAAGTGGGGACTGATCAAAGTATGGAAAGCAGAGGAAGGGTGTGAGCAAGCCTCTTTCTCCCTGCCTACGTACTCGTCTTCATTGGAGGCCTGTGACATTCCAGAGGGCCCCCTCCTGCTGGTGAGTGACCCGGCTCCCAGGAGTCTCTGCTGTTTCCCAGGGTCTGTGGACCTGGCACCAGACCACTGTGCCAGGTGGCACCTTGCCCTGTGGGCTGGCTGTGATTTTTTATCCACGGGCTCCTGCTTTCCTGTTTCCTGGTCCTGCTCATAGTCATTCTTCCCCTTGCAGTTCCTTCTCCCTACTGCATTCTCACCCTTCTTTCCCCCTTTTCAAGTCTCTGTGAGGGCCCAACTCAAAGGAAAATTGAGGCATGTTTGACAGAATGCAAGCATTTGCCTGAGATGATGAAGGCCTCCTGTTGTCAGGACATTTGGTTTAGAGGTGATTCTTAGGCATTGGGAGGGAGCATTTGACCACAGAGAAATAGTGAAAGTGGGTATAAGCTGTCAGATGGAGGAAGTGGCCTCCATCTGGGGTCAGTATCCTCCTCCTGGAGGGAAGGAGGTCTTTGAAAGTGTGGGCAAGCTGGCATCCCAAATATCAAGATGAACAGACATCCAGGAAAAGTTTCATATGTAAACAGAACTAACTCTGTAAATGAACTAAGCTTGTAAACAAGAAAAGTAAGACCTGATGAAACAGATTTCATATAAACAACTCTATAGTTGTTTAAAGAAGACTTTGGAATAAGTGTAATTAACATCTCCACAGCAATTTGAGAATATATTGTACAGATGAAGAGGAAGCCACTATGATTCTCTCCTGGGAATGGTAGAGCACATGATTCACACTTACTTGTTGGTAAAGGACAATTAGAAAAATTAGAATATATATCAGGTCAGAGAGTTAAAAAGAACAAATGGTTTCTAAGCCAAGATTCAGAAGGTGGCAGAAATCAAAGTGTTGAGCTTAACACTGGGGCTGCCTTTGTTCTGGAGATGTTTACTTCAAGGCTAAGGGGATGAGCAGAGCTTTGATAGCCAAGTAGAGAAAAGTTGGAGTGCAGGGCCACCAAGGTTTGGGGCCCTGTGAAGTCTCTTACTTTGGGCAGGTTATCAAGTTGCAACCTAAGGGTGAGGGTGGTCTGAAAGTAAACGGTCCCTGCACTGGCTGCAGCTGCCCAGTTACCAGGTAGGAGTGAGTGAAAATCCTTTCTGGAGGTTAACACCTCCCAAGGCCTCTCTGTTCAAATACAGTGTTCAGCACTCAGAGCTGAATAGGCATGTGAGATGAGATAATGTGAACTACCCACGGCAATCTGCAGATTCAGTGCAATCCCTATCAAACTACCGATGGCATTTTTCACAGAACTAGAGCAAAAGTTTTAAAATTTATATGGAAACACAAAAGATCCCGAATAGCCAAAGCAATCTTGAGAAAGAAAAACAGAGCTGAAGGAATCAGACACCCTGACTTCAGACTATACTATAAAGCTACCGTCATCAAAACAGTATGGTACTGGCACAAAAACAGAAATACATATCAATGGAAGTGGATAGAAAGCCCAGAAATAAACCCATGCACCTGTGGTCAATTAATCTATGACAAGGGAGACAAGAATATACAATGGAGAAAAGACAGTCTCTTTGATAAGTGGTGCTGGGAAAACTGGACAGCTACGTGTAAAAGAATGAAATTAGAACATTCTCTAACACCATACACAAAAATAAACTCAAAATGGATCAAAGACTTAAATGTAAGGCCAGGCACTATAAAACTCATAGAGAAAAATATAGGAAGAACACTCTGTGACATAAATCGCATGATCCATCTGCTAGAGTAATGGAAATAAAAACAAAATAAACGTGTGGGACCTATTAAACTTTTGTTTATAATAAAACGAAAAGACAACCCACAGAATGGGAGAAAATTTTTGCAAGTGATGCAACTGACAAGGGATTAATCTCCAAAATATACAAACAGCTTATGGAATTCTATGTCAAAAAAAAAAACACAAACACCCCAATCAAAATATGGGCAGAAGATCTAAATAGACAATTCTCCAAAGAAGGCATACAGATGGCCAAAAACCACATGAAAAGATGCTCAGCATCACTAGTTATCGGAGAAATGCAAATCATGATGCTAAAACATCAATGAGATATCACTTCATGCTCGTCAGAATGGCCATCATCAAAAAGTCTACAAACAGTAAATGCTGTAGTGGCTGTGGAGAAGAGAACTCTCCTACTGTTGGTGGTAATGTAAATTGGTACAACCACTATGGAAAACAGAATGGAGCGTCCTTAAAAAACTTAAAATAGAGCTACCATATGACTCAGCAATCCCACTCCTGGGCATATATCTGGAGAAAACCATAATCCGAGAGGATGCACACACCTCTATGTTCATTGCAGCACTATTTACAATAGCCAAGATATGGAAGCAGCCTAAATGTCCATTGACAGAGGAGTGGATAAAGAAGATGTGGTACATGTATACAAGGAAATATTACTCAGCCATAAAAAAGAATGAAATAATGCCATTTGCGGCAACATGAATAGACCTAGAGATTATCATACTAAATGAAATGAGTCAGACAGAGAAGGACATATACCATATGATGTCACTCATATGTGGAATCTAATTAAAAAAAAAAGATACAAGTGAACTTAGTTACAAAACAGAAGCAGGCTTAATAGATATCAAAAACAAACTTATGGTTACCAAAGGGGGAAAATGGTGGGGAGGGATAACTCAGGAGCTTGGGATGAACACATGCAACTGCTATATATATGATAGATAACCAACAAGGACCTACTGTATAGCACAGGGAACTCTACCCAATATTCTGTAATAACATATATGAGAAAGAATCTAAAAAAGAATGAATATATGTATATGTATAACTGAATCACTTTGCTCTACACCTGAAACTAACACAACATTGTAAATCAACTATACTCCAATAGAAATTTAAAAAAAAAGGAGATAATGTGAACTAGGACCTGCAGGATAAGCAGCAGACAATGTCAGTAGAGCCCCAGGGGCTTCAGATATTGCAGTTAGTAGCTCTAAACACTAGCAAGCATATAGTTGCTCTGCTCAGGGAGAGAAATTTCAACAGAGAACTTAAAGCCATGAAAAATGATGTTGTAGATTTGGAAAAGAACCAAGTAGAAGGAAATTCTAGCATAGCAGAACTGAATAACAAAGGTTAGGACTCAGTGGATGAATTTAATAGCAGGACAGTTGAATCACACAAAAGTCTGGGGAGGGTGAGGGGACCTTGTGGGCCACTGGCAGTGTTCTACTTCTTTACTTTGGTAGCAACATGAACATTTATTTTGTAATAAGTTACTGAGCTTTTTTACGTTTATGTTTTGTGCAAGTTTCCATGTGTATTATATATATCAATTAAGAAGTTAAGAATATAAAAGAATAGTGAACTGGACTATCAAAGTAATTTTCTGGAATGGAATGGGGATACCAAGAGTGGTAAATGTAGAAGAGAGGCTGAGAGATGGAGACCACTGTTTCTCAGACTTGAATGGGACGTGAATCAGTGGGGGTTCTTGTTTAAATGAAGATTCTGATTCGGTGGGTCCCTGGGGATGCCTGAGATTTTTGAGTTTTTTAGAAGCTTCTTGAGAATATTGATGCTATCAGGTCACAGAACACACTTTGAGTGGTGAGGCCATAAAGGATCCATGAAAAATTCTACTATTTGTTTCTTTGATGTCCTAAGAGTAGTTGAGGCAGGGAGGCATGAGAAACATTTGAAGAGATGATGGTACATATGTTTCCAAACTAGACTAAGGACGTTAATCCATGGAATCAGGAAATCCCCGCAAACCCCAAGCAGGGTAAATAAAAATAAATCTGCATAGAGACCCATCAGAGTGAACTGAGATCATTGAAGACTAAGAAAAATCTATTTAGTAGCAGCAAGAGGAAATAAAACTACCTTCAGTGTAATACTAATGAAACTGCTTCAATCAAAGGGAAAGTGACCACAGATGAAATTTCAGAGAAGCAGGAAAGATTTATGAGCAAAAACTGTGGGAAATATGAGGAAATCTAAATGAGTATCAACTGTATAAAACAGCAACAACAATCCCTTATGGACTTTTAACTATATATAGAAGTAAAATGTGTGACTTTAGCATTTAGGTTGGGAGCAGTTTATGAAGAATTGAACGGTCTAAGCTCCTTAAATTGTCCAAGAAGATTAAACATACCAATTAGCCTGCGTTAAATTGGCAGATGAAGGGAAGTTCTTTGGGGTGACTTGCTCAGGAGCTCAGTATTGTGTGAAATGAGAGTCTTGGTCACTGTAGGTAATGTCTGGGTCTGCAAAGCAGATAGAGGTGCCTGGTATATGTGGAGACATGTGTGACCGTCATTAATATTTGGGATGTCTGGGGGGCAGGAGGTCCTGAGGTCTTCATCCCAAAGGGGGAAACCTTGGATAAGAATTTAGTTTCTGCATTCACTGGCCACATGGCCACACCACATGGCCTGAGAGTGTAAACATGCATGTTCAGGGCTGGTTATTGGCTGGGCATTGAGGGCTAAGCTGACTGCCTGGAGGTTAACCATTTGTGTGGACTGTTGGGTCCTTCCTCTATCAGGGATACCTGGTTAAGGTACAGGCAGCAGCACTGCTCTGGTGGACCACATGGCATGGGGTGGTGGCAGTGCTATCTATACAGTGTGAGAATTCCTTTTCTTATCTACTCAAAGGGTGGCCTACTCTAGTGTCATTGCCTGTGGCAAGGGTCTGAGGACAATGGGAAGCTGCTTCCTCCTGCACCAGATGACCAGGCCTGCCTTCACCCTGAAGGTGTCATTTCTGTCTTAGCAAGGAGGCTTTAGTGGCTTTGCAGAGCCTGCAGGATGCTACCTCCACCTCCTGAGGCACAATACCTACCTGACAACAAAGAGTCATGGGTTCTGGACCTGTGATCACCTCTGTCACCACAAGAGCCCAGATATAACTATAACTTTCACTTTGATCGTGTGTTGTGCATGGCCGAGGTTGGCAGATTTTATACCAGAAGCACTGATTTTCTTGAGGTTGCCCTGTCGGAGGATGGGGCAGGATCAACCCCTAACCAAAATTTGGCTCAAATTTTGGAGACTGCTGACTACACATGTACCAACAGGGTACGGAAAAGAGCATTCCCCCAAAATTCAGGTCTGCCCAGGGCCTCAAAATGTGACCTTCTTTGTCCTTCCTTGGAAATGGTGCATTTGCCATATATTTAAGGATCTCAAGATGAAATCATCCTAGATTTAGTTTGGGCCCTTAATCTAACAAGTGGTATCTTTATAAGAAGAGGAGAGGACACACACACACACACACACACACACACACACACACACACACACAGAGAAGCCATGTGCAGACGCTACAGACATTGGGATGTGCTGTTACAAGCCAAGGAAAGCCCTAGAGCCTTCAGAGGAAGCATAGCCCTGCTGGCACCTTGATTTCAGACCTATATCCTCCAGAACTGTGAGAGAATAAATTTTTGTTTTTATAAGTCACCTTGTTTTGTTACTGCACTCCTAGGAAACTAATGCAAGACTCATCTAAAAGAGAACACTTAAGGATGTTTGGAATTAAAAGAATGGGAAAATGATGGGCGTTGGAGATGCTAATCAGAAGCTAGCTAACACAGCTAGTAATGTTAGATGAGAAGACGAGATGATAAAAGTCTTTACTATATCTTAGCAGTCATTTCAGAATAATAATTAGATCAACCTCCCAGGAAGATACAGCAAGGCTAATTTTTGCTTTGTAGGTTTTTTTGTTTATTTTGGTTTTGGTTTTGGTTTTGTTTTTTGTGTTTTGTGTTTTGTTGTTGTTGTTGTTGTGTTTTGTTTTTGTGTGTGTGTATGTTTTTGTTGGTGGTGGTTTTATTTACTTATTTATTTTGGCCTCGCCATGCAGCACGTGGGATCTTAGTTCCCTGACCAGGGATTGAACCTGCGCTCCCTGCAGTGGAAGCTCAGAGTCCTAACCACTGGACTGCCAGGGAAGTCCCTGGCAAGGCTAATTTTTAATGCACCTCCAAAATATAGCCTAAAATATATATCAAGCAAAAATGTGTGGAATTTCAAACAGAAATGGCCAAAGCTATGAGCAGAGGAGAAATTTCTGTTACCTGGCTAAAGAGAGATGATCTGGGTGGACCCACACGCATTCCATGAGCACTTTAAAAGCAGACAGTTTTCTCTGGCTGGTCACAGAAGGGGAAGTCAGAGAAGCGAGGGCACAGGGGCCTTACGTGCTAGCTGCCAGGCTGTTAGTGGGCCTGGGAATGAGAATAATCTCTGCCAACAGCCAGCGGGCGGGGAAACCTCAGTTCTGCAGCCACAATGTCCTGAACTGCCAACAACCTGAATGGGCCCCCAAATGAGAAGCTAGCACCCTGCCACCTTGACTCGGCTTTGTGTGAGTTTTTCTCTGTCCCAAGGGTTATTTGGAAGTTGTTCTACATGTAGGTCAGTGGCTCATTTCAAGTTAAATTCTATTTGTGTACAAGGTCCATTTACCAAACCCAGGCGGCAGTGGGAGTCAGGGGGACAAGACTGTAAAGTCGGAAAGAGTGTGATTTTATGCTGTGGTTTAAAATTAGAATTTTGGAATGACATGTTTTTTCTTGTCAGAGTAAGTCCTACAAAGTAAGGACAGGGCTGACAGATTTTATATTCCTCCTGGGTTATGGTGAGACCGCCGACCTCACAGCTGTCAGTTACTTCTCACGAGGTATGCAGTAAATTCAACCTCCTGTGACAGACATCTTACAATGAAAGAATACAATGCACCAAACTAATTATTTTGTTTTTTGAAAATTTTTTAAAGAAATTTTCTCTGTTTATTTACTGACTGCATTGGGTCTTTGTTGCTGCATGTGGGCTTTCTCTAGTTGTGGTGAGTGGGGGCTGTTCTTTGTTGTGGTGCACAGGCTTCTCATTGTGGTGGCTTCTCTTGTTGTGGAGCACCGGCTCTAGGCATGAGGGCTCAGTAGGTGTGGCTAGTGGGCTCTAGAGTGCAGGCTTAGTAGTTGTGGCGCATGGGCTTAGTTGCTCCATGGCATGTGAGATCTTCCCGGACCAGGGCTCGAACCTGTGTCCCCTGCATTGGTAGGTGGATTCTTAACCACTGCACCACCAGAGAAGTCCCTTAATATTAGTTTTTTAAAATCAGGATTGAATGTTGAATTTTGTGAAAGGCTTTTTCAGCATGGAGATATAGGATTTTCTCCTTAGTTCTATTGTTATGGTGAAATATTGGATTTTTAAAATATGTCATCCATGCATTTCTTTTTAATGTACTGATGTATTTTAAATGCTGATATTTTATTAGGATTTTGGATCTGTGTATGTGAGATTGTTCTGTAGTTCTTCTTTGGGGACTTTCCTTTATTAGGGTTACATATAAAGGCTCTGCTTTCTTCATGAAAGAAATCTGAACATTTTTCTTCTTTTTTAATGCTTTGGAACAATTTAAGTTACATTGAAATTACATACTTTTCAGTTTGGTAGAATTAATCTTTGACATCATCTGGTGCTGGATACTTTTTTGTCCGGTAGTTTTCTCTCTCTCATCTATGGAAATTGGTCTGCTCAAGCCTTTCTGTCTCTGCTGGGATCAATTTTGATATATTGTATTTTTCTAGGGAACTGCCCAATATATCCAAGTTTTCAATTTTTTATGCACACAGTTGTCTAGGATATTCTCTTAAGGTTTTTTTTCTTTAAATTTCCTCTATTTGAACATTTGTTTCCCTCTTGTCATTTCTTCTTGTATATAAGACTTTTCTCCCATTTTTTTTGTGATTATATTAGCTAGTGCCTTGTCTGTTTTATTTAATATTGCTATTGATTTCTAGTTTTATATCACTGTGATTAGAGAATATTGTTTGTATTACTTTGCCATACATAACTTATTAAGTTTTCTTTGTGACTCTATATTCAGTTTTTGTAAATGTCCGTGTGTGCTTGCAAGGGCAGTGTGTTCTCCATTATTGGGTGCAAAGGTCCAAATATAGTCATTTTTTTTTATTAGAGTATTATTGGTTTACACTGTTGTGCCAGTTTCTGCTGTACAACAAAGTGAGTCAGCTGTATTTATACATATGTCGCCATATCCCCTCCCTTTTGAGTCTCCCTCCCACCCTCCTCATCCCACCCCTCTAGGTCATCACCAAGCATCAAGTTGATCTCCCTGTGTTAGGCAGCAGCTTCCCACTAGCTACCTATTTTACATTTGGTAGTGTATATATGTCATTGCTATTCTCTCACCTCGTCCCAGCTTCCCCTCCCCGCCATGTCCTCAAGTCCATTCTCTACATCTGCATCTTTATTCTTGCCCTGCCATTGGGTTCATCAGTACCATTTTTTTTAGATTCCATATATATGAGTTAGCATACAGTATTTCTTTTTCTCTTTCGGCTTACACACTCTGTGTGACAGGCTCTAGGTCCAGCCACCTCACTACAAATAACTCAGTTTCATTCCTTTTTATGGCTGAGTAATATTCCATTGTATATATGTGCCACATCTTCTTTATCCATTCATCTGTTGATGGGCATTTAGGTTGCTTCCATGTCCTGGCTATTGTAAATAGTGCTGCAATGAACATTATGGTACATGTATCTTTTTGAATTATGGTTTTCTCAGGGTATATGCCCAGTAGTGGGATTGTTGGGTCATTTGGTAGTTCTATTTTTAGCTTTTTAAGGACCCTCCAAACTGTTTTCCATAGTGGCTGTACCAGTTTACATTCCCACTAACAGTGCAGGAGGGTTCTCTTTTCTCCACACCCTCTCCAGCATTTATTGTTTCTAGATTTCTTGATGATGGCCATTCTGACTGATGTGTGGTGATACCTCATTGTGGCTTTGACTTGCATTTCTCTGATGAGAAGTGATGTTGAGCATCTTTTCACATGCCTCTTGGCCATCTGCATGTCTTCTTTGGAGAAATGTCTATTTAGGTTTCCCGCCCATTTTTTGATTGGGTTGTTTTTTCAATATTGAGCTGCATGAGCTCCTTGTATATTTTGGAGATTAATCCTTTGTCAGTTGTTTCATTGATGAATATTTTCTCCCATTCTGAGGGTTGTATTCTTGTCTTGTTTATGGTTTCTTTTGCTGTGCAAAATCAAAGAAGAAATAAAAAAATACCTAGAAAACAATAACAATGAAAACACAACGACCCAAAACCTATGGGATGCAGCAAAAGCAGTTCTAAGAGGGAAGTTTATAGCAATACAATCCTACCTCAAGAAACAAGAAAAATATCGAATTAGCAACCTAACCTTACACCTAAAACAATTAGAGAGAGAAGAACAAAAAACCCCCAAAGTGAGCAGAAGGAAACAAATCATAAAGATTAGATCAGAAATAAATGAAAAAGAAATGAAGGAAACAATAGCAAAGATCAATAAAACTAAAAGCTGGTTCTTTGAGAAGATTAACAAAATTGATAAACCATTAGCCAGACTCATCAGGAAAAAAAGAGAGAAGACACAAAACAGCAGAATTAGAAATGAAAAAGGAGAAGTAACAACTGACACCACAGAAATACAGAAGATCATGAGAGACTACCACAAGCAACTATACGCCAATAAATTGGACAACCTGGAAGAAATGGGTAAATTCTTAGAAAAGTACAATCTTCCAAGACTGAACCAGGAAGAAATAGAAAATATGAGCAGACCAATCACACGCACTGAAATTGAAACTGTGATTAAAAATCTTCCAACAAACAAAAGCCCAGGGCCAGATGGCTTCACAGGCGAACTCTATCAAACATTTAGAGAAAAGCTAACAGGTATTCTTCTCAAACTCTTCCAAAATATAGCAGAAGGAGAAACACTCCCAAACTCATTCTATGAGGCCACCATCATTCTGATACCAAAACCAGACAAAGATGTCACAAAAAAAGAAAATACAGATAGTTGTGTTTTCTTTTGTTCATCAATCTGAAAATCGTTTTATTTGAATAAGTGAATTAAGCCATTTACACTGTGCGATATCGCCTTGCGTTTTATCTCACATTTGCTATGTGATGTGGTTCATTACCAGGCTCCTTTCTCCACATCTGTTTTCTTCCTGTTTAATCTGTGTGTTGGGTTAGGGGGCGATATCTTTTGTCATATAGGCGGGTTTGTATTTTTGTTGTAGTGGTTTTCTTTATCTTAACATTGTCTCTCTCCTTTTTCCTTGGTATGGCCTGTCTCCTATTATATTTGTTAACTTTCGATGACACTCCTTTACTCCTACGGTAGTTGAATTATTCTATTTTGATCTTTCTTCTCATTTTTTAAGATGTATTATTTCCAACTTTTTTGAGACCATACAGTATTTATACACTGTTCTTCCCTTGTGTCCACTTTTTTATTTAATAGCTCTTTGATCTACAGTTTAATATATTTCATAACCACAGCAGTTCTTTGGTGACCTTTTCCTTGTATCTTGTGGTTTGATGAAGCCCATCCCCTAGTCAGTTCCCGAGGAAGTGCTCAGGAATGCAGTTCTTGCATGTTTAACGCTGCTGTTCTGTAGCCTTGATGCTTGAAGGATGGCCTGGCTGGGCACTAAATCCCTGGCTCATGCTTTCCTTGAATTTTGTGGAAATATCATTCCACAGTGTATATTTCTGTTGAAAAGTCTACAGCCATCCTTATTTCTTTTGTTAGACACTGGACTTTTTAAATCAAAGGCCTAAAAGACTTTTTTGAAATATTTAAAGTGTAGTAGTTGTATTGTGACATGTCTGTGATGACCATCCCAGCTCAACTTTCCCAGGATTTCTTTTATTTCCAAAAAAGTTTCATTGCACATGAATTTTAAATGTCTGTTAATTATTTAACTTTTCCTTTGTACGAAACTCACTTATGTGTTTATTAGATCTTCGCTTCTCTTCTTGGACACCTTCTCTTCGATTCTTTTTGGTTCTTGATTCCATTTTTGTTCTCTTGCTTGCAGGCCACCTGTGCCGAAGGGGCGCTCTACACGCTGATGGTGCCGCAGCTGCAGCCACTCTCCAGAGTGAACGTGTTTCCCAACAACCCCACCAGTCTCCTCTGCTTTCCTGACCGGCAGTGGGTGTTTGCATCAACCCAGAACTCAGACCTGGGCCCGAAGGTCAGTGGTGGGCTGTGTCCCTTGCCTGAGGGAGGGGCCTGGCTCTATGTATACAGGGTGACGGGTCCTGTGCCCTAGGCTTGTGGGGTGCATCTGGGGGCAGCTTCTCACGTAGGACCAAGTCCCATAGCCGTGAGGATGATGACGATGAGTCATCCGTGGCTGTTCACAGCAGTGAACCCCTTCTCAGGGCCACCAGCTGGGTTGATGGCTGTGCTGGCCTCTCCCAGGAGCCTCTACTCTTTCTAGGCTCCCATGTTGCCCACAGGTTGGAAGGGGTCAGCTGCCCAGCTGGAGACGACAGAGCTTAGTTCTGAAGAGGTTTGGGGCCTTAGGGCCCTCCTGGTGGAAATGATCATGAGGTATTTGGTGGCCTGAGAACAGGCTTCCACAGGAGTGAGGAAGAGAGTTTCCAGGTCAGGCACAGAGGAGGTGCTGACAGCATGGGGATAGTGTCCGTCACCTGCAGGCCCGCACACAGCTGGCCTGGGAGAGTGGCTGCCTCTGTGAGAGATTCTTGGACTCAGAGATGCTCAGCCTGGGTGCCAGGCTGAAAATTAGACCAGAGTAAAAAGTGGGCAGCTGGAGAGGGTCTTGAGACAAGGAAGGATAGAGAAAGAGAAGCAGTGGCAGAGCTGGACAGGATGGGCAGTGCTGGGACCTGGTAGCCAGGGGAGGCCAGTGGTCAGGGGGCAGCCAGAGGAGAGAGGCCACTGGATCAACGGGCAGCAACAGAGCAGTTCTGGGGGCCGAGAAGGGGTGTTTGGAGCCAGACTGCAAGGAGATAGGAAAGGAAGACAGAGGAAGACATGGGAAACAGAAGCAAGATGGTGAAATGCAGCTGCTCAAAAACAGAAAATCCATTTATTTGATTCACCCATTACACTGACCTCACTGGGACTGGTGTGCCAAGATGTTTCCAGCGGGGCCAGATGTGAGCTGGGGTTGACCTTGCTCCCTCTTGGCCAGATGTGAGCTGGGGTTGACCTTGCTCCCTCTTGGTCATTGTGGTCAGGAAAGGAGGGTCCACATGGGCCATCCTGTAAGACCCAGTAAGGTCACTGTGAGTGTGGGTTGTGGAAGGGGCTTTCAGAGTGCTCCTGGGTTGAAGAAGTGCCCTCCCTCACTGGCAATGAGGAGACTTGCGGTGCTATTTTGCCAGGTGTTCCACACTCACTCCTTGCTCTGCCCGTCAGAAGACAAGCCTCCCGTCTCCGCCACTCTTCCCACCCGTCTGACATGCAGAGGCAGCCAGGCTAATGGTGATATACGTAAGTGACAACGGTGTGCAGTTGGCTGTTACCACCTATGAGCTGGGGGCCAAGAAGTCCAGGGATAGAGCGGATGTTCTGGGTGAGGATGCCCATATCAGGATGGTCACCACCACTGCCTTATAGTGCTTCAAGCACAGGTTCCTCATGTTTCCTTTGGGGTACTTTTTCTTTCTTCTCAGTGAATCATAGTGACCCCACAGATGTGTTCTTGTGATTTTGTGTACTGGTGGAGTGGTTGAGTACTTGCTGTGTGTTGGGTCCTCTGCATGGCCCTGGGATTCAGACGTTAGCTACTGTCCACTCTCCTCCCTTCTCTGCTTCCATTCATCCCTATCTCTTCTTTCACAATTTTATGTCAGAGTCACAGTTCTCAGCACTGAGTGCATACAGAGATGAATAAAAGCCACAACTCTCTCTTCCCTAAGGAGCTCCTAGTCTAGTAGGAAAGTAAGACCCACATCCCTCTCCTTTCCTACCACCTCTGTTTCCCAAACCCCAAATCACCCTGATAGGCCTTTCCTATGGTCCTTATCATTTTTTTCTTTTGTATTCTATTCATTTGTTTTTGTGTCATCATTTGACCATAAATTTTACACTGAGCTTCCCAGCAGCCGAGGAAAAAAGGGAAATGGGATGGGTACTGTAATCCCTTGTCTGATATGAGAAAATGCATGAATTCTTCAGAAGAGGTAATTTTATTTTCCTGCTGCTAAACTCCATGAGGAAATGATCATTTTTTTTTAACAGGGAATGCTATACAGTATAAAAGACAGTATCTTCAACAGTAGTTTTGTCATAAGTGTCACAGTTCTCATGTGGCCATTTCTTACATCAACGTGTTTTAGATGAGGAAGGGTAGAACACAGGGTGGAAGCCTCATCCCTGGATAGCGCTGTGTGCCAGATACTGTCACTTTCACATGCATATGGCCTTGAACCTTTACAGCCCCTGTGAGGCTGTAATCAGCATCAAAATCAGCAGTTTAGAGCCGATGACTGGGAGGCGATGACCGGGAGGCGATGACCGGGAGGCAATGACTGGGAGGCGTAGGGGAGTAAATGCGTGGGTCCGGACTGAATGCAGGTGGGACCACAAAGTTGTTGTTGTTTTCATTATGCCACATCATCTTATGAGAGGCGTGTCTATTCCAGACCCCAGCTGCTCCTAAGAAATGACAGTCTGTGTGTTTTTATTTCAAAAAGTACAGCAGATCGCAAGTTTCCTGCTGCCAGACACCATGATGCCTCCTCACCTCATGAAGGGCCCTGGCTTTCAGGTGATCCTGCTCGTGTCCAGATCGGAGCTGGTTCTCTTCACCATACACAGCCTGCAGCTGGCAGCCTTTCAGGACCACCAGAGGCCTATCACGTCCACGTGGGTGGTGAGTGTGGTGCCCTGCCCGCCTGCCTGCCTCTCAGCTCCATGCTTTGGAGCCCACGTCCCTGCCTCACTTGGTTTTTCATTTCAAGGACCAGAGTCGAGTCGTCACCTCTTCCTTCGACCTCTCCTTGCGAGTCTACGTGTGGAAAAAGGAAAATAAATTTCCTGTCCTCAAGAGCTGCTATCATTTGCTTGGTGGGTCGCACAGATGGGCCAGGTAATTGCTTCTGATTTTTAAAATGTTACCTGTATGATGGCCTCTCCTGGCCTCCCAGCAGGAGGATGCCATTGGAAAGGATGTGAATGGGACTTGGCGTCATAGCCCAGCCTGCCCCTCACTATCTGGGGACCTGAGGCAAGTCATTGCTGATATTCATCCACTGTTTTATAGAAAGAAGCTACGCTGTGCATCATCTACATTATCTCCTTTAATGTACAAAACCACCGCCTGCAGTTAGCGTCACCCACATTTCCCAGATGAAACAGAGGCTCAGAGATGTAGCTGTTTTGCCCAAAGACCCACAGGGATGCATAGTGGAGCCCAGGGTGGGCTTTGATGCAGCCCTGCAGCCCGGCTCTTACCTCCCCTCCGTAACCCGCACAATCCCAGAGCCATTTACCATACCCAGGGGGAGTCAGTGGGGGCAAGATTGTAAAAGTCAGAAAGAATGCGCTTTTGTGTTGTGGTTTAAAATTAGAATTTTGGAATGACTTATGTTCCTTCTTGTCAGAGTAAGTCCTACAAAGTAAGGACAGGGCTGACAGATGTTATACTCCCCCTGGGTTATGGTGAGACCACTGACCTCACAGCTGTCAGTTACTTGTCACGAGGTATGGGGTAAATTCAGCTTCCCGTAACAAACATCTCACAGTGTTAAATGAAAAAATACAATGCCCCAAACTAAATATTTTTAAAGTTAAAGATTTCTATAACAAACCTACCTAGTTTCTGAGTTTGCGAGCCCTAATGCTCCACCTCCACACTGCAGGCCGTGAAGTGCTGTATTTTTCCTACTTAGCACCCTGATATGTTGCTACTTACTCTCCCCTGCACTCGGGATAGGTGGCCTTGCTGGGCTGTTTCTGCGTTTGGCCACAGGCCAGCCTTTGTGAAGCAAAGCCCTCAGGCCGGTGGCTACACTCCCCACAAGCACTCATGACTCCTCAGTAATGATTTTCTCCCTCCAGTGGCAGGAAAACCTTTCCTCTTCTAAGGGAGACATCCGTGCAGACACTTGTTGCCGCTGGAAAGAGGCCATTGAAGAGGTTGCCAGGGCCCTGGCCAGCTCACCCTTCAGGGGTTTGTGTGCTGATGTTGGCCTCCAAGATGTGATTTTTTTTTCTTTCCTTTTTTATACATGTCTTTAAAGAATTCTTACATCATTACTGAATGGTTAGAATATCTTTTCACTGAAGTAACACTTGTCAACTTAACAAGGAAGGAGCACTTCTAGAAACTTCTTTCTTACATGTTGTTTTTTTTTTAAAGGTCTTTATTGGAATATAATTGCTTTACACTGCTGTGCCACCCTTTGAGGTACACCAGAGTGAAGCAGCTGTACTTATACATGTTATCCCCATATCCCCTCCCTTCTGCGACTCCCTCCTACCCTCCCCACCCCGGCCCTCTGGGTTATCACCCATCATCAAGTTTCTCTCCCTATGTTATGCAGCAGCCCGCTATCTGTTTTACATTTGGTAGTGTATATATGTCAATGCTACTCTATCACTTCGTCCCAGCTTCCCCTTCACCCTCCACCCCATGTCCTCAAGTCCTTTCTTCACATCTGCATCTTCATTCTTGCCCTGTCACTGGGTTCATCAGTACCATTTTTTTAGATTCCATATATATGAGTTAGCATATGTTTACATGTGTTTTTAAACACTGCACTACATGCATTACGCAAAGCAAAACTTTCATTCACTGAAATTATACTCGTGGTGAGCATGTAGCAGAGTTAGAAACTTCTTTTTTACAGGTATTTGTAAACTGCACTACCTGCACTATAGGATGGTAAACTCATCCATTCACTGAAATGACTGTTCTCGATGTGAGTAGCACACTTAGAAGCATCTTCTGAGAAATGTGCTTTAATCAGAACCCTAGAATGGATTACAGTCTTGAATTACACTCTTTCCTGATTCATCACAGAGTCCTCGAGAAATCCTTAGTTGATTGGATGAGTGGTAATTTCTCTTTGGGAGTTTCATTTGGCAATCATAGACCCAGTAGTCTTGCTTCTTGCTGTTCCCTGCAAGACAGGCAGCCATGGACTGCATTTCCTCTCTCTTTTCCAGCACCTTATTGAATGCTGTAGGAGATAAAGAGTACTTTTTAGGAGCTTTTCGGTTTCCTAAAGTGTTATCATCTGTGAACATGTATTCTGATTCTCCAAAGAAAACGGGTGTGTTAAACATAAATTTAACAACAACCTAGCAGCGTACCCCTGGGAGAAATAAAACATATGTCTGCATGTGGCTACAAAGACTTGACTGTTCTTAGCAGCTCTGTTCAGAATACCCCGAAAGTGCAGACAGTGCAAATGTCCATCAGCAGGTGAATGGATAAACCCACAGGGGAATGTTATTCAGCCATAAAGAGGAACGGTGCATTGACACACACTTGACATGGGTGAACTGCAAAAGCATGGTGCCAGTGAAAGAAGTCAAATGTATAAGATCACGTATTGAATGATTCCATTAATGTGGTACATCCAGAAAATCTGTGGGAACAGAAGGTAAGTTACTGGCTGCCCGGGGCTGGGAGCCATTATTGCAAATGACTATGACAGATCTTTTTGGGCTGATGGAAATATTCTTAAACTGGGTTTTGGTGATAGTTACACAGTTCTGCAAATTTAGTAAAAATCAGTTGAGGGGGGAGAAAGACTAAGACGAAGTCTCTAAAGAGAAAAAGAAAGAAGACAGGTACTAGTTCAACCTTCTGTGCTAACAAACCACAGAGACTTCTGGCTGCCGTACCATCTCAGGGAGCACCTGTCACCCTGCTTCTTGCTCAGCCCCACATAGACCAGCCAATGCTGCAGTTTTCTGACGTAGTCTGGAAACTGTCGTATTCCAGTCTTGATGTTAAATTCTAAATTGAATAGAACTTCAGTTGCTGCTTAAAGACACTCAGTAAATCAGCATAGAATTTACGTTGAAAGATATTTCATGAAAGCCAAAGCAGAAATATTTCAGAAGCAACCTATAGACAAAAACTGGGCTTCTGTAGGGAACTCAGGAAGTTCCTTCTCTAGTTTTTTTTGTTTGTTGGTTTGATTCAGTTCTCTATACACTTGCTTCATTTTTCTCTTGTGCAATAGAACAGCATTGTATGTTTGTGGAAAAATGAGGGCCCCATTGGCTCCTGCATTTATGTCTCCTTCACTGAGACTGGTTAGGAAATGATAGTACTTCTAAATTCTGGAGAAATGACTCTGACTTGCCCAGATTGGATGAGGTGCCTTCCACTCCTGTATCAGGAGAAGTTTCTAGAGTAGCTGGAATCATTGTGATTCAGGCAGCTACTATCAGGAGGACCTAGAACTGATCACGCTCAAGTACGTGGTGATTTTTGCTAATTCATACAAATGAACGTAAGTCCTCAAGTCAGAGCCCAGAGTAAACATGGATGGGGTGGACTGGGTGGAAAAGGTACGAGGTTACACTCCATCTTCCTGTAAAAGCTTTGACACTTAAACATTTCTCCTTTTCTCAAGTTAACACACAGCATGTCCCTTCCCTTCGCAGTGGATCTACTCATGTGGAAAGCAACAGTATGAGCATTGTCGGCGTGGAAGCCAGAAACATCGGAACGAGTATTCTAAGATCATATTACTTCAAAGTGCAGTGTGGCTGAGATGACTGCATCAACTGAAGATGATCAGGACATCTGATGAGGAGCTTGTCTGCATACAAAGCCTAAAGTAATTAATGCATGAACATTGGGAAAGGAAGTAGTAATCCTCAAATACTATGGGCCACACACTGTGTGATGTGACTTTATTTTTAAATCCTGGCAAGAAGGCAACGAAATGGGTATTATTGTCTCTATTTTTCAGACAAAGAGCATGAAATATAACAGAAGAGTAGTTAACCCATTGTTATTCCATTTTCCAGCTATCAAGCAAGCTGCCCGGAGGTTATTCAGATATCAAGTAGCCACGAGGGGTGAGTGCAAGACTTTGGGTGCTAGAAAGCCCAGGTTTAAAGTACTGGGATTGTAACATAATTGTTTTTTGTTGTCCTAATATGTAACTAAGGAAACCTTTTTTATCTTCCTCATCCCTGTTGTGCCCTAGACACACACTAGTGAACGGTTCTCACTGTCATACACGTGAGTGGTGTGGCGCCATGTTGCATAGCTGCAGGGATGCCGCTTTGTGTTTTGTGAAAGTGGCGCCCCTGGATTTGGTCCACAAGGAAGCCCTGGCTAGTTTAGTGCATGTATCTTTAGAGTTCTTAATTGCAGGCAGCAGGAACAGCAAGCTGGCTCACTAACATCAAAAATGGAATTTATTGGAAAGAAATAGAGTAGAGCACTGGGTCAGTGTGCAGGCTTGAGAAACAGACTTGACACCAAGGGAAGCCAGGCAGCAGGCAGCCACCAGGGCCTGCTTCAGCAAGGCCTGGCCTAGGCCGTCCCTGGCTCTGCCGCTCGCAGCACCATTTCCCCTCTGGCTCCACCGTGTTGCTGCCACTGTCCTCCCATCGCTGTCACTGAACAGGCATCACTGCCACCAGCTGGAAACTTCCCAGCTGCCCCTGAGGAAGTGTGATTCTTTGACACTGTAGCGGGGCAGGGTGTGTGTGTGTGTGTGTGTGTGTGTGTGTGTGATTTGCTGACCTGGGTCACATGCCCACATCATCAAGTCCAGGATGGGAGAGTCTGCCCCTTCAGCTCTAATAGTAGTTACTGCCAACCAAGACTCACACAATGAAAAATTCCTCAAAAATAGGAAATAAGGATTAAAAACCTCTTTATTACATTCTAATACTGTGGCTGCCCAATACCCAATATATGCTATTTCCTGTATTTGCCTTTTAACAACAGTTTTTTGGCCTAACAGTATCTATATCCTACGTAGCCAACTCCAGATGCAGTCATTTCCCCCAAAGGAGAAAATCTAAGGCTTTTTTTCTTTCTTTCTTTCCTTTTTTTTTTTAGTCTGAGGTGAGGTTTATTTTGGAGTTACTTTATTTTATAAATTTATTTCCTTATTTATTGGCTGCATTGGGTCTTCATTGCTGCACACGGGCTTTCTCTAGTTGCGGCGAGTCAGGGCTGCTCTTCATTGTGGTGCATGGGCTTTCTCATTGTGGTGGCTTCTTTTGTTGTAGAGCACAGGCTCTAGGCTCTTGGGCTTCAGTAGTTGGGGCATGTGGGCTCAGTAGTTGTGGTGCATGGGCTTAGTTGCTCCTCAGCATCTTCCTGGAGCAGGGATCAAACCTGTGTCCCCTACATTGGCAGGCAGATTCTTAACCACTGCGCCACCTAGGAAGTCCTTGGAGTAATTTTAGATTTACAGAAAAGTTGCAAAGACAGTACAGAGGATTCCCATATGCCTTTTACCCATAATGTATTAACCTTGCATGACTGTGATACATTTGAAAACTCAAGGTCTTTGTTAGCTCTGGAAACTGGCATCAAGTCAGAACTCTTAGGGGTGTGTGTCTCTCTTTTAGTTCTATCATAGTTTTGCTTACTGTTCCAAAGCAGTGGGGAAAGGGGAAGGAGATGAGAAATTAGCTGAAATAAATGCACACACACACACACGACACAGCAAGAAAGGATATAGCTGTTCAGAAGGTGAAGGGAAAATTCAGGTAAATTGAGATATAGGGAGGTTTGCTGAAGACACAGGGGAAGGAGTTGGGGTGTCGGCAAGAGATTGGGGACCAGACAAGGGAATGTTGAGTGTATGGGTCCACCTGAGAAGCTTGGAGACACAATGGCTAGGAAAGCAGTTCTGGTCATTTCTTAGGGGAAGGCAACTAATCAGGTCCAGGCACTCTGTCCTCAGCTGCAACATTAGAGGGGTGTCATGTCTGGGGATGGCAGCCCTACCCGAGAACATGTGCAACTCTAGGGATCCCTGTTTTGGGTGTGTGGAGAGTCTTGGTAAGGGAGTCTTTATGGGAACACAGGAAGCTCTGGGGGATTTTGTGAATCTTGCTGAGGGTGAGTCCTGAGTCTGGCAGATGGGCTGTCATTAGGAAAACATGACCTGCTGAGGTGTGGTGCCATGGCTGCAGGAAGAGGCCCTTAGAAAGTACGCCATGCTTTCAAGCCTCTAGATCCAAGCCCTGAAGGCTTGTTCTCCAGCATGCAGGGGGCACTGTGCCACTGGAGGAGCGTGAGGACCTAAGTGGTCCTCCTTGAGTCCTTCAGAAGCAGGCACATCTCTGTGAGATCTTCCATGCATTCCTGGTGTAGCCCAAGATAGTCTGTATTAATTGGAAAAAAAGTTCCCTAGTATCTGGCCACAAGTCAAGTCTTAACAATTTGCAAAATACTAATTGCTAACCATAATTCAATAATTCCTTTTTAATCGAGTCCCTTTGAATACACACACACACACACACACACACACGTGTGTGCACACACACGATTTAAAATAATTGACAAATTAAGTAGAAATTATAAAAATCTCAATAAAATAGAGATAGAAGATAGTTTTCTTAACTCAATAAAGGAATCTAAAAAAATTACAGCAAACATGCATAATGATCATGGGGAACACTTTCGCTGGTGTTAGGAGCACGGTAAGGGTGATATCACCA
Organism: Hippopotamus amphibius kiboko; assembly: GCF_030028045.1. Classification (NCBI taxonomy): domain Eukaryota; kingdom Metazoa; phylum Chordata; class Mammalia; order Artiodactyla; family Hippopotamidae; genus Hippopotamus; species Hippopotamus amphibius. Next base: position 120,259,107 of record NC_080187.1, on the reverse strand, counting down.
GCATAATTAAGTATCGCCCTGAAAGTGCTAATAAATATAATACTTTTAGAAAACAAAACTGAGTTCTAAAAGGATAAGAGGTTTATTTACCATAATTTCTAAACAGTACAACCTCCTTTAGAAAACTAAGAAAATCAGTAGAATTAGTAAGCACAGTTCTGCATGACTGGTGAAGAGGTTATCTACCTCTTAAAATCAGTGTACTAACAATTAGAAAATATGATAGGAACAGTATTCCATTCACAATAACAGCAGAAACTATAATATCCCAGAGTAATTTTTAACAAACTTTATGGAGAAAAAACAAAGCTTTTCTAAAGAATAAAGAGATACATCCATGTTGACAGCAACTGCCAAGAAATGTGATTTACAGAACAAACCAAACCAGATCCTGAAGTATGAGATAAAATGTTCAAAATCGTTAATAATCACAAGCAAATAAAACAATAATGACCCATCACTTTATTAGGCTGGTTAGAAAAGGTTGGCGGCAGGGGATGGGGGCGGGGGAGAGGAAGATGCATGATGCCAAGTGTTTGCAGGCATATGGGGATACAGGACCCTAATGACGGAGGCTGTGTCAACCCTGTTCACAGTCTGAAGGTCTTTGGCCATTCCAGTAGTGCACATCCATCCAGTGCATGTTCATGGTCACAGTTTTTCAGCTCCCCACTCTGCCCCCACCCAGTTTCCTGCTCTGGTCAACACCAAGGTTGCCTATCTGTTACTCCCTGCAATTGGCTGGAGTAGGGGTAGGTTTAGATGCTAAACGCCTTTATTCTGAGAGGGTCCTTCTTTGAGGTCCTAGCTCATTGTGGGACTGACTCCTGTGCACTTCCAGTTTGCAGCATCCAACACTTCGATGGCTGAGGGAAGACCGTATCTGCCCTGCAGTGTGCCTCAACCAACTCCAGAAGTGGGAGTAGCCTGGTGCAGGTGAGGTGCCAACCAAGGGAGAGAGGAGAATGGCTGAGGGAATTTGAGAAAGTGTACAAGTTTGTGTCCCAACTCAGTCCACGCTTTGTACCACTCACGTCCTCCCATTATATACAACCCTCCTACTGTAATGAGGCCTGCTGTCCCCCAGGCCCCCTCTATTGAGAATGGAGACATCCTTACGCTACAAGTCGGATTGGAGACCCCAAGCTGGTGACCATTTCTGATCCAGAAGCCTATGACAAGAGTGTTAGTGAAACAAGGTAGAGTCCCCTCTGCTGGATTTCCTCCACCCAAATGAGTGCTTTGGACAGTCTGGGTTGTTTGCTTGGTGTGGTGCCCCAGCCCTTCATCCCCAAGGTGTTGGTTGTGGTTGTTTCCCGTGCTCATTGAAAGTCATTTCTGGGTATAAGAAAGATAGCCCAGCTACTTACCTCAGTTCCAGACACACGCCACCCTACTCACATTACACACCAGCAATCTAGTCCCTGATGTTTGTCAGTTATAACCCTAATCATGATAGTCATTCCTTTCTTTGCCTGTTGGGCCATGGAAAAAGAACAGAAAGTACTCAGGTGGTAATCACAGCTTCCACTGAAGAGGAACAATTTCAGTGACTCCTGAAAGAACTGTCTCCACTCCTACCTCCAGAGGAACTAGGGCCTACAACACTGAGAGCCTAAGGTGGCATGAATGGGAAACAAAAAATAAACAAGTGGGCTGCTGGGTGTAATAATAAAAGGGCCCACCGCTATACCTGTTGGTTCTCAGACTCGTGTATTCTAGCTATAGTCACACTGTCGATCATTGGTCATTGGTTCAGAGTACATACCACATCCTGCATTGGAAGATTGTGTCCAGACGTCACTGAGTGCTGTCTCCCCCAGCCAGCACCTTAGCTGAGCCTTCAGTAAGGCCATCCCACCGTTGTATCAGGCCAGTTACTTGATGATGGACAAGTGACAAAGTCAATGCATTCCATAGTCATGGGCTCATTGTCACACCTCTGATGTAAAATGGGTCCTTTTGTTCTGAGGCAGTACTGTGCAAGATACCTGGATAAGGCATTCTGCAGGTTTGGGGGGTGATGCTGGCAGAAGTATGGGCAGGGTTCATGAGGCCAGAACACTGCCCTGTGGTTAATGGTGCCAAGTCAAGAGCTCAGCATCAGTCAGCAACTACGTCAGTGTTGACAGAGGAAGACGTTGTTGGGTCCATGCTGAGCTGTGACCCTTTACACTGTCCATGGTCCCTTTGCTCAAGGACTGGGTTGGTAAGAAGAGTCTGCCTAGCAGCCAGAGGACCACCATCCCATCCTCCTGACTACTGAGAGCTTTCTCTGAAATGCATTGGTCTCTGTTGGTCTTTTAGGTAAAATAGATCTGCGTACTGTTCACCCACTTACATACCTCTTCCTCAGACCTTCAGTTTTGATCCTTCCAAGCCCTTGAGAAGCCGAAGCCATTAGCCACTGCCAAAAGCATATATCTGTACCTCCAACCACTTTTCTTTCCATATGAATGAATGACTGAGCCACTCTGATTTTGGCCCATGTGAAGGACCTCCTTTTATATGTCTTTCAGGGATATCCCCAAGTGGTGCTGAGATGAGGCAGCAGTGCAGCGGGCAACCATTTTCAGCAAAAGCCCGCATAATGAGGCGACCTAGTTAGGATCTGCACCTGAGTCCTTTCCTCATGTGCTGGCTAGTTGTAGGGCCATGAGGCCTGGTGCTGGTCGAGGGAGAGGCAGCAGTGCAGCAGAGGCAGGTGATGTGGGAGTCTGGGTAATTTACTTGGGCCGTGTGGTCCTGTCCAAGCTCAGCTCCAACTGGGCCACTACTTTTGCACAATAGATCACTGCGGTGCACACCAAATCTTATGATTCATTGGAATAGATCACATCCAGCTCATGAGGTATAACTCGTATCAACTGTCACTTTGTGTCATGTGACGGGGTGGTTTGTTGCTACCAGGGCACAAGAGATGTTCTGTAAATGAAGACTGGTTTTCTTCTGTGGAGGGTGTAGATTTACTCCCAAATTATAATGGTCTTTTTTGTGGCTCCCTACTGAAACTTTCCCCTATTGGAACTTTCTAGATTCCTTCCCATTAGATATCTCTAGCATCATCTGACCTGCTGGGTTATATGACCAAGAAAGAGGGAAACTTGTGCCACAACGAGGATCTGGTTGTGGATCTGATTGTACAGCCATCTCTTGCTTTAGGCCCCTAAAAATTTGGCAGCCTTTGGGGTTATTCAATAACTGAATCAGAGAAGTATTTCAAAATTTGGTACTTGTTTCCTCCAAATTCAAATGCCCAAGAGGCCCACCAGGTGCCTTCTGTTGTTTTTGTTTTACTGTTCAGATATTTGAGGTGCAGGAGCGTGTCCTTCACCTGAGGGGAAACATCCTGACATGCCCTAGACCTTGCTTGGGGCATGGTTACTCTGGCATATGGTCACAGATTGTTCCTGTGAGAAAGGATTGCGGGGATATTCACTGCATATATTTGTGACGGAGTTACAGGCACTTTACTCAAGTGGAACTGACCTTTTCAATCAGGTGCTCTGGATCTGTACATTTAGGTCTGGAAACTGGGTGTGGGGCCTTAATTTTCCATTGAGGTGGAAGACAGTTCACACATTCTCACTTTTCTCTGTTTATGTAAGTATACTAGCGCCCTAGTTGGCTCTCCATTTAGGGAATTGTGATGTATCAACCACCACTTCAGATCCTGCAGGTCAAACCACCTTGATTGCCACTCCAAGCCTGCTGGTCCTTAGCTTGCCAGGATGGCTTCAGGTGTTTTTACCCCAGTAAGAATCCTCAAAGATGAGTGCCCTATGTCAGTGTCGTCTCCAGTCTTAAATTCTGCCTTCCGTTGTCCTACACCAAGATCCACTTTTACGCATGCTCCCAGGTCCTATTATTAGGCAGGTCCTATAATTATTTTGCTATGAAGGCATTTTTTTTTTCTGAGGCAGGGTTTGTATTTCTCAGTCTGGGCTTTGCTGGTACCTGGCTCTTGATATAACCCTAGAAGTAATGAGGAGTAGGCCCTGAGAAGAACCAACATCATCTTGCAAGGCATCCACCTCAGGTAAGGCTGATCATCCCTGATAATGTGGAAGGGGCTGTTTCTGCCATCAGGAAGAGCTCAGGGAAATTTGGGGGTGGGTTCAAGATTCTCAGATTGTTCACTCAAATATCCCAACTCCAAATCTTAGAGTCTTATTCTTTCCATGTCTGGGCCTAATTTTTATATGAGACCTGCTGAGACTGTACATTTAGTCTCTTTTGCAGCTCTGCCACTTTTATAATCAGATCCTGAGCCCGATTTTCAGCAACCTGCCCTGTGGCTGCAGAAGATATGGTTCTCTGGTTTTCAGAGAATAGCTTAAGTTGAAAGGTGGCTGCCATCTACTTTTTGTAAAATGACAAGATATTGTATTTCATCCAAGTACTAGAGGGGAAATTAATCTCAGGTACGTCGTTGACCAAGAGAGAAAGAAGCAGGAGTTATAGAGAATCTAAGAAGGTACACAGAGTTTCCATCCCAACATGGACATCACTTCTACAGCTACAGAATATATTTTCTTTGCAAGTACACAGGAAAACAAGAAAGAAAGGAAAAAAGAAAAGAAAGAAAAAGAAAATATATACTTGGAAATAAACTCTCAATAAATGTCAAGGAACTAATATTACATGAATTATGTTCTCTGGCCATAATAAAATTATTTTAGAAGTATGTGACAAAAATATAATCAGAAGTTCCCATATGTTTTGAAATTAAGAAGCATACAACAAAATAGCCATGTCTAAGAATACACTGAAAGAGAAATTTGATAATTTTTGAACTAAATGATGAAAAAATATTATCAAAATCTGCAGAATGCAGCTAAACTAGTATTATGTAAATTTTATAGTCTTATGTGTCTATATTCAGAGGGAAAAAAAGGCTGAAAATTAATGAGCCTCCATCCATCTAAAACTGTTAAAAAGAAAGAAAAGGAAAATAAATAATAAAAGAACAGGAAATGAAATCATAAAAACAGTAAGTTCATAAAATAGAAAAAGTACATAATAAAATGAACAACAAAGGTTAAAATTTTGTTCTTTGACAAGACTAACAAATTGACAACTCCCTAGCAAGATTAATGAACATTTTTTTTTAAAAATCACAAAAAGCCAATTTTCGGAAAGTAAGGGACATCATTAAAGATACTATAATAATAGGAAAAACAGAAAATATGAATAGTTATATGCTAGTAAATTTTTAGTTTGGATGACATGGATAAATTCTTAGGAAAGGATTACCCACCAAAAGGAACAGGGAACTTGAATAGTCCTATATTCATTAAAAACAGAATTGAACAGAGTTGAGAGTTTCCACAAAAATTAGCAGAGAAGATATATAGATGGCAAATAAGCACATGAAAAATGCTCAGGATCACTAGTCACTGGGCAAATGAAAATTAAAACCACAACTACTAATATAGGTAAAAATTTTAAAGGAAAAAAAAATCCCCAAAATGACAAACGTTGACAAGGACGTAGAACAACAGGAACTCTCATACACTGCTGGTGTGGATGCAAAATGGTACATCCACTTTGGAAAAGAGTTTGCTAGTTTCTTATGAAGTTATACATGCACTGTAGGAGTCTAACTTTTTGTTGTTGTTCTTTTGATGTTTGATAGCTTTTAAGCCTAACACCTCTCTCCTCCCCTCTGTCCACATCTGAGCAAGAAGACAAGACCTCAGCTCAGGTGCTCTCTCCCTTGATCATGGGAGGCTTAAACCACAAAAGCCCCTGCCCATGCTTGGAACTCTCACCCTTGCCCCACCCAACAACCACCATAAAAACTCCAAGCTTGGCTCCTTTCCTTCGTCTTTCAAGCCATTTTTAGAATGGTTTCGTAGCTATCCTGCTCTCCCCAGGAAACCTCATAATGTACTCAGTCTTTCCTTGGTGTATGGGTGGCATTATCAGTCTCGACATCCAAAGCAAACTTGGCAAATATACCTTTGCAGGGTGACCACCATATCCACCCAAAGGCTTGAGCAAGGATGTTTATAGAAACTTTACTGATAATAGAGACTAGGAACAACCCAAATGTGTATCAACTGGGGAGTGGATAAACAAATTGTGGTTCATCTACACAGTGGACTACTACTGAACAATAAAAAGGAACAAAATTCTGATACACGCAAGCATGAATGAATCTTAAAAGTATTAAGTATTATGCTAAGTGAAAGAAGCCAGTCACAAAGGCTACATATCTATGATCCCACGTATAGGACATTATTGAAAACACAAAACTATAGGAACAGAAACGAAATCAGTGGTTTCTTGAGTCTGAGGGCAAGGAGAGGGGATCAAATACATGGTGGCATGAGGGAACCTTATGGGTTGAAAACAAATGGTCCACAAAACATTCTCTTTTCCTTCTGAAGGCTTTACAATGCATTGTTATCATTAACCAGTCTTTTACTATTAAACTTAAATGGCCAATTGAGACAAACAGTTCTGGGACCATTCTTTCACCTCTGATTAAGACTGAAGTAGCAGTATTGAGGGTAATATTCATTTAGCCTTCTGACCTTTCTGGGCACAACTGGTGACCTTGCCAGCTCCAGCTGCCTTCTTGTCCGCTTCTTTGATGACACACACAGCAATCGTCTGTCTCATGTTACAAACAACAAAACAGCCTGGGGGCGGGGAATAGTCAGAGAAGCTCTCAACACACATGGGCTTGCCAGGAACCATATCAACAATGACAGCGTCACCACATTTCAAGAATTTGGGGCTATCTTCCAACTTTTCTCCAGATCAATGATCTATCTTCTCCTTCAGCTTGGCAAACCTGCAAGCAATGTGAGCTGCGTGGCAAGCCAGCACAGATGCATATCCAGCACTGATTTGACCTGGATGGTTTAGGATAATCACCTGAGCTGCCTTCATTGGTGGGTCATTTTTGGTGTCATCAGCCGCACCACCATGATGAACATCTTTAACAGACATCTCCTTGGCATTGAAATCCACACTGTCCCCGGGAAGAGCTTCACTCAAATCTTCATGGTGCATTTCAACAGACTTGACTTTAGTTGTTATTTTGATTGGAGCAAAGGTGACCACCGTTGCCAGATTTGAGAACACCAGTCTCCACTCAGCCTGCAGGAACGGTATCAATACCACCAATTTTGTAGACATCCTGGAGGGGCAGAAGCAAGGGCTTGTCTGTTGGACGAGTTGGTGACAGTGCAATCCAGAGCTTTAAGCAGTGTGGTTCCACTGGTATTGCCATCTTTACATGTGAGTGTCTCTCCTTTGAACTAAGGCATGTTAGCATTTGTCTCCAGCATCCTGTCACCATTCCAACCAGAAATTAGGACAAATGCTGCTGTATCAGGATTGTAGCCAGTTTTCTTTATGTAGGTGCTGACATCTTTAATGATTTCCTCATATCTCTTCTGGTTGTAGGGTGGCTCAGTGGAAGCCCATTTTGTTAACACCAACAATTAATTGTTTCTCACTCAGTGTGGAAGCCAGAAGTGCATGCTCATGGGTCTGCCCATTCTTGGAGATACTTGCTTCAACTTCACCATCACCAGCAGCAACTATCAGGACAGCACACTCAGCCTGAGATGTGCCTGTAATCATGCTTTTCATAAAGTCTCTGTGTCCTGGGACGTCAGTGGTGGTCACGTAACACTTGCTGGTCTCAAATTTCCACAGGGAAATATCAATAGTAACACCATGCTCACATTCAGCTTTCAGTTTATCCAAGTCCCAGGAATACGTGAAGGAGCACTTCTCTATCTCAGCAGCCTCCTTCTCAAATTTTCTGATAGTTCTTTTGTCAATCCCACATTTGTAGATCAGATGGCCAGTAGCAGTAGACTTGCCCAAATCTATGTGCCCAGTGATGATGATGTTGGTATGTCTTTCTCGTTCCCATTTTAGTTTAGGTTTATCAGTGGTTTTCATGACACCGGTGCAAAATTATTGTGAAAGTCCAATAATATAGTTTAAAAATAGACAATATATCATAGTCAAGACAAATTTATCCTAAGAATATAAGGTTGGTATAAGATTAGAAAATCTATCAATGTAAGTCACCACTTTAATGGATAAAAGGATAAAAATCATATGACCTCAAAAGATCCAGAAAAATGACTTACTAGAATTCATATCCATTTATGTTGGTAGAAAGTCTTAGCAAACAAGAAATAAAAGGTAACTGTTAATTTTATAAATGTTCCTATAAAAAAAGCTACCACAAAGCATCCTTACTGATGCAACATTGAAATCTTCCCCTTTGCAACCAGGAACAAAACAATCCACTATTACTTCTGTTGTTTAACATTTTTATTGGAAAACTGAGCCTGAGCAATAAGGTAAATAAAACTAAATGCATAGTGATTGGACAAATGAGAGAACAGTATATCCTTTTTGGAAATAAGATGACAATGTATGTACTAAATTCAAAATGAGCTTACAATAAACTACTAACATTGATAAGATATTTTAGCAACTTTGCTGGATAAAAAAAATGAAAAGATAAAAGTCTGTGTTTCTACATACCAGCAATTTATAAAATAAAATAGATATTAATTATAATGGAATAACAAAGTTAAAAGTACCTGGAAATAAGTGTACCAAAGTGTGTACAATCTTTTCAGGTAAAATTATAAATCTTTACTTAGATCTATTAAAGAAGACCTAAGTAAATACAGAATTTGTTTTGTTTTTGATCGAAAGGCTCAATGGTGAAGATAAATAACTATATTTAATGTAATCCCAACAAAATCTCAACATACTTTTTCTCTGGAACTTGACAATCTGATTCTAAAATTTATATGCCAATACAAAGAGCTAAGACCGGAGTGATGTCAGCACAATGGCTGAATAAGATATCTCTTACACATACCCCCTCCCACAACAAAAACTTGACATCCATTCATGGACGAAAGTACCCTTGTTGTTGCTGTGGGATCCAGCACCATATGCAAAGGACCTGAGAGGAGTCTTGCTCACTGTGGTCTCAGGTAACAGGAGTACAGAACTCAGAACCACCTATGGATCTTGCAGTGGCCCATAAACTGGCTCCAGCTCCATCTTGGCCATAATACAGAAGACCTTGGAGAACCCTAATGACCTTGCAGAGGTCCAGGAGTCCAATGGAGAAGTTGTAGCACACCATTGGAGCAAGAGAAATCTGAGACTGGGTGCATCGGAGAGAGTAAGAGGAACCAATTGATTTTACTCACATAAACCTTCTCCCAAGACAGCACAGCTCAGTTTCGAGACAGATTTTCTCAGCCCATGATTTCTTCTATGGGGAAAGTGGGAGCATATGAGTGAGCACCTGGCTTCTCCAGCTATGCAGGATGCTGCTAAAGAGGTCCATTTCTCTCTGGCCCCATTCAGGGTACTGAATAGTGAGCTGCATAACTTGGGGGCTAGTAGAGGAAAACTGGACTTTCAGTGGGCAGTAAAGGGATGTAGATCCTATTAACTGCATTGTGAACTCCAGCAAGAAACCTGCCCTGAGCCACTGAGAATGCCTTGCCCATGGATCCCCCAGACTGGCCCACAAGTATCCCCAGCACACCATGCATCTCACCCATACCCTGTGGCTTGCTCCCTGTGTGAGCTTCCAATGGCAACAAGCAAACTTTGACAGGCAGCTGGTAAGCATGTGCAGAAAGCCAGCCCAAATCTGTGGGCAAGGGAGAGATCACAAATTAGAGCTTTAGCACTGCTTTTGGGAAACAAAAGAGAAGCCATCAACACCCAGCCTGGTGTGTTGCAGGATCAAAGGAAGTCACCCAAGTTGAGAATTCTGCCACAATGTGGGAGCAAGAAGTGCAGAGCAGCTATATCCTAGAAGGTCTGAGAAAACCTCAGTACACTAGCAGGGCTGATGGAAGTTATTTATCTTCCAAAGTCAAACAATAAAGACTGGAGGCATGGCTGCTACTTTAAATGTGAAGACAGTAATACAAGACTTCAAGGAACATGAAAAATCAAAGAAACATGATATCAACAAAGGATCAAAATAATCTTCCAGTGACTGACTCTAAAAATGTGGAGATCTGTAACTTACCTTATAAATAATTTTAAATAGCTGTTTTCAGGAAGCTCTATGAGCTACAAGAAAACACAGAAAGACAATTCAGTGAAGTCAAGAAAACAACATGAACAAAACGAGAAGTTTAACAAGGAGCTAGAAATCAATTTTTTTTTTAAAATTCTGGGGCTAAAGAATACAATAAATGAAATGAAACATGAAATTGAGAACACTGACAACAAAATAGATCAAGCAGAAGAAAGAATCTGATTTGTGAAGGAGAAGACAGGATCTTTGAAATTATTCAATCAGAGGAGAACAAGTAAAAGTAAAAGATAAAAAAGAGTGAAGAAAGCACACATGAATTATAGGATACCATCAGGAGAAGCATCTGAGCATTACTGGAATCCCAGAAGGAGAAGAGAAGGAGAAAGGGTCAGAATGCTTATTTAAAAATATAATGGCTGAGAACTTCCCGAATCTTGGGAAGAGATTTGGCCATTCAAGTCCATGAATATCATAGGTCCCCAAACAAATTCAACTCAAAAAGGTCTCCAAACACATTATAATAAAACTGTCAAAAATCAAAGACAAAGAGAATTTTAACAGAAGAAAGAGAAAAGAAGTGTATCACCTACAAAGGAACTCCTATAAAGCTACTAGCAGATTTTTCAGAAGCCTACAGGCCAGTAAAGAGTAGGACAGTATATTCAAAGCATTGAAAGAAAAAAACCTACCAATCAACACTACTTTATACAGCAAAATTATCCTTCAGATATGAAGGATAAAGATGTTCCCAAACAAGAGCTAAGTGAGTTCATCACCACTAGACCTGCCTTACAAGAAATACTAAAAGGAGTTCTTCAAGCTGAAATGAAAGGATGTTAGTGAATAATAAGAAAACATATGAATATATGAACACGCTGGTAAAAATAAGAGTATAGTCAAATACAGAATACTCTAATACTGTATTATGGTAATGTGTTAACAACCACTTAAATCTAGTATAATGGTTAAAGGATAAGAATATTAAAAGTAACTAGAGGGACTTCCCTGGTGGTGCAGTGGGTAAGACTCCATGCTCCCAGTGCAGAGGGCCCGGGTGCGATCCCTGGTCGGGGAACTAGATGCTGCATGCATGCCGCAACTAAGAGTTCACATGCCGTAACTAAAGATCCTGCACATTGCAACAAATATCCCGCATATTGCAACTAAAAAAAAGATCCCACATGCTGCAACTGAGACCTGGTGCAGCCAAATAAATAAATATTTTTTTAAATAAATAAAAATAACTATAACTACAACAATTTGTTAATGAATACACAATATAAAAATGGGTAAATTGTGACATCAAAAACAAAAGAGGGGAAATAAAAGGTAGAGTTTTTCTATGTGCTTGAACTTAAGTTGTTACCAGCTGAAAGTATATTGTTACATCTATAAGATGTTTTATGTAGGCCTTCATGATAATCACAAAGCAAATACCTGCAGAGATATACATAAGCTAAAGAGAAGAAAATCAAAGCTTATGCAGGACTTCCCTGGTTGTCCAGGGGTTAAGAATCTGCCTTCCAATGCAGGGGACGCGGGTTCCATCCCTGGTCAGGGAACTAAGATCCCACATGCCATGGGACAACTAAGCCTGTGCACCACAACTACTGAGCCCATGCTCCTCAACAAGAGAGAAAACCTGCATGCCACAACTAGAGAGAAGCCCATGCACCACAGCCAAGAGCCCACGCACTGCAACAGAAGATCCTGCACACCACAACAAATATCCTGCATGCTGCAACTAAGACCCAGTGCAGCCAAAAATAATATATATATATATATATATATATATATATATATATATATATAAATAAATAAATAAGTAAGTAAATAAATAAATTTGGAACAAAAATCATATGCTATGGAAAATCATCAGTTCACAAAAGAAGACAGCAAGAGAAGAAGAAAAGAACAAGGGAACTACAAATCAGCCAGAGAAAGTTAATAACATGGCATTAGTAAGTCCTTAGCTACCAACAATTACTCTAAATGTAAATGGATTAAATTATCCAATCAAAGGCATAGAGTGTCCAAGTGGATGTAAAAAGAAGACCCAACTCTATGCTACTGCCAGAGACTCACTTCAGCTTTAAGGATATATAGATTTCAAGTGAGGAAAGGAAAAAAGTATTTCAGGTCAATAGAAATTAAAAAAAGCAACAGTAGCTATACTTATGTCAGACAAAATACTCTTTCACTCAAAAGCTGTAACAAGAGACAAAGAAGGACATTATATAATAATGAAGGCATCAGTTCATCAAGAAAATATAACAATTGTAAATGTATGCACCCAGTACTGGAGCACCCAAATGAATTAAGTAAATCCTAACAGATCTGAAGTGAGAAATAGACAATAATATAATAATATTAGGGGAATTCAGTACCCTACTTTCTACGAAGAATTCATGATCCAGGCAGGGAATCAATAAAGAAACATTGGACTTGACCTATACTTTAGACTAAGAGGAAGGAACAGACATATACAGAGCATTCAATCCAATAGCAGCAGGATATGCTTTCTCCCAAATGCCCATGGAATATTCTCCAGGATATATCACATGTTAAGTCACAAATCAAATCTTGGCAAATTCAAGAAGACTGAAATCAAACCAATTATCTTTTCTAACCACAGTGGTATGAAACTAGAAATCAATAACAGAAGGAAAACTAGAAAATCACAAATATGTGGAAATGAAAAAACATAATAATGAACAACCAGTGGATCAAAGACAAAGTCAAAAGGAGCATGAAAATGTATCTTGAAACAAATGAGAATGGAAACAGCATACCAAAACTTGTGGGATACAGCATAAGTAGTTCTAAGAGTGAGATTTATGAGGTTATGGTTTACACTTACATTAAGAAAGAAGAAATAGCTCAAACAACCCAACTTTACACCTCAAGGACCTGGAAAAAGAACAAACCAGCCCAAAGATAGCAGAAGGAAGGAAATAACAGAGGTCGGAGCAAAGATAAATGAAATAGCAAGAAAATAATACAAAAAATTAATAAAACTAAGAGGTGATTTTTAAAGATAAAATTTACAAACCTTTAACTAGATTAAAAAATTTCAAGGAAAGGACAACTTTTTAAATAAATAGTGCAAGGATAATCAGGTATCCTTATAGAAGAAAAACTGTATTCCTTCCTCAAACCATAGGCAAGAATTAATTCCATGACATGTGTGAAGTAAACTATAAAACATTTAGAAGAGGGAACATATAGAGTAATATAATTTTATTTTATTTTTTTCACTTTGTGGTATGATTGCTTAAATCAGTAATAAAATAACTACCCATAAAGAACAGATTTATAATTTAACTACATTAAAATATAAAAGTTCTGTACATTAAAACACTTTAAAAATTGAAAAGATAAAGTAAGGAGTGTCAGAAAATATTTTCTAAGGATATAAACAACAAAAGATTAAAATGTATATACATATATATATTCTAAATTTAAACATACAATTTTAAATCTCTGATTCAATAAGAAGGCAGGCAACGAATAGAAAATAGGTGGTACTTCATAATAGAAGAAATAAAAATAGCCAAAATGATATGAAAATTTACTTAAAATCATTATTATTCAAGGAAGTCCATATTAAACCATGGGGAGATACCACTCTATCCCCTCAGAGTGGCAAACATTCAAAACCTTTAGAGTTATGAGTGTTGTTGAGGATATGTCACAACAAGAACTCATTCAGCATTGGAGGCAGTGCATATTAATCCATCCCTTTGGAAAACAAGTTGTTATTAAATGGTAAAGTGGTGATATCCATATCATTACTCCCAGGAATATATAACTTTGAGAAGCTCTTGCACATGAGAACCATGACAATATGAACAAGATTGGTCATGAAAGAAAGCAGAGTAGTCCCAAATTAGAAAACACCCCAAGTATTCATAGTAGTAGAATGGATAAATATACTGCAGTAGAGTCATACAGCAGAAATGTTCTACAGCAATGCAAATAAACTACAGTTACGTGTAACAACACTGATGAATGTTACAAAAGGTTGAATAGAAGAAGCAAGACATAAAAAAGTAAATCTATGATTCCAGAGATTCCATTTTCTGAGATATAGTTGACATAGAGTATTTATTTATAAAATTGTATTTATTGAGATATAGTTGACATACAATAAGCTGCATATATTTAAAGTGTACAATTTGATATTTTTTTTCTTATTAGTAATGTATATATGGCAATCCCAATCCCCCAATTCATCCTGCCCCAACCCACCCCCCTGCTTTCCCCCCTTGCTGTCCATATGTTGGCTCTCTACATCTGTGTCTCTATTTCTGCCTTGCAAACCAGTTGATCTGTACCATTTTTCTAGATTCTGCATATATGCGTTAATATATATTTGTTTTTCTCTTTCTGACTTACTTCAGTCTGTATGACAGTCTCTATGTCCATCCATGTCTCTACAAATGTCCCAATTTCATTCATTTTTATGGCTGAGTAATATTCCATTATATATATGTACCACATTTTCTTTATCCATTCATCTGTTGATGGACATTTAGGTTGCTTCCATGACCTGGCTATTGTAAATAGTGCTGCAATGAACATTTAGTGCATGTATCTTTTTGAATTATGGTTTTCTCTGGGATTTAATCCCAGTAATGGGATTGTTGGGTCATATGGTAATTCCATTTTTAGTTTTTTAAGGAACCTCCATACTGTTCTCCATAGTGGCTGTATCAATTTACATTTCCACCAACAGTGCAAGAGGGTTCCCTTTTCTCCACATGCTCTCCAGCATTTATGGTTTGTAGATTTTCTGATGATGCCCATTCTAACTGGTGTCAGGTGATACCTCACTGTAGTTTGATTTGCATTTCTCTAATAATTAGTGATGTTGAGCTGCTTTTCATGTGCCTCTTGGCTACCTGTATGTCTTCTTTGGAGAAATGCCTATTTAGGTCTTTAGCCCATCTTTTGGTTGGGTTGTTTGTTTGTTTGATATTGAGCTGAATGAACTGTTTATGTATTTTGGAGATTAATCCTTTGCCTGTTGATTTGTTTGCAAATATTTTCTCCCATTCTGAGGATTGTCTTTTCATCTTGTTTGTAGTTTCCTTTGCTGTGTAAAAGCTTTTAAGTTTCATTAGGTCCCACTTGTTTATTTTTATTTTTATTTCCATTACTCTAGGAGGTGGAAAGATCTTGCTGAGTGTTCTTCCTATGTTTTCCTCTAAGAGTTTTTATAAACTCTTACATTTAGGTCTTACATTTAGGTCTTTAATCCATTTTGAGTTTATTTTTGTGTATGGTGTTAGGGCATAGATTCCATTTATATGCAGCTCAGAAATAAGCAAAACTAAAATGTATTGTTTAGAGATGTAAACATAGGAGACAAAATCATAAAGCTAAGCAGAGAGATGATCATCATGAAGATCAAGATTGTGATTGCACATAAACTGGAACAAGAGGGTTTTAATCATGAAAGAACATTCATGTGCTTTTCGGGGATCTGTAACTTTTTATTTCTTAAACTGGGTAGTAATTACATCAATGCTTGCTTTATAATAATTTGTTAAATTGTACATCTATGTTTTGTTTACCTCTTTGCACATATTGTGTTTAACAATGAAAATTTTTAAAATGTGTATTACTTATCTGTTATAAAAATATTTACCACAACATTCAAAAGTTTAAGTAGGCAAGTATTTATCTCACATATCTTCTGAAGGCCAGGTTTTGGGAGTGTCTTAGCTGGGTGGCCTTGAGGTCAAGCCATTGGCCGGGACTATAGTCACATGGCTTGACTGGGGTCAGAAAATCCACTTCCATGAAAGTTGACACACAAGCTTGTTGGCTGGGGGCCTCAGCTCCTTACCATGTGGACCTCTTCACAGGGCTGCTTGAGTTTCCTTACCACATGATAGCGGACTTCCTCCAGTGTGAAGGATTAAAGAGAGGAAGAGAAGGGTGCAATGCCTTTCATAACCTAGTATCAGAAGTCATACACTGTCACTTTGCCACATTCTATTCATTAAAAGGAAGTCATTAAAGTCCAGTCCATGCTGAAGGATAGAGGAATTAAACTCCATCTCTTCAAGGGAATGGTATTGGAGTATTTGTGGACATATTTTAAATCACCATAAATTTTATCAGAAGTCTAACTATAAACAAATTCAATGTAGAGTAGCTATATTAGGAAAAGTATTTGCAACATATAGGAAAGCAAAATGACAATCAATTGTAAGTGAAGATAAGAACTCAATATACAAACTGAAAAAAAGACACAAAAAATTCTAATAAGAATATAAGAGGAAAAATATAAACATTGCTAGTGAAAATGAAAATCTGAGTTTTTACAGCTTTTTTTGAAAGAAATATCACAATATATATTAATGTGGAGACTTCAACCACTGAATATATGAAGGATTTATTTTTTAAAAGGAGACCAACATGTATAAAACATATGGAGATGTTTATTTAACATTATTTATAGATGAAAAAAGCTGAAACAAATTGAATGACCAATAAATACACAAATGTTTGAATAAATTATGACACATCCATGCTGTGAAAACATTTTTTTTAACTTTCTATTGATAACTAGTGTACATACAGAAAAGTGCAATATTGCATGCAAAAAACCTAAAGAAATACCAAGATCTGGTCATACTCATGAAATCAGGATTCCAATCAAGAAAGAGAACAATGCCGGGACCCCCAAAGCCCTCTCAGCTTCATTATAGTCTTGAACCTTTCAGGGTAATCACTATCCTGACATCTGAGAACATAGATTAGTGTTGCTTTTTTTTTTTTTTTTGTACTTTGCATGCATGAAATCATATAGTATGTTATATGGTGTATTATACAGTTGACCCTTGAACAACACTGATTTGAACTATGGGTTAACTTATATGCAGATATTTTCCAATAGTAAATAGTATAGTACTACACAGTCCGTGGTTGGTTGAATCTGCAGATGCAGAGGAACCATGGATATAGAGGGTCACCTATAAGTTATACATGGGTTAACCCCCATGTTGTTCATGGGTCAACTATAGTTTTATTTTCCTTTATATTGTATTTGGAAGATTCATCCATACTACATATAGTTATAGGTAATTGATTCTCATTGTTGCACAGTATTTTATTGTGTCTCATCTTATTTAGCCACACCACTTTTTTGCATTATTCTGTGACCAGCAGAGGTTCCTTTATTGTTTGTCTGTAAGCGTCAGTGTGTGGGGAGGGAGAGGGTACAATAGTGGCTCCTTCTCCTGGGAGTGAGTGAGCAGTGGCGCACTGTTGTTTCAGTCAGGCTTGGAGGTGCCTGTTGCAGAGGGACACTAGTGGCTCAGGCATAAACAGAAAGTCTTAGAGTTGGGCCTCTCTCGGGGTTTTTTGTTGTTGTTGTTGCTGTTGTTGTTGTTGTTGTTGTTTTCTCTCGGCAGCCTCCCTGCTGCTGGCGTTGCAAGGGGTTTTAATCTAGCCCCGCCCGAGTGCCTGAGGGTGCTTGTTATCCCTGAGTGCCTTAGTTGGCCCACAGAGCGTCTCTCCACTGCCTGTTGCAGAGGCACCGAAAGAGAGAGAGAGGCTATACGTGCGGCTCCCCGCCCCCCGCCTGTGAGCCTGCAGCCTCCAGCCGCCATCATGGCCGGGCAGCTCTCTGGGATGGGCACTCCTCTCCGCGGACCTCCTCCCTCCTGTCCTCTCGGTCCGTCACCCTACCAGCAACAATGTTTCTCACCCTGAACCAGCTCTCTGGTTCCCACACTCCCGCTCCCGGACCCTCCGTTCAGCCGCGGATCGATGTCTCGGTCCGGGAACGCTGAGCTGCGCTGCGGACCCTCCGTATGTTTCTCACTCCCTCCCGTCTGCCACAGCTCCGCCGCTTCACCCTCTTTGAGCCTTCGTAGATGCCTCCCTACCGGCTGTGTCGGGCTCCCCTCGGTCCTTTCTGGTGTCTGAGGCCGTCTGCTGGTGTTCAGCTGGTTCTCTGTGGTTATTACTGCGTCCTTCTGTGCATTCCCAATGCATCTGTGGAGAGGGATGCACTCCACGTCTCTCTACTTCGCCGCCATCTTTTCTCTCCAGTCCTCCATGCTCCGCCACACCACTTTTAACAGGTATTTAGTTTCCAGCTTAGGACTATTATGATTAGTGCTATGAATATTCTAGCATGTGTTTTTTGGTGAGTATATCTACACATTTCTGACAGATATATATGTAGGAGTAGAATTGCTGGGTCATAGGATATGCATGTGTTTGGCTTTAGTAGACTCTGCCAAACAGTATTCTAAACGAAGTGGTTGGACCAATTTATGCTAACATCAAGAATGTATGAAATTTGCTGTTGCTCCACATTCATGCCAACACATGCTTTTTCCATCTTTTTTTGCATGGGTCATGAAATGGTTCTCATGTTTCTTCTAGAAGGCTAATTGTTTTTTCTTCACATTTAGGTATGCAATTCATATGGAATTAATTTTTATGTATGGTATGAGGTAAGTGTCAAGTCACATTATTTTTTCATATGGATATTCAATTGACCTGGAACAATTTATTGAAAAGATCATCCTTTACTATACTGTTTTGATGATGGTAGCTTTTTAGTATAGTTTGAAATCAGGGACCATGATACCTCCAACTTTGCTCTTCTTTATCAGGATTGTTTTGGCTATTCAGCTCTTTTGTGTGGAAAGATACACTGTGTTCATGAACTGGAAGAATTAATGTTGTTAAAAATGACCATACTACCCAAGGCAATCTGCAGATTCAGTGCAATCTCTTTCAAAATACCAAAGACATTTTTCACAGAACTGCAATAGATAGTTCTAAAATAAAAAAACATAGAAGACACAGAATAGTCAAAACAATCTTGATAAAGAAGAACAAACAGCTGGAGGTATCATGCTCCCTGATCTCAAACTATACTATTACAAAGCTACAGTCATCGAAACAGTATGGTACTGGCACAAAAACAGACACATAAATCATTAGAACAGAATAGAGATCCCAGAACTAAACACACACTTTTATGAGCAGTTACTCTATGACAAAGTAGGCAAGAACATACAGTGGGGAAAAGATAGTGTTTCCAATAATTTGTGTTGGATAAACTAGAGAGTTCCATGCAAAAGAATCAAACTGGACTACTTTCTCACACCATAAAAAAAACTCAAAATGGATTAAATGTAAGATCTGAAAACATAAAACTTCTAGAAAAACGTAGTCAGTACACTCTTTGGTCTCAGCAATATTTTTTTGGATGTGTGTCTTCAGGCAAGGAAAACAAAGGTAAAAATAAACACACAGGACTACATCAAACCAAAAAGCTTTTGTATAGCAAAGGAAACTTTTAACAAAATGAAAAAACAGCATGCTGAATAGGAGAAGGTATTTGCAAATAATATCCAATAAGGGGTTAATATCTAGTATATACAAAGAACTCATATAACCCAACACCAAAAAAAACTAACAATCCAATTGAAAAATTGGCAGAGGATCTGAATGGACATTTTCCCAAAGACATACACACAGCCAATAGATACATGAAAAGACTAAATATCAGGGAAATGTAAATCAAAACCACAATGAGATATCACCTCACACCTGTCAGAATGGCTATTACAAAAAGACAAGAAATAACAAATGTTGGTAAGGATGTGGAGAAAAGGGAACCCTTGTGCACTGTTTGATGGTACAAACTGGAAAACAATGTGGAGTTTCCTCAAAAAATTAAAAATAGAACTACCATATGATCCAGCAATTCCACTTTGGGTATTTTTCTAAAAACAAAAACACTAATTAGAAAAGATATATGCATCCTTGTGTTTACTGCAGCATTACTTACAAGAGGTAAGATATGGAAACAACCTAAGTGTCTGCTGATAGATAAATGGATAAAGATGTGGTATAGTATACACAGTGGAATATTACTTAGCCATAAAAAAGAATGAAATCTTTTGAGATTTTGATGTGACAACATGGATTGACCTAGAGGTTATTATGCTAAATGAAATAAGTCAGGCAGAGAAAGAAAAATGATGTAAGATTTTAACTTATATGTAGAATCTAAAAAGCAAAGCAAATGAAAAAATGGACAAAATAGAAACAGACTCAGATACAAAGAAGAAATAGTGAGAAGAAATAAGGTAGGGAGTGGTAGTTTGAGTGAAATAGGTAAAGGAGATCAAGAGGTATAAACTTCCAGTTACAATATAAATGAGTCATGAGGATGAAATGTACAGCATGAGGAATATAACCAGTAATATTGTAATATCTTTGTATGGTGATATATCATAACTAGACATATCATAGTAAACATTTTCTAATGTACAAAGATATCAAATCACTATGTTGTGCACCTGGAACTAATATAGTGTTGTAGGTCAATTATGCTTCAACTAAAAAAAAAAAAAACTAGTTCTTTGAAAAGATCAATGGAGTTGATAAGCCTCTAGCCAGTCTAACTAAGAACAAAAGATAGAAAACACAAATTAGTAAGACCCAAAATAAAAGAGGGACATTACTACAGATCCCATGGATATTAGAAGTAGAGTCAAGGAATACTATGAACAACCCTATGTCCACAAATTTGATAACCTAGATTAAATGGAGTAATTCCTTGAAAGACACATCTGCCAAAACTCACACAAACAGAAAAAGACTCTGAATAGGCCTGTATCTATTAAAGAAATTGAATCAATAATTAATAACATTTCAAAACAGAAAGCAGCACGTCCAGATAGTTTCACTGGTGAATTCAAACATTTAAGGAAGAAATTATGCCAATTCTATACAATCTCTTCCAGAAGATACGTGCAGAGGGGAAACCTCCTAACTCATTATATGAGGCCAGTACTACCCTAAAACCAAAACCAGATGGTCTTTAAAAGAAAACTACAGACTAATATCTCTCATGAGCACAAACGCAAAAATCCTCAACAAAATATTAGCAAATCAAAACCAAAAGTGTGTAAAAATAATTATACACCATGACCATGTGAACTTTATCCCAGGTATGCAAAGTTGGTTTACCATTTGGAAATCCATTAATGTAATCTATCACATCAACAGGCTAAAGTAGAAAAATCACATAATCATAATCAATAGATACAGAAAAAGTATTTGACAAAATCCAATACTCATTCTGATCAAAACTTCTGGCAAACTAGGAATAGAGGGGAACACTCTCAACTTGATAAAGAACATCTACACAACATCGACAGCTAAACCTTATACTTAAGGATGAGAAACTAAGCTTTTCCACTAAAAGCAGCAACAGGGCAGATGGCCTCTCTCACCGCTCCTTTTCAACATCATACCAGAAGATCTAGATAATTCAATAACACCAAAAAAGGGAAGTAAAAGTTATACAGAATGGAAAAGAAGAAATAAAACTATCTTTGTTCATAGATGACATGATTGTCTATACAGAAAATTCAAAAGAATTAACAAAAAAATTTCTGGAACTAAGGTATTACAGCAAGTTTGCAAGATATGAGGTTAATGTACAAAGGGTTAACACTTTCCTTATCCCAGCAATAAACAAGTAGAATTTTAAATTAAAAAGATATTACCATTTACACTAACACTCAAAAAATTTAAATCCTTAGGTGTAAATCTAACAAAATACATACAAGATCTATATGAGGAAAACTACAAAACTCTGATGAAACAAATAAAAAAGAACTAAAGTGTAGAGATATTTCATGTTCATTGATGGGAAAAACTCAATTTTGTCAAGATGTTGGTTCTTCATAACTTGATCTATAGTTTCAATGCAATCCCTGTTAAAATGCCAGCATGTTATTTTGTGGATGTCAACTGAGAGATTCTAAAGTATATCTGGTTTCTTTCATTGTGCAAAAGCTTTTAAGGTTCATTAGGTCCCATTTGTTTATTCTTGATTTTATTTCCATGATTCTAGGAGGTGGGTGAAAAGGATCTTGCTTTGATGGATGTCATAGAGTGTTCTGCCTATGTTTTCCTCTAGGAGTTTTATAGTGTCTGGCCTTACATTTAGGTCTATAATCCATTTTGAGTTTATTTTTGTGTATGGTGTTAAGAAGTGTTCTAATTTCATTCTTTTACATGTTGCTGTCCAACTTTCCCAGCACCACTTATTGAAGAGGCTGTCTTTTTTCCATTGTATATTCTTGCCTCCTTTGTCAAAGATAAGGTGCCCATTAAAAGCTTTTGCACAGTGAAAGAAACCATAAACAAGACTAAAAGGCAACCCTCAGAATGGGAGAAAATACTTGCCAACGAAGCAACAGACAAAGGATTAATCTCTAAAATATACACACAGCTCACAGCTTAATACCAAAAAAGCAAATTACCCAATCCACAAATGGGCAGAAGACCTAAATAGACATTTCTCCAAAGAAGACATATAGATGGCCAACAAACACATGAAAAGATGCTCAACATCACTAATCATTAGAGAAATGCAAATCAAAGCCACAATGAGGTATCACCTCACACCGGTCAGAATGGCCATCATCAAAAAATCTAGAAACAACAAATGTTGGAGAGGGTGTGGAGAAAAGGGAAGTCTCCTGCACTGTTGGTGGGAATGTAAGTTGGTACAGCCACTGTGGAAAACAGTTTGGAGGTTCCTTAAAAAACGAAAAATAGAACTACCGTATGACCCAACAATCCCACTACTGGGAATATACCCTGAGAAAACCATAATTCAAAAAGATACATGTACCACAATGTTCACTGCAGCACTATTTACAATAGCCAGGATGTGGAAGCAACCTAAATGCCCATCAGTAGAGGAATGGATAAAGAAGATGTGGCACATATATACAATGGAATATTACTTAGCCATAAAAAGGAATGAAACTGAGTTATTTGTAGTGAGGTGGATGGACCTAGAGTCTGTCATACAGAGTGAAGTAAGCGAGAAAGAGAAAAACAAATACCATATGCTAACTTATATATATGGAATCTAAAAAAATGGTACTGATGAACCCAGTGACAGGGCAAGAATAAAGATGCAGACGTAGAGAATGGACTTGAAGACATGGGGTGGGACATGAAGTGGGAAGCTGCTGCATAACACAGGGAGATCAACTCGATGATTGATAATGACTTAGAGGGGTGGGATAGGGAAGGTGCGAAGGAGTTGATGGAGGGAGGGGATATGGGGATATATGTGTAAATACAGCTGATTCACTTTGTTGTACAGCAGAAACTGGCACAACAGTGCAAAGCAATTATGCTCCAAAAAATAGCTTAAAAAATGCTCATCATTATATGTCATTAGGAAATTGCAAATTAAAACAATAGTAAGAGTATGGTACTGGCACAAAAATAGAAAAGAATATCAATGGAATAGAATAGAGAACTCAGAAGTAAGCCCAAACACATATGGGCACCTTATCTTTGACAAAGGAGGCACGAATATACAATAGAAAAAAGACAGCCTCTTCAATAAGTGGTGCTGGGAAAATTGGACAGCAATATGTAAAAGAATGAAATTAGAACACTTCCTAACACCATACACAAAAATAAACTCCAAATGGATTAAAGACCTAAATGTAAGGCCAGACACTATCAAACTCCTAGAGGAAAACATAGGCAGAACACTCTATGACATCCATCAAAGCAAGATCCTTTTTGACCCGCCTCCTAGAATCATGGAAATCAAATCAAGAATAAACAAATGGGACCTCATGAAACTTAAAAGCTTTTGCACAGCGAAAGAAACCATAAACAAGACTAAAAGGCAACCCTCAGAATGGGAAAAAATAATTGCCTATGAAACAACGGACAAAGGATTAACCTCCAAAATATACAAGCAGCTCATGCAGCTTAATACCAACAAAGCAAATAACCCAATCCACAAATGGGCAGAAGACCTAAATAGACATTTCTCCAAAGAAGACATACAGATGGCCAACAAACACATGAAAAGATGCTCAACATCACTAATCATCAGAGAAATGCAAGTCAAAGCCACAATGAGGTATCACCTCACACCAATCAGAATGGCCATCATCACAAAATCTGGAAACAACAAATGTTGGAGAGGGTGTGGAGAAAAGGGAACTCTCCTGCACTGTTGGTGGGAGTGTAAGTTGGTACAGCCACTATGGAAAACAATTTGGAGGTTCCTTAAAAAACTAAAAATAGAACTACCCTATGATCCAGTAATCCCACTCCTGGGCATATACCCAAAGAAAACCATAATCCCAAAAGAAACTTGCACCATAATGTTTATTGCAGCACTATTTACAATAGCCAGGACATGGAAGCAACCTAAATGCCCATCAACAAATGAATGGATACAGAAGATGTGGCATATATATACAATGGAATATTACTCAGCTATAAAAAGGGATGAGATGGAGCTCTATGTAATGAGGTGGATAGAACTACAGTCTGTCATACAGAGTGAAGTAAGTCAGAAAGAGAAAGACAAATATTGTATGCTAACTCACATATACGGAATCTAAAAATGGTACTAATGAACTCAGTGACGAGAACAAGGACGCAGATACAGAGAATGGACTGGAGAACTCGAGGTTTGGGAGGGGGCAGGGGGTGAAGGGGAAGCTGAGATGAAGCGAGAGAGTAGCATAGACATATATATACAACCAACTGTAAAATAGATAGTGGGAAGTTGTTGTATAACAAAGGGAGTCCAACTCGAGGATGGAAGATGCCTTAGAGGACTGGGGTGGGGAGGTTGGGGGGGACGCGAGGAGGGGGGAGTCAAGGAAGGGAGGGAATACGGGGATATGTGTATAAAAACAGATGATTGAACTTGGTGTACCCCCCAAAAAAATAATAAATAAATAAATAAAAGTTAAAAAAAAAAAAAAACAATAGTAAGGTACCACTACACACCTATCGGAATGACCAAAATCTATAACACTGACAACACAAGTGCTGACAAGGATGTCGTGCAAGAGGAGCTCTTATTCATTGCTGGTGAGAATGCAAAATGGTATCGCCACTTTGGAAGACAGTTAAGCACTGTCTTACAAAATTAAACATAGTTCTACCATATGATCCAGCAATTGCACTCCTTGGTGTTTACTCAAAGGAATGAAAATTTATGTACCTGCACATGGATACAAAAACCTGCACACGGATGTTTACAGCAGCTTTATTCATAATTGCAAAAACTTAAAAGCAACAAAGTTGTCCTTCATTAGGTGAATAAATAAATAAACTGAAACATCCCAGCAGTGGCATATTGTTCAGCACTAAAAAGAAATGATTTTTCAAGCCATGAAAGGACATAGAAAAATTTAAATGCTAAGTGAAAGAGAATCTGAAACGGTGACACACTGTATGGTTCCAACATATGAAATTCTAGATAAGGTAAAATTATGCAAACAGGACTTCCCTGGTGGCGCAGTGGTTAAGAATCCACCTGCCAATGCAGGGGACACGGGTTCGATCCCAGATCTGGGAAGATCCCACTTGCCAAAGAGCAACTAAGCCCATGCGCCATAACTACTAAGCCTCCACTCTAGAGCCCACAAGCCACAACTACTGAGCCCATGCGCCTAGAGCCCATGCTCTACAACAAGAGAAGCCACCAAAATGGGAAGCCTGCACGCCACAACTAGAGAAAGCCCGCATGTAGCAACAAAGACCCAACGCAGCCAATAAATAAATTAATTAATTAATTAATTAAAAAATATGCAGACAGTAAAAGAACAGTGGCTTCCAGGGGTTCAGAAGGAGGGAGGAATAAATAAATTTGTAGAGCACAGAGGACTTCTAGGGCAGTATAACTGTCCTGTATAGATACTGTAATGGTGATACATGTCATTATACATTTGTCAAGACCATTGAGTGAACCTTGATGAACTTTTGGTTATAATGACTTGTCAATGTAGGTTGATTATCAAATAACCTACAAATGTACTCTCTGGTATGAGACATTGGTAGTGGGGGAAGGTGTGCATGTGTTGGGGCAGGGGGTAACTTTTATACTCTCTGCCCAATTTTACTATGACTATAAAATAAATAAATAAAGCTTCTTATGAAAGTATTTTCAAATTAAAAAATAGAAAAGATTTCCTAACTCATTTCTGAGGCTAATATTAATCTTAAAAGGCCTTGTAAGAAAATTACAAATCAATATCCCTTATGAAAATAGACATAAAATTTTCTAATAAAATTATAGCAAATTAAATCCAGAAATTTATAAAAGGAATAATACATCCTAACCAAGTGGGGGTTTTCTTGTGATGCAAAGCTAGTTAAACAGACAGAAAGCATTGATGCAATCCCCTATAGTAATTGACTAAAGGATGATTTGGCAATTGTTTTTTAGTAAAGAACCAGATAGTAAATATTTTAGGCTTTGCTGGTGACAGTTTTTAAAGCACATTCTTCTTCTTTTTACAATACTTTAAATGTATGCAAAAACTACTTTTTAGCTTGTGGCCTCTATAGAAACAGTCAATGGGCAGGATTTGGCCTGTGAGTCAAAGTATGCTGACCCCTGGACTAAAAAAATCAAAACCACATAATTGTACCAAATGATACAGAAAAGGAATTTGAAAAATTGAACATCCATTCATCATAAAAACCCTAGTAGATTAGGAATAGAAGGGCATCTGCAAAAAATCTATAGCTAACATCATAGTTAATGGCAGAAGATTTAATGTTTTACCCCAAGATCAAGAACAAAGCAAGGATATACATTTTTTAACCACTCCTATCCAACACCATAGGTTGACTAGCCAGTACAATAAAGCAAGGGCAAAAAAGCTTAGAGATTGGAAAGGATGACATGATTGTTAAAGTAGAAACCTCCAGAATCTATTTTAAAAGCTACTGGAATGAATAAATGAATGTAGCGAAGTTGCATAATAAAAGGTCAACACACAAAAATTAAAATGTAATTTATATAATATTAATGAAAATTAGAAAACCAAGTCTTTAATGTTTAAAATAGCTTTTTTTAAAAAAGGAAATACTTTAAATCTAACAAACATGTGCCAGAGCTGTATGCTTAAAACTAAAAAAAGCTAATGAAAGAAATCAAAGGATGTCTAAAAAATCTAAATAAATGGAGAGATATATCATGCTTATGGATTGAAAGACTCAATATAGTTAAAATGTCAATTCTTTGACATTGTCAAAAATGATCTATAGATTAACACAATTCCAACAAAAATCCCAGCATCACTCATTGTATATATTGACAGTTTAACTTTAAACTCTTTATAGAAAGTCATAGGAATTGGAGTAGCCAAAATAAATTTGAAAACAAAAAAATTTGATTTTAGGACTTACTATAAAGTCACAGTTATCAAGACACTGTGATAATTGTGAGAGGATAGACACATAGATCAATGGAACAGAACAGAGTCCACACAAATATAGGAAAATTTACATGACATGAAGTTCATCATTTTAGCCATTTTTATTTATTTATTTACTTATTTATTTATTTATTTATTTTATTGGCTGTGTTGGGTCTTTTCTTTTTTGCTGTGCATGGGCTTTCTTTTAGTTGCAGTGAGTGGGGGCTACTCTTTGTTGTGGTGTGCAGGCTCCTCCTTGCCACGGCTTCTCCTGTTGCGGAGCACAGGGGTCTAGGCACACAGGCTCCAGGCGCACAGGCTTCAGTAGTTGTGGCACATGGGCTCAATAGTTGTGGCTCACGGGCTCTAAAGCGCAGGCTCAATAGTTGTGGTGCATGGGCTTAGTTGCTCCGAGGCATGTGGGATCTTCCTGGAGCAGGGATCAAACCCATGTCCCCTGAATTGGCAGGCGGATTCTTAACCACTGCGCCACCTAGGAAGCCCCATTTTAGCCATTTTTAAGAGTACAATTCAGTGCTATCTTTAGCACTAGGGTCTGTAGTAACTTCCTCACTTTCATTTCTGGTTTTAGTAATCTGTCTTTTTTTTGGTCACTCTAGCTAAAGGTTTGTCAATTTTGTTGCTCTCTTAAAATAACTTTGGTTCATTTATTTTCTCTTGTTTTTCTATTCTCTATTTACCTCCACTCTAATTTTTATTATTTCCTTCCTTCTACTAGTTTAGTGTTAGTTTGCTCTTCTTTTTCCAATGCTTTGAGATGCAAAGTTAGGTGACTGATTTGAGTTATTTTTTAATGTAGGCATTTAAAGCCATAAGTTTCCCTCTGGGCTTACCCCACTGCATTACATAAAGTTTTGGGATAGCATACTTATGCTTTTGTTTTCATTTGTTTTAAGGTATTTTCTAACTTCTCTTGTGATCTCTTCTTTGGTCCATTGGTTGTTTAAGAGTGTGTTGTTAACGTGTGCATATTTGTGAACTTTCCAGTTTTCCTTTCATTAGTGTCAGAGCAATTTCATAGGAATTTCTTTACTTACTTGGGCAAGGGAAGAAATTCATGAGTAGACCAGAAGATGCAGAACTTTTGTGGAATGGATTCTGGCAATCTACTTTTCACAGGGCGGCTTTTTTCAACATTTACTAAAATAAGGTTATATTTTATTGAAATGAACTCCAGCACTGACAGTGACAACTACAGGGAAACTTAAGTTCTGATCCTGAGATGGGGGGAGGAGAAAAGTTGAGTAGAGGCCTGCCTTCTTCCACAAGAACGAGAGACGATAATAAAGATGCTCATTCCTTCTACTCCAGCAATAAGATTTAAACCTCACATTTGGTATGGTCTGGAAATAAAGCACTTTGTTTCGTCAAATATTTCTGTTGGGAGAAAGTTACTTTCTTTTAAGATGCCAACTTTTCTACATTTCACAATAGTAAAGGCACACTTAAATTGATTTTATTTATAACAGTCATGAGATAATGATAGATTCACAGTTCATTTCACTGCATTTTCAATTCCTAGAAATTCCACTTCATAGAAATGCCCAGTGAACAACTGACTTGTAGCAGTTTAATGATTCTCCTGTGAAACCTCTTAGAACTGATTTCCAGATTGGAAGTATTGCTACAGTGAGAAGTGAATTATTGTAATACCACCCCCCCTTTTTTTTTTTTTTGGCTAACATTTTCTCAACTTTACAGATTCTTCTCTGAAGGGTTTCACAGATGTGACTTCAGGATGGAGTTGGAAAAGTAAGAGTCCACTGCTGCGGAAGAAACAAAAAGACAGGTTCCTTTCCAGGTATATGATACCATAAATAAATGAGCACATTCATCACTTTTTGAAATTACAATGACTGTCCTCAAGGAGAAATTGGAAGAGATGAATTTCAAATTGCCAAAATATCTTGGCCTCTTTAGTTTCCTGAACAAGGTGCTGAGCTAGATGATCTCTGAAGTCCATTTCATCTCAAGGTTTTTATTCTCCCTGACCACAGAGCACAAGGGAAGCTGGCAGCCATTTCAGGACTGATGGAGGTGCGCTCTGTTTACAGATGCCAAGCTGGCAAGCCCCAAGTTGGCTCCATAGGGTCAGCCTCTACTCTCAGGATATGCTGGAAGCTACCCCCAATTAGGAAATAACCTGCACTGAGGTTAATGACTGAAGATATGGGTACCCTGTGGATATTTTCAGAAATGCCAAAGTTCACACACTGTGGTTGGTAGACTATAATGGCTAATAAACTTTAACAATAATGTTTTTGCAAGGAACTTTATGACAAACATCATATGAGGTGCTGATTGTATGGTATGGTTGATGGTGTCTTCGTGAAATTTATTACATATGTTATTTACTCATGAACTGTTAATAATTCATGGAACATCATATTTGCTTTGTAATCTTAGTGATATTCTTTCCTACCAGAACAAAAAATTAATTCTATGTCAAAGAAGCCTTGGTTCAATTAGATTCCTGTGGAAATACTCAATATTGATAATCCTCTAACAGGTGTATTCTCACCAATTTTTCTTCTATTATGAAAATATTTGTCACATTTTATATTGATATATGTGTATATGGTGTGTGTGTGTGCACGCGCACATGTGTGTGAGTGTGAGTGAAGAGAGAGAGAGAACTTGGCTTTCAACTTTCAGAAGTGACCTAAATTTGTTTTTATTCTCTTGTTTTGTGTTATACAGCTCCAAGCCATTATTAATATTTTACTTCATTTTAAAGTAAAAATAAAATGATGGTGTTGGTTTTGAGGCTTCAGGTTGTTTCAAGGATGATGATGTTTTATCAAACATTCTTTTCACATTAACAGGTTTAAAAAATTGCTCAATGTCAAAATATTTCTTCAAATCAGTCTTTAAGAAATTAGTTTTCTGCACAAATGCAGAGCTTTCAATTCCAGTATATAATTTATTAAATTCTCTTTTCATACTTGAAATAATAACAAGAGTTGGTGGATGCCACATTTCTGAAGCCCCAACATTAATTTAAGGAATTAAGCTGGAAGGATATTTCCTAGGCTTATGGTTTCAGGGAATTGAAGGTGAAGTAATGTCAACAATTCACAGGACTCTCATATAGATCACTAGTTTGCATTCCCCCAAAATAGAAAAACTTGCTATGTGGCCCTTCGTTGGTTGCTCTAGTAAAGCAATTTAAGTTTTGCTGACCTAAAGTAGGTGAGTGGTTTATACAAGCTTTAAGTATTGGTCATTTGAAAGACTTCTCTTGTTTCTGAGTATTGTGCCTTTTATGTTTCTGATGATACTTGCTTGGAATTCCTAAAAAATACAATTATTTTTACTTTTGAATGTGTTAAAATATAGGCTACAGTATAGGATAGATATGTGGTATGAAGTTTGTTATTTAATTTCCTTCATTTAGGGTTGTTAATAATTTTCCTGAATCAAACCATTTCATTTGTACACTGCCTTTGTCATGATTTTGGAAATACACTAGGTCTTATTGTCATTATTATTCATGAAATTCTTTAGGAATTTACATTCTTTCTTAGATTGGGCTGTGCAAATGGAAGCCACTTTTCTTCCTGCCATATACAAATTTATCCAGCCCACCATAGATATATAAAATTGCATGAGATTTTTTCAAAGCAAAATAGTTAATACACATCTTTCTTTTTTCTTTTTTGAAGGATGATTAGCGGACTGAAGGAGAGTGATGTGATAACTGCTTTTCTTGCTGAACTTCAGAAAATAAAAAAAACAAAGAGGTGAAGAACAGGTTAGTGAGGTAAGATTATATTTTTGTTATTTCCATGCTATCGAACCTCGGTATTAAAAATACTTCAAGTTAAACATTATCTTCCTTAGGATAGCAATTATACTGCCCTTGTGAATGTTTTATTATACCATTAGGGCTATGAATCTGAGATTATAAGTCTCCATGTCATGATACCTGTTACTCATCAGTACTTTTATCCAACTCTTTCCCATTTTTCTGCCATGTTGCCTGTTTTTCATTAATTTGCCAGAGTTATTTACATATTCTTGCAATGAGCCATTTGATACTGACAGTGTAAACTGATCACTTTTTTAATGGTGGTTTTTGATAAACAAGGTATTCCATTTTAACTTCTTTAAATATTCTCTTTTAAAGCTTAGAGCTATCCATTTTTTTGTGGCACATTACGATTTTATTTCATTTTCTTACTTTTTAAAGTTGAGGTAAAATTCATATAAGTTACATAAAATTCACAAAAAACAAACCATTTTAAAGCAAACAATTCAGGGACATTTAGTATTTTCACAATGTTGTGCAAACACTATTTCTATCTAGTTTCAAAACATTTTCATCACCCCAAAAGAAAACCCCATATTCATTGAGCAGTTGCTCCCCACCCCCCTTATTATTATGCCTGAATAACATTCCATTGTATGTATACACCACAAATTGTGTATCCATTCATGTGTTGATGGACATTTGGGTTGTTTCACTTTTTGATTACTGTGAATAGTGCTGCTATGAACATTCAAGTACAAGTTTTTGCGTAGACAAATGTTTTAAATTCTCTTGGGTATACACATAAGAGTGGTCATGTGGTAACTTCATACTTTCCAAGTTGGCTGCACTATTCTACATTTCCACTAGCAATGAATGAGGATTCCAATTTCCCCACATTTTTGCCAACACTCGATACTGTCTGCCTTTTTAATATATCCATCCATATAGATGTAAGGTGTTATCACATTAGTTTTTTAAATTTGTATTTCCTTAATGTTTGCTGTTGTTGAGAATCTTTTCACGTGCTTTTTGGCCATTATTTAGGAGGAATGTTTACTCAGATCTTTAGCCCATTTTAGATTGGATTATTTATTTATTATTGATTTGTAAGAGTTCTCTATATATTCCAGATACACATTCCAAAAGATAAAAGATTTGAAAAAAATTCCTATTGTGTGCATTTTCTTTCATCCTTCTTGATAGTGTCTTTTGAAACCCAAAGCTTTTACTTTTGTTTGATGAAGTACAATTTATCAGTTCTTTTCTTTGGTTGCTTGTGCTTTAGTTGTCATATTTAAAAGAACATTGCCCAATCCAAAGATTTACACTTGTTTTCTCAAAGCTTTATAGTTTTACTTCTTACATTTATGCCTATGATCTATTTTGACTTAATTTGTGTGTATGCTGTAAATTAAGGGTCCAACTTCATTCTTTTGCATGTGTCTATCCAACTGCTCTTAGCACTATTTATAGAAAAAGACTATTCCTCCATTGAATTTTCTTGGCACCCTTCTTGAAAATCAATTGACCATAAATGTATGACCTTTTTTCTAGATATTTAATTCTATTTCACTTACCTCTATGTCTGTTCTTATGCCAGTACCACAGAAACTTCATTACTGTAGCTTTATGATATGTTTTGAAATGTGGCAGTGTGAGTCCCCCAACTTCTTGGGTCCTTAAGACTTTCCTCAATAGCACGAAGAGCCTTGGCACTCTTGCCAAAAATCATTTGACCCTGTACCCTATGTGTGAGTTGTCTATTCTGTTCTATATATGTATATGTGTATACACACACACACACACACACACACTCTAGTACCACACTGTTTTGATTATTGTAACTTTCTAGTATATTTTGAAACAGGGATGGTGATTTATCTAGTTCTGTTCTTCTTTTTTAAGATTGTTTTGGCTATTTGGGATCCCTTGAGATTCCATATGAGTTTTATTTCTGCAAAATCTCTGTTGGGTTTTTGACAGGGATTGCATTAAATCTATACATCTCTTTAGCAAGTATTGATACATTAACAACATTAAATTTTTCAAGTCATGAACATAGCATGTCTTTCTATTTATTTTGTCTTCTTTAATTTCCTTCATCAATGTCTTATAGTTTTCAGTGTACTAGTCTTTCACTTCATTAATTAGGTTTATCTCTAAATATTTTACTATTTTTGTTGCTATTGTAAGTGGATTTGTTTCTCAATTATCTTCTCAAATTGTTCATTGTTTGTCTTCTTTGACCTCTCTTGGATACTGCCTGGAAGATTGATAGAAGGTGGTTGTCTCTTTCACCTAATTTGGAATTCTCTCAGGCCAAAAAATTCGCTACACAGATGGCATTCCTCAAAAACATTGCAAGGGAAATGAACAAATTTCTTCAGCTTAAGGCAAAGGATTACAGTTGAGGAAAATAATAAACATGCCAAAAGCCTGGGAAGAAAAGTTAAGGAAAGAGTTTCTTTAGGAAATTCAGGCATTCAAAATTACCTGTGTATAGTGGGTAATTTGGAAAGACATACATATAACCTAGGCATGACACATGCTCAGAGAAGACCTGAGAAGATTCTGACCTTTCATCTCTGGCTGATCTCTAGACTCAGCACAAACAAGAAGTGAAGGTGAAGGCAAAGTTGTAAATGGCCTGGCTATGCAATAAGGAGTGCATAAACACAAAATAAATCTGAGAAAACTGGGAGAGGGTCTAATTTTCCTTTTTTTATTCTTAGGCATTAGTGGACTTTCAGCTTCCAAGCAACTTTTCAAAGGGCCTATGAACATCTCATTACCCAGTTATTCCTTTTACACTATTTGGCTGCTCTGTTGTTTGCCCCCACTATTATTCACTGCCTCAGATCACTGCAACTTTAAACAATTGCCTGTAATTGTTCTTGACAAACACCCCCAAAGAAGGCTTTTCACACTGAACTCTCTCTAAAGGTCAAATAATATTAGCCCTCAAAGCAGGGTTGCCAGGGAACCACTGGTCAGATCAAATAATGATAATTCTCTGGTAATGGAGCTTTGAAAAAATCTCCAACCTTGTTCTGACCCTTCTAGTGGCTGGCAGGCTGCTTGTTTTTACTGTGATTGGGGGCTATTAGTTTTCAAAGCTACCATGGATCTGGAGAGTGGAGGATGGAACAAGTGGAAGTTAAAGCATAAGGAAACAAACTTAAGAGTTTTTGCACAGGAGGAAAAAGATGGCGGCGAAGTAGAGGGACGTGGAATGCATCCCTCTCCACAGATGCATTGGGAATGCACCGAAGGACACAATAATTCCCACAGAGAACCAGCTGAACACCAGCAGACAGCCTTGGACACCAGAAAGGACTGCAAGGAGCCCGACATAACTGGTAGGGAGGCATCGGTGAGGGCTCAAGGAGGGTGAAGCAGCGGAGCCGTGGCAGATGGGAGGGAGTGAGAAACATATGGAGGGTCCGCAGCGCAGCTTAGCATTCCCGGACCGAGACATCGATCCACAGCTAAACAGAGGGTCCGGGAGCAGGAGCGTGGGAACCGGAGAGCTGGTTCAGGGTGAGAAACATTGTTGCCAGTAAGGTGACGGACCGAGAGGACAGGAGGGAGGGGGTCCGCGGAGAGGACTGCCCGCCCCTGAGAGCTGCCCGGCCATGATGGCTGGAGGCTGCAGGCTCACAGGCGGCGGGGGGGGGGGGGGGGGGGGGAGGAGCTGCACGCACAGCCTCTCTCTCTCTTTCGGTGCCTCTGCAACAGGCAGTGGAGAGATGCCCTTGGGCCACCTAAGACACTCAGGGATAAAAAGCACCCTCAGGCACTCGGGTGGGGCTAGATTAAAACCTCTTGGAATGCCAGCAGCAGGGAGGCTGCTGAGGAAAAACAACAAGAACAACAACAACAACAACAACAACAACAACAAAAACAAAAAACCCTAGAGAGGCCCAACTCTAAGACTTTCTGCTTACGCCTGAGCCACCGGCGTCCCTCTGCAACAGGCACCTCCAAGCCCGACTGAAACAACAGTGTGCCACTGCTCACTCACTCCCAGGAGAATGAGCCACTATTGTACCCTCTCCCTCCCCACACACCGAGGCTTACAGAAGAACAATAAAGGAACCTCTGCTGGTCACAGAATAATGCAAAAAAAAAAACCCAAGGCAAGGAGAAGGACACTTACAGCTGAGACGCTAAGGAAACAGAAATAGTAGTATCAATTCCTATTGAACTGGTCCGTTCTGGGATCAGTTCTGGATTTTTTTTTTCTTCTCTTTTTCTCTTTCTTTTTTTTTCTTTATTAAGTATGATCTTAGCCCTAAGGGATCTACAAGTTTTATAACATAATTTTTTAAAGATATTTTTTATTTTATTTTTTATTTATTTATTTTTGCCTTTTTATATACTTCTATCTCTAGCTAAGTTTTTGGTAGTACGGACAATATATCTCTCATACTTTCCTTTCATCCCTATCTTTTATACATTTCTATTCCTTTCTTTTTACTTGCATATTTCCAACCACACTATGCTCTTCTGTTCCCCTTTCTTCCAGCCATTTTAACTTTATTTTATCTTAACATACTTATAAGCAACACTATCGATCTGCTCAGACTCCTTGCTCTATTCTCCAGATCACGCACCGCCTTGGTATTTAATATTAGGATTTTGTCTTTATCTTAGTTCTTAGTACAGTTGTCTAATTACATTCTGAGAATCTCCATTCTCTCTGGTGGTACTCTGGCTCTTTTCTATATTTGATCCTAGCTTACAAAATCTCCCTGGATTAATGTTTGTATGTGTAAGGTGTTATTTGTTTGTTTGTTTGCTTTTGCTTCTGTCTCTGATTTGTTCTGTTTCAGTTGTCAGTTTCTGTTGGGTTTCTCTTTGAATATCTGATAGCACACTGGGGTTCTGTCAGGTCTTTCTAGAGCCTTATGTCCTAATGGATTCAGTAATCGTGTGTCTTATACATGTATGTGTTTCCTAGACTTAATATTCGTTTAATCCAATACTTGGACATTAGTCTGAGGCTTGGACAGTTTTCTATAAACCCCTCTATCGCCAGGACAAGCAACCCCAAAAGTTTGGACAACCATGAGGAAACAAAGAAACACCATACAGGCAAAGGAGCAGGAAAAAAAAACCCACAAGACCAAATAAATGAGGAGGAAATAGGAAAAATGCCTGAAAAAGAATTTAGAGTAATGATAGTAAAAATGATACAAAATCTCGATAACAAAATAGAGAAAGTACAAGAAACAGTTCATAAGAACTCAGAAAAACAAACAGCAATGGATAACAAAATAGCTGAAATTAAAAATACTCTAGATGCTATAACCAGCAGAATGACTGAGGCAGAAGAAGGAATAAGTGAGTTGGAAGATAGAATGGGGGAAATAAATGCCACAGAGCAGGAAAAAGTAAAAAGAATAAAAAGAATAGAAGACAGTCTCAGAGACCTCAGTGACAACATTAAGTGTACCAACATTCGAATTTTAGGCATCCCAGAAGAAGAAGAAAACAAGAAAGGGTCTGAGAAAATATTTGAAGAGGTTCTAGTGGAAAACTTCCCCAACATGGGAAAGGAAATAATTAACCAAGTCCAAGAAGCACGGAGAGTCCCATACAGAATAAACCCAAGGAGAAATACACCAAGACACATATTAATCAAACTAACGTCAATTAAACACAAAGAAAAAATATTAAAAGCAGCAAGAGAAAAGCAACAAACAACATACAAGGGAAAACCCATAAGGATAACAGCTGACCTCTCTACAGAAACTCTGCAGGCCAGAAGGGAATGGCAGGATATACTGAAAGTCCTGAGAGAGAGAAACCTACAGCCAAGAAGACTCTACCCAGCAAGAATCTCATTCAGATTTGAGGGAGAAATCAAAAGCTTTCCAGACAAGCAAAAGTTAAGAGAATTCAGCACCACCAAACCAGCCTTACAACAAGTGCTAAAGGAACTTCTCTAAGTAGGAAACACAAGAAAAGGAAAACACCTACAAATACAAATACAAAACAATTAAGAAAATGGTAATTGGAACACACATGACAATAATCACTTTAAATGTCAATGGATGAAATGCTCCAACCAAAAGACACAGACTGGCTGAATGGATACAAAAACAAGACCCTTCTATATGCTGCCTACAAGAAACCCACTTCAGACCAAGGGATACATATAGACTGAAAGGAAAGGGATGGAAAAAGATATTCTATGCAAATGGAAGTCAAAAGAAAGCTGGAATAGCAATACTCATATCAGACAAATTAGACTTTAAAGTAAAGACTATTACAAGAACAAGGAAGGACACTACATAATGATCAAGGGATCCATTCAAGAAGAACATATCACAATGGTAAATATCTATGCCCCCAATATAGGAGCACCTCAGTACATAAGGCAAATGCTAACAGGTATAAAAGGGGACATCGACAGTAACACAATAATAGTGGGAGACTTGAACACCCCACTTACATCAATGGACAGATCATCAAAACAGAAAATCAATAAAGACACACAAGCTTTAAATGACACATTAGACCATCTCGACTTAATTGATATTTATAGGACATTCCATCCAAAAATGACAGACTACACTTTCTTCTCAACAGAACATTTTCCAGGATAGATCACATCTTGGGTCACAAATCAAACCTCAGCAAATTCAAGAGAATTGAAATCATATCAAGCATCTTCTCAGACCACAATGCCATGAGACTAGATATCATTTACAGGAAAAAAACTGCAAAAAATACAAACACATGGAGGCTAAACAATTCACTCTTAAACAACCAAGAAATCACTAAAGAAATCAAAGAGGAAATCAAAAAATACCTAGAAACAAACGAGAATGAAAACACAACAACCCAAAACCTATGGGACGCAGCAAAAGCAGTTCTAAGAGGGAAGTTTATAGCAATACAGTCCTACCTTAAGAAACAAGAAAATGATCGAATAAACAACCTAACCTTACACCTAAAACAACTAGAGAAAGAAGAACAAAGAAACCCCAAAGTGAGCAGAAGGAAAGAAATCATAAAGATCAGAGCAGAAATAAATGAAAAAGAAAGGAAAGAAACCATAAGAAAAATAAATAAAACTAAAAGCTGGTTTTATGAGAAGATTAACAAAATTGATAAACCACTAGCCAGACTCATCAAGAAAAGAAGGGAGAAGATGCAAATCAACAGAATTAGAAATGAAAAAGGAGAAGTAACAACGGACACCTCAGAAAAACAAAAGATCATGAGAGACTACTACCAGCAACTATATGCCAATCAATTGGATAACCTGGAAGAAATGGATACATTCTTAGAAAAATACAATCTTCCAAGACTAAACCAGGAAGAAATAGAAACCATGAACAGACCAATCACAAGTACAGAAATCGAGGCAGTGATTTAAAATCTCCCAACACACAAAAGCCCAGGACCAGATGGGTTCACGGGCAAATTCTATCACACATTTAGAGAAGAGCTAACACCTATCCTTCTCAAACTCTTCCAAAATATTGCAGAAGGCGGAACACTCCCAAACTCATTCTATGAGACTACCATCACCCTGATACCAAAACCAGGCAAAGATGTCACAAAAAAAGAAAACTACAGACCAATATCACTGATGAATATAGATGCAAAAATCCTCAACAAAATACTAGCTAACAGACTCCAACAGCACATTAAAAAAATCATTCACCATGATCAAGTGGGGTTTATCCCTGGAATGCAAGGATTCTTCAATATATACAAATCAATCAATGTGATACATCACATCAACAAAATGAAGGATAAAAACCATATGATCATCTCAATAGATGCAGCAAAAAGCTTTTGACAAAGTTCAACATCCATTTATGATAAAAGCTCTCCAGAAAATGGGCATAGAAGGAAATTACCTCAAGATAATAAAAGCCATGTATGAAAAAACCAAAAGCAAACATTATTCTCAGTGGGGAAAACTGGAAGAATTCCCTCTAAGAACAGGAACAAGACAAGGGTGTCCACTCTCACCATTATTATTCAACATAGTTTTGGACGTTTTAGCCACAGCAATCACAGAAGAAAAAGAAATAAAAGGAATCCAAAATCGAAAAGAAGAAGTAAAATTGTCACTCTTTGCAGATGACATGATATTATACATAGAAAACCTGAAAGAATCTACCAGAAAACTGCTAGCACTAATTGATGAGTTTAGTACAGTAGCAGGATACAAAATTAATGCACAGAAATCTCTTGCATTCCTATACACTAACAACGGAAGACCAGAAGAGAAATTAAGGAAACTCTCCCATTCACCATTGCAACAAAAAGAATAAAATACCTAGGAATAAACCTGCCTAAGGAGGCAAAAGATCTGTATGCAGAAAACTTTAAGACACTGATGAAAGAAATCAAAGGCGACAAACAGATGGAGGGACATACCATATTTCTGGATTGGAAGAATCAACACAGTGAAAATGACTGTACTACCCAAAGCAATTTACAGATTCAATGCAATCCCAATCAAATTACCAATGGCATTTTTCACAGAACTAGAGCAAGAAATCTTATGATTTTTATGGAAACGCAAAAGACCCCGAACAGTCAAAGCAATCTTGAGAAGGAAAAATGGAGTTGGCGGAATCAGGCTTCCTGACTTCAAACTATACTACAAGG
Source organism: Hippopotamus amphibius kiboko (assembly GCF_030028045.1). NCBI lineage: Eukaryota > Metazoa > Chordata > Mammalia > Artiodactyla > Hippopotamidae > Hippopotamus > Hippopotamus amphibius. Next base: position 120,219,365 of record NC_080187.1, on the reverse strand, counting down.
CCATAGTGATCAAGACAGTATGGTACTGGCACAAAAATAGAAAGGAAGATCAATGGAATAGAATAGAGAACTCAGAAGTAAGCCCAAACACATATGGGCACCTTATCTTTGATAAAGGAGGCACGAATATACAATGGAAAAAAGACAGCCTCTTCAATAAGTGGTGCTGGGAAAATTGGACAGCAACATGTAAAAGAATGAAATTAGAACACTTCCTAACACCATACACAAAAATAAACTCCAAATGGATTAAAGACCTAAATGCAAGGCCAGACACTATAAAACTCCTAGAGGAAAACATAGGCAGAATACTCTATGACATCCATCAAAGCAAGATCCTTTCTGACCCACCTCCTAGAATCATGGAAATCAAATCAAGAATAAACAAATGGGACCTTATGAAACTTAAAAGCTTCTGCACAGCGAAAGAAACCATAAACAAGACTAAAAGGCAACCCTCAGAATGGGAAAAAATAATTGCCTATGAAACAACAGACAAAGGATTAACCTCCAAAATATACAAGCAGCTCATGAAGCTTAATACCAGAAAAGCAAATAACCCAATCCACAAATGGGCAGAAGACCTAAATAGACATTTCTCCAAAGAAGACATACAGATGGCCAACAAACACATGAAAAGATGCTCAACATCACTAATCATCAGAGAAATGCAAGTCAAAGCCACAATGAGGTATCACCTCACACCAATCAGAATGGCCATCATCACAAAATCTGGAAACAACAAATGTTGGAGAGGGTGTGGAGAAAAGGGAACTCTCCTGCACTGTTGGTGGGAGTGTAAGTTGGTACAGCCACTATGGAAAACAATTTGGAGATTCCTTAAAAAACTACAAATAGAACTACCCTATGATCCAGTAATCCCACTCCTGGGCATATACCCAAAGAAAACCATAATCCCAAAAGAAACTTGCACCATAATGTTTATTGCAGCACTATTTACAATAGCCAGGACATGGAAGCAACCTAAATGCCCATCAACAAATGAATGGATACAGAAGATGTGGCATATATATACAATGGAATATTACTCAGCTATAAAAAGGGATGAGATGGAGCTATATGTAATGAGGTGGATAGAACTACAGTCTGTCATACAGAGTGAAGTAAGTCAGAAAGAGAAAGACAAATATTGTATGCTAACTCACATATACGGAATCTAAAAATGGTACTGATGAACTCAGTGACAAGAACAAGGACGCAGATACAGAGAATGGACTGGAGAACTCGAGGTTTGGGAGGGGGCAGGGGGTGACGGGGAAGCTGAGACGAAGCGAGAGAGTAGCATAGACATATATATGCTACCAACTGTAAAATAGATAGTCAGTGGGAAGTTGTATAACAAAGGGAATCCAACTCGAGGATGGAAGATGCCTTAGAGGACTGGGGCGGGGGGGTGGGACTCGGGGTGGGGGAGTCAAGGAAGGGAGGGAATACGGGGATATGTGTATAAAAACAGATGATTGAACTTGGTGTACCCCCAAATAAATAATAAATTTAAAAAAAGAGTTTTTGCATAGCAAAGGAAACCATAAACAAAACAAAAAGACAACCTATGGACTAGGAGAAAATATTTGCAAATGATGAGACTGACAAGGGCTTAATTTCCAAAATACACAAACAGCTCATACAACTCATTAACAAAAAAAACAAACAACCCAATTAAAAACTGGACAGAAGTTCTAAATAGACATTTCTCCAGTGAAGACATACAGATGGCCAGTAGGCACAAGAAAAGATCCTAAGCATTATTTATTATTAGAGAAATGCAAATCAAAACTACAATGAGGAATCATCTCACACCAGTCATAATGGCCATCATTAAAAACTCTACAAATCGGGACTTCCTCGGTGGCACAGTGGGTAAGACTCCTCCTGCCAATGCAGGGGACATGGGTTCCATCCCTGACCCAGGAAGATACCACATGCCGCAGAGCAACTAAGCCCATGTGCCGCAACTATTGAGCCTGCGCTCTAGAGCCCATGAACCACAACTATTGAGCCCATTTGCCGCAACTACTGAAGCCCACGCACCTAGAGCCCGTGCTCTGCAACGAGAGGCCACCGCAATGAGAAGCCCGCACACCACAATGAAGAGTAGCCCCCGCTCTCAGCAACTAGAGAAAGGCCATGTGCAGCAATGAAGACACAATGCAGCCAATAAATAAATAAAATAAATTTATAAAAAACAAAACAAACAAACAAAAAAACTCTACAAATAATAAATGCTGGAAAGGTTGTGGAGAAAAGGGAATCCTCCTATACTGTTGGTGGGAATGTAAATTGGTGCAGCCACTGTAAAACAGTATGGAGGTTCCCTAAAATAGTAAAAATAGAATTACCATATGATCTGGCAATCCCATTCTTGGGCAAATATCCAGAGAAAACTCTAATTTAAAAAGATGCATGTAACACAGGGAGATCAACTCGATGATGGGTGATGACTTAGACGGCTGGTATAGGGAGGGTGGGATGGAGTCAAGGGAGGGATGGGATATGGGGATATATGTATAAATACATATTCTGATTCACTTTGGTGTACAGCAAAAACTGGCACAATAGTGTAAAGCAATTATATTCCAATAAAGAGCTTAAAAAAAGTAACAAATTAAAAATTTTTAAAAAGCATGCACCTCAACATTCACAGCAGTGCTATTTACAATAGCTGCAACATGGGAGCAACCTAAAGGCCCATTGATGGGTGAATGGATAAAGATGTGGTATGTACATATACAATGGAATATCACTCAGCCATAGAAAAAGAATGAAATAATGCCATTTCCAGCAACACGGATGGGTAGGGCAAAAGGGGAAAAAAAAGAATAATACCCACACTTCTCAAACTCTTCCAAAATATTGCAGAAGGAGGAACACACCCAAATTCATTCTACGAGGCCACCATCACCGTGATACCAAAACCAAACAAAGATGTCACAAAAAAATAAAATTACAGGCCAATATCACTGATGAATATAGATGCAAAAATCCTCAATAAAATACTAGCTAACAGAATCCAACAGCACATTAAAAAGACCATACACCATGATCAAGTGGGGTTTACCCCTGTAATGCAAGGATTCTACAATATATGCAAGTTAATCAATGTGATACATCATATTAAAAAACTGAAGGATAAAACCATATGATATCTGAATACATGCAGAAAAAACTTTTGACAAATTTCAACATCCATTTATCATAAAAACTCTCCAGAAAGTGGACATAGAAGGAAATTACCTCAACATAATAAAGGTCATATATGACAAATCAACAGCCAATATCATTCTAAATGGTGAAAAACTGAAAGCATTCCCCCTAAGAACAGAAACAAGACAAGGGTGCCCACTCTTACCACTATTATTCAACATAATTTTTGGAAGTTTTAGCCACAGCAACCAGAGAAGAAAAAGCAATGAAAGGAATCTAAATTGGAAAAGAAGAAGTAAAATTGTCACTCTTTGCAGATGACATGATATTATACATAGAAAACCCGAAAGACTCTACCAGAAAACTGCTAGCACTAATCCATGAATTTAGTAAAGTAGCAGGATACAAAATTAATACACAGAAATCTCTTGCATTCCTATACACTAACAAAGAAAAATCAGAAAGAGAAATTAAGGAAACACTCCCATTCACCACTGCAACAAAAAGAATAAAATACCTAGGAATACACCTGCCTAAGGAGGCAAAAGAGCTATATGCAGAAAACTATAAGACACTGATGAAAGAAATCAAAGACGATACAAACAGATGGAGGGACATACCATGTTCTTGGACTGGCAAAATAAACATTGTGAAAATTTACAGATTCAATGCAATTCCTATCCAATTACCAATGGCATTTTTTGCAGAACCAGAACAAGAAATCTTACGATTTGTATGGAAATGCAACAGACCCTGAATAGCCAAAGCAATCTTGAGAAAGAAAAACAGAACTGGAGGAATCAGGCTGCCTGACTTCAGACTAACTTCCCTGGGAGAATGCATGGCATGCCTCAGGCTGTTGCATCTTCATGCCATCCTCTGCCTCTGTAGGCACTCCCAGCTCATCCCAGTTGTGACTGCCATATCCCTCCGTCTTCCCGGCCTGAGCAAGCAAGTGAGCACTAATCAGCCGCTGCTTTCACCCCCTCTTGTCTGGGTGGGGAGCAGACGCAGAGGGTGGCCTACACACAGAGACAGGGCCAAAACGAAAGCTGAGCTCCAGGGGGCAGTGTGAACAAAGAAGAGAAAGAGAAATCTCTGCGCAGCTGCAGGAGCAGTGGATGAAATCCCTGCAATTGGCTTGGTAAACACTGCATCTGTCAAATACCTGAATACACGGTGAGCATTCTCACAATCGAGGCTGTGGACTTTGCAGGCAACTGTGGACTTTGGAGGAAAGTACTTGTAGCAGTAAGGTCAGATCAGAGTCTGAGCTGGCCCCACAGTGCCCACAGCAAGTCCAGAGACTGACCTAGAAGTATTGGAGGATTTTCTTGGTAGGCAGGGACTGGCTGTGACTCACTGTGGGGGCAAGGACACTGACAGCTGAGGCCACAGGAAAGAATTATTACTAATATATATATATTTTTTTTGTTTTGTTTTGTTTTGTTCTATTTTTTTATTATTCTTGGAATTTTTATTTTTTATTTACTTTTTCTCTTCTATGCTTTCATTTTTTAAATATTTTAAATTTTTCCTGTTTATACTGTATTTTTTAATAAATTTATTTATTTGTTCATTTATTTATTTATTTATTGGCTGTGTTGAGTTCGTTGCTGTGCACGGGCTTTCTCTAGTTGCGATGAGCAAGGGCTATTCTTCATTGTGGTGCATGGGCTTCTCATTGCGATGGCTTCTCTTGCTGTGGAGCACAGGCTCTAGGTTCATGGGCTTCAGTAGTTGTGGCACATGGGCTCAATAGTTGTGGCTCACGGGCTCTACAGCACAGGCTCAGTAGTTGTGGTGCACGAGCTTAGTTGCTCCCTGGCATGTGGGATCTTCCCAGCCCAGGGATTGAACCTGTGTCCCCTGCATTGGCAGGTGGATACTTAACCACTGCACCATGCAGGGAAGACCCTTTAATGTACTTTTTCATTATATTGTGTTTTTTCCTTGTTTTTGCTTTTTTCCTTCTTTGCTTTGTTTTTATTTTTAGCTGTATTTAATATTTTTCTATTTTAACTTTACTTCTTTGTTGTTTTGTAGTTTTTCCTTTTTTCTTCTTTGTTTTTACATTTTTTATCATTTTTTTGTTTGTTTCATGCTTTCTCTGCCTTTTTTTCATTTGCTTTCTGCATTTAATTTGTTTTTAGTTTTTTGTTTTTGTTAGATTAGTTGGTAGTATTTGTTTTCATTTTGGGGTTTGTTTATTGGTTTGGTTGCTCTCTTTTTTTTTCTATCTTTTTTCTCTTTTCCTTTTGTGATTGTGTGTGTGAGCTTCTTTGTGTGTTTTTATCTGTTTTGTTTTGTTTTTACCAATTTGTCTTGGGCTTTTGTTTGTTTTCCTTCTTTTTTTCCCCTCCTTTTCTTCTATTCCCTGTGGCTTGTGGGATCTTGGTGCTCTGGCCAGGGGTCAGGCCTGAGCCTACAAGATGGGAGAGACAAGTCCAGGATGTTGGACCACCAGATAACTCCTGACCCCATGGAATATTGATCAGCAAGCGATCTCCCAGAGGTCTCCATCTCAACACTAAGACCTGGCCTCTACCCAAAAGCCAGCAAGCTCCAGTGCTGGATGCCTCATGCCAAAGAACTAGCAAGACAGAAACACAGTCCCACCCATTAGCAGATAAGCTGCTTAAAGTCATACTAAATTCACAGACACCCCAAAGCATACCACCAGACGTGGCCCTGCCCGTTAGTGGAACAAGATCCAGCTCCGCCCACCAGAACACAACCACCAGTCCCCCCACCAGGAAGTCTACAAACACCATTGGACCAATCCCACCCACTGGAGGCAGACACCAGAAGTAAGAGGGACTATGACACTACAGCCTGTGGCACGGAGCTCCCACAGGAAGTTAAACAAAATGAGAAGACCGAGAGATATACAGCAGGTGAAAGAGCAAGGTAAAAACCCACAAGACCAAAAAAATGAGGAGGAAATAGCAGTGTACCTGAAAAAGAACTCAGAGTGATAATAGTAAAAATGATCCAAAATCTCAGAAATAGAATGGAGAAAATACAAGAAATGTTTAACAAGGACCTAGAAGAACCGAAGAACAAACAGTGATGAACAATACAATAACTGAAATTAAAAGTACTCTAGAGGGAATCAATAGTAGAATAACTGAGGCAGAAGAATAGATAAGTGAGCTGGAAGACACAATGGTGGAAATAACTGCTGCAGAGCAGAGTAAAGAGAAAAAAATGAAAAGAATTGAGGACAGTCTAAGAGACCTCTGGGATAATATTAAACACATGAACATTCAAATTATAGGGTACCCAGAAGAAGAAGAGAAAGAGAAAGAGTCTGAGAAAGTATTTGAAGAGGTTATAGTCAGAAACTTCCCTAACATGGGAAAAGAAATAGTCATTCAAGTCCAGGATGTTCAGAGAGTCCCATACAGGATAAACCCAAGGAGAAACACACTGAGACACATATTAATCAAACTAACAAAAATTAAACACAAAGAAAAAATATTAAAAGCAGCAAGGGAAAAGCAACAAATAACATATAAGGGAATCCTCATAAGCTTATCAGCTGATTTTTCAGCAGAAACTCTGCAGGCCAGAAAGGAGTGGCAGGATATATTTAAAGTGATGAAAGAGAAAAACCTACAACCAAGAATACTCCACCAAGCAAGGATCTCATTCAGATTCGATGGAGAAATCAAAAGCTTTACAGAGAAGCAAAAGCTAAGAGAATTCAGCACCACCAAACCAGCTCTACAACAAATGCTAAAGGAAATTCTCTAAGCAGAAAACACAAGAAAAGAAAAGTACCTACTAGAACAAACCCCAAACAATTAAGAAAATGGTAATAGGAATATACATATCAATAATTACCTTAAATGTGAATGGATTAAATGGTCCAACCAAAAGACACAGACTGGCTAAATGGATTTAAAATGACCCATATATATGCTGTCTACTAGAGACCAACTTCAGACCTAAGGACACATACAGACTGAAAGTGAGGAGGTGGAAAAAGATATTCCATGCAAATGGAAATCAAAACAAAGCTGGAGTAGCAATATTCATATCAGATCAAATAGACTTTAAAATAAAGAATGTTACAAGAGGCAAGGAAGGACACTACATAATGATCAAGGGCTCAATCCAAGAAGAAGATATAACAATTATAAATATATATGCACTCAACATAGGAGCACCTGAATACATAAGACAAATGCTAACTGCTATAAAATGGGAAATCAATAGCAACACAATAATCATGGGGGATTTTAACACCTCACTCACACCAATGGACTGATCATCCAGACAGAAAATTAATATGGAAAAATGAGCTTTAAATGGCACAATAGATCAAATAGATTTAATTGATATTTATAGGACATTCTACCCCAAAACAGCAGATTACATTTTCTTCTCAAGTGCACATTCTCCAGGATAGATCACATCTTGGGTCACAAATCAAGCCTCAGTAAATTTAAGAAAATTTAAATTGTATCAAACATCTTTTCCAACCACAACACTATGAGATTAGAAACCAATTACAGAAAAAAAAAACTGTGAAAAAACACAAACACACAGAGGCTAAACAATATAATACTAAATAATTAAGAGATCACTGAAGAAATCAAAAAGGCCATCAAAAAATACCTACAGGCAAATAACAATGAAAACACAATGACCCAAAACCTATGGGATGCAGCAAAAGCAGTTCTAAGAGGGAAGTGTATAGCAATACAATCCTACCTCAAGAAACAAGAAAAATCCCAAATAAACAACCTAACCTTACAGCTAAAGGAACTAGAGAAAAGAACAACAACAAAAAAACCAAAGTTAATAGAAGGAAAGAAATAATAAAAATCAGAGCAGAAAGAAATGAAATAGAAACAAAGAAAACAAAAGCAAAGATCAATAAAACTAAAAGCTGGTTCTTTGAGAAGATAAAATTGATAAACCTTTAGCCAGACTTATGAAGAAAAAGAGGGAGAGGACTCAAATCAATAAAATCAGAAATGAAACAGAAGAAGTAACAATGAACACCACAGAAATAAAAAGCATCATAAGAGACTATGACAAGCAACTATATGCCAATAAAATGGACAACCTGGAAGAAATTCACACATTCTTAGAAAGGCATAACCTTCCAAGACTGAAGCAGGAAGAAATAGAAAATATAAACAGACCAATCACATGTAATGAAATTGAAACCATGATTCAAAATCTTCCAACAAAAAAAGTCCAGGACCAGATGGATTCACAGGTGCATTCTATCACACTTTCAGAGAAGAGCTAACACCCATCATTCTCAAACTCTTCCAAAAATTTGCAGAGGAAAGAACACTCCCAAACTATACCAAAACCAGACAAAGACATTACAAAAAAAGAAAATTATAGATCAATATCACTGATGAATATAGAGGCAAAAATTCTCAATAAAATACTAGCAAACAGAATCCAACAACACATTAAAAGGATCAAACACCATGATCAGGTAGGATTTATCCCAGGGATGCAAGGATTCTTCAATATATGCAAATCGATCAATGTGGTACACCATATTAACAAATTGAAGAATAAAAACCATATGATCATCTCAATAGGTCCAGAAGAAGCTTTTGATAAAATTCAACACTGATTTACAATAAAAAAAAATACTCTCCAGAAAGTGGGAATAGAGAGAACTTACCTGAACACAATAAAGGCCATGTACGACAAACCCACAGCAAACATCATTCTCAATGGTGAAAAACTGATAGCATTTCCTCTAAGATCAGGGACAAGACAAGGATGTCCACTTTCACCACTATTATTCAACATAGTTTTGGAAGTCCTAGCCACAGCAATCAGACAAGAAAAAGAAAGAAAAGGAATCCAAATTGGAAAAGATAAAGCAAAACTCACTGTTTGCAGATGACATGATACTATACATAGAAAATCCTAAAGATGCCACCAGAAAATTAATTGAGCTAATCAATGAATTTGGTAATGTTGCAGGATACAAAATTTACACACAGAAATCTCTTGCATTTCTATACACTAACAATGAAAGATCAGAAAGAGAAATTAAGGAAACAATTCCATTCACCATTGCAACAAAGAGAGTAAAATACCTTGGAATAAACCTACCTAAGGAGGTAAAGGACCTGTACTCAGAAAACTATAAGACACTGATGAAAGAAATCAATGATGCCACCAACAGATGGAGAGATATACCAGGCCCTACATTAGGGCTCAAAACAGCCTGGCAGATCATCAGTGGAAGATGTTAGCTGAGGTCAAAGATCTTCTCTGCCAGTTGGAGACACTGGAGTGGGTCTGTCAGGCAACAGATGATGGTGTATCATGTTGATTTGGCAAGTCAAAGAGGCTGAATTGAGTCCTGAGTCCATCCAGTTGTTTCTTAAGTGGCCCCCTCACAAATAAAAGTCCTCTTTATACTCTTTGCTGACATGGCAATAAATGCTGAAACAATTCAAGAGGCCATACCAGTCCTGGACTTAATAGAAACTTTTGAAAGGCAAACTCAGAGTCAAGTGCCTGTTAATTCTACAATATCCTGCCTGGCCTAAATCAAAATTGCACGAACCGTGAAGCTGCCCTGCTTCCAGGCCAAACAAGCCACCTACAACCATACCTAAATGTGAACCACAAGATGACAAGAAATGTTGTGTTGGAACTTAAGGGACAGGGTTGTCAGTTCAGATGATCTCTAGAAAATCAGTAAGCAGGTACAATACTAAGTTTAGGTTACAGTCCATGACAGGCATCACCTTTGGGGTCATCCCAACCTTCTGTGCCTGTCCCTAATCTCTACCAATGGCAGGGACCTACCCCACATAGGGATCCCACCATCATGGAAGCAGGCCCCTCTGCCAAACAAACACCTTTTTACATTAACCATGGTTTGGGCTCAAAAATGAACAATGCTTATGGCTCTGTTGGACAGAGATGTCCAAATCTCCCTAATCCCAGGAGGCACTCTTGCCTAAAGGGACACCTTGAGGAGGTGACAGCCTTGGGAGGGGGAATGATAATGGTTAATTACCAACTTTATTAAAATTGGCTCAGTTTTGCTAAAAAGATATTTCTGTTCTTGTTTCCTCTGAGACTCTCCATTTTCCCATTATTAGCATACACCTCCTCAGCAGCAGGTAACCTCAGGAAACAAGCCTAAGGCTTTTATGCTATTGGTTGGTATCATTCAGTGGGAAAAATTAATCTTCCCTACCAGTATAGGTGGTAAATATGCCACAGTACTAGCTAGCTAAGGTAAGGAACTGAAGGACTAGGGCCTATCAGAGCTGACCTAGGTACGAAGGGATATTGATTCTTACCATCTCATTTTTCAATTACGGCTTGTATGGCCTGTGCTTAAAGCCAGTACTGATGACTGGAGGTGAAGTATAGGTTATAGAAAGTTAAACAAGGCTATTCTCTTTATTAGACTACCTCTACCATCCTGGCCTTGATGACATTCATAACAATATGGGTAAATTGTTTGGAGCTATAGACTTGGGGAACAGTCTATCAGTAAAAATTTTGCAGGAGAGTCAACCACAATTCACCTTCACCTTTGAGGGTCAAGAGTATACCTTTACCTGATTACCGGTCAAGTTCTTAAGTAGCCCTGTAATTATACAAGGGGTTTGCAGCCAGGGCTTGGATGCCTGCCCCATACTTCCAACAGAAACTCAGCTTTGGCAGTTTATGGATGGCATCCTCCTCACTGGACCTGACCAAGGCTATGTCTCATAGGCCAGTACAGCCATGACTGAACAACTCACTGAGAGGGGATGGACCATTATCCCCCTAAGGTACAAGGCCACTCCCAGTCTGTTAAAATATTTGGTTACAATTCAGAAGAATAAACTATCCCCAATCCAGTAAGAAATAAGCTCCTAGCACTTTAATTTCTCACACTGGTAAAGGGATCCAACCAACATTTGATAGGAATGTTCATTCTGGCACCAATGCATTATTTCCTCCAGTATTTACTGTCCCCTGACTGTAAGTTTTTCACTTTTCAATGATCAAAGCTGAAGTGCTTACTGGGGCAAAGCAAATTGCCCTATGAACCAAGACTTCTGTTATGAGCTGTGTAGTGGAAAAAGCTCCCTGTAGAAGTGGATCTTTATCAGAAGCCTCCTTGTTAAAATGGAAATGGTATCTAGGGTATTTGGCTAAACTCAGACCTACTGTAGTGTCATAATCCACGAGGAAACAGCCATATATTCTGCCACTCAGTTTAACTTGCCAAAATTGCAGAAATGCCTCCACTCTACCCAAGGAGAGCTAGAGGGAAGATGGTCAGCACTCTCAAAACAAGAAAACCAATGGTCTTTCTTTACCAGTGGAGTGAACAGGGGATTTAAGGGAGCCAGACAATGGACAGCTCCAGCCTATTTCCCCTATTCAAATACTCCAATTTCCATATATGCAATACTCCTAGCAATGGAGTATTCCCTTGACAAACATTTTCCTAAGGTTTGTATTTTCACAGATATATTTCTGGTTGGTGGCTAATGGGCTAAGTACTTGATTGGGACTTTGGAAAAATCAGGGCTGGAAAATACAAGGCCAAGACATTTGGGGTAAAGAGATATGAGGGGGAAATAGCTGCACTGGTTCCCATTCTACCCAGCTGGGTGCCCCGTACCTTGGCTCATACCAAACAAGACATGAAAGAGGCACAATACAACAGCAAACCTCACAAACTAACCAATTCACCAAAACAGAAGGGAGAGTTCCGGAATGTTGTCCCTTCTACCAGTGGGGACATGAGAGATCAGGGCATTTGGGCATCATGGAGTGAGAAAAATGGATTGTTAACAGAAAAGCTGACTCAAAAGAGAGGCATTTATAAAAAAAAAATTGGATGTTGTACCATATTCCAGTAATCTAAATCCTGGGCCTATCACGTCAGAGGAAAAGTTTGCAGAGAAGGGCCACACCAGAACCTGCAAATCAATTTCATTGTGCCTCTCTCAGCAGCATCAGGGGCCATTTAATTTGCCTTAACAATGGTAGTTACCTACACAGGCCTTCTATTGCCTTACCCATGCAAGGCATCAACCTCTGTTAATGTCATGGAGGTGTGAACAAAGCAGCTTTTACAACCTTCAGGAGTGCCACAAGCTAAAAAGTCAGATCAAGGCTCCCACTTCACCACAAAGCAAATGCAATAATGAGCATTATGAAATGACATTACAAAATAACAGTGGTAGGTATCACATACATACATAATGGGCTTTTAAAACAAGGGCTATTGAGAGAACAGTTGTCCCCCAGGTGGTCAAAAAAGCTACCCATCGTCCTCATTACATTACATTAAATCCACACTCTCTGATTACATTAAATTCATGGAAGCTATGGCATAACTATACCATATTTAAATTCACAACAACTGAGGGAGCCACCAACAGACACACTGCAACCTCTGCTGGTGTATATACATCCATACCAGACACAACACAATGACCATTTTTCATGGATATGGTAGCTCTAACATTTCTGCCCACTGCAAAGAAACATCCCACTCAGTACCTTTACTGTTTCCTTCTCCCTCATAGAAAATACAGCGCCTGACCACTACCCCCTTGATCTTGATAAGGGACTGAGGTGGACCACTGGCTCTGGGGCCATCCTCAGCCTGCATTTGCTTATCATCAGTGAAAGCCAAGCAAACCACCCACACCACTTGGATAGGCTGCCTACATACTTTGTGGAACCAACATGGACCTGATCCTGACACCCAGGAGATGGAACTCATCATCCTCAGACTGGATACTAGCATTTGGGCAATACTCAGGGGACCGTCACTATCCTATAGCTAGCTGGCTGCAGACGACCTCTGACTTTAATCCCTACTCTAGTGCTGTGTCCTTTCCTTACCTGAGAAGTTCCTACCCAAACCCACTCCATGTCCTTGGCATGCACATTACAGAAAGACACACAACATGGGCTAGACTAGGGGAACTATGCCATTGGCTCTTTGGGTTGGTCAGTCAGCACTGAGGCTGGCACTCCTCCTCCTGTCTCTACTACTGCTGGCAGTACTTCTCTAGTTAAGCTAGACTCTGTGTGATACCACTTGTGAATTATAGGTGCCACTAAGTCCTATAGGCCAACTTTAACTTCAAATCAGATGAAACCCATTATTAATTTTTAAGAACTTTTATTGAGATACAGTTAACAGACAGTAAACAGCATATATTTAGAGTGTACAATTTGGTATCCCAATCTCCCAATTCATCCCCCCCCAACCCTCCCCTCTTTCCCCACTTGGTGTCCATGTGTTTGTCCTCTACATCTGTGTCTCTGTTTCTGCCTTGCATTTCCTCTTTCATAGTTGTTAGCATTTGCCTTATGTATTGAGATGCTCCTATATTGGGTGCATATATATTTAAATTGTTATCTCCTCTTCTTGGATGGATCCCTTGATCTTTATGTAATGTCCTTTCTTGCCTCTTGTAACATTTTTTATTTTAAAGTCTATTTTATCTGATATGACTATTGCTACTCCAGCTTTCTTTTGTTTCCATTTGCATGGAATATCTTTTTCCATCCCCTCACTTTCAGTCTGTATGTGTCCCTAGGTCTGAAGTGGGTCTCTTGGAGACAGCATATATATGGGTCTTGTTTTTGTGTCCATTCAGCCAGTCTGTGTCTTTTGGTTGGCGCATTTAGTCCATTTACATTCAAGGTAGTTATTGATATGTATTTTCCTATTACCATTTTCTTAATTCTTTTGTTGTTGTTTTTGTAGGTGCTTCTCTTGTCTTATGTTTCCCGCTTAGAGAAGTTCCTTTAGCATTTGTTGTAGGGCTGGTTTGGTGGTACTGAATTCTCTTAGCTGTTGCTTGTCTGTAAAGCTTTTGATTTCTCCACTGAATCTGAATGAGATCCTTGCTGGGTAGAGTATTCTTGGTTATAGGTTCTTCCCTGTCATCACTTTAAATATATCGTGCCACTCCCTTCTGGCTTGCAGAGTTTCTGCTGAGAAATCAGCTGTTACCCTTATGGGAGTTCCCTTGTATGTTATTTGTTGTTTTTCCCTTGTTGCTTTTAATAACTTTTCTCTGTCTTTAATTTTTGTCAGTTTGACTACTATATGTCTTGGAGTGTTTCTTCTTGGGTTTAGGCTGCCTGGGACTCTCTGCACTTCCTGGACTTGGGTGGCTATTTCCTTTCCCATGGTAGGGAAGTTTTCAACTATAATCTCTTCCAGTATTTCCTCAGGTCCTTTCTCTCTCTCTTCTCCTTTGGGGACCCCTATAATGCGAATGTTGGTGCATTTAACATTGTCCCAGAGGTATCTTAGGCTGTCTTCAGTTCTTTTCATTCTTTTTCCCTTATTCTTTTCCACATCAGTGATTTTCAACATTCTGTCTTCCAGGTCACTTATTTGCCCCTCTGCCTCAGTTAATCTGCTATTGGTTCCTTCTAGTGTATTTTTCATTTCCGTTCTTGTGTTACATATCTCTGTTTGGTTGCTCTTTAATTCTCCTAGGTCTTTGGTAAACTTTTCGATCTTTGCATCCAGTCTTTTTTCAAAGTCCTGGATCACCTTCACCATCATTATTCTGAATTCTTATTCTGGAAGGGTGCCTATCTCCTCTTCATTTAGTTGTTTTTCTGGGGTTTTATCCTGTCCCTTCATCTGGTACAAAGTCCTCTGCTTTTTCATTTTCTCTTTCTTTCTGTGGCTGTGGTTTTCAGTTCCACAAGGTGAAATACCACTGATACTGCTTGATACTGCTGTCTGCCCTCTTGTGGAGGAAGCTATCTAGGAGGCTCATGCATGCTTCCTGATGAGAGGGACTGATGGTGGGTAGGGCTGGGTGGGCAGAGCTCAGTAAGACTTTAATCTGATTTGGTGGGCAGAGCTCAGTAAAACTTGAATCTGCTTGTCTGCTTATGGGTGGGGCTGTGTTCACACCTTGTTGGCTGTTTGGCCTGAGGCTACTTAGCACTGGAGCTTACAGGCCCTTCGGTGGGGCTAATGGTGGACTCTGGGAGGGTTCACACCAATGAACACTTCCCAGAACCCTTGCTGCCAGTGCCCCTGTCTCCTCGGTGAGCCACAGCTACCCCCCACCTCTGCAGGCCACCCTCCAACACCAGCACCTAGGTCTGGTTCAGTCTCCTGTGGGGTCACTGCACCTTCCCCCTGGGTCCTGGTGAGTACACTTTTTTCTGTGCCTTCCAAGAGTGGAGTCTCTGTTTCCCCCAGTCCTGTGGGGGTCCTACAGTCAAATCCTGCTGGCTTTCAAAGTCTGATTCTCTGGGGATTCCTCCTCCTGGTGCTGGACTCCCAGGTTGGGAAGCATGACGTGAGGTTCAGAACCCTCACTTTAGTGGGTGGACTTCTGCAGTATAACTGTTCTCCAGCTTGTGAGTCACCCACCCAGCATTTATGGGATTTGATTTTAACACGATTGCACCCCTCCTACCATCTCATTGTGGCTTCTCCTTTGTCTCTGGATGTGGGGGTGTCTTTTTTGGTGAGTTCCAGTGTCTTTCTGTCAATGATTGTTCAGCATTTAGCTGTAATTCCGGTGCTCTTGCAAGAGGGAGTCTGAAACCCATTATTATTAACTAGCACCATTGAAAAATAGAGCAATGGCCATTACCCATCAAGTCTCATCTAAGGAATGACAAGATATAGCACGCACTCAAATTACAAACAAGGATGCTCATGACTGGTACAATCAAATGAAAAGCTCTGTAATTCAGAGACTATACTAACAAACCTTATGGGATTGTGGAGATAAAAGTGTACCTCCTGCTAATCCCTGAGATGATGATGATAAATATAAACCCTGCCAACAACGTACACCCGAACAATTGCTGGCCTCTCTTCCTATTCTTTACAATGCTCTCTCTTCCTTTCCAGTGTGAGCCTCACTTGTTGAGCTGGAAAGAAATTGCACTAACCAAGTGACCATGGGCACATTACCACAGACCTCTTGCCTGGATACTAATCACTATATTCAAGGAAGGCAATGTGTACAACATAATGTTACCTAAGCTAAGGCATGTCTAAGCGATTAGGAGCTGGCTTGAGGATTCTCCCTATCGTAACCTCCTCACATACCAACTGCAAATTTTATATAACACTCAGTAGGGATGGGCTCTACAATAATTGCAACACTGGCTTACCACAGTGAATAATCATAACTCTTGGGCATTATAGCAGAAAATTCTTATGGAAAACATATTTGATCATATTGATGGAGAAATCTAACTGCTCTCTGCACGGGAGTTTCTCCACCCAACATATTTCTATCCAACTACCTGCTTACAGCTATTACAAAATTTTCTAGACTGATCAAAACCATCATTAATAAGGACTTGGGAAACATTTGAGGGTGATTGCCACCCAATGTTATTGTTCTGGGAGCTTATTTAAAAAACCTACATAAAGGCTTCCAGTCAGACAAGAAGTAAAACTGTTTCTATTTGCAGATGACATGACATTATGTTTAGAAAACCTAAAGACCCCACCAAAACACTGTTAGAATGAACAAATTCAATAAAGTTGCAGGATACAAAATCAACATACAAAAATCAGTTGCATTTCCATACACTAATAATTAGCTATCAGAAAGAGAAATTAAGAAAACAATCCCATTTATAATTGCATCAAAAAGAATAAAATACTTAGGAATAAATATATTCAAGGAGATAAGAGATCTGTACATGGAAAACTATAAGAAACTGATGAAAGAAACTGAAGAAGACACAAATAAATGGGAGCATATATACTCATGGATTGTAAGAATTAATATTGTTAAAATGTCCATACTACCCAAAGAAATCTATAGACTCAATGCAACCCAATCAAAATCCAATGGTCCTTTTTTCACAGAAATAGAACTAACAATGCTAAAATTTGTATGAAATCAAAAAGACTGACTATCCAAAGCAATCCTGAGAAGAAATAACAGAGGTAGGGACATCACACTTTCTGATTTCAAACTAAATTACAAAGCTATGGTAATCAAGACAGTGTGATATTTGCAAAAAAAAAAAAAAAAAGATAGATGCATGCACCAATAGAACAGAATAGAGAGCCTAGAAATAAACCCACATGTATATGATCAGTTAACTTATGAGAGATGAGCCAAGAATATACAGTGGGGAAAGTATAGTCTCTGCAGTAAATGGTGTTGGGAAAACTGGACAACCACAGGCAAAAGGATGAAACTGGACCACACTATCTTATGCCATACACAAAAAATAACTCAAAATGAATTAAAGACTTGAATATCAGACCTGAAACCATAAAAATCCTAGAAAAAAGCATAGGTGGGAGGTAACTTCCTTCATATAGGTCAGCATTTTTTGTGGATCTGAATGGAACTAAAAATAAAAATAAACAAATGGGACTACATCAAACTAAGACCCTTCTGCACAGCAAAGGAAACCAACAACAAAATGAAAAGGCAACCTAACGAATGGAAGAAAATATTTGCAAATCATATCTACAAAGGGATTAATATTCAAAATATATAAAGAACTCATATAACACTATGAAATAATATGAAACAAGAACAAAACAAAAAATCCAATTTAAAAAAATGGGCAGAGGACCTGAATAGACAGTTTTCCAAAGAACACATACAACTGGCCAACAGATACATGAAAAAGTGCCCAACATCATTAATCATCAGGGAAATGCAAATAAAAACCACAAAGAGAAGAGTTAAGATGGTGGTGGAGAAGAAGGATGTGGATTTCATCTCTCTCCATGGATGCATCAGAAATACATCTATAGATGCACGATTCTCACAAAAAACTGGCTGAACACTAACAGGTGACCTTGGACACTGGAAAGGACTATAAAGATCCATGTGTAACTGGGTAGCACAAAAAAAAGAAGGGAGAAAGAGGAGGAGAGGAAAAGGAATGGGACCTGCACCCCGGGATGGGGGAGCTGAAGCAAAAGAGAGATACCTGAATTCATGGAAACCCCAATCTGATGGGAAAATCCTCTCTCTGATGGGGAATTCAATTGGAACAGAAGGGAGGCATTTGGGGCTGTCAGAAGAGGGCAAAGTGGCCAATCTGTAGCAGACAGGACGGAGTGAGAAATACGCAGAATGTCCATACAGTGGCCCTGCATGCCCCACATTGAGACAGGTGTTCACAGATGTACAAGTGGGCTGGGAGCTGGAGCATGGGGACTGAAGAACAGGCCAAGGATGAGAACTGCTGTTGGCTGCAGGGAGACGGACTAAGGGGCCAGGAGGGAAGAAATCCTCAGCAGGGAATGTTTACCAGGAAAGACTGGGCTGCCATGGAAGCAGGGCAATACTGCTGAGTCACATGCAGGGGGAGGAGACACTACTGTAGCCTCTCTCTTGGCACCTGTGACAAACGATAAAGGAAGACCTCCCTAGGGCTGGCTGTCATGCACTGGTTGACAAGTAATAGAAAAAGCCTCAAGGACTGGCCCTATCATGCCTGCTGCCGAGTGCCAAAAGAAGACTGGCCAGGGCTGGGCATCACTAGGACCACATCTCTTACACCCATGGCCGCTGGCTTCCCTGTGCATTTGGTGCTGCTGCCTGTGCTCCCGCAATCCAAGCAGGGTCCTACTGCTGATTCACATGCAGGGGGAGGAGTCACTATTGTACCCTCTCTCTCCCCACATGCCAGCACCTGCAGACCAACAATAAAGGAAGCCATCTCCAGGGCTGGCTGTCGTGCGCCAGTCACAGAGTACTACAAAAAGCCCCCTGAGGGCTGGCCCTCATGCGCCTTAAGCCAGGCACCAGAAAAGGCCCTCACTAGGGCCATAGTTCTTATTCCCATGGCCACCGGCTTCCCTGTGCATTTGGTGCTGCCAGGGTTCCCACGATCCAAGCAGTCATACTACCTATGCACCCTGTCCTCACTGAGGCAGACCCAAGAGCTCCAAGGCAGCCTCAGAACCAGACTCCTGTGGGTGGACCACACGCAGAGGTGGTGATAAAACCAAAGCTAAATGCCATGGACAGAGAGACTAAGGAAGAGGATCAAAAATCTTTCCATCAGCTGTACAAGCTGCAGATTAAATCCCTGTGATCAGCAAGGTAGACCCTGTGTCTGTGGAATCTCTCAGTAGATGATGAGTGTTCCCAGAAATGGAAATGTCTAGCTCTGGCAGCTGTGGACTTTGGGGTCAAGCACACACAGGAATTAGGCCAGATCAGAACCTAAGTGGATGCCACAGGGCCCACAGCAAGTCCAGAGTACAACCCAGAGGCAGAAGAAGGCCTCTTGTGGAGGTGGTAGTACAGATCAACCGGTTTGCAAGGCAGAAATAGAGACACAGATATAGAGAACAAACATACAGACACTAAGGGGGGAAATTAAGGGTGGGGGTTTGGGTGGGATGAATTGGGAGATTGGGATTGCCATATATACATTACTAATAAGAAAAAAATATCAAATTGTACACTTTAAATATGTGCAGTTTATTGCATGTCAATTATATCTCAATAAAAGTTCTTTAAAAATTTTTTTTAAAAAGGCAGCCACAGTGAAATGAACAGCAACAACAAAAAAGATTATACACCATAATCAAGTGGGATTTATCCAGGAATGCAAGGATTCTTCAATATATGCAACTCAACCAATGTGATACAACATATTAACAAATTGAAGGATAAAAACCATATGATCATCTCAATAGATGCAGAAAAAGCTTTTGACAAAATTTAACACCCATTTATGATAAAAACTCTCCAGAAAGTGGATATAGAAGGAAACTACCTCATCATAATAAAAGCCATATATGACAAACCAACAGCCAACATCATTCTCGATGGTGAAAAACTGAAAGCATTCCCTCTAACAACAGGAACGAGACAAGGTTGCCCGCTCTTACCACCGTTATTCAACACAGTTTTGGAAGTTTTAGCCACAGCAATCAGAGAAGAAAAAGAAATAAAAGGAATCCAAACTGGAAAAGAAGAAGTAAAATTTAAAGATGCCACCAGAAAACTAGAGCTAATCAATGAATTTAGTACCAGGATACCAAGTTAATGCACAGAAATCTCTTGCATTCCTATACACTAACAAAGAAAAATCAGAAAGAGAAATTAAGGAACACTCCCATTTACCATTGTAACAAAAAGAATAAAATAGCTAGGAATAAACCTACCAAAGGAGGCAAAAGACCTGTTTGCAGAAAACCATAAAACAATGATGAAAGAAATCAAAGACGATACAAACAGATGGAGAGATATACCATGTTCTTGGACTGGAAGAATCAACATTGTGAAAATGACTATACTACCCAAAGCAATCTACAGATTCAATGCAATCCCTATCGAATTACTAATGGCATTTCTCACAGAACCAGAACAAGAAATTTTACGATTTGTATGGAAACACAACAGACCCCAAATAGGCAAAGCAATCTTGAGAAGGAAAAATGGAGTTGGCGGAATCAGGCTCCCTAACTTCAGACTATACTACAAGTCTACAGTGATCAAGACAGTATGTTATACTGGCACAAAAACAGAAATGTAGATCAATGGAGCAGGATAGAGAGCCTAGAGATAAACCAACACACATATGGTCACCTTATCTTTGACAAATGAGGCAAGAATATACAATGGAGAAAAGACAGGCTCTTCATTAAATGGTGCTGGGAAAATTGGGCAGCTACGTGTAAGAGAATGAAATTAGAACACTTCCTAACACCATACACAAAAATAAACTCCAAATGGATTAAAGATCTAAATGTAAGGCCAGACACTATAAAACTCTTAGAGGAAAACATAGGCAGAACACTCTATGACATAAATCAAAGCAAGATCCTTTTTGTCCCACCTCCTAGAATCATGGAAATAAAAACAAAAATAAACAAATGGGACCTAATGAACCTTAAAAGCTTTTGCACAGCAAAAGAAACCACAAACAAGACAAAAACAACCCTCAGAATGGGAGAAAATATTTGCCAGCGAAGCAACTGACAAAGGATTAATCTCCAAAATATATAAGCACCTCATGCAGCTCAATATCAAAGGAGCAAATAACCCAATCCAAAAATGGGCGGAAGACCTAAAAATACATTTCTCCAAAGAAGACATACCAATACCTAACAAACACATGAAAAGATGCTCAACATAACTAATCATTAGAGAAATGCAAATCAAAGCCACAATGAGGTATCACCTGATACCAGTCAGAACAGCCATCATCAAAAAACCTAGAAACAATAAATGCTGGAGTGCATGTGGAGAAAAGGGAATCCTCTTGCACTGTTGGTGGGAATGTAAAATGATACAGCCACTATGGAGAACAGTTTGTAGGTTCCTTAAAAAACTAAAAATAGAACTACCATATGAGCTAGCAATCCCACTACTGGGCATATACCCTGAGAAACCATAATTCAAAAAGATACATGTACTACAATGTTCATTGTAGCTCTATTTGCAATAGCCAGGACATGGAAGCAACCTAAATGTTCATCACAGATGAAAGGATAAAGAAGACGGGGCACATATATAAATGGAATATTACTCAGCCATAAAAAGGAATGAAATTGAGTTATTTGTAGTGAGGTAGATGGACCTGGAGTCTGTCATACAGAATGAAGTAAGCCAGAAAGAGAAAAACAAATACTGTATGCTAACACATATATATGGAATCTAAGAAAATGGTACTGATGAACCCAATGGCAGGGCAAGAATAAAGATGATGCAGATGTAGAGAACGGACTTGAGGACATGGAGGTGGGGGAGGGGAAGCTGGGATGAGGTGAGATAATAGCTTTGACATAGATACACGACCAAATGTAAAATAGATAGCATAAATAAAATAGATAGCATAAAACAGATAACATATATACGGCGGAATATTACTCAGCCATAAAAGGGAATGAAATTGAGTTGTTTGTAGTAAGGTGGACGGACCAAGAGTCTGTCATACAGAGTGAAGTAAGCCAGAAAGAGAAAAGCAAATACTGTATGCTCGTGCATACATATGGAATCTAAAAAACACCAAAAAACAAAAACAAAAAACAGTACTGACGAAACTAGTGGCAGGACAGAAATAAAGACGCAGACATAGAGAATGGTCTTGAGGACACAGGGAGGAAGCTGGCATGAAGTGAGAGAGTAGCATTGACATATATACACTACCAAATGTAAAACAGAAAGATAGTGGGAAGTTGCTGCATAACATAGGGAGATCAACTCGACCCTTGTGATGACCTAGAGGGGTGGGATAGAGAGGGGAGGGAGGCTCAAGAGGGAGAGGATATGGGGATATATGAATAAATACAGCTGATTCACTTTTGTTGTACAGCAGAAACTGCACAACATTGTAAAGCAATTATACTCCAATAAAGTTTTGAGAAAAAAAAACACAAAGAGATAGCACATCACACCTGTTAGCATGTCTATTATCAAAAAGACAAGAAGTAACAAATGTTGGTGAGGATGTGGAGGAAAAGGAAAACTTGTGCACTGTTAATGGGAATGTAAATTGGTACAGCCACTGTGGGAAAAAAGTATGGAGGTTCCTCAAAAAGTTAAAAATAGAACTGCCATATGATCCAGCAATCACACACTTCAGGGTATTTATCTGAAGGAAATGAAATCACTAATGAAATCACTATCTCAACGAGATAGCTCCACCCCCATGTTCACTGCAGCATTATTCACAATAGCCAGGATGTGGAAACAACCTTAGTGTCTATTCAAGGATGACTGGATAAAGAAAATGTGATATATATATATACACACATATATATGAAATGTAATATAAATATATATGTATATATATCTATAATGGAATATTATTCAGTCATAAAAAAGGAAGGAAATTCTGCTATTTGCAACAATGTGATTGGACCTCGAGAGCATTATGCTAAGTGAAATAAGTCAGAGAAAGATAAATACTATATAATCTCAATTACATGTGGAATCTAAAACAAAAACAAAAACCAAAAACCCCCCAGAACTCATAGATAACAGAAAACAGATTGGCGGTTGCCTGAGGTGGGGCGTGGGGGTGGGAGTAGGGAACCTGGGTGAATGTGGTCGAAAAGTACAAACTGGAAAGTTATAAATAAAGTCCTTGGAATGTAATTTACAGCATGATGAGTTAGATTACAATAGTCTCTTGTATATTTGAAAGTTGCAAAGACAGTAAATCTTAAAATTTCTTATCACAAGGAACAAAATCTGTTGTTTGATGTTAAGTAAATTTATTGTGACTATCATTTTGTAATATATACATATATCAAATCATTATGTTGTACATCAGAAATGAATACAATATTATTGTCAATTATATGTAAATTTTAAAAAAAAACTACAAATCCCACCTTACAGAATATAGAAACAATAATGAAAAGACAAGTAGCAAAACTAACCTGGGAGGAAATTTATTGCTGTAGTCACAACACCACCTGCCAAGGGGCCACCCCTAAGGCTTTGAAAGCTGGTTTAATGCCCTAGAAAAGTTTGCATATCATGGAGCAGAGGATCCCACAGTGAAACACAGCAACCTTGTAGTAAATAGGGATAGAAACGGGACAAATGTATAATACAATTGATGTCTGTTTTAGAAATAATTTGGCCCACCTGGGAGGATCCCACCTGGGAGTGCCCCATGGTTCAGGAACTAATTTGGTGCATGTCTAAGTTAACTTTTTATCAAACTGCTGAGAGTATCTGTGAAACCCATCCCACATCCATGGGCGCACACTGATACTATTGACAGTCAGCAGGAAACTCAGTCACTAATGCTTACCAATCTGAATGAGAAGAAATATACAATTGCCCACCAAACCAAACCTGCATATAGCCTTAGCCACAGCAATACATATCTATGCAGATGTAACTGCATGCTGGGCTAGATTCCTACAACTTGATTTTAGTACACAGCTTAATGGCCAAACTCTCCTATAAACCTCACTCATCAAGATGAGTCTCTTCCCTCCACCATTGACACCCAACAACAGCATCAACATCCAACATATTTACATGAGGCTTGCCATACAAATGTGTGGACAATGGTGGGCTGAGCATATAATTCATTAGTTGACCCAGGTGCTGAATGCAAGGTGGAGACCATCCAAGCCTGTTGACTATAATATTATGTGCTCCTATTTACACCACTTGGAATTTCACTACGCCACACAAATGTACCTTTCCTACAAACACAGAGCATATAGGCAGCAGAGGGAGACTGGAGGACCTCAAAGAGCATCAAATGGCCTCCCCTATCACAAGCATCCTTCAACCCAACAATGCAGTTTTCCCTGCACTTGGATTTGGCTCAAAATTCCAATAGATTTTTACTCAGCAGCAGGACAACCCAAGTCCTTGTTTTCACAAACCACACTAGCCACAGCTCTCCAATGACACAAATGAGCTCTCCTAATAGGCCCCCTGGCACTAATCACTCTAGGGTCACTAACTCTTGGAAATAGAACAGCATATATGTGGGACGCTTCACAAAGAAACACAGATAGCCATGCCCAATGAATTATCCACAGAAATGAAACAAACAGCCTTGGGGACTAGAACTCTTGGCTGAATCTCAGTACTTTAGGGACCATGGTGTTAGATTAACTGCCTAGGTTACTTATTAGCTATTAAAGTGGGGGGGGTGCACTTGTTCACATATCTTGCTGCATGTGAGTCAATAACACTCACCAAGTTTTAAAGATAGTCAGGGGGACTTCCCTGGTGGTGCAGTGGTAAAGAATCCGCTGGCCAGTGCAGGGAACATGGGTTAGATACCTGGTCCGGGAAGACCCCACATGCCATGGAGCAACTAAGCCTGTGCACCACAACTACTGAGCCTGTGCTCTAGAGCCTGTGAGCCACAACTACTGAGCCCACACGCCACAGCTATTAAAGCTTGTGTGCCTAAAGCCCATGCTCAGCAACAAGAGAAGCCACCACACTGAGAAGCCCATGCACCACAATGAAGAGTATCCCCCGCTCACTACAACTAGAGAAAGCACGTGCACAGCAATGAAGATCCAACACAGCCAAAAGTAAATAAATAAAAATTTAAAAATAAAAAAGATAAACTCACATAAAAAAGGAGCAATTGCGAAATAAAACATTAAGAAAAAATAAAATAAAGGTAGCCAGGGACATGTATCAAAGGAATCATGGCACTCTATTAACTAAATTGACTGAACAAGTCAAAATCTTCTTTTCTGATCTATTCTCCTGATTGCCCCCCACTAAGTAGGCCAAGTGGCAGCAAATGGGCTTTGAAATAGGCTTTATGCCTTTGTAGGATTTGGGGCATTTAGAATGATTTATCACTATCTCCAAACTCAGGCATTACAGAGGAACATACAATTTAGATTATAAAACAGCGTGAAGCCAGGGGATATTGTATAAGTGAGCCAAAGATGTCCCTGTATATTGATCCCTATGCTGTTTACTTCTTAACAGCAGGCTGAGACCTCTAGCTCAAAGAGTAATGGTATCAAACTCAAAGTTTTACAAATTGAATTGCTTAATTTGTTTTTTGTTTTTGTTTTTTCTTTTTGTTTTTGGCCACGCCGCATGTCTTGCAGGATGTTAGTTTACTAACCAGGGATCTAACCCAGGCCCTCAGCAGTGAAAGCGCCAAGTCCTAACCACTGGACCGCAAGGGAATTCCCCCAATGGCTTTAAATATAGTCCAAATAAGCCCATTCTTAGCTACTTACAGTCTGCCTTCTTCATAAAACCCGTGAAAATACACCCAACATGTGCTAGCCATAGATAAGATAAGTCTTGGGACTGTAAAAGACGCCAAGCTGCTGCTGCTCTTCAGAGCTCTCTGATCCAGAAACTCCCTGTTATGAGCTGAGTCCTGACCCCTCAGATTTCTGTGTTGAAGTCCTAACCCTCAGCATCTCAGAATGTGACTGTGTTTGGAGATAGGGCCTTTTAAGAGGCGATTAAGTTAAAAGGAGGTCCATATGTGTGGGTCCTAATCCAATCTGACTGTTGTCTTTACAAGAAGAGGAAATAAGGACACAGACATGCACAGAGGGAAGCCCATGTGAAGACACACAGAGATGTCCACCTGCAAGCCAGAGAGGCCTGAGGAGAAACCAGCCTGCTGACACACCTGGATCTCACACTTCAAGCCTCCAAAACTGAGAGAATGAATGTCTGTTGTTTAGCCACCCAGCCTGTGGAATGTTGTCACAGTAGCCCAAGCAAACCAATACACTCCTCATCTTGCTGCTGAGCAACATCACCTAGACACATAAGCCCCTCTCCAATTCCCCTCTCCCCCAGGAGTTCATTGGCCCTGTTTCTCTCCTGGGTGGTGGTCCCATGCCACTGCCTCCAGCAGGCCTCCTGCTGTGAGGAACTTTCCCTTCTCATGCAACCCATCAAGCACTGCCCAAATAAAGCTCATTGTGTGCTACTGCTATCCTGTGGTCATGTCTTTCATCATCCTCTAAATCTCTGAGTTGACCTCTATCTCTACCTGTCTCTATCTCTCTATCAGCTTTCTTGAATACACAAATATACATTTCTACTGCAGGTGGTTGAAATCTAGCTAAGCAGATCATCACACCTGGGAACCAAGAGTAATGACTCATCCTATGAGTGTTGAGATACTCCAAACAGTCATTTCTTAGCCCAGAAGCTCCACCTGTTGCCTATTCCCAGTAATAGTAACCACAGCAATTGCATGTAATGAATGCCTACAGTGTATTAGATATTGTGCTAACAGATTTACATGTGATATCACTGGAAGACATCACAACAGTCTTCTGAGTTAAGTACTATTATTTCCATTGTATAATTTAAAAATCTGAGCAACTTAACATATACATGAAGGTATACAAATGTTAGCTACCTTGCCTAGTATTAAACAGAAATATCTGGCAGAATCCATGTCTGTTTGACTGTAGAGCCTAAACAAGTAATAAAGACATGCAACTTAATCCCAAGGGCTTTCAAGAAGTGAGTTGTAAAACAAAACAAAACAAAACAAAAAAACAGTGAGTTGCATTTGCTCTGCAGTCACCCAGCAAATATATCATGAGAGGCTGCTAAGAATATATCATATTTAAAATAGCATGTGTCTTTAAACATGAGATTTGTAGGTTAGTCATGGCCACAGAGGAATATATAGCCAACCCATAAAGTCACCTGGATATGTATTCTGATTCCGGGATCCTTTCTCTGTCCTTGCAAGCACATTTCAAAGTAGAATTATGGAGTTTTAGTTTCAAAGAATTTAAAGCTGTAAGGGGCCTTAGAGATGATCTAGTCCAGTTCTCACATTATAGCCTTGCAAAAATCAAGGCCTAGGAATGGAAACAGACTTGCCTAGAGACCTAGAACATTAGTAGAAGAGCTAGAAACAGAATCTGAGCTCCATTACATAGTAATAAAAATAATAATTAAAACAAAATTGATTACAATACTAGCTATTACCATTTGGGGGTGCCTGCAATATGCCCTGTACATATATTGTTTTATTTGATCCTTAAAGTAATCTTTTGATATAGGTGTTTTTATCTCTATCTTGATTCAGAGAAAAGAGTTTCTAAATCCAGGATCACACAGGTAATACATGGTAAAACCTAGATCTGAATTAAGTTCCCTTATAAAATCAAGATTCTAAGTTTTTCCTACTATAACATTATTTTCAAACTAACTTTTGCCTCAACTTTTATTCATGTTATTAAAACTATAGAAAAATTAACTGAAAATGACATCAATGAGAAAAAACAGGATTAATATATATATATATATATATATATATATATATATATATATATACACACACACATCATCAATATCAGATATCAGAAAGATCTCTCCAAATGGGTAAGCTTTATTCTGGTCTCAAGGAAAATTCGAATGGAAATAATGTATGCACTGCATATTACCATTTCAAGGTGTAAAGATATGGAATCATCCAGAAAAAACTACGCCTTAGTCTCTCTTTTGTAGGAGATATCTGTTGATTATCTTCTCGACATTTCATTTTTATCTTCAATTGTACAGTATTTTTTCTTTTTTGACTTGTCCCAGTGATTTTTGTAATAATGCTTTCTTGGATCATATAGAGATAAAGAAGGAAACACAGATGTGTTTTGTATTGAAACTTTTCCAGGAACTCCTCACCTATGATGGTGTTGGTCACCAGAAGGACATTTGAGGAAAATAGCCAGTTGTCTTCTGAAGCTTTACCAAAAAGTTCCTCAAGGCTGCTTTCTCTTTATCAATCTCCCTGAACCAGATGTTTAAACCCTTCTGGAGTTTTTGAATGTGGAGCCTGGTCCTCTTCTCCTCTCCAAGGTTTTATACAAGAGCCTTCCGCAGGTATACAGGATCTCCTGCTTTTATGGTGCTCTTCTTCATTGTGTAGCTCATTCCTCCCATGTTCAGTCGCTGGCAGAGAAGGTTCAGGGCAGGAGAGTGGAACTGCCTGTAAATGGCTCAGTAAAATGATTCGCCTGTGGTTTGGAATATTAGAACCATGGCACCACAGGAACAGAGACTCACAGAATCTTGGAGCTGAATGGCACCAGAGATCCACTTTAGCTCAAACCATTATATTTATTGACCAGAAGAAGTTTTTAAGCTTGCATATATTCTTAGTTTAGAAATAGAAATGAATATTTCAATAGACCAGAATGGCATCAGGATGACTGACTGCTGCCATTTTGTGTTTATACTTCAGTTGAACGGTAAGTGGCTTTAGGTGCTCATAATCAAGACCACAATGTTTATGGACAAAGAAAGAGAAAGTAGATTCAATAGTTCACTTTAGTTTTTGAAGCTTTTCTTCATTTCTTTATATATCCACTTGAAGTTGCTAAATAACTGAGATTTTGTCATTTGTCTAGGTGTTAAGTTAGACTTAAAGATCAGAACTTCCTCATGAAGTATCTACTTTTCATTAAAGAAAGGACAGGAAACAGGAAAATATACATGTGTGCCAAAAAAAAAACACAGAAAATATAAACTAATAACTAATGAGATGACAGAGATAGGAAGGGGCAAGGAGAAAGAATGGGGAAATGAGAACAGAGGAAAAGGAATAGGAATAGGAAAAGGAACAGGAATACTTCTTTGAGTATAACATTTCATTGTTCTTACATTTAGAAATATGTTAATTTTTATGTGTTCAAGAATAATTAAAATCAAAAAGGATTGGGGGTGGTACCCCCCACTTTTCTATGCGTATTCTAGGGTTGAGTAAGGAGTGAGTACATTATAGATAGTGAGACCCACATTCTCTCTGTTGGAGAAAGAAACTACAAATAAAGGAAGAAGGCCCTCATGTACTCTGTGGTGCTGGATTACAGTTAGAGATGACAGTATAAATTATGGTTCTATCAATCAGTGTGGATTAATGGTTCTATGAATCAGATGAATCCATGGTTCTGTGAATAAATATGAACTCTTATGAAGAATGACCCATTAGAAATTCTGGTCTCCAAACATGTCTTAGAGACTTGGGACTTTGCGACTCTCCCCAACATGACTTGAGCCACATTTATTCCTGGCCTCAAAATTCTGGAATTTGCAGATCATAGGTTTAATGTCCCCCTCTTTCAGTTTTACCTATGGTTTTCACCTATGCCTTGATTATTTTATTCCTTTTAACCTCATTATGAGTAAACACATATATAATTCTTCCAGACCTCTTTAGTCAGGAGCAGAAAACCTGAACAATGTGGAATGTTCCTAAGTAGCACATTTTTTTCCTAATAGGAGAATTTTACTAATTTTCTTTTTTAAATTGAGGTATAATTGACATATAACATTATATTAGTTTTAGATGTACAACATAATGATTCTATATTTGTATATATTGTGAAATAACCACAAGTCTGGTTAATATCCATGTCCATACATAGTTACAATATTTTTTTCTTGTGATGAGGACTTTTAAGATCTACTCTCTTATCAACTTTCAAATATGCAAAACAGTATTATTAACTATGTCACCATGCTGTACATTACATCTCCATGATTTATTTATTTCATAACTGGAAGTTTGTACCTTCTGACCCCCTTCACCAATTTCACACCCCCCCCGAACCCCCTGCCTTTGCCAACCACCAACCTGTTCTCTGTATTTATGAGCTCAGTTTTTTGTTATTGTTTTTTGTGTTGTTTTGTCTTGTTTTTAGATCCCATATATAAGCAACATTATATAGTATTTGTCTTTCTCTCCCTTGCTTATTTCACTTAGCATAATGCCTTCAAGGTCCATCCAGTTGTCTCAAAGGGCAGGATTTCCTTCTTTTTATGGCTGAATAATATTTCATTGTATATACATACCACATTTTCTTTACCCATCCGTTGATGGACACTTGTTTCCATGTCCTGGCAATTATGAATAATGCTGCAATGAACATGGGTGTGCAGATATCTCTTTGAGATAGTGATTTCATTTTCTTTAGATAAATACCCTGAAGTAGGATTGTTGAATCATATGGTAGTTCTAGTTTTAATTTTTTGAGGAACCTCCAGATTGTTTTCTATAGTGGTTATACTAATTTACATTCCCACCAACAGTGCACAAGGGTTCCTTTTTCTCCACATCCTCACTAACACTTGTTACTTCTTATTTTTTAATTAAAAAATTTAAATTGAAGTATAATTGACTTACAACACTATGTTAGTTCCAGGTGCACAAAACAGTGAGTCAATATTTCTATATATTACAGAATGATTACCATAATAAATCTAGCTATCATCTGTCACCAAAGATATTACAACATACTAACTATATTCCCCATGCTGTATATTTCATCATCATGACATTTATTTCATAACTGAAAGTTTGAATCTCTTAATCTCCCTCAGCTATTTCACTCATCCCCCACCCCCTGCCACGTCCCCCTCTGGGGGACAAACCACCTGTTTGTTCTCTGTATCTATAACTCTGTTTCTGTTTTATGTTTGATCATTTGTTTTATTTTATAGATTCCACATATGAGTGTAATCATTACAGTATGTCTTCCTCTGTCTGACTTATTTCACTTAACATAATACCCTCTAGGTCCATCTATGTTGTCACAAATGACAAGATTTCATTCTTTTTATGGTTGAGGAATATTCCACTGTGTATATATACCACATCTTCTTTATCTATTCATCCATTGATGGACATTTTGGTTGTTTCCATACCTTGGCTATTGTAAATAATGCAGCAATGAACACAGGGTGCATATGTCTTTTTGAATTAATGTTTTTGTTTTCTTCAGAAAAATACCCAGAAGTGGTATTGCTGGATCATATGATAGTTCTGTATTTAAATTTTTTGAGGAAACTCCATACTGTTTTCCATAGTTGTTTTACCAGTTTACATTCCCATGAAGGTTCCTTTTTCTCCACATTCTTGCCAACACTTCATATTAGCCATTCTAATAGATATGAGGTGATGTCTTGTGGGGTTTTGTTTTGTTTTTTTTTTTTTTTGCATTTCCCTACTAATTAGTGATGTTGAGCACCTTTTCATGTATCTGTTGGCCATTTATATGTCTTCTTTGGAAAATTGTCTATTTGGGTCTCTGTACATTTTTAAATCAGATTATTTCTTTTTTGCTATGCATAGTTGTAGGAGTCCCTTATATATTTTGGATATTAACTCCTTATTGGAAAGATGGTTTGCAAATATTTTCTCCCATTGTATAAGCTGCGCTTTCATTTTGTTGATTGTTTATTTGGCTGTGCAGAAGCTTTTTAGTTTGATGCAGTCCCATTTATTTATTTTTGTTTTTGTTGCCTCTGCTTTTGGTGTCAAATCAAAAAAATCATCACCAAGACCAATGTCAAGGAGCTTACTTACCACCTATGTTTTTTTCTTAGGAGTTGTTATGGTTTCAGATCTTACTTCAAGTTTTTAATCCATTTTGAGTTAAATTTATGTTATGGTGTAAGAAAGAGGTCCAGTTTCACTTTTTTTGCATGAGGCTATTTGTGCTATCCAACACCATTTATTGAAGAGACTGTTGTTTCCACATAGTATGTTCTTATATCCCTTGTCATAAATTAATTGACTACATAAGGGTGGGTTTATTTCCGGGTTCTATTTTGTTCCACTGATATATGCATCTGTTTTGATGCCAGTATCATACTGTTTTGGTTACTATAGGTTTGTGATAAAGTTTGAAATCGGAACATGTGAGTCCTCCAACTTTGTTCTTCTTCCTCAGGGTTGCTTTGGCTATTCAGGGCCTTTTGTGGTTCCAAACAAATTTTAGAATTGTTTTTTCTAATTATGTGGAAAGTACCATTGGAATTTTGAGAGGGCTGACACACAATCTATAAATGGCTTTGGGTAGTATAAAAATTTTAACAATTTTATTTCTTTCCATTAGAGGAAGAGATTTTAAACTTTCACCATTGAGGATGATGTGGGCTTTTCATATATGATCCTTATTATGTCTATACTCAATTTGTAGAGAGTATTTTTTTAATCATGAAAGGGTGTCAAATTTTCTCAAATGTTTTGTCTGTATCTATTGATATAGTCACTGACTTTATCTTTCATTCTAGTAAGGTGACGTATTACATTAACTGATTTGCATATGTTGAACCATCCTCGCATCCCAGGCAAAAATCACACTTGATCATATGGTATGATCCTCTTAATGTGTTGCTGAATTTGATTTGCTAATTTATTTTGAGAATTTTTGTATCTATATTCATCAGGGAAATTGGCCTGTAATTTTCTTTTCTTGTAGTATCTATGACTAGTTTTGGTATCAGGGTAATGGTGGGCTTGTAAAATGAGTTTGGGTTGTATCCTCCTCTTTAAATTTTTTGGAAGAGTTTGAGAAGTACTGGCATTAATTCTTTAAATTATTGGTAAAATTCACCAGGGGAATCTGAGCTTTTCTTTTGGAGGAGGTTTTGGATTACTGATTTAGTCTCCTTACTTGTTATTGGTCTGTTCAGATTTTCTATGTCTTCATCATTCATTCAAAATGGCTTCATCTTAGTTGGCTGTATGTTTCTAGGAATTTATTTCTTCTGGGATATACAAAACATTGGCATATATTTATCCATGGTAATCTCTTTTGATCCTTTGATTTTCTGTGTTATCTGATTTTCTGTTTTATTATCTGTATTATAATATGTTATAATGTCTCCTGTTTCATTTCTAACTCTTTGTGTCTTTTTTTTTCTTAGTCTAGCTAAAGGTTTGTCAATTTTATTTTTAAAAAACATTTCTTAGTTTTATTGAGCTTCCTATTGTTTTACTGGTCTATATGTCATTTATTTCTGCTCTAAACCTTGTTATTTCCGTCCTTTTGCTAACTTTAGACTTGGCTTGTTCTTTTTGTAATTCCTTGAGATGTAAAGTTAAGTTGAGATATTTTTATTTGAGAAACAAGTATATTCTGTTGCTGTTGGATGGAATGTTCTGTATATGTCTATCACATCTAAAGTATAGTTCAAGTCTAATATTTCTTTATTGACTCTCTGTCTGGACGATCTATCCATTGTTGAAAGTGGTGTATTGACATACTCTACTATTATTGTATTGTCTGTTTCTCCCTTCTCATCTGTATTATTTACTGTATATATTTATGTTGGGTGCATATATATTTGTGATTGTTATACCCTCTTGATGAGTTGGCCTCTATGTTTATACAATGACCTTCTTTGTCTCTTGTTACAGCTTTTTTTTTCTTATTGAAGTATAGTTGATTTACAATATTGTGTTTCAGGTGTACAGCAAAGTAATTCAGATAATAAGTTTTTTCAATTATTTTCCATTATACATTACTATGAGATATTGAATATAGTTCCCTGTGCTATATAGTAAGTCCTTGTTGTTTCTTGTTATAGCTTTTAAACTTTGTTTCATGTTACAGTCTATTTAGTCTAATGCAATTATAGCTATCCTGCTTTCTTTTGCTTTCCATTTGCATGGAGTATCTTTTTCCATCACTTCAATTTCAGTATATATGTATCCCCCCCTTTTTTTTTTAACCAATCACAAGGGCGTTTTATTTTTTATTTTTTTATTTTTTAATAATTTTATTGAGATAAAATTGACTTAATTGCATATATTTAAAGTGTACAATTTGATTTTTCTTATTACTAATGTATATACACCAATTCCAATCTCCCAATTCACCCCACCCCAACCTCCCCACTTTCCCCTCTTGGTGTCCATATGTTTGTTCTCTACATCTGTGTTTCTATTTCTGCCTTGAAAACCAGTTGATCGGTACCATTTTTATAGATTCCACATATATGTGTTAATATACTATATTTGTTTTCTCTTTCTGACTTACTTCACTCTGTATGACAGACTCTAGATCCATCCATGTCTATGAATGACACAATTTCTTTCCTTTTTATGGCTGAGTAATATTCCATTGTATATATGTACACATCTTCTTTATCCATTCGTCTGTTGATGGACATTTAGGTTGTTTCCAGGACCTGGCTATTGTAAATAGTGCTGCAATGAACATTGGGGTGCATGTGTCTTTTTGAATTATGGTTTTCTCTGGGTATATGCCCAGTAGTGGGATTGCTGGTAATTCCAATTTTAGTTTTTTAAGAAACCTCCATACTGTTCTCCATAGTAGCTCTGTCAATTTACGTTCCCACCAATAGTGCAAGAGGGTTCTCTTTTCTCCACACCCTCTCCAGCATTTACTGTGTGTAGATTTTATGATGATACCCATTCTAAGTGGTGTGAGGTGATACCTCACTGTCGTTTTGATTTGCATTTCTCTAATAATTGGTGATGTTGAGCAGTTTTCAAGTGCCTCTTGGCCATCTGTGTGTCTTCTTTGGAGAAATGCCTATTTAGGTCTTCTGCCCATTTTTGGATTGGGTTGTTTGTTTTTTGATATTGAGCTGCATGAGCTGTTTATATATTTTTGGAGATTAATCCTTTGTGTGTTGATTCATTGGCAAATATTTTCTCCCATTCTGAGGGTTGTCTTTTCGTCTTACTTATAGTTTCCTTTGCTGTGCAAAAGCTTTTAAGTTTCATTAGGTCCCATTTGTTTATTTTTGTTTTTATTTCCATTACTCTACGAGGTGGGTCAAAAAAGATCTTGCTGTAATTTTTAGCAAAGAGTGTTCTCCCTATGTTTTCCTCCTTATACTGTCTGGCCTTACATTTAGGTCTTTAGTCCATTTTGAGTTTATTTTTATGTATGGTGTTAGGGAGTGTTCTAATTTCATTCTTTTACATGTAGCTGTCCAGTTTTCCAAGCACCATTTATTGAGGAGGCTGTCTTCTCTCCGTTGTATATCCTTGCTTCCTTTGTCATAGATTAGTTGACCATAGGTGCATGGGTTTATCTCTGGGCTTTCTATCCTGTTCCACTGATCTATATTTCTGTTTTTGCACCAGTACCATATTGTCTTGATTACTGTAGCTTTGTAGTATAGTCCGAAGTCAGGGAGTCTGATTCTTCCAGCTGTTTTTTTCCCCTCAAGATTGCTTTGGCTATTTGGAGTCTTTTGTGTCTCCATGAAAATTTTAGGATTTTTAGTTCTAGTTCTGTGAAAAATTGCATTGGTAATTTGATAGGGATTGCACTGAATCTGTAGATTGCTTCAGGTACTATCATCATTTTCGCAATATTTATTCTTCCAATCCAAGAACATGGTACATCTATCCATCTGTTTGTGTCATCTTTGATTTCTTTCATCAGTGTCTTATAGTATTCTGAGTAAAGATTTTAAACTTCTTTAGGTAGGTTTATTCCCAGTTATTTTATTCTTTTCGTTGCAGTGGTGAATGGAACTGTTTCCTTACTTTTGCTTTCTGATCTTTCATTGTTAGTGTATGGGAATGCAAGAGATTTCTCTGTGTTAATTTTGTATCCTGAAACATTACCAGATTCATTGATTAGCTCTAGTAGTTTTCTGGTGGCATCTTTAGGATTTTCTATATATAGTATCATGTCATCTGCAAACAGTGACAGTTTTACTTCTTTGAGAATTTGGATTCCTTTTATTTCTTTTTCTTCTCTGATTGCTGCAGCAAGGATTTCCAAAATTAAGTTGAATAGTAGTGGCAAGAGTGGTCATCCTTGTCTTGTTTCTGATCTTAGAGGGAATGCTTTGTTTTTCACCATTGAAAATGATGTTTTCTGTAGGTTTCATATATGGCCTTTATTATGTTGAGGTAGTTTCCCTCTGTGCTCACTTTCTGGAGAGTTTTTAATCATAAATCAGTGTTGAATTTTGTCAAAAGCTTTTTCTGCATCTATTGAGATGATCATATGGTTTTCATTCTTCAATTTGTTAATATGTTGTATCACATTGATTGATTTGCATATAATGAAAAATCCTTGCATCCCTGTGATAAATCCCTTAACCATAGTGTATGATCCTTTCAATGTATTGTTGGATTCTGTTTGCTAGTATTTTGTTGAGGATTTTTGCTTGTATATTCATCAGTGATATTGCTCCGTAATTTTCTTTTTTTGTCATATCTTTGTCCGGTTTTGGTATCAGGGTGATGGTGGCCTCGTAGAATGAATTTGGGAGTGTTCCTTCTTCTGCAATTTTTTGGAAGAGCTTGAGAAAGATAGGTGTTAGCTCTTCTCTACATGTTGATAGAAGTCACCTGTGAAGCCATCTGGTCCCGAACCTTTTGTTGGAACAATTTTAATCACAGTTTCAATTTCATTACTTGTGATTGGTCTGTTCATATTTTCCATTTCTTCCTGATTTAGTCTTAGAAGGTTATACTTTTCTAAGAATTTGTCCATGTCTTCCAGGTTGTTCATTTTTTTGGCATATATTTGCTGGTAGTAATCTCTTATGATGCTTTTTATTTCTGTGGTGTCCATTATAACTTCTCTTGATTCATTTCTAATTTTATTGATTTGAGTCCTCTCCTTTTTCTTGACAAGTCTGGCTAAAGATTTATAAACTTTATCTTCTTAAAGATCCAGCTTTTAGTTTTATTGATCCTTGCTATTGTTTTCTTTGTTTCTATTTCATATATTTCTGCTCTGATCCTTACCATTTCTTTGCTTCTAGTAACTTTGGGTTTTGATTGTTCTTATTTCTCTTGTTTCTTTAGGTGTAAGGTTAGATTGTTTATTTGTGATTTTTCTTGTTCCTTGAGGTAGGATTTTATTGCTATAAACTTCCCTCCTAAAAAATGCTTTTGCTGCATATCATAGGTTTTGGATCATTGTATTTTTTTTTTGTTGTGTGTCTCTAGGTATTTTTTTATTTCCTCTTTGATTTCTTCAGTGATCTCTTGGGTGTTTAGTAGTTTATTGTTCAGCCTCCATGTGTTTGCGTTTTTTATGGGTTTTTTTCCTGTAATTTATTTCTAATCTCATAGTATTGTGGTCAGAAATGATGCTTGATACAATTTCAATTTTCTTAAATTTACTGAGGCTTGATTTGTGACCCAAGATGTGATCTATCCTGGACAATGTTCCATATGCACTTGAGAAGAAAGTGTAATCTGCTGCTTTTGGATGGAATGTCCTATAAATATCAATTAAAATAGCTGGTCTATTCTGTCATTAAAAGCTTGTGTTTCCTTATTAATTTTCTGTCTGGATGATCTTTCCATTGGTGTAAGAGGAGTATTAAAGTCTCCCACTATTGTTGTGTTACTGTCAGTTTCCTCTTTTATAGTTGTTAGCATTTGCCTCATGTATTGAGGTGCTCCTATATTGGATGTATATATATTTATAATTGTTATATTTTCTTGGATTGCTCCCTTGATTATTATGTAGTGTCCTTCCTTGTCTCCTGCAACATTCTTTATTTTAAAGTCTATTTTATCTGAGATGAGTATTGCTACTCCAGCTTCCTTTTGATTTCCATTTGCATGGAGTCTTTTTCCATTCCCTTACTTTCAGTCTGTATGTGTCCCTAGGTTTGAAGTGGGTCTCTTGTAGACAGCGTATATATGGGTCTTGTTTTTGCATCCATTCAGCTAGTCTGTGTCTTTTGGTTAGAGCATTTAGTCCATTTACATTCAAGGTAATTACTGATATGTCTGTTCCTATTACCATTTTCTTAATTGTTTTGGGTATTTTAGGTCCTTTTTTTCTCTTGTGTTTCCCATTTAGAGGAGTTCCTTTAGCATCTGTTGTAGGGCTGGTTTGGTGGCGCTGAATTCTCTTAGCTTTTGCTCATTTGTAAAGCTTTTGATTTTTCTGTCAAATCTGAATGAGCTCCTTTCTGGATAGAGTATTCTTGGTTGTAGGTTCTTCCCTTTCATCTCTTTAAATATATCATGCCACCCCCTTCTGGCTTGCAGAGTTTCTGTTGAGAAATCTGCTGCTATCCTTACAGGAGTTCCATTGTATGTTGTCATTTTTCCCTTGTTGCTTTTAATAATTTTTCTTTGTCTTTAATTTTTGTCAATTTGATTACTATGTGTCTTGGTGTGTTTATCCTTGGGTTTGTCCTGCCTGGGACTCTCTGCACTTCCTGGACTTGGGTGGCTATTTCCTTTCCCATGTTAGGGAAGTTTTTGACTATAATCTCTTCAAATATTTTCTTGGGTCCTTTCTCTCTCTTCTCCTTCTGGGACCTCTATAATGCAAATGTTGGTGCATTTAATGTTGTCCCAGAGGTCTCTTAGGCTGTCTTCATGTCTTTTCATTCTTTTTTCTTTATTCTGTTCCACAGCAGTGATTCCACCATTCTGTCTTCCAGGATACTTATCCATTCTTATGCCTCAGTTATTCTGCTATTGATTCCTTCTAGTATATTTTTTATTTCAGTTATTGTATTGTTCATCTCCGTTTGTTTGTTCCTTAATTTTTCTAGGTCTTTGTTAACCATTTCTTGCATCTTCTCCATTCTTTTTCCAAGGTCCTGGATCATCTTCAGTATCATTATTCTGAATTATTTTTCTGGAAGGTTGCCTATCTCCACTTCATTTAGTTGTTTTTCTGGGGTTTTATCTTGTTCCTTCATCTGGTACAGAATCCTCTGCCTTTTCATTTTGTCTATCTTTCTGTGGCTGTGGTTTTCATTTTGCAGGCTGCAGGATTATAGTTCTTCTTCCTATAATCCTGAGTTCTTCAAACTCTGCTGTCTGCTCTCTGGTGGATGAGGCTATCTAAGAGGCTTGTGCATGCTTCCTCATGGGAGGGACTGGTGGTGGGTAAGTCTGGGTGTTGCTCTGGTGAGCAGAGCTCAGTAAAACTTTAATCCACTTCTCTGCTTGTGGGTAGGTCTGAGTTCCCTCCCTGTTGGTTGTTTGGCCTGAGGTGGCCCAGCACTGGAGCTTACAGGCTCCTTGGTGGGGCTAATGGTGGACTCTGGGAGGGCTCATGCCAATGAGTACTCCCCAGAACTTCTGCTGCCAGTGTCCTTGTCCCCACCATGAACCACATCTGCCCCCTGCCTCTGCAGGAGATCCTCCAACGCTAGCAGGTAATTCTGGTTCAGTCTCTTATGGGGTCACTGCTCCTTCCCTCTGGGTCCTGGTGTGCATACAACTTTGTGTGTGCCCTCCAAGAGTGGAATCTCTGTTTCCCCCACTACTGTGGAAGTCCTGCAATCAAATCCCACTGGCCTTCAAAGTCTGATTCTCTGGGGATTCTTCCTCCCATTGCCAGACCCCCAGGTTCAGAAGCCTGATGTGGGGCTCAGAACCCTCACTCCAGTGGGTGGACTTCTGTGGTATAATTGTTCTCCAGTTTGTGAGTTGCCCACCCAGTGGTTATGGGATTTGATTGTATCACAGTTGCACTCTTCCTACCGTCTCACTGTGGCTTTTCCTTGTCTTTGGATGTGGGGTATCTTTTTTGGTGAGTTCCAGTGTCTTCCTCTCTATGATTGTTCAGCAGTTAGTTGTGATTCTGGTGCTCTTGCAAGAGGGAGTGAGTGCATGTCCTTCTACTCCACCGTCTTGAACCAATCTCTATATGTATTCTTGAAGCTGAAGTGATTCTTGTAGCAGCATATAGTTGGGTCTTTTTGTTAAAAATCTATTCAGCCATTCTTATGTCTTTGATTGGATAACTTAATCCATTTAAATTTAGAGTAATTATTGATGGCTATCCCATCTTATTAATGTTTTCTTGATGCTTTGTAGTTCCCTTGTTCCTTTCTCCTTCTCTTGCTGTCTTTCTTTGTGAAATGATTCTCCGTAGTGTATGCTGTGATTCTCTTTGTGTTTTGTGTATCTACTGTAGGTATTTGCTTTGTGGTTACAATGAGGCTTTCATAAAACATCGTATAGATAAAAAAGGTCTGTTTTGAGCTGATAAAAGCTTAAGTTTGATCACATATAAAATTCTACCCTTTTACTCTTTCCTCTTTTATATTTTCAATGTCACAATTTACCTTTTTATATTTTTGTTCACTAATAAATTATTGTAGTTATATTTTCAATTCCTTTGTCCTCTAATCTTTTTACAAAAGTCATTAATACACTACCTTATTATAGTGTTAGAATAGCCTGAATTTCATCATATATTTATCTTTACCAGTGTTTTGTATATTTTCATGTGACTCACTAGCATCCTTTCATTTCACTTTGAAGAATTCCTTTCAGCATTTCTTGTAAGGCAGATCTGGGGCTAAAAAGAATTCTTGATAGAACTGTCTTCAGGCTGATCTGTCCCCTGCTTCTTTTGGCCACTGGATATGAAGCATATCCAGGGAGAGGTGAGAATTTGGCAGGATACTGTATAGCTAAAGCAACATCCTAAGGGACCAGCAGCCAAAGCTGTCTTCCAACAGCACATCAGCAACTGGTAAGATAGGTACTTTGTCAAGGCAGGATCTAGGTTGCAGACACTAGTATTCCAGAGTGCACCGATACAGTTTGAATCCTTTTTTAAAAAAATACTTATGAATTATTTATTTATTCATGGAAAGGTATTTTATTTTATTTTTTTATAAATTTATTTATTTATTGGCTGCATTGGGTCTTTGTTGCTGAGCACAGGCTTTCTCTATTTGCAGCAAGCAGGGGATACTCTTGGTTGTGGTGTGCAGGCTTCTCATTTTGGTGGCTTCTCTTGTTGAGGAACAAGGGCTTTAGGCTCACAGGCTTCAGTAGTTGTGGCACATGGGCTCAATAGTTGTGGTTCATGGGCTCTAGAGTGCAGGCTCAGTAGTTGTGGCACATGGGCTTCATTGCTCTGCAGCATGTGGGATCTTCCCAGAGCAGGGATCAAACCCATGTCCCCTGCACTGGCAGGCAGATTCTTAACCACTGCACCACCAGGGAAGTCCAGGTATTTTATTTTAAATATAGCAGTGTATACATGTCAATCTCAAACTCCCAATCTGTCCCTCTCCCCCCACCACTTCCCCTCTGGTAACCATAAATGTATTCTTTAAGTCTGGGAGTGTTTCTGTTTTGTAAAGAAGTGCATTTGTATCGTTTTTTAAAGATTCCACATATAAGTGATATTATATGATATTTGTCTTTCTCTGTCTGACTTACTCTACTTAGTATGATAACCTCCAGTTCCATCCATTTTAATTTTCATCCTGAGGGTGGGAGGAAGTTGTGTATGTTCAGGTTGTGGGAGTTGTGTGTCGAAGATAGTGTGTCTGTTTATGTGCACACTTCAGGTTGATATGTGTGAAATCAAGGGATGTGAGGGGCTATGCATACATTAAGGAAGCTTGAAATCTACTGTGTTTGTGGTGGGGTTGAGGGTATGTGTATATATGTGAAGGTTCTTGTGGGTTATGTTGCATGCTAGAGTTTGGGTGGTTTACGTGAATGTTTAGACTGTAGGGAGAGTGCATGTGTATCTGAGGAGGGTAAGGCTATGTGAACTACATGTTGAATTCTGCTGGGATAGGGTATGTGTGAATTCAAAACCTGTGAAGGTTTTATGCATGTATTTGAGAAGGCTGGGACGTCATATACATGTATTTGGGATGGAGATTGGTGTGTCTGCATGTATTGGGGTCATGGAAGGTTCTAGGTGTGTGTGTTTGTAACTATAAGGAGTTGAGGATGCATATTTTGTGAGTTTTGTGTGTGTGCATATATTTTGGGGGCTGAGTGGTTGTATATATTCTGAGTCCAGCAGGGTGTGATAGACATTTTTTCCTGAGTATTAAAATATTGTATGTTTATATTGGTGGGGTTTGGAGGTGTGTGTGTGTGTGAGCATGTGCATGTGTGGAATGTAGTGTTTTCTATGCTTTGGTATGTGGCATATGCTGGATTATCTGATGTAACAAATAATTCAGTGACTTCCAACAACAAAGGTTTGTTTCTCATTTATGTTTCATATCCTCCATTGGTTAGTTTTAGATTGGTTCCCTGCCCTGTTCACCTTGGATCCAGATGGATGAAGCAACCCCATCTGGGACAGAAACAGAGGGGAATGTGTCTTCTCAGAAGTTATACATGGCATTTTCACTCACATTTCATTGGCCAGAGTAAGTTATATGGCTACATCTGAGTTCAACAGGGTTGTATTATATACTCTCTTAGACGGAAACACTAGAGAAAGGGACAGTACATATTCTTCTTAATGATACAATCTACCACATTGTGTGTGTTTGGAGCCTGCTCTCTTTTGATTTTTGCATGGACCATCTTTTTAACCTATTTGTGTCTTTAGATAGGTGAGTCTCTTGCAGAAAGCATGCAGTTAGATCCTGTTTTGTTTTTTTTAAATCCACTCTGCCAATCTATGTCTTTTGATTGGAGAGTTTAATACATTTACATTTATAGTAATTAGTGTTAGCAAAGGACTTAACTGTTGCCATTTTATTTGTTGTCCTTAAGTCTTATAGATTTTTTTGTCCCTCATTTCCTCCACTAATGCCTTCCCTTGTGTTCAGTTAATTTTTGTAGTAACACATTTTGATTCTCTTCTCATTCCCTTTTGTGTATATTTGATAGATATTATCCTTGTGGTTAACATTCTAAAATTATGCCAATCTATTTAAA
The DNA here is from genome assembly GCF_030028045.1 of Hippopotamus amphibius kiboko. Classification (NCBI taxonomy): domain Eukaryota; kingdom Metazoa; phylum Chordata; class Mammalia; order Artiodactyla; family Hippopotamidae; genus Hippopotamus; species Hippopotamus amphibius. Next base: position 120,176,372 of record NC_080187.1, on the reverse strand, counting down.
ATTCATACCAACCTAATTTTGATCACATAAAAAAACTTTACTCCTTTACATCTCTGCCCCTCCCCCTTTATGTTATTGATGTTATAAATTGTATCATTATATATTATGTACCCACTAAACATGTATTTATAAACATATTTTATGCTTTTTTCCTTTAAATCCAGTAGAATAAAAAGTGGAGTTAATAGGCTCAAATGACAATATAATGAGTTTTATATTTTCCATATATTTACCTTTATGGGAGAAATTTATATTTTCATATGGCTTCCAGTTACTGTCTAGGATCCTTTAATTTGATCTTGAATGACTTTAGCATTTTTTATAGGGCAGGTCTAGTGGTAATGTATTCTCTCAGGTTTTGTTTATCTGGAATGTCTTAATGACTCCCTCATTTCTGAAGGATAGTTTTGTCAGATATATAATTTTTGGTTCACAATTTTTCTTTCTGCATTTTTTCAGCATTTTATTAAATATATAATCCCACTACTATATGGACTGTGTAATAGTTCTGCTAAGAAATCTGCTAATATTCTACTGAAGATCCCTTGTATGTGCTGAGTCACTTTTCTCCTGCTGCTTTCAAGATTCTCTTGTTGCCTTTGTCTTTTGACAGTTTGATTATAAAGTGTCTCATTGTGAGTCTCTTTTTGTCCTATTTGGAGTTGGTTGAGACTCTTGTATTTCTATATCCATGCGCTTTCTCAAATAATTTCTTTGACCCTTTTTCTTGTCCTTCTCCTTTAAGATTCCCATAATGTGTATATTAGTCTGTTTGATAGTATCCCATACATACCTTACACTCTGTTCCTCTTTTTCTTTTTTATTATTCCTCAGATTCAGTAATTTCAAGTGATCTGTATTCCAGTTCACTGATTCTTTCTTCTGCCTGTTGGCATCTGCTTTTGAACTCCTTTAGTGAGTTTTTCAATTGAACTACTGAATTTTTAGAACCAGAATTTGATTTTCTTCCTAATTTCTATCTCTTTGTCAATGTTCTCATTTTGTTAATATACTGTTCCCCCACTTTCCTTTAGTCCTTTATCTGTGTTCTCCATTTTGCTCTTTGAGAATATTTAAGACAGTTATTTTCAAGATTTTCAGGGGCAATTTCTGGATATTTACTTTGTTTTCTTGAATGGGCCATGTTTTCCTGCTTCTTTGAATGTCTTGTTATCTTTTGGTGAGAACTGGCATTTGAAAAAACAGCCACCTCTCAGTATTTACAGGTTGGCACTGTACAGGGAAAGACCTTCAGGGAAAGTCAGGGAAGAGTTAAGATCTTTTCAGGATTCCTCTGGGCATGCAGCATTCCTGAGCCTGTGTACTTCCCCCCTGCCCCAAGTCCCCCATATACACAGCTGCTTTTACAGACTTAATTTCTCTGAGTATCACCCCTGTTTCTTCTCAGGACCTTAGATATTCTATTGTATTTCTCAATCAGTAATCTCTTGCCTCAGGTATATGCAGATCTGCACTCCTCCTGCAGACTTAATGAACCATGCCTGCTGCTTCCCACAGCTTTTATTAGCCTGAGATCTGAGTTGTACAACATTTGGGCATGGAGCTCCAACCTGGGTGAAATGGAGACCAATCAGGCAGTCCCTGAACAGGTTAGAATGTTGCAAATTTGGTCCACCCTGCTCTTTCTGGTTCATGGAAGGGAACTGGGGATGAGACTGCCATTTCTCCCAAGCCATACTGCACAGCACCAGGAGGAGGGTGAGGCAAGGGTGAGTTAACACGCCATGAAATTTTCTCTGTTTTGAATGTGACTTTCTTGACTGGGCATTCACTTGGTTGCTGTACATCTCTGACTGATTTCTAGAGCTCCTATCCAGTTATTTTAGCTAGTCTCTAGTTATTTGTTTAATGTTGCCATGGGGGAATGAGGGTCTGGAGCTTCTTTTCTGTAAATCTTTGCTTATGTCATTCCTCTAATCTCCTTGTTTTAAAGTCAGCTCATTAGCAACCTCAATTCCATATGAAACCTTAACTTCTTTTTACCGTGTAACATAACATATAGACAGTTTCTGGGAATTAAGACATGGACATATTTTAGATATGACTAAATTTAATGTGGTATCCTGGATCAGATCCTGGAACAGAAAATGAACAGTAGGAAAAAACTAATGAAATTTTAATAAAGCATGGAGTTTAATTAGTAGTAATATACCATTGTTGGTTCATTAATTATGACAAGTGTACCTTGGTAACGTAAGATGTAAACAATTGCAGAAATTGGATGTAGAGCATATAGGAACTATCTGTACTATCCTTGCAACTTTTCTGTAAATCAAAATTTATTCTAAAATTCAAACTTTAAAGTAAAAAAGAATAACAGTAAGATGTAATAAAGCTTATATAGTACACCAGGGCTAAGAGAGAGTGCTCAAGAAAGGGCAAATTTAGAAGAGGGACCTGTTCTCAAGGTTGGGGTTCAGACCATATTGGAGAAGTAGCTGCAGCCCACTGGAAAGCAGACATTTTTGCTGATTTTCCTATACTAAGCTTGACCACAGTTTCTGAGCAAGCAGGAAGCAACTCTCTGGGGGTGCAGGCAGGAGCAAGCAAGCTGCAGTGACCAGGCATGTAGGTTCTCAGAGGGAGTAGGGGGAGCCAATTATAACCCTCTGCAGTGCAGGGGGGTGTGGATGAGCAGAAAGTGGGAATATTTGGGGTATGAGAGGAACAGGGTATACTATGTCTGTGCCTAGAGGGCAGGAGATAGGCTGGGACTGTGAAATTGGAGATACTTTTGGTTTGGTTTAGTAGGGTATATTTATGTACCTCCCAGTCACTTTGTGAGTAGAAAAGTTATTGCCAGTTGTCCCTGTGTAGGAACGTTTTCTCTGAACACTGCTGAAGAACCCTGCTGACTCACCTGGTATTACAATAAGACTGTGACATGACTGCCCTTATAGTTCCAGGAACTGAGAAAGTATGTTGGTACTGAAGGAAAACGAGTTTGAAATCTGAGGAGTGAAAAGCTTACCTGTGGGAAATTCTCCCAAATATTGGGTCATCAGATGTGTAAATCTGTAAGCTGCATATTTGGTTTGAATATCTCCCCAGTCAAAACTGGAAGTTTAAGCCTGTACTTATTAATGCAATAAACACACACACACACATACACACACTTACTTTTTGAAAATCAGAATGCCTATGTTTGTAGGATAAAGTGACTCTGTGTATGAAGTCACACATTTCATAAACCCCACATAATGGACTCTATCTTAGGGTATCTGATATTTGCTATCATAATGAATTCTAATGGTTTCATATAAAAGAACAGAAAATTGACCACATATGAAATTAGCTGAAATCCTGTAGCTCATAAATGAAAAAAGTTTGATAGGGCTTTTCTTAAATTTGACAACAATCCTAAAATTTTCCATAACTTTACCACCAATGGTTTGTGAAGCCAATGAAATTTTCTATGCCACCTATAATAAAGACAGCCAAGCATGATATTAGAAAGAACCTATTTTCTCTAGAGAAAAAAACCCTGCAAACTTACTTTCAAATGAGAACAAATCAAATAATAAGGGGCCACTGAAGTATAGAAAAATATATTACAGAATACACTGGACAATTAATATAAACATGGTATTTTAGGTACTTTGTGATATTTCTGTAGTATTTTTTTACCTTTCTTCCATATGTAGTTCACTGTGATTTATTTTCTTGTTATAGACATTCATAAGCAGAGGTAATTTTGTACTTATTTTGTGTTCTTTTATTTAAAGGGTTTCCCTTAAAACTCTGTAAGCACCAAGGCTTGTAAAGTTTTGGACATCACTGACATGTTCCTTGGACTAAGATAGTTTGCCCATGTAATCCTAATCCAATGAGGAGGTGGCTTTCTTGAAGGAACAACCCTGCAATACCCATCCCTGCCATGGGAACATGAACTCACTGAGGTTAAGGAGAATGGCAATAGCTGCTGGCCCACAGTAGCATATATTTACTAAGACTTTCTACTGTTTAAATGAATTACCTACTGCTGTGTAATAAAGTACTACAAACACTTGATGGTCAAAGCAACAACCATTTATTTAGCTCCTGTGTGGCTCTGTTGATCTAGGCCAGGTCCAGCTAATTTTGGATAAGCTGCTGGTGCTTCTGCATCAGCCATCCAGTGGGCCAAAAGCTGGCTGGTTTAGGATGGTCTCAGCTGTGATGACTCATCCACTCATCTTTCAGGTAGTTAGTCTTTCATCCTCTAGGAGGCTAGCCTGAGTGTTCACCTGGCAGTTGGGTAGGTTCCAGGAGCTAGAACGAATCACATGGGGCTTCTTGAGACCTGGATTCAGAACTGACCATCACTTCTGCTGCATTCTGTCAGCCTAAGTAAACAGATGTCTCTCCTTCCCCTAAAGCAGTTAAGGCACACCCTGGTAAAGGAGATTTTAAGAAATTTGATGGTGGCTCTTTGCTACTGGCCAGAACTGACAGTGGGAGATACTACCATGGCGATACCAATGAGGATGTAGAGATTCCAGAATGGCAGAGAACAGGAGACAGTACTTAATTATCAGCAGGAAGGTGGACATAATTACATAATCCACAGCAATGCAAGGGTGGTTACCAAGTACCTTGATTTTTGCATTGTATAAGAGTGGCTACTTTATCATGATGTCCCTAGGGGCAAGGTAAATGCAGAGAACACTAGCATTTCTTTAATTGCATAATACTGGCTCCTCCTCTAGTGTATAGAATTCATGTCAGTTCACAGACACACAAACCAATCATTGAGGGGACTGTTGAGTCTATCTGAAGAAAAACACAGTAATACTAGCACGTGTGTGTGTGTGTGTGTGTGTGTGTGTGTGTGTGTGTGTGTATTCTCCTATTTCCCAAAGGTAGTTGAAGCTATTATTCAGAGTATCTGTGGGGATGGGGAATATGGAGACTCTTCAGAGCACCATAAACCCAATCTGTGTAGAGCCCCAACTCCACAGTCTATAATTGGGATAGATGTGGGAGTAGATGTTGCAAAATCCTCACACTGATCTTCAGTAAGAGTTATTTCAATAGAAAGAGTCAAGTAGAAACCCTGGAAACTGACATTTTAGCCAAAATAACAATTCAGAAAGAATAATGCACTTCAGGAGGATTTATTGAGATTAACACATAAGAGTCATAAAAGAGTCATAAAAGATGCAGTGGTAGTAGTCTCCATCATATTCCTTTTCCATTTATGACCCTTGCAAAACCAGAAGCATCATATTGGATGGCAGTAGTCGGCTATAACAAAGTATGGTAGCCTCAATTTATAACTTCTATGCTGAGTGTTGAATCGTTGCTAAAAGATACCTACCAAATTCTGACACTTAGTATGTGGTATTGATCTGGTGATCATATTCCTTTTCATTTTCATTAACAAAAAGGCTCATGAGCAGTTGGCTTTTTCTTGGGAAAACAGAAGTATACATTCATTGTCTTGCCGGGGGCCCACGTTAACATTCCTGCTCTTTGTCACATATAGTTCACAGGGACATTGACTTTCTGCAGAAATATCACAACAGTCCACAATAATATCAAAATCTTGATTGGACCTGGTGAACAAGAGTAACAAGCAACTTATACGCCCTAGTAATTTACATTTGAGTTTAGCTGACTGGTGGTGCTGTCTCTCAGCTGACGTCACTGCTTCTCTCAAGGCAACTTTCTGCACGTGAATTTCACCTTCCATGTTCCAGCAACCCTCGGTGCTCCTCCTCACTTTTGACTCAGAGTTAGCAATAGCTCCACAGGTACGAGTTTTGGGTGTATCACTACCTCTTGTTTGTGATTTCCCTACCTCCTGCTCACACATTTAAAAGTTCCTGTATTGGGACTTCCCTGGTGGTACAGTGGTTAAGAATCTGCCTGTCAGTGCAGAGGACATGGGTTTGATCCCTGATCCGGGAAGATCCCACATGCCGAGGAGCAACTAAGCCCATGTGCCACAACTACTGAGCCTGAGTGCTGCAACTACTGAAGCCCGAGCGCCTAGAGCCCATGCCCCTCAACAAGAGAAGCCACTGCAATGAGAAGCCTGAGCACCACAACCAAGAGCAGCCCCTGCTGGCAGCAACTAGAGGAAGCCCATGCACAAAAGCAAAAGACCCAACGCAGCCAAAAATAAGAAAACACACTTATAAAAGTCTCTGTATTAAATCCTCATAAGTTACCTGAAGTTTCCCATCTTCACCCTGCTAGGACCTTGGTGGGACATGTCCCAGTGGTTGGAAATTCTCAGGAGAGAATATTTTCTAATTCACCTATAAGGATGACAACTTTCCAGGCAATGTGAATCCATGTATGTCTCTCTCTTGGGCTCCAATTTCACACAGGTCTCAGTGTTAGTACTGTGTCTTTTTGTACTGCAGTCTTTTAAAGTTCAGCTGTGGGGTTCTAAAGTAAAATGCTTTCTTTGGTTTTTGCTTATTTTCATGGCATCATAATCACAGGTGATTTTGACTATTTGCAGTACTCTGAAGGATTCAGAGGATTTTCCTCTCAAACCAGCCCCAATCTGAATTCACAATATTACTACCCCCCCCATATACTCTCAGATTGCTTAGATTGAAATTCTATGACAATATATTTACTTGATATCTTTACCTCCATCTAATTAATACTCTGCCCAGGATTAGACTGAATGTTTCTTATTACTCTTACCTCACAATGCCAGCTGAAGTGTCTTTTTCTGATCCATAGAAGGCAGTAAACTTTTAGTCTTTTCCTAACAAGGTTAACATAATTCTTGTGGGCTTGCCAATCAAAATCTACTATACCTAGACTGATGAGGCAAAGTTTACTTCATTTGTTACCATAACACATTTTCAAAGAGTACATCACCAGAAAACTGTGTCCAGTTTTTCTTGACATAGCACACTCTATGCTCACATCATCATGTCTGGCTTTGGCTATGTAGCTGCAGACAGAAGGGACATCATCACCAATGGGCAAATAGGAATGCAGCTGGCTCTATCACCAACATATAAAGCAACGGTTGGACAGAGATACATCTAATATTGGAAAAACCTGACAAGCCTATGCTTAATTGGGTCATTCTTGGATTTAGATTTGAATACATGAATTATCTGAGAGGGTATCACTATATTTTTCATCTCAGGAGTGACTGAGATAATAAAGGCACCCAAGTTATAACTCTGCCAGAAGTGTTGAGTTCTGTCTAATTTGAAAGGTTCTCTGGTTCATCAATTATGAAAGAGGGTTTTCACCAAAAATGGCTTTCTGTTTGCATCAAGGCTATTCAGAGAATGTTACAATTATCTATTTTCCAAAACTACTCAATTGATAAGTGGAACAACTAAAACCGAATATTTTTATTGTCCAAGATTGTTTTTAAGTTTTAAATTTATATATTTTCCTAAGAACATTTATAACTATGCTATGGAGTATAACACAAGAAAATTATTTTTAATCCCTTAAAAATGTACATTATCAGGTATCTAGGACCCAAACAAAAATGTAGGCCAAATATACACAGTCGTGTAATTTTAAGTGATATTTAAAGAACTGCAGTTAGTTGCAAATTATACATAAAGTCAGGATGATCAAATATGCCTTTCTTGGGTCTCATGGATATACAGGCCTAACATTAGGTCTGTTGCATTATTTTGTAACATTTCCCCGTGGTGCTTTAATATTCACAAGGTATGATCATAGCACTTCCCAGTATGAGACACTGGCCCTAAAGGTAAGTGACAGATATGTTCACATTATCCCCATGCTAACCTTCCGACTGCCAACTGGCAAGTGGTAGTAAGAGCTAGAATGTAAACCCTGGCTCCAGCACTCACTTGCTGAGTGACTTCAGACAAATTATTTCCATCTGAGGCTCAGTTAAAATATTAAATACATACCTTATTTTTTGCAGAGCTTTTGAATACCTAGTATGGTACTAAGCTAGGTGCTGGGGTTCCACACAAAAGTCTTAGTTTTGCCTTTATGAGGCTTGTAGTAAAGGAGAAAGAAACAAATAATCACAGACACACATAATTACAATACATGATTGGTTCTATAAAAGCAAAACATAGCATGCCATGTGAGACTATAACAAGCAGGGTGAATTATAACTGTGGGTGCCATGGAGAAAGTCTTCTAAGAAAGTCATAACTAAGCTGCAGCACAAAAAATAAGGAAAAGTGAGACCGGCACAGTGGTCAGGAGCAGTAGTCCAAGCAGAGACCAGAGATGTGAAGGGCCTGATGCGAACATCATGTTCTTGAAGGAACTGGAGGGAGGTCAGTGTGACTAAAGCACAGAGAACAAAGGAGGATGCTAAAGAATACGGCTGTAGACATTGACTGGGCCTTATCAGCCATTATTAGGATTTTTAAAGAATCTTAAATGCAAAGGAAATCCTTCCTGGGCTTTTAAGCAGGGGTGTGAAATGATTTGAATTGCACTTTAAAAACCTCACTCTGGGCCCTGCATAAAGGATAGATGGCAATGGAAAAGGAAGGACTCTGGGAAAAACTGTAAAGAGCCTGGAAAAGCAGCATAACTCCAGGTGAGAAGTGAAGACTGAGAATTTTTCACAGTATATGAAAATACACGAGTCCTTGAGAAAGAGCACAAAAATTATCAAAAATGTGAGATAAAAGTTACACATCTTATTAAGATTCAGAGCACCAAAGACCATGGAGATTTTTTTAAAAATCGAAGAAAGCATACAAGTAGTAATTAATTGCATTCTTATATACAGCAAAAAGTTAAACTAAATAGGTTTTTTAAATGATAATATTTATAATGGCAAACACGTTATCAATATATTAATTATATACATGACAGAATAAGTTTAATAAAACTTGTGAAAAAATGTATAAAACTTTAGTGAGAGGTACTGAATAAAAATTAGATAATGGATGGGAAGAAAATGTCATAAAGATGTCAACTCCCAAATATAACCATATATGCAATACAATTTCAATAAAAATAATGACATTTTATGGAAATTCCAAAGCACATATTAAATTTCATATGAAAGATAAAGAAGCCAAACATAGCCCAGACAGTTTTGAAGAAGAGCAAGGCAAAATTCAGTGTAGAAGGGGCATGATTTAAATTTTAATAAGTTTTGGTAGGCAATAATGTAGAAAGATAGGGGTGAGATAAGAGAATAAAAGACAAGGAACATAATCACAATCATATGGAAATTTAATATATGACCAAGGTGACACTGAAGACAATTTGGCAAAAGAATGGATATGCTATATTTGGAATTATGTCTTCCTAATGAATTGATCCTTTTATCATTTGAATTATATGTTTATTTTTGGTAGTACTCCTTAACTGGAGATTACTTTTTCTAATAAAGCACTATAATTTTCTAAGGAAAAAAATAAGGGATACGCTAGGGGTTTTAAACACTTGCTATGCATTTAATTCAACTGGGGGAGTTTATAAAGTAATTTCAAGGCCTCCATTCAAAACCACAGACCATGAGATAAAGAAAAGACTGAAGGCTTGGGTTATAAGAAAAATTTAATGCAGTTATTCAGCCAAAGGCACCATTTTCAAACGTGAACACAGAAGCCATGAGTTCAACTTCCAAGAATGGTGGAGGAGCAGGTAATTTTAAACAATAGACACACTGAAAATGACTAAAAACAATTGATACACAATATTTTAAAATCTGTTGTAAAGCAGAAGAATGTTTTAGAGCTATAATTCAAGGACCTAACATTTGCTGGGTTTTTTTTTTCTCTAGAACAAAAGAACTTACCAATTCTATAAATGGCAGCAGAAAACCTGAGAAGAGAAGCTGAGGAACTGATATATTAATGGAACTAAGATTTAAAAACTGATGTTCAAAGCTTCACAAAGGAGAAGGCCCCTGTAAACCATGGAATGGCTACACACAGTGGGTTAGGGTAAGTGGAAAACAAACTGGTTTACATACAGATTGAAACCCAGCTTTTAATCATTTCAATCTCTTAATGGATTAAGGAGATTGGAGGTTACTAGTGCCTAATTATCTTTCCAGAATCAACTATAAATCCAAATTACCTACTCAACTTTTCAAAAACAATTTCCAGTATTCAAACAAAAATAGCCAGGTACATGAAAAGACAACATCCAAATAACTCCCGAACAAGGAAAAAGACCTTTGAAACAAAATCAGAGATACAAATAATGAAATAACTATACATATATACAAAGTAAATATCCTTAATATTACTCAAAAATTAAAATGTAAGATTGTAATATTCCATCATGTATATGTACCACATCTTCTTTATCCATTCCTCTGTCTATGGACGTCTAGATTGCTTCCATGTCTTGGTTCTTGTAAACAATGCTGCAGTGAACATTGGGGTGCATGTATCCTTTTGGACCATGTTTTTCTCTGTGTGTGTGTGTGTGTGTGTATGTATATATATATATATATATATATATATATATACATACACACAATGGAATATTACTCAGCCATTAAAAAGAATGAAATAATGCCATTTGCAGCAACATGGATGCACCCAGAGATTGTCATACTGAGTAAAGTAAGTCAGACAGAGAAAGAGAAATAGTGTATGATATCCCTTATTTGCAGACTCTAAAAAGAAATGATACAGATGAACTTATTTATAAAACAGAAACAGACTCATAGACTTAGAAAACAAATTTATGGTTACCGGGGTGAGGGGAAGGGATAGTTAGGGAATTTGGGATCGACATGCATATGCTGTGATATTTAAAATGGATAACCAACAGGGACCTACTGTATGACACAGGGAACTCTGCTCAATGTTATGTGGCAGCCTGGATGGGAAGGGAGTTTGGGGGAGAATGGATACATGTATATATATGGCTGAGTCGCTTTGCTGTGCACCTGAAACTATCACATTTTAATCAGCTATACTCCAATATAAAATAAAAACTTTAAATAAATTAATTAAATTTACATGAAAAAGCAAAAAAAAAAAAAAAGTAAGACTGTAATCTAGGGCAAAGAATCAAGTAGAATTTCCAGGCTTGAAAAATACAACAAATTACAAACTCATTAAATGAGTCTCACTGCAGATCAGATACTGCCAAAGGGAACAGTGATTCTCAAAGATTGGGCAAATCACAGCAACATAAGCATCACCAAAAAGCTAAAAAGAAATGCACATTGTAAGGCCCCACCTCAGAAGTACTAACTGAGAATTCTGAAGGTGGACCCAGGAATAAATTTTATCAAGTCCTGCTGATGAAGGATTCTGGGAAGGTTTTGGATAGGAAATTGTGCTTAACTTTAGCCAATTTCAGCTCTTAGCATAGTAGCAATTACCCATCCCCCACCCCGCTGTCACATGCCAGGCAACTGTGAACATCTCCTGGAGCATCTTATACACAGTTTATGGGAGCCAGGGTGGGAGAAAAAGGACACTATGCTCCAAATATTAGAGACCTGTGTTCTGATTTCTGATTGCTGCTTCTGATCACAGAGGTGTAGTCAAAGAAGTCAGTGGCCATTTTTGTTGTACCTACCCTCACTGTTGCAAACCCCACCCACTCCAGGTAAAGTAACTTCCATGGGATTTAAAAAGCCAGTACCTTTTCTTTCCCCCTCTTCATTTTTCTACTTTTCCCTTTTTAGGAGTCAGACATTAAGACATTCAAAAAAAAACCTTCAAATATGGGGAAAACTGGCAATGCCCAGGAAAAGTTGCAGGCAAGGAAAAGACCTGAGAAGAACTAAAGTTTACACCTCAGGCTCATCCTTGCCACAGAGACAGTCTACAACAATAAAATAAATAAATAAACAATAATAAAAAAGCAAACCATGGGAGAGGGAGAGAATCTGATATTCTGAGTTACCACCTTATTAGATTCAAATATCCAGTATTCAATAAAAAATCAAAAGTCATTCAAAGAGACAGGAAAGTATGGCTCATTCGAAGGAAAAATTACAATAACAGAAGCTGTCTCTGAAAATGACCTGATAGCAGATTTACTAGAGAAATACTTTTTAAAAACTGCCTTAAAGATGTTCAAAAAACTAAAAGACATGGGGAAAGTCAAGAAAATAATGTGTAAACAAAATGGAAACATAAATACAGAGAAATGAAACCTAAAAAGAGACCAAAACTAAATCTAGAACTAAAAAGTAAAATAAATGAGATGAAAAATTCACTAGAAAGACAGACTCAAAGGCAGATTTGAGTAAACAGAAGACAGAATCAGTGAACTTGAATATAAGACAATGGTAATTATTGAGGCTGAGGAACAAAAAGGAAAAATATTTTAAAAAGCAAACAGAGCCTAAAAGAACTGTGAGAAACCAACATATGCATCATGTGAGTCCCAGAAGATGAGAGAAAAAGGGGCAGAGAGAATATTTGAAGAAATAATGGCTGAAAACTTCCCAAATTTGATGACAGTCATGAATATAAGCATTCAAGAAGTTCGATGAACTCCAAGAGACTCACAATGAAATAAAAACGACCCACATTGAGACACATTATAATCAAATATTTGAAAGACAAAGAGCAAATCGTGAGGGGAGCAAGAGAGAAGTGAATCATCAAATACTAGGGACCCTCAAGAAGATTATCTGCAAGTCTCTCATCAGAAACTTTGGAGTCCAGAAGACAGTGGGCCTGTATTTAAAGTGCTAAAAGAAAAAAAAATGACAATTCAGAATACTATTTCAGGCAAAACTGTCTTTCAAAAGTGAGGGATAAATCAAGATATTCCCAGATAAACAAAAGCTGAGTGAGTCTGTGACCATTAGACCTGCTTGAAAAAAATGCTCAAGGGAGTCTGCAAGGTGAAACATAAGGACATTGGACAATAATTGGAAGCCATATAGAGATCTCTTTAAAGGTAAATACATGGGCAATTGTAAGAGCCAGTAGCATTCTTTTTTTTAAAAAAATTTCTTGGCTGCACTACACAGCATGCAGGATCTTAGTTCTCTGACCAGGGTTTGAACCCAGTGGAAGCGCAGGGTCTTAACCACTGGATTGCCAGGGAAGTCCCAAAAGGCAGTATTGTAACAATGGTTTATAACTGTGTTTTCTGTTTTCTTAAAAAAAAATTAAAAAATTAATACATACAGATTTAAAAGATGTGGTTATCACAAGTCTGTTGAGGGGGAAAACTACTGCATAAAATAACTAACTTGGAATAAATATTTTGCATCAGTAAAAAAAAATAAAAAAAATTAATACATTTAAAGAAAAAATTATTAATAATAGCTATTATTACTGTATCTTGTTTTCTATATAATTCAGGAGAATCATTTGTTTGGGAGTACACAATATATGAAGATGTAATTCTGTGATATCGACAACCAAAAGGGATGGGGTTGGCGCTATAAAGGAGCAGAGTTTTTGTACATTATTGAAGTTGAGATGCTACAAATTCAAATGTTGTAACTTTTTTTTAATAAATTTATTTATTTTATTTATTTATTGGCTGTGTTGGGTCTTTGTTGCTGCACACGGGCTTTCTCTAGTTGCTGCGAGCTGGGGCTACTCTTCATTGTGGTGCACAGGCTCCGCATTGTAGTGACCTCTCTTGTTGTGGAGCACGGGCCCCAGGCACGTGGGCTTCAATAGTTGCAGCACATGGGCTCAGTAGTTGTGGCTCACGGGCTCTAGAGCACAGGCTCAATAGCTGCGGCACACGAGCTTAGTTGCTCCGTGGCATGTGGAATCTTCCCAGGGCAGGGCTCGAACCCATGTCCCCTGCATTGGCAGGTGGATTCTTTACCACTGCGCCACCTAGGAAGTCCTCAAATGTTGTAACTTTATGATGTTAAATGTAATCCCCATGGCAAACACAAAGAAAATACCTAGATTATAAACAAAAGGAAATTGATAAGGAATTTAAACATTTCACTACAAAAAAAAATCAACTAAAGACAAAAGAAGTCAGGAATGCAGTAAATGAGGAATACAAAGCTGTAGCACCTATAGAAAACAGTACAATTACAGAAGTAAGTCCCTCCTTATCAGTAATTAAAGGTAAATGGATTAAATTCTCCAATCAAAAGATAGAGAATGGCACAAGAGAAAAAAATACATTACCAAACTATATGCTGTCTACAAAAGACTCATCTGCGATCAAAAAAACAAACAAGCTGAAAATGAAAGGATGGAAAAATGATAATCCATGCAAATAGTTACTAAAAGAGAGCAGGAGTGGCCACACTTACATCAAACTAAATATACTTTAAATCAAAAAAGTTTACAAGAAATAATGAAGGATATTATATATTAATAAAAGGCCCAATATAACAAAATGTAATAATTATAAATAATTAGGCACCTAGTGACAGACCATTGAAATACATGAAGCAAAAAGCTGCCTGAATTGAAGGGAGAAACAGACAGCACTACAATAATAGTTGAAGATGTCAATCATGCTCTTAAATAAAGGATAGAACAACCAGACAGAAGAGAAGTAAGGAAATAGAGAATTTAACACAATAAACCATTTAGTCCTAATAGACATATGCAGAACACTCCATCCAATAACAACAGCACACACATTTTTCTCAAGTGCACATGGGACATATTCCATATGATATGACATAGACCATATGATAGGCAACAAATCAATTCTCAAGATTTCAAAAAGATAGGTAGTATACAAAATATCTTCTCTGAACACAATGGAATGAAGTTAGAAACCAATAACATAAAGAAAACTGGAAAATTCACAAGATTGTGGACCTTAAACAATACACTTTAAATAATCAGTGAATCAAAGAAGAAATCACAAGGAAATTAGAAAAAACTTAGCGATAGATGAAAACAAAAACACAACATACCAAAACTTATGGGATGCAGCAAAAGTGGTGTTAAGAGGAAAATTTGTTAAATTAAAAAACAAGAAATTTCTTGAATCAATCTAACTTTACAGATTTAAGGAAATATAAAAAGAACAAACTAAATCCAAACCTAGCAGAAGGAAGGAAATACTAAATATGAGAGCACAGGTAAATAAAATAGAGAATAGAAAAACAGAGGTAATCAATGAAACCAAAACTTGTTTCTTTGAAAAGGTCAACAAAATTGACAAATCATTAGCTAGATGGACTAAAAAAAATAGACAAAAGACTCAAATTGCTAAAATCAAGAGTGAAAGTAGGGACAATACTCCCAATTCTACAGAAATAAAAAGGATTACAAGAGAGAACTATGAACATTTTTTGTCAACCAACTGGATAACACACATGAAATGGACAAATCCCTAGAAAAACAAAATCTACCAAGACTACATCACACACAAAAAGAACAGTCTGGAAAGATCAGCCATGATGGTGGAGTATAAAGACCCTGAGCTCACCCACTCTCCTAGGCACACCAAAATTTAAGCTATTTAAAGAACACCTATCAAAAAGACCAAAATCTACCTCAAAATGAGCTTCTACAATTAAAGATATGAAGAAGGAACCACAACTAGGTGGGTAAAAGGGGTTAAGTGGTGGTATAGTCAAGATCCATACTCCCTGGTGGGTGACCCAGAAACTGGAGAATAATTACAATTGAAGAGATTCTCTCCAAGGAATGAGGGGTCTGAGCCCCACATCAGACTCCTCAACTCAGGGGTTCCAGAGCATTTGGCTTTGAAGGCCAGCAGGGCTTAACTTTGGGAGACCCAGCAGGCTATGGGAAAGAGACTCCATTCTTAAAGGGCACACACAAAATCACATGCTATAAGATCCAAGGCAGAGGCAGTAATCTGAAAGAAGCCTGGGTCAGACCTACCTGCAGATCTTGGAGAGTCTCCCAGAGAGGCAAGAGAAAAGTGTAGCTCACCCTGGGGATACAGACATTGGCAGAAACTAATTTTGAGAGCTCATTCTACTATGTGGACGCCAGTACTGATAATGGAATATGCCCTCTAGCTTATTAGCCTCAGGAACCGATCCCCAGCTCCACCCCCCCACCCATCCAACAGCATGTAGGCACCAGCATTGGGATGCCTAAGGCAAAGTACTAACTGGGCAAGACACAGCCCCACTCACCAGCAGAGAGGCTGCCTTAAGAACCCCATGGCCCATAGCCACCACTGGACACAGCCCTGCCCTCCAGAGGGCCCAGAACCTGGCTTCACACACAAGAACACAGGCACTAAACTCAGGACCCCCAGTGCCCTGCAGTCAGAGACTCTGGGACCCACCTGTACCCACCAGGAGGCAGGCACCAGCCATAGAATTCCCAGCCCTGGCCATTGGCAAGTCTGCTTTAGCTTTGGGACCTTCCTCATCCACCAGCAGATGGACACTGACTCCATGACAACTGTACTCCTGCAGCCTATGGACCCAGCTCAAATACCAGCAGGCCTGCACCAGCCCTGGGACTGGCTGGGCCCTAGCTCCATCCAGCTGCAGGCCACTACAAGCTTCAGGACACCTGAAATCAGCTGTGTCAGGAATCAGCTCCACCCACCAGCAGTCCACTACCAGCTCTGGGAACCCTGGGCCCTGCAGCCGGACCTCACATCCTGGCACTAACCCTAGGAGCTGGCTTCACCCATCAGAGGGTAAGCACCAGGCCCAGGATCACCTGGACACTGACTCAACCCACGAGGAAGCCAGCACTAGCCTGGAATCCCCTGGGGTTCAGCAATAAGCTGCCTCCTGACCTGGCAGCCTCCACACAATGGCAACCAACCATCCTAGGGGCCAGCCAAGCCTACTAGACTGCCCATTAGTAGTCAGCCCACCACAACAGAAGGACCTACGCAGCCCATATAGGCAGCAGCCCTAGAGTATATAGCTCTAGTGACCAGAGGGGAGTGCACCACTGGGATGCATAGGATGTCTCTTACAAAAGACCACTTCTCCAAGGTTGGGAAATGTAACCAACTTACCAGATAAACAGAAATAAAAACAGCAAGTTAAGACAAAATGAGGTGACAGAGGAACATGTTCCAAATGAAGGAACAAGATTAAAAACACTGAAGAAAAGCTAAGTGAAGTGGAGATAAGTGATCTACCAAAGAAAGAGTTCAATGTAACAATCGTAAAGATGATCAAAGAGAAGAGAAAAATGGATGAACAGAGTGAATAGAAATTTTTAACAGAATTAGAAAACATACAGAATAACCAAAGAGAGATGAGAAATACAGTAACTAAAATGAAAAATATACTAGAAGGAATCAGCAGTAGGCTAAATGATACAGAGGAATGGATCAGTGAGCTAGAAGACAGAGTAGTAGAAATCACTGATGCCGAACCAAGAAAAGAAAAAGGAAAAAAAAAATTAGGCGGTCTAAGAGATCTCTAGGACAACATCAAGTGCAATAGTATTCACATTATAGGGGTCCCAGATGGAGAAAAGAGAGAGAGAGAGAGAGAAAGGGGCAGAGAATGTATTTAAAGACATAACAGCTGAAAACTTCCCTAACCTGGGAAAGGAAACAGACATGCAAGTCCAGGAATCACAGATCCCAAACAGGATCAATCCAAAGAGGACCCCACCAAAACAAATTGTAATTAAAATGGAAAAAAATAAAGATAAAGAGAGACTACTAAAAGCAGCAAGGGAAAAGCAACAAGTTACATACAAGGAAGCATTCATAAAGCATTCATAAACATTCATAAAGGTGAATTCAGCAGAAACTCTGCAGACCTCAAGGGGAGTAACATGTTATATTCAAAGTGATGAAGGGAAAAATCCACAATCAAGAATACTCTACCCCGCAAGGCTCTCATTCAGATTTGATGGAGAGATCAAAAAAGTTTCACAGACAAGCAAAATCTAAGAGTTCAGCACCACTAAACCAGCTTCACAAGAAATGTTAAAAAGATTTCTCTAAAAAAAAGGCTACATTGGAAACAAGAAATTATGAAAGGAAAATCTCATAGGTTAAGGCAACTAACTATACAGGAAAGGTAGCAAATCAACCATGTACAAAGCTAGTAGAAAGGGTAAATGAAAAGAGTAGTAAAACCATTTAGATCCACAATAAGAAGTTACAGGATACACAAAAATTTAGATGTAAAACATGACTTCAAAAACAGTCATTGTGAGAAGAGAGTAAAAATGCAGAGTTGTTTAAATTCATTTGAAATTAAGAGATCAGCAAATTTTTTAAATTGTGCATACATATAGATTTCTACACACAAACCTTGTGGTAACCACAAGCCAAAAATCTATAATAGACACATGCACAGAAAAGGGAAAGAGATCAAAATAGGACACTAAAGAACACTATTTGATGAGTTCCTTCTATGTAACTCATCAATTAATACAAGAAGAAAAGAAAATAAGAATTAAAAAAAAAACACAAAACAATTTTACAAAATGGCTATAAGTGCATACATAACAACAATTACTTTAAATGTAAATGGCCTAAATGCTCTAATCAAAATATATAGAGCAACTGAATGGGTACAAAACCAATACCCATGTACACACTGCCTGCAAGAGACACTTAGATCTAAAGACACACAGACTGAAAGTGAAAGGATGTAAAAAAGTATTCCATGCCAATGGAAACCAAAAGAAAAATGGGGTACCAACACATATCAGATAAAATAGGCTTTAAATCAAAAACTGTTACGAGACAAAAAGGGACATTTCATAACTATCAAGGGTACAATCCAAAAAGAAGAAATAACAATTGTAAATATATACGCACCCAGTATGAGACAACCTAAATATGCAAAGCAAATATTAACAAACATAAAGGGAGAAATTGACAATAATACAATAATAGTAGGGGACATTAACACCCAGTTACTTCAGTAGATCATCCAGACAGAAAATCAATAACAAAATCCAGGCTATATGTGGCACATTACACTAGATGGACTTAATGGATATATATAGAGTATTCCACCCCAAAGCAGCAGAATACACATCCTTTTCAAGTGCACATGGAACATTCTTCAGGGTAGATAGATCACATGCTAGACCATAAAACAAGTTTCAGTAAACTTAAGAAAATTGAAATCCTATCAAGCATCTTTTCATACCATAATGCTAGGGCACTAGAAATCAACTGTAAGAAAAAAATGCAAAAAACACAAACATGAAGGCTAAATGATATGCTATTAAATAACCAAAGGATCTCTGAACAAATCAAAGAAGAAAATTTTTAAAATACCTAGAGGGGACTTCCCTGGTGGTGCAGTGGTTAAGAATCTGCCTGCCAATGCAGGGGACACAGGTTTGAGCCCTGGTCCAGGAAGATCCCATTATGCTGTGAAGCAACTAAGCCCATGCACCACAAATACTGAACCTGTGCTCTAGAGCCCACGAGCCACAACTACTGAGCCCATGTGCCCCAACTACTGAAGCCCACATGCCTAGAGGCCGTGTTCTGCAACCAGAGAAGCCATGTCAAATGAGAAGCCTGTGCACTGCAATGAAGAGAAGCCCCTGCTCACCACAACTAGAGAAAGCCTGTGTGCAGCAACGAAGACTCAATGTAGCCAAAAAAATTAAAAAATAAGTAAAATAGTAAATAAATCTTTAAAAAAAACTAGTAAAGAATATTTTTTTAAAAATTAAATAAAATAAAAATACCTGGAGACAAATGAAAACAAAAACACAATGATCCAGAATCTATGGGAGGCAGCAAAAGCACTTCTAAGAGGGAAGTTTAGAACGATACAAGCTTACCTTGGAAAACAAGAAAAATCTCAAAGAAAAACCCAACCTTACGCCTAAAAGAAATAGGAAAAAGAAGAACATACAAAACCCAAACTTAGTAGAAGGAAAGAAATCATAAAGATCAAAACAGAAATAAGTGGAATAGAGACTAAAAAAAAAATAGAAAAGATCAATGAAACTAAGAACTGGTTCTTTGAAAAGATAAACACAATTGATAAACCTTTACTCAAACCCATCAAGAAAAAAAGAGGGCCCAAATCAATAAAATCAGAACTGAAAAAGAAGACATTACAACCAACACCACAGAAATAAAAAAGAATCTTAAGCAATTACTACAAAAACTTACATGCCGATAAAATGGACAACCTAGAAGAAATGGAAAAATTCCTAGAAATGTACAATCTCCTAGAAAATATAAACAGACCAATTACCAGTAATGAAATTGAATCAGTAATTTTAAAACTCCCAACAAACAAAAGTCCAGGAACAGATGGCTTCCCAGGTGAATTCTACCAAACATTTAGAGAAGAGTTCACACTTATCCTTCTCAAACTGTTCCAAAATCTAAGGAGGAAGAAAGGCTTCCAAACTCATGCTATGAAGCCAGCATTACCCTGATAATAAAACCAGATTAAGATATCATACATATACACACACACACACACACACACACACACAAATTACAGACCATTATTACTAACGAACATAGATGCAAAAATCCTCAATAAGATTTTAGCAAACCAAATCCAATGACACATTAAAAGGACAATACACCATGGTCAAGTGGGATTTATCCCAGGGATGCAACAATGGTTCAATATATGAAAATAAATCAATATGAGGCACCACATTAACAAATTGAAGAATAAAAAACATACGGTCATCTCAATTAATGTAGAAAAAGCTTTTGACAAAATTCAACATCCATTTATGATAAAAATCCTCCAGAAAGTTCACATAGAGGGAACATACCTCAACATAATAAAGGCCATATATGACGAGCCCACAGCAAACATCATACTCGACAGTGAAAAGTTGAAAGCATTTCCTCTAAGATCAGAACAAGATAAACTGCCCACTCTCACCACTTGTATTCAACATAGTATTAGAAGGCCTAGCCACAGCAATCAGAAAAGAGAAAGAAATAAAAGGAATCCGAACTGGAAAAGAAATAAACCTGTCACTGTTTGCAGATTACATGATACTAAAACTAGAAAATCCTAAAGGTGTCACCAAAAATATTACTAGAGCTTATCAATGAATTTAGTAAAAGTTGCAGAATACAAAATCAATATATAGAAATCTGTTGCTTTTATATACACTAATAATGAACTATCAGAAAGGGAAATTAAGGAAACAATCCCATTTACAATCACATCCAAAGAAAAGTACCTAGAAATAAAAGTACCTAAGGATGTAAAAGACCTGTACTTGGAAAACTGTAAGATACTAATAAAAGAAATAGAAGATGACACAAACAAATGGCAAGGTATACCATCTTCATATATTGGAAAAATTAATATTGTGACAATGACCATACTACCCAAGGCAATCTACAGATTCAATACAATCCCTATCAAAGTATCAATGGAATTTTTCACAAAACTAGAACAAATAATTTAAACATTTGTATGAAAACACAGAAGACTTCTAAATAGCCAAAACAACTGTGAGAAAGAACAAAGCTGGAGTTATCACACTCCCTGACTTTAGAATATGTTATAAAGCTACAGTAATCAAAAGAGTATGATACTGGCACAAAAACAGACACAGAGATCAATGGAACAGAATAGAAAGCCCAGAAATAAATCCATATACTCATGGTCAATTAATCAATGACAGAGGAGGCAAGAACAATTAATGGAGAAGAGACAGTCTCTTCAATAAGTGGTGCTTGTAAAACTGGACATCTACATATAAAAGAATGAAATTAGAACTTTTTCTCACAACATATACAATAAATTCAAAACTAATTAAATAATGAAACATAAGACCACAAACTATAAAACTCCTAGAAGAAAACAGGCAGAATACTCTTTGACATAAATTGTAGCAATATTTTTTTGCATATGTCTCCTAAAGCAATGTAAATAGAAGCAAAAATATAAATGGGACCTAATTACACTTAAAAGCTTTTGCACAGCAAAGGAAATCATTGACAAAACAAAAAAGGCCAAAAAAAAAAAAACCCCACAAAAATACAACATATTGAATGGGAGAAAATATTTGCAAATGATATGACTGATAAGTGGTTAATATCCATAACATATAAACAGCTTGTACAACTCAATACTAAGAAACCAATCTGGTTTAATAAATGGACAGTAACTCAATAGACATTTTTCTAAAGAAGATATACAAATGGCCAATAAGCAAGTGAAAAGATACTCAAAGTCACTAATCCTTACAGAAATACAATCAAAACCAGAATGATTTCCAAAACTATGTTAAATAAAAGTAGTGAGAGTGGGCGTTTTTGTCTTGTTCCTGATCTTAAAGGAAATGCTTTCAGCTTTTCACCACTGAGTATGACATTAGTGAGTTTGTCATATATGCCCTTTATTATGCGAGGTATGTTCCCTATATGCCCACTTTCTGGAGAGTTTTTATCATAAATGGATGTTGAATTTTGTCAAAAGCTTTTTCTGCATTAATTGAGGTGACCATATGTTTTTTTTTTAATTCTTCAATTTGTTAATATGGTGTATAACATTGGTTGATTGCAGATATTGAAAAATCCTTGACTCCTTGGGTAAATCTCACTTGATCATGGTGTATGAACCTTTTAATGTATTGTTGGATTCACTTTGATAGTATTTTATTAAATGTTTTTGCATCTACATTCATCAGTGATATTGGCCTGTAATTTTCTTGTATTATCTTAGTCTGGTTTTGGTATCAGGGTGATGGTGGCCTCATAGAATAAGTTAGGAAGGCTTCCTTCTTCTGCAGGTTTTGGAATAGTTTGAGAAGGATAAGTGTTAAGTCTTCTCTAAATGTCTGGTAGTATCACCTGTTAAGCCATCTGGTCCTGGACTTTTGTTTGTTGGGAGTTTTAATGTTACTGATTCAACTTAATTACTGATAATTGGTCTGCTTATATTTTCTATTTCTTCCTGGTTTAGTCTTGGGAGATTGTACATTTCTAAGAATTTGCCTATTTCTTCTAGATTGTCCATTTTAATGTCCACTTTAATAGTTGTTTGTAGTAGTTTCTTATGATCTTTTGTATTTTTCTGGTATTGGTTGTAACTTCTTTTTCATTTCTGATTTTATTGATTTTGGTCCTCTTCCTTTTTTCTTTTTTTTTTAATTTATTTAATCATTTATTTATTGGCTGCATTGGGTCTTCATTGCTGCAAAGACGTTTTCTCTAGTTGTGGTAAGCAGGGGCTACTCTTCATTGCAGTGCGCAGCCTTCTCACTGCGGTGGCTTCTTTTGTTGTGGAACACGGGCTCTAGGCGCATGGGCTTCAGTAGTTGTGGCACACGGGCTCAACAGTTGTGGCTCACAGGCTCTAGAGCACAGGCTCAGTAATTGTGTCACATGGGCTTAGTTGCTCTGTGGCATGTGGTATCCTCCAAGATCAGGGATCGAACCTGAGTCACCTGCACTGACAGGTGGATTCTTAACCACTGTGCCACCAGTGAATTCCCCCCTTCCTTTTTTCTTGTTGAGTCTGGC
Organism: Hippopotamus amphibius kiboko; assembly: GCF_030028045.1. NCBI lineage: Eukaryota > Metazoa > Chordata > Mammalia > Artiodactyla > Hippopotamidae > Hippopotamus > Hippopotamus amphibius. The sequence continues at coordinate 120,153,107 of NC_080187.1, read as the reverse complement.
TAAAGGTTTATCAATGTTGTTTACCTCTTCAAAGAACCAGCTTTTAGCTTCATTGATCTTTTCTGTATCACCTTGCATCTGTCAGAATGGCTATCATCAAAAAGAACACAAATAACAAACGTTGGAAATGATGTGGATAAAAGGAAACCCTTTTATACTGTTGGTGGGAATGTAAGCTGGTGCAGCCACTGTGGAAAATAGTATGGCAGTTCCTCAAGAAATTAGAGATAGAGCTACCACATGATCCAGCAATTCCACTCCTGGGTATACATCCCAAGAAAAGGAAAATACTAATTTTAAAAGATAACATGCACCTCAATAATTGTAACTGCATTATCTACAATAGCCAAGATGTGGAAGCAACCTAAGTGTCCATCAACAGATGAATGGATAAAAAGATTTGGCATATATATACAATGTAATATTACTTACCCACAGAAAAGAATGAAATCTTGCCATTTGCAACATGTATAGACCTGGAGTGTATTATGCTTAATGAGGTAATTCAGACAGAGAAAAACAATACTGTGTTATCACTGTTATGTAGAATCTAAAAATAAAACAAATGAAAGAAAATAACAAAACAGAAAATATGCACAGATATGGAGAAGAAACTAGTGATTACCTATGGGGAGAGAGAAGGGGGGAGGGGCAAGATTAACATAGGGGATTAAGAGATACAAACTAATATGTACAAAACAAATAAGCTACAAGTATATATTGTACAATACAAGGAATATAGCCAATATTTTATCGTATCTATAAATGGAGTATAATCTGTAAAAATGTTTAATAACTATGTTGTATACTTGAAACTAATATGATATTGTAAATCAACTATACTGCGATTATAAAAAGAAAAAAAGGGAGGGTTCCCTGGTGATCTAGTGATTAGGATTCACTGCTCTCACTGCCATGGCCCAGGTTCAGTACCCGATCAGGGAACTGAGATCCCACAAGTGCACGGCACAGCCAAAAACAAACCAAAAAAAGGTATCTAGAGATAAATTCATGCTCCTCCCTAACCCCCCCATAAAAGATAACAATCAGAATCAAACTATAAGTAGTAAGGAGATTGAATCAATAATCAAAAATCTTCCAACAAAGAAAAGCCCTGGACATGATGGCTTCACTGGTGAATTTTACCAAACATTTAAAGAAGAACTAACACTAATCCTCCTCAAACGTTTCCAAATAACTGAAGAGGAGGAAACACATCCTAATTCATTCTGTGAGGCCAAAATATCCCTGATACCAAAGCAAGACAAACACTATAAGAAAACTAAAGACCATTATCCTTTACAAACATTGGTGCAAAAATCGTCAAGAAAATACTAGTGAACAGAACTTAGCATATTTTGAAAGAACTTTACCCCATGACCAACTGGGATTTATTCATGGAATTCTAGGATCATTCAACAAACAAAAATCAACCAATATGGCACATCAACAAAATGAAGGAAAAAAACACATGCACATTTGAATGAAGCAGAAAAATCATCTAACAAAATTCAACAACCTTTCATGATTAAAATCCTCAATAAAATAGGAATAAAAGGAAAGTACCTCCACATAATAAAAGCTATATATGAAAAAGCCACAGCCATCATAATTCTCAATGAATTATGATGAAAAACCGAAAGCTTTTCCTCTAAGATCAGGAACAAGGTCCAGAATGGCCACTTTCACCACATCTATTCAACATAGTACTGGAAGTTCTAGCCAGAGCAATTAGGCAAGAAAAAGAAACGAAAGGCTTCCAAATTGGAAAGGAAGAAGTAAAATTATCTTTGCTTGCAATTAGTATAATCTTATATCTAGAAAACCCTAAGATTCCACACCAATAAAGTTAGAACTAATAAATAAATCCAGCAAAGTGGCAGGATATAAAGTCAATACACAAAAACCAGTTGCATTTTTATGCACAGTGAACAATTTGAAAAAGAAAATTCTTTAAAAAATCCATTTACAATAGCATCAAAAAAGAATAAAATACTTAGAAATTAGTTTAAGCACAAAGGTGAAAGATTTGCAAAATGGAAACTACAAACCATTGCTAAAAGAAATAAAAGAAGACATAAATAAATGGAAATACATCCCATGTTCATGGATTGAAAGACCTAATACTGTTAAAATGTCACTATTATCCCAAGTGATCCACAGATTCAATGCAATATCTATCAATATCCCAAAGATACTTTTGAAAAATTAGAAAAAACCTAGCCTAAAAAATTTATATGAAATTTCAAGGGACCCCAAATAGTTCAAAATTCTTGAAAAAGAAGAACAAAACTGGAGGGCTCACACTTCTTGATTTCAAAACCTATTACAAAGCTACAGTAATCAAAACAATATACAATTGGCATAAAGACAGACATATAGAGCAATGGAGTGGAATACAGAGACAAGAAATAAACACTCACACACACAGTCAAATGATTTTAGACAAGAGTATCAAGACCATTTAATGGGTAAGGGGTAGTCTTTCCAACAAATGGTCCTGTCAAAAAATGGATATCCACATACAAGAGAATGACACTGGATCCTTACCTAACACCATATACAAAATTAACTCAAAATGGATCAAGGACATAAATATAAGACCTAAAATAATAAAACTCTTAGAAGAAAACACAAGACAAAAGCTTCATGATATTTGATTTGGTAGTGAATTCTTGGAAATGACATTAAGCACACAGACAACAAAAGATAAAAGACAAATTGGACTTCATGAACATTTTAAAATTGTGTACATCATGAGACACTATATACCAAGTAAAAAGGCAACACACAGAATGTGAGAAAACATGTAAATCATACATATGATAGGGGATTAATATCTAGAATATAGATTTTTTATTGCAATTAAAAAACAAACTACCCAATTCAACAATGGGCAAAGGACTTGAATAGACGTTTCTCAAAAGAAGATATACAAATGGACAATAAGCACATGAAAAGATTCCAAACATCACTAATCATTAGGCACATGAGATCAAAACTAAAATGAGAATCCACTTTACACGCATAAGATGGTTGCTATCAATAAAACAGAAAACAACACATACTGACAAGGATGTGGAGAATCTGGCACCCTTGTGCATTGTTGGTGGGAATTTAACATGGTACAGCTACTGTGGAAAAAAGTATGGAGGTTCCTCAATAAATTAAAAATAGAATTATGATATTACCCAGCAATTCCTCTTCTGGGTATATACCAAAAAAAGGTAGGGCCTTGAAGAGATGTTTCTACACTCATACTCAGAGCAGCATGATTCATAATGTTTAAAACATGGATGCAACTCAAGGGTCCATCAAATGATGAATGAATAAGCAAAATGCAGTATACACTTACAATGGAATATTTTGCTGCTTTTTCTAAAAACTTCTCTTTTCGGAAGGAAATTCTGCAATATGCTACAACATGGACAAATCTTGAAGACATTATGTTAAGGGAAATAAACCAGTAACAAAGACAAAAACTGTATGAGTCCATTTATATGAAGCATTTAGAGTAGTCAAAATCAAAAAGACAGAAAATACAATGGTGGTTGACAGAAGCTGGGGGAATGGGAAAGTTGAGTTGTTTAATAGGTATACAATTTCATATTTACAATGAAAAGAGTTAAGAGGATGGATGGTGGAGATGGTTGCACAACAATGTGAATGTATTTAGTACCACTGAACTGAATGCTAACAAATTATTAATATGGTAAACTTTATGTTATGTGTATTTTAATTCAATAAAAAAGAAAGAACAATTTTTTAAAAAGAAAGGAAAAAAAGACGTAACTGAGAGATACCAGGAAACAAAGCTGTGTCTGGGTCCCACTCTGCATCCTGTCTGGGTTTAATGGCATCACAGAAACCCATGTGGGTACTTGGCAAGTTTGAGAATAGGACTTGGGCACCTGTATGAAAGTTCAGTGTGCAGGTGACAAAGCCATCCCAAATGCTACCCTATCACTTGGAAGGGCACCTCACGTTGGGTATAACGAATTAAATGGGGACGCCACTGGATATGTCCATGTTCTAATCCCTGGAACCTGTTAATGTGGTATTATTTTGGAAAAGGGTCTTTGCATGTGTAATTATGTGTAATTACATCAAAAACTAATTTGCAATCATCCTAGGTTATCCAGGCATGCCCTAAATCTAATGACGAGTGACCTTATAATAAGAGGAGAAGACACAGACAGAAAGGAGGAGAAAGACCATGTGAAAATGGAGGCAGAGACTGGAGTGAGCATCTACAAGCCAAGGAATCCCAACTGCCATCTGCTAAAGTTGGAAATTGCAAGGAAAGGAATCTTTCCTAGAGTCTCTGGAGAAATTTTGGCCCCGCAAACACCCTGATTTTGGACTTCTGGCCTCCAAAACTGTGAGAAAATAAATTTCTGCTGTTTTAAGCCAAAAAAGAAAGAAAGAATGGCTGATAACTTCCCTATCTGGGGAGAGACGATTTGGACATACAAGTTCATGAAGCTAATAGGTCAACCCCAAATATCAAACCAAAATGATCTTCTCAAAGACACACTATTAAAAAACTGTCTAAAATCAAAGGCAAAGAAAGAATTTTTAAAACTGCAAGACAAGAAAACCCTCACATATTAAAGGAACCCCCAATAAAGCTATCAGTGAATACTCAGCAGAAATCTTGCAGGCCAGGAGAGAGTGGGATGAACAATTCAAAGTGCAAAAGGAGAAACACTGCCAAAGAAGAATACTTTACCCAGTAAAGCTGTCTTTCAGAAATGAAGCAGCAATGTTTGTTCTCAAACAAACAAAAGCTGAGGGAGTTATTCTACACTAGACCTGCCTCACAAGAAATGCTGATAGGATTTCTTCAAGCTGAAAAGAAATGATGGTAATTACTAACATGAGAACATATGAGAATATAAAACATTCTGGTAAAGGTAAGTATATAGACAAATTCAGAATAATGTAATACTAGTAATATAGTACTGTGTTAATCACTTTAGCATAAGGGTTAAAGGACAGAAGTATTAAAAATAACAATTAACAATTTGTAAAAATATGCAATATAAAAAGAGGTAAATTTTGACATAAAAAACATAATATGTGGTGTGAGGGAGTAAAAGGGTAGCATTTTTGTATCCAATCGAAGTTGTTGTCATCAACTTAAACTTATGTTTTATGTAAACATCATGGTAACTACATAGCAAAAACCTACAACAGATAGATAACAAAGAGAAAAGAATCAGACCTTAAACTACAGAAAATTATCAATTCACAAAGAAAGTGAGAGGAAGAAAGAATAATGGAACTACAAAAGTCAGAAAAATATTAATAAGATGGCATTAGTAAGTCCTTACCCACCAACAGTTAACTTTAAATGGAAATGGATTAAATTCTCCAGTCAAAAGGCAGAGGAGCTGAATGGATTTTCTTTAAAAAATATCCAACTAAATGCTCCCTACATGAGACTCACTTCAGATTCAAAGACACACAGACTGAAAGTGAAGGGATAAAAAAAAGATTTCCTGCAAAGGCAAACAACATGAGACCACGGATAGCTATACCTATACCAGACAAACAGACTTTAACTCAAACACTGTAACAAGAGACAAAGAAAGTCATTACATAATGATAAAGGGGTTGATTCAGCAGAGAATACAACAATTGTAAATTCAAATGCACCCAACATTAGAGCACCCAAATATATTCACAGTGAAAAAGGGAGAAAAAGGCAGAAATAGATAACAATACAATAATATGGAAGATTTTACTATCCCACTTTCAACAATGAACACACCATCTAGACAGAAAATAAATAAGGAAATACTTTAGGCCAAATGGCCGTAATAGACATATGCAGAATATTCCATCCAAGACCAACAAAATACATATTCTTCTCTAGTGCACATGGAATAGTCTCCAAGATAGATCATATGTTAGCCCACAAAACAATTCTCAGCAAATTTAAGAAGACTGAATTGATACCAAACAACTTTTCAAACCATGGTGGTATGAAACTAGAAATTAATTAACAGGAGAAAAACTGAAGGACTCAGAAATATGTGGAAATTGAACAGCACACTCTTCAATAAACAATGGGTCAAAGAAGAAATCAAAATGGAAATAAAATATCTTGAAACAAATGAAAATGGAAACACAACACACTAAACCTTATGGGAAGAACTTTATAACAATATACGCCTACATGAAGAAAAAAGAAAAATCTCAAACAGCCTAATGTCACACATCAAAAAATTTAAAAAAAGAACAAACTACATCCAAAGTTAGCAGAGGAAAGGAAACAACAAATATCAGAACATAATCAGGAAGGACACTATATAATGATCAAGGGATCAATCCAAGAAGAAGATATAACAACTGTAAAGATCTATGCACCCAACATAGGAGCACCTCAATACATACGGAAAGTCCTAACAGCCACAAAAGGGGAAATTGACAGTAACACAATAATAGTAGGAGACTTTAACACCCCACTTACATCAATGGACAGATCATCCACACAGAAAATAAATAAGGAAACACAAGCTCTAAATGACACATTAGAACATCTCGACTTAAGTGATATTATAGGACATTCCATCCAAAAATGACAGAATACACTTTCTTCTCAAGTACACATGGAACATTCTCCAGGATAGATCACATCTTGGGTCACAAATCAAGCCTCGGTATATTCAAGAAAATTGAAATCATATCAAGCATCTTCTCCAACCACAACACCATGAGACTAGATATCAATTACAGGAAAAAAGCTGTAAAAAAATACAAACACATGGAACCTAAACAATACACTATTAAACAACTAAGAAATCACTGAAGAAATCAAAGAGGAAATCAAAAAATACCTAGAAACAAATTACAATGAAAACACGACGACTCAAAACTGATGGGATGCAGCAAAAGCAGTTCTAGGAGTGAAGTTTATAGCAATACAATTCTACCTCAAGAAACAAGAAAAATCTCAGATAAACAACCTAACCTTACACCTAAAACAATCAGAGAAAGAAGAACAAAAAATCCCCAAAGTGAGCAGAAGGAAAGAAATCATAAAATCCTATCAGAAATAAATGAAAAAGAACAAAGATCTATAAGACTAAGAGATGGTTCTTTGAGAAGATAAACACAATTGATAAACCATTACCCAGACTCATCAGGAAAAAAAGGGAGAAAAAAAGGGAGAAAGTGAAAATCAAAAGAATTAGAAGTGAAAAAGGAGAAGTAACAACTGACAATGCAGAAATACAAAAGATCATGAGAGACTACTACAAGCAACTATATGCCAATAAATTGGATAACCTGGAAGAAATGGATAAATTCTTAGAAAACTACAATCTTCCAAGACTAGACCAGGAAGAAATAGAAACTATGAACAGAGCAATCACAAGTACGGAAATTGAAGCTGTGGTTAAAAATCTCCCAACAAACAAAAGCCCAGGGCCCGATGCATTCACAGGTGAATTTGATCAAACATTTAGAGAAGAGCTAACACCTATCCTTCTCAAACTCTTCCAAAATAGAGCAGAAGGAGGAACACTCCCAAACTCATTCTATGAGGCCACCATCACCCTGATACCAAAACCAGGCAAAGAGGTCACAAAAAAGGAAAATTACAGACCAATATCACTGATGAATATAGATGCAAAAGTCCTCAACAAAATACTAGCTAAAAGAATCCAACAGCACATAAAAAAAAATCATACACCATAATCAAGTGGGGTTTATCCCTGGGATGCAAGGATTCTTCAATGTATGCAAATCAATCAATGTGATACATCATATCCACAAATTGAAAGATAAAAACCATATGATCACCTCAGTAGATGCAGAAAAGCTTGTGACAAAATTCAACACACATTTATGATAAAAAATCTCCAGAAAGTGGGCATAGAGGGAAATTACCTCAACATAATAAAAGCCATATATGAGAAACCAAAAGCCAACATCATTCAAAATGGGGAAAAACTGAAAGAATTCCCTCTTAGAGCAGGAAAAAGACAAGGGTGCCCACTCTCACCATTATTATTCAACATAGTTTTGGAAGTTTTAGCCATAGAAATCAGAGAAGAAAATAAAATAAAAGGAATCCAAATTGGAAAAGAAGTAAAATTGTAACTCTTTGCAGATGACATGATACTATACATAGAAAACCCTAAAGATGCTACCAGAAAACTGCTAGCACTAATTGATGAGTTTAGTAAAGTAGCAGGATACAAAATTAATGCACAGAAATCTCTTGCATTCCTACACACTAACAATGAAAGAGCAGAAAGAGAAATTAAGGAAACACTCCCATTGACCACTGCAACAAAAAGAATAAAATAGATAGGAACAAACCTGCCTAAGGAGTTAAAAGACCTGTATGCAGAAAACTATGACACTGATGAAAGAAATCAAAGACAATTCAAACAGATGGAGGCACATAACATTGTTCTCAGATTGGAAGAATCAACATTGTGAAAATGACTATCCTACCCAAAGCAATTTACAGATTCAATGCAATCCTTATCAAATTACCATCAGCATTTTTCACAGAAGTAGAACAAGAAATTTTACAATTTGTATGGAAATGCAAAAGATCCCAAATAGCCAAAGTAATCTTGAGAAGGAAAGATGGAGCTGGAGGAATCAGGCTCCCTAACTTCAAACTATACTACAAGGCTACAGTGATTAAGACAGTATGGTACTGGCACAAAAAAAGAAATATAGATCAGTGGAACAGAATAGAGAGCCCAGAGATAAACCCGTGCACATATGGTCACCTTATCTTTGACAAAGGAGGCAAGAATATACAATGCAGAAAAGACAGCCTCTTCAATAAGTGGTTCTGGGAAAACTGGACAGCTACATGGGAAAGAATGAAATTAGATCACTTCTTAACACCATATACAAAAATAAACTCAAAATGGATTAAAGAACTAAATGTAATTCCAGACACTATAAAACTCTTCAAGGATAACATAGGCAGAACACTCTATGACATAAACCATAGCAAGATCCTTTTGGACTCACCGCCTAGAATAATGGAAATAAAATAAAAAATAAACAAATGGGACCTAATGAAACTTAAAAACCTTTGCACAGCAAAAGAAACCATAAACAAGACAAGAAGACAACACTTAGAATGGGAGAGAATATTTGCCAGTGAAGCAGCTGACAAAGATTTAATCTCCAAAATATACAAGCAGCTTATGCAGCTCAATATTGAAAAAGCAAATAACCCAATCCAAAAATGGGCAGAAGACCTAAATAGACATTTCTCCAAAGAAGACATGCAGATGGCTAACAACCCATGAAAAGATGCTCAACATCACTAATCATTAGAGAAATGGAAGTGAAAGTCACAATGAGGTATCACCTCACTCCTGTCAGAATGGCCATCATCAAAAAATCTGAAAACAGTAAATGCTGGAGATAGTGCAGAGGAAAGGGACCCCTCCTGCACTGTTGGTGGGAATGTAAATTGGTACATCCACTATGGAAAACAGTATGGAGGTTCCTTAAAAAACTAAAACTAAAACTACCATATGACCCAGTAATCCCACTCCTGGGCATATACCCTGAGAAAACCATAATCCAAAAGGAAACACATACCACAATGTTCATTGCAGCACTATTTACAATAGCTAGGGCATGGAAGCAACCTAAATGCCCATCAACAGATGAATGGATACAGAAGATGTGGCACATATATACAATGGAATATTACTCAGCCATAAAAAGGAATAAAATTGAGTTATTTGTAGTGAGGTGGATGGACCTAGACTCTGACCTATAGAGCGAAGTAAGCCAGAAAGAGATAAACAATACCATATGCTAACTCATAATATGGAATCTAAAAAAATGGTACTGAGGAACCCAGTGAGGGGGCAAGAATAAAGATGCAGATGTAGAGAACGGACTTGAGGACATGGGGTGGGGGACAAAGTGGAAGCTGAGACAAAGTGATAGAGTAGCATTGACATATATACAGTAAAAAATGTAAAATAGATAGCTAGTGGGAAGCTGCTGCAAAACACAGGGAGATCAACTGATGATTGGTGATGACAGAGGGGTGGGATAGGGAGGGTCAGAAGGAGTCACAGGAGGGAAGGGATATGGGGATATATGTATAAATACAGCTGATTCACTTTGTTGTACAGCAGAAACTGGCACAGCAGTGTAAAGCAATTATAGTCCAATAAAGAGCTTAAAAAATAGTATGGCATAAAAACAGACACATAGAACAATGGAATAGAGCAGACAGCCCAGATATAAACCCACACATATACAGTCAATTATTTTTTTTCAGTCAATTATTATTTGACAAGAGAACCAAACATGCTCAATGGGGAAAGGATAGTCTCTTCAAATAATGGTGTTAGGAAAACTGGATATTACATGGACTCTTACACCACTCACAAAAATTCACCTAAAATAGATTAAAGACATAAGGCCTGCAACTATAAAACTCCTAGAAGAGAACATAGGATAGAAGCTCCTTGACATGTCTTAGTGATTTTTTTGGATATGACATCAAAAGCACAAATGACAAAAGCAAAAATTTTAAAAATGGGACTACATCAAACTACTAACCTTCTATACAGCAAAGATACAATTCATAAAATGGAAAGGCAACATATGGAATGAGTAATATTTGTAAACAAAATAATAAGGGGTTAATATCCAAAATACGTAAGAAATTCATATAACTCAACAGCAAAAAAAAAAAAAATTAAGCAAATCAATTTAAAAATGGACAAAAGATCTAAATAGAGAGTTTTCCAAAGAACCCATATAAATGGCCAACAGGTGTTTGAAAAGATGCTCAACATCATTAATCATTAATGAAAGACAAATCAAAACCACAACAAGGTATCACTTAAAACCTATTAAAATGGCTATCATCAAAAAGACAAAAGATAAAACTAGATAGAAAGGAATACTTATACACTGTTGCAGGGAATGTAAATTGGTACAACCATTATGGAAAACCGTATGCTCGAAAAATTAAAAAGAGAATTACCATACGATCCAACAATCTCACTTCTGGGTATACAGCGAAAGGAAAGGAAATAAAATTACTATCTCAAAGAAATATCTGTACTCCCATATTCACTGAAGCATTATTCACAATAGCCAAGATATGGAAACAACCTTAGTGTCCATCAACAGATGAATGGTTAAAGAAGATGTGACATATATATCTATATATATATATATAGATATATAGATACCTACACAATGGAATATTATTTAGCCATGAGAAAGAATGAAATCTTGCCTTTTGAGCAACATGGATTGACCATGAGGGCATTAAGCTAAGTGAAATCTCACAAAGACAAATACTACATGATATCACTTATATGTGGAACATAAAAAAGCTGAAACTCACAGAAACAGAGCAGGATGGTGGTTGCCAGGGTCTAGGATTTGGGGAAAATGGGGATGTTGATCAAATGGTGGAAACTTCCAGTTATAAGATGAATAAGTTCTGGGGATCTAATATACAGCATGGTGACTACAGTTAACTATATTGCATTATATACTTGAAAGTTGCTAAGAGAGTAGATATTAAATGGCCTAACCACACATACACACAAAGGTAACTGTGTAAGGGAGTGGAAGAGTTAACTAATCCTATTGTTGTAATCATTTTGCAATTATATATGTTTATCAGATCATCACATTGTATACCTTAAACTCACATAATGTTATATGTTAATTATTTCTCAATGAAGATGGAAAACAAAACTGCAGCCCACTACTGTTGGCTTTGTTGATCACACTGGCATCCCAACACAGTCTATTGGAGGAAGCCTCTCCTCACTCACTTTTGGGAGAAGCCTCTGCCTTGTGTGTTAACTAGTTATTCTAGTCACTCCCAGGGTCAAAAGCCTAAAAAGCAGGTATGTTGATCTCAGAATAAAAGAGACTGATGAGGTGAATCTGTCCTGGCTAAAGTGCCAACTAGTGAATTATAGCCCTTGCAGACCTACACTACAGCACCTTTAAGCTACAGAAGGACCTGTGAAGGACCTTAAGGACTCCTCCAAGAGCTTATAACAATTTAAGTTGTAATACAGCATATGGTAGACACAGCACAAACTGGTAGCAGCCAAAGTGCAAATCCACCAAGAGATAACATTGCCTTTCTTAGGCAGGAATTGCTGTGTGGTAGAATCAGTTAGACAAAAAACCAAACCAAAACAAACAAAAAAGAAAGCCAAGAGCAGCCCAGAGGTAAGCCCCCTCCACGGAACACCTGAGTCACGTTGCTCACTGTGCCAACTGTCCTACAATTATGTCTGGGGTTTAATTTATGGAGGTGACCAAGTGATACAGATAGGCCAATGCCCCTGAAGCTCATTACTTACATTTCCTGAGAGGAGGGGATCTACACCACCACACAGGGCCACAGGGTAAGTACCAGGTTTGGTCAGGAGGCAGAAGCAGGAATAAGGAGAAAGCCTATGCCAGAGCCTTTATTGGAATTTTGACAGAAAATATGAGGGCAGAGTAAACAATTTAGGATTGCTTAGTTTGAATAATTCTGGGTTTTAGGCTCTAGGGGTGGTCTCTAGTTGCCTGGTACCTGACTTTGGGACATTTTAGGTCAGGGGAAATATTGGTTTAGTGTGTGAGTTAGATAAACAGGGTAGTTGGGGCTATAGACTCCAGATTGGCTGGTGATTTACATATGAAAGACAAGCTCCCAGAGAGACCTTTGCTAGTCCAGTGTGGGACAGTCTCTCCCTGGCCAGACAGCTTTTTAAGATGTCAAAACATCACAAAATATAGAAAATGAAAACATGATTAATACACTGCTGCTGCTCTACCTGGCCATTTGTGCACCAGGCCCATTTATCTCAAGACCCAGCTGCCAGGACCACATAAATGCTGAAGGAGTGTGAGCCTGCCTAGGTACAGACATGCTGAACGCATCTGCATGAAGAGGGGCCAGAAACATCTGTGGGGTTCTTTGGCCCTAGAAAATGGACCAACTCTAAAAACAGAGTTACCATGTGATCCTGCAATCCCACTCCTGGGCATATATCCAGAGAAAACTCTAATTTGAAAAGATACATGCACTCCAATGTTCACAGTAGCACTATTAACAAGAGCGAAGACATGGAAACAACCTGAGTCCATTGGCAGATGAATGGATAAAGAAGATGTGCTATTTATATGCAATAAAATGTTCATCATAAAAAACAATGAAATAATGCCACTTGCAGCAACATGGATGAACCGAGAGATTATCATACAAAATGAAAAGTCAGACAAAGATAAATGTCACATGATATCACTTATATGTGGAATCTAAAAAAAAATGATACAAATTAACTCATTTACAAAACAGAAATACACCTGAAACGAATACAACATTGTAAATCAACTATACTTCAATCAAAAAATAGTGCTTCCTTTGGAATGTTCCTGAAGGTCAATGACCAGTGTGCATCATTACTGTGAGTTGATAGGAGGCTATTTTAACCCATGAACTGATTATTTTGCTGTTGATGAATAGAAAATTTAGTCCATACACAATGACTTTTTTAAAAAGAGACAATTTATTTTTTTATTTTTAAAAAATTATTTATTTATTTATTTATTTATTTATTTATTTATTTATTTATTTGGCTGCGCTGGGTTTTACTTGGCACATGCTGGATCTTCATGGCAGCATGCGGGATCTAGTTCCCTGACCAGGGATCGAACCTGGGCCCCCTGCATTGGGAGCACAGAGTCTTAACCACTGGACCAACAGAGAAGTCTCAAGTCAATTTATTTAAGAAATTGACAATTAGGCCTTATCATTTTGAGGGCAAGTTGAATCCATCCTCACTTCTACATTCCACTGCCACCTTCTTATTGTGAGTCACTTCACCAACCAGAACAATTACTGCTGATCCCCAATTCCACTCTTTCCATCCTGCAGTAGTGCCTCCATTCAGCTTCTAAAACTGCTATTATCTTGTCTAAAACCTTGCCTGGGAAAGTGTCCAGCTACAAAGTGTAATGGTGACCACCTGAATCTGAATCTCTTTAACCGTCCAAAAACCAGCAGATCAACAATGACAGAGAAAACAACACAAGTAAAGAACATTAATAAAATTACCATTGGCCATGCTTTAGATATACTAGGGGACAGAGAATACCACGAACTTTTAATTATTTACAACTAGAGAGATGAAAAGCAAATTTCAACAAGCTCTCATTGAGACAGGCCTGGGACTCTTTGCTGCAGTGCTTGTACCTGGACAAACCTCTCCTAGAGCAACAAAATACAAAGAAACTTTAAGGGACTAAAAATAACTGTGTGCCTGCACAGTTGGAGCAAATTAGGGACAAAATATACAAAAAGACCAAAAACAAAAAAAAACAAAAAACTCTTACTGCCACTTCTGAAGACCTGGAAGCAAAAACAGGGTGTCTGGAGCAAAAGCAGGGTACTGAGCATGCACCCTGAACTCAACACCACCAGAGGGAATGGGCAAGATACCTAAGCCACCCCTCCAGCCGCCCCTGGACACACCCCTACCCTCACCCCATATAAGGAACAAGCTCACCCCTGCTCAGGGAGCAAGTGAACAAGCAAAACTGTTAAATGTTCTCATTCTCCGCTGCTGCATCAGGAGCCCCAATAAAGCTTTGCCTGAATTTCTTGTGTGGCCTAGTCAATTTCTGTTGATTCGGGAGGGCCAAGAACGCTGGTGGGTATCACCATGCCTGGTAAAAGTCTACAGGAATGAAGAATGAGGGAAGGTGAACTTAAGAGATTCTGTGAAAAAGAAAAGTGGAACAGAAGATGCAGATAAAGATAGACAAAATCACTTCCAGAAAGTGAAATTACAACAGTAAGTGACAAACACAATTCAAAGAATTGGCAATTCCCAGCATCAGCTATTAAGAACTGGGCTTGAAAGTAAGCAAAACTATAGGTATTAGCCTTTGGGAAGCATTCTTCTAGGTGGAGAATCTGCCATATGGAGAAGAAGTGGCAGTGAAAAGAAAGAAGGAAGCAAAAGGAAGAAGTAAAAGTTAAGGATCCTACAGAAACCAAAGACAAACATGTCTCACTTCTCTTTCTGCCACCATCCCTACTCTTACCAACATAATCAAAAACTTTAAATGCATTTTAAAATACTGGTCAAAGGGCACTCTTAAGCCAGGAAAATTATCAACAAAGGCCTAGGATCAAAAAAAAATTAACTCAATTCAACATAAAGTACTACAATAAGTAAACAGAAAATTCAAATTCAAATACTTCCTGTGATAGTCTTTCCAAAAATTAATAAGGGAACAGAAGAATACTGTAACAAACTTGCAAACTGAATTAAATATTCATAAACAAGCAATTAGTTTTAAAACAATAATTTAAAAAGGCACTGAAACAGAAATTTTAAAAACTAATGACAAAAAAAAGGACAAAACACATTAAAAAATTGCAAAGAAAGTCAATCAAGCTCAGAAAAGGAACTGGAGAAAAAACAAAGTCAACCAGGAAATGGAGAACAAATTAGAGGGTGCCCAAGTGAGTAGAGACTGGAATAAAATTTCAATAAGGGACTTTGAGGAAAGGCAGGAAAACAACCAAGAGAATACATCTGAGAATTTTTTAAAAGAGTAAAAATGTTTAAGGCAAAAGTGGATGAAGTGCCAGGCAGGCAAGGAAAAACAAATCTGCTCTTTATATAATTAGAATTACTAGAAAAGAAAAAGAAATACAACAGAAATAAATATTGATATTTACATCTGTAAGGCAAGAAAACTATCTGGAAATAAAAGATAAATTTACATGTGGAGAGGTCCTACCTTGTACCTGGGAAAATGATTCAAAACAAATAATTTTGAGAAATATGTTAGTAAAACGACTCCAAGGAAAAAAATCATCAGATCCTCTAAACAAAATAATCAAATTACCTATAATGAGAATATTAGTCTAGCACCAGCCTCTCAAGAGCAACATACAATGCAAAGCAACAGTGGGACAGCATTTTCAAAATATTCCATAGAAGAAAAGTTAACCGACGTTTTTATATTCAGCCAAGCTGCCTCTAAATTATCAAGTCTATAGGTAAATCATTTCAACTGTGCAAGAACCCAGGGACTATTGTACAGGTGAGGCATTCATGAGGAATCTACTATAGGGTGAGTTCATGTAAACAGCACAGAGTGAGGAAACTTTGGTAAATGATTGCTGGTGATTAATATATTTAATTGTAAATCAAACAATAACACAAGAGTAGGGTAATGGGTGAGAGAATAGTGTTTAATTGTTCTATGTTCTGACTATGTGGTAAGAATTCCATTAAAAATGGAAGGAGAAGAGCGAGAGAAGATTGAAATTTGAAAAAAGGTAACTGACTGTTGTATATATGAGTGCCAACGAGTACCATTGAACACTCACAGACTAGATAGCAAAGGATTTTTTAAGAAAAAGTAAAATTAAGGGCACTGTAACAGGTATACATATAAAGATTCCTTGGAACAAAACAGAGTCTTTCTAAAAACCAAATGAAGTAAAAGAAAATTTTGTTATATTTTTTGTAAATAAAACATATCAATTATAGCATAAAATACTGTCAGAATTGAAACAAAATATACTTGTAACATTAAAAGTACATGGGCAAAGAAAAAAAAAAACAATGCACCAACTTGATTCACCAGGGTCAAGGCACACATACAAAGGCCCACAGCCTCTGAATGCCTTACTCGAAATTCTTATAGAGTCTCCCATACACATACCCATTGATGCCTGAATATTTTTGCTTCACACACACACACACACACACACACACACCAGTGATAAATGCTGATGAATGCGTAATAAAATGCTTTCCAGAGTAGGTAGGAAAGCTTTGATTTATGGAGCTTCACCACTTACCTGGTGTAACTGTTCTCAACATGACTACTTTCAACCTGATGTCACAGAGCTGGGAAGAGATATGCACCATTGACTATACCAAGCTACTACGAGCCAGTTCCAGTGCACCCCATCCCCTTTCCTACACATATGTGCACACATCTGACTGCCCCCTAAGTAACGCCCTGAACTCTCACCACAAATATACAAACAAAACCACACTACATATCTCCAGAATATACCTAAAAACATACAATCTTTCATATACACTAAACACACCCATACAACCGCTACCTGAAACCTGAATATACATACAAAACACCTTTCACTACCTGATTTTTACACAAAACCACTCACCTTGAATGTGCTCAAATACAAACATATGCAACCAACATACAACCCCTATATTCACAACAAATAACCTACAGACACACAGGCTCTCAGAAAACCACCAAGTATATAGCTGTTTCATGAGCCACCCAAAAAATACCCACACACAATCCCACAGTCCTAAAATACATATACTCCACAATTCCTGAACACACAACCTACACAGCCTGTCTCCAAATACGCACACTGAACCTCTCCCGCATCTCAGAATACACACCCCACAAGCCCCATGAACCTAAACACACACACAGCCACAAAACAAGCAAACTTACCAAATATATGGAGGACTATCCCACAAACACTGAAAACACACATACAAGCAACTCCACCAAGTTCTTCAACCATTACATTCCAGAAGTGACACAAAGAGGACCCCTGAGGGCTTTAATACACACACAAAGCCCCTATGCACACACTCATAAACTAACCATGAACATACACCCCCCCATGCTCTAATAGATGCACACAAAACACAAAAACACCAACAATCCCTTAACTGTAGCTACTATACACTCACAACCCCCACATACTCATGGATACACACACCAGCAAATATTCCCACTCTCTAAATATATATATCCTGCAAAACACTATATATCATCATTACATTTCCAGAATCCAGCGTTACCACCACAATCCCCAAACATTTCCAAACACAAAAATCCCAGCATTCTGCGAAACCACTGTGTCCATTTCTGACAAACCCAAACCCTATGAATTCACCCATGTGCTGATGGATATACACACAAACCAGTACACACTCCGAAGACACAAGGACACATCTCCAGTATATCATATATAAATACACATAAAACCCCTTCCAAGTCCCAAATTACACATCTTAAACCTCCAGACCCCTACTCACCTAGAATCATATCACATACCTTCAGTACAAATAAATTCTCTCACTATACACATAACTCCATTACACTATCAACACAAAAATACTCACTTTCAGATACAAATAACCCCCTAATGAAAAACGCAAACACATACTCTAGAAAATATTCATGCAATCTGCTACGTTCCTTGAATACATGCACAAACTCAACCTACATGTTTCTCACCACAAGCCCCAAATATACCCACAATTACTAAGCATGCTATAAGTATGGAAACATACCACCCTATACCCAAATATAAACATAAAGTTTCACACTATCTGCATATACATAAACCCACAGTCCCAAATACTCACTGAAATAACTCCACTTGCTTCTAGAATACAGCTTCCTATAAATCCCACACCACACAACCCAGTCATCTGCACATATACAATATACCACCAGCCCCATAAAACAGTCATACACTTGCCCTCACGCACCTCAAAACACATAATTCCTGAAAACCACCAAAGAAACACATGTAGTAATACAGCATGCCCTGAATACCTACAAATGATTCCTCTACTTTTCAAAAATAGGCAAAATACATGACCCTACACCAAAAATAATAGACACAAGCACTTTTTCCAACTTTGCTAATATGCACATGCACCTAACCCTTCCAAACCCACCATTAGACACACATTTCTAACGTGCTGGGGGAAAACACACACACACACATGCACATTCCCAAAGTCTTACACTACAAATACATAACCCGAACACCCTGAGTATAACCAAATTACATCTCAAACCCTCTACATAAACTCAACTACATCCACTCTCACAAAAACACACTCATGTCTTCCACTTAACCCCAAATATCCACACAGACATCACCAACCCACAAATACAAATACACTAATCAGACTCCCACCAGCTCCATAAATGTACAAATAAACCTCAAGCCAGAAGCTCATGGAAACACATTCCCAGCAGACTCACAAATAATGATATACATAAAACCACCCACTGCCCATGAAGCCCTACAGTCCCTGGGAGATCTACAAATACACATATACCACATCACACTTCCAGATACACACAAACACCCACTACTTCCCAATTGCCAAAAACAAGCACATGACATCTTAACATCCTTAACAAACACTGAATTCCAACAAGCCACAAACATACACATATGTAACTCACACTACAAACACACCCACACAGTAATTTCACTACCCCAGAAAACAAATATAAACTACCTTAAGCCCCAGACACACGCACTTGCAGTGGTGTGTTATCAAGCAAAGCCTCAACAGCCTAATCAGCACTCCCTAAAGAAGTGTGGAGATATATACCATGCAATAAATTTTAATGATATAATGGATGTGTGCACATAATTTGCAAATAATTTAAAATGTACAATACTCTTCACTGTAAATTCTATATACCAAATTGATTCTTACCTAATGCTTTCATTGATTTCTGCTGAACTCTTGCATCATCAGCCAATCTATGCTTGCAATTCCATCATGATTTGACAGTATCAGACTATAAATAAATGCATATTGTAGAGTCAGCAAACTTACTCCCATCACTGACAAAAGAGTACACTTTGAACATAAGTGTTGATTGATAATTTTATGTTTAAAAAGTTACTAGTCTGCCTCTCCACCTTTTCCCCCCTCCTGCCTCCCTCCTACACCCCTAGGACCCAAGCAACAGAGGGGGCCTCGGAGGGTAGAGGGCTCGGCCAGGGAGCTCAGCAGGCCTCCCAGCCAATTGGTCAGAGGAAAACTAGAGGCTCTCCCCTCTCATCCTCCAAGGCCCGGAGTGTCCCTCCAGGTGGGAATCTCCCCCCTCCCCCAGCTAACCCTCAGGGGTGCCGGTCCTTTCCAGCCTCCACTTCTCTACCGCCCTGACTTCCCCCATGTCCTAACTGGTCATTCAAGGATTCCTCTGGTCTTCTTGGACCTCGAGTTCCCCCACTAACTTCCGGCAACTGACCTAGTTATGGGGATATGTGAACTCCACATCCTCCCATGCCCCTATCTTGACTCCACCCTGGCAGAAGAACAAATAAGTGAGATAGAGGATAGAATGGTGGAAATAAATGCCAAGGAAGAAAATAAAGAAAAAAGAATGAAAACAATTGAGGACAGGCTCAGGGACAACACTAAATGCACCAACATTTGAATTAGGGGTCCCAGAAGAAGAAGAGAAAAAGAAAGGTCTGAGAAAATATTCAAAGAGGTTATAGTGGAAAGCTTCCCTAACATGGGAAAAGAAATAGTCTCCCAAGTCCAGAAAGCACAGAGAATCCCATACAGGATTAACCCTAAGAGAAACACACCAAGGCACATATTAATCAAATAACAAAAATTAAATTCAAAGAAAAAATATTAAAAGCAGCAAGGAAAAGCAAAAAACAACATACAAAGGGAACACTATAAGGTTATCAGCTGATTTCTCTGCAGAAACTCTACAGGCCAGAAGGGAGGGGAAGGATATACTTAAAGTGATGAAAGAGAAAAACCTACAACCAAGATTGCTCTACCCAGAAAGGATCTCATTCAGATTTGATGGAGAAATCAAAAGCTTTACAGACAAGCAAAAGCTAAGGCAATTCAGCACCACCAAACCAGCTTTACAACAAGTGCTAAAGGAAATTCTCTATGAGGGAAACACAAGAGAAGAAAAAGACCCACAAAAACAAACCCAAAACAACTAAGGAAATGGTAATAGGAATATACATATCAATAATTACCTTGAATGTAAATGGCCTAAATGCACCAACCAAAAGACACAGACTGGCTGAATGGATACAAAAACAAGACCCACATATATGTTGTCTACAAGAGACCCACTTCAGACCCAGGGACACATACAGATTGAACGTGACGGGATGCAAAAAAGATATTTCATGCAAATGGAAATTAAAAGAAAGCTGGAGCAGCGATACTCATATCACGTAAAATAGACTTTAAAATAAAGAATGTTGCAAGAGACAAGGAGGGACACTACATAATGATCAAAAGATCAATCCAAGAAGAAGATATAACAATTGTAAATATTTATGCACCCAACGTGGGAGCACCTCAATACATAAGGCAAATGCTAACAGCCATAAAATTAGAAATCAACAGTAACACAATAATAGTAGGGGACTTTAACACCCCACTTACACCAAAGGACAGATCATCCAAACAGAAAATAAACGAGGAAACACAAGCTTTAAATGGCACAATAGACCAGATACATTTAATTGATATTTATAGGACATTCCACCTGAAAGTGGCAGAATACACTTTCTTGTCAAGTGCACATGGAACTTTCTCCAGGATAGATCACATCTTGGGTCCAAATTAAGACTCAGAAAATTTAAGAAGACAATCACATCAAACATCTTCTCTGATCACAACACTATGAGGTTAGAAATCCATTACAGGGAAAAAACTGTAAAAAACACAAATACATGGAGGCTAAACAGTGCACTACTCAATAACCAAGCATTGCTGAAGAAATCAAAGAAGAAATTTAAAAATATGTAGAAATAAATGACAATGAAAACACAACGACCCAAAATCTATGGGATGCAGCAAAAGCAGTTCTAAGAGGGAAGTTTATAGCAATTCAGCCTCACCACAAAAAACAAGAAAAGTCTCAAATAAACAATCTAGCCATACCCCTAAAACAACTAAAGAAAGAAGGAAAGAAATCATAAAGACTAGAGCACATGTAAATGAAATAGAAATAAAGAAAACAATAGCAAAGATCAATAAAACTAAAAGTAGGTTCTTTGAGAAGATAAAATTGATAAGCCCTTAATCAGACTCATCAAGAAAAAAAAGGAGAGGACACAAATCAATACTATGAGAAATGAAAAAGGAGAAATCACAACTGACACTGCAGAAGTACATGGGATTATAAGATACTACTATAAACAACTTTATGCCAATAAAATGGACAGCCTCGAAGAAATGGACAAATTCTTGGAAAGGTGCAATTTTCCAAGACTGAATAAGGAAGAATTAGAAAATATAAACAGATCTATCACAAGTAATGAAATTGAAACTGTAATACAAAAATCTTCCAACAAACAAAAATCCAGGACCAGCTGGCTTCACAGGTGAATTCTACCAAACATTTAGAGAAGAGCTAACACCTATCCTTCTCAAACTCTTCCAAAAAATTGCAGAGGGAGGAACATTCCCAAGTTCTATGAGTCCACCATCACCCTGATACCAAAACCAGACAAAGATATCACAACAATAGAAAATTATACACCACTATCACTGAGGAACATAGATGTCCTCAACAAAATACTAGCCAACAGAATCCAACAACACATTAAAAGGATCATACATCATGATTAAGTGGGATTTATCCCAGGAATGCAAGCATTCTTCAATATATGAAAATCAATCAATGTGATACACCATATTCACAAATTAAGGAATAAAAACCACATGATCATCTCAAAAGATCCAGAAAAAGCTTTTGACAACATTCATCACACATTTACGATAAAGACTCTCCAGAAAGTGGGCACAGAGGGAACACCTCAACATAATAAAGGCCATATAGGACAAACCCACAACAAACATTATTCTCAATGATGACAAACTGAAAGCATTTCCTCTAAGGTCAGGAACAAGACAAGGATGTCCACTCTCGCCACTCTTATTCAACACAGTTTTGTAAGTCCTAGCCACAGCAATCAGAGAAGAAAAAGAAAGAAAAGGAATCCAAACTGGAAAAGAGGAAGTGAAACTGTCATTGTTTGCAGATGATATGACACTATACATAGAAAATCCTAAAGATGCCACCAGAAAACTACTAGAGCTCATCAATGAATTTGGAAAAGTTGATGGATACAAAATTAATGCATGGAAATCTCTTGCATTCCTATATGCTAACAATGAAAGATCAGAAAGAGAAATTAAGGAAACAATCCCATTTACCACTGCAACAAAAAGAATAAAATGCCTAGGCATAAACCTACCTAAGGATACAAAAAAACTTGTATTCAGAAAACTATAAAACAGTGATGAAAGAAATCAAAGATGCCATGAAAAGATGGAGGAATATACCAGGTTCTTGGACCAGAAGAATCAATATTGTGAAAATGACTATACTACCCAAGGTAATTTACAGATTCAATGCAATTCCTATCAGATAATCAATGGCATTCTTCACAGAATTAGAATAAAAAAAATTTACAATCTGTATGGAAACACAAAAGACCCAGAATAGCCAAAGCAATCTTGAGAAAGAAAAACAGAGCCAGAGGAATCAGGCTTCCTGATTTCAGACTATACTACAAGGCTACAGTAATCGAGACAGTAAGGGACTGACACAAAAACAGAAATATAGATCACTGGTACAGGACAGAAAGTCCAGAGATAAACCACACACATATGGTCACCTAATTTATGACAAAGGAGGCAAGAATATACAATGGAGAAAAGACAGCTCTTCAATAAGTGGTGTAAAAGAATGAAATTAGAACAGTCCCTACTACCATACACAAAAATAAACTCAAAATGGATTAAAGAGCTAAATGTAAAAGCAGACACTATAAAACTCTTAGAGGAAAACATAAGCAGAACACTCTATGACATAAACCATAGCAAGATCCTTTTTGATCTACCTCCCAGAATGATAGAAAGAAAAACAAAATTAAACAAGTGGGACTCAATGACACTTCAAAGCTTTTGCACAGCAAAGGAAACCATAAACAAGACAAAAAGACAATCCTCAGAATGGGAGAAAATATTTGTAAATGAAGCACCTGACAAAGGATTAATCTCCAAAATACACAAGCAGCTCATGCAGCTCAATATCAAAAAAAAAAAAACCACCCAATCCAAAAATGGGCACAAGACCTAAACAGACATTTCTCCAAGGATTACATACAGACTGCCAACAAACACATGAAAAGATGTTCAACATCACTAATCATTAGAAAAATGCAAATCAAAACCACAATGAAGTATCACCTCACACCAGTCAGAATGGCCATCATCAAAAAAATCTAGAAACAATAAATGCTGGAGAGGGTATGTAGAAAAGGGAACCTTCCTGCATTGTTGGTGGAAATGTAAATTGGCGCAGCCACTATGGAGAAGGCTATGGAGGTTCCTTAAAAAACTAAAAATAGAGCTACCATATGACCCAGTAATCCCACTCCTGGGCATATAGCCTGAGAAAATCATGTTCCAAAAATACACATGTACCACAATGTTCATTGCAGCATTATTTACAATAGCCAGGACATGGAAGCAACCTACATGTCCGTGGACAGATGAATGGATACAGAAGATGTGGCACATATATACAATGGAATATTACTCAGCCATAAAAAGGAATGAAATTGAGCTATTTGTAGTGAGGTGGCTTGGACCTAGAGTCTGTCATACAGAGTGAAGTAAAGCAGAAAGAAAAAATCAAATACCGTGTGCTAACACATACATATGGAATCTAGAAAAACAGTACTGATGAACCTAGTGGCAGGGCAGGAACAGAGATGCAGACATAGAGAACGGGCTTGAGGACACTGGGGGAAGGCGGGAGGGGAAGCTGGGACATAGTGAGAGAGTAGCATTGATATATGCTCACTGCGGGGTGTGAAGTGGATGGCTGGTGGGAAGCTGCTGCAGGGCGTGGGGAGATCAGCTTGATGCTTCCTGAGGACCTGGAAGGGTGGGATGGGGCGGTTGGGAGTGGGGCTTGGGAGGGAGGAAATACAGGGATATGTGTGTACATATGGCTGCTTCACTTTGTTGTATAGCAGAAACTAGCACAGCACTGTGAAGCAATTATACTCCAATAAAGCTTAAAAAAAAGGGGGGGTAAATATGAAAAATAAAAAACCTCTACATAGGTCCACACAAAAACTTGTGTGAGTCTTTAAAGACAGCCCCAAACCAGAAACAATCCCAATGTCCATCAGCTGTGAACAGAGAGACAGAAATGTGGTGCCTCCACACACTGTAACACCACTCAGGAACAAAAAGGAACAAACTGCTGATACACGCTACAACATGGATGAACTTCAAAAACATTAAGCTCAGTGAAAGAAGGCAAACGCATAAAACCACATATTATTTTATCCCACTGATATGAAATCCAGAAAAGGTCAACCTATAGTATAGGAACAGAAAGTAGATGACTGGTTACCTAGGGCTGCGGGGGCGGGGGATGGGGAGTGACTGTTAATTGGCACCAGGATCTTTCTGGGATGATGGAAATGTTCTAAAATTGGATTCTGGTGATGACTGTACAACTTGGCAAATTTACTAAAAACCAGAGAATCCTTAAAAAAAAAATTTACTAGTGAAACTATGACGCTGTTCATTAGCTCTTCCCTCATTTTCCAGTGACCTGAACCAGATGACGGTTTCCAATGGGAAGCGCTTCCCTCCAGCGCCTGCTCTCCTCAGAAGGCGCAGACCAGAGGCGCCTGTGTAACCTCACACACACCGTCCACCCCCCACTGCAGGCCCCGCCGTCCCCGCACCGGCCACGCAGCCTGCTCCCCAGCGGAGCCAACACTCCTGGTGTAAACCCCTCGGGGTCTCGGGCTCTATGGGGGTGTGAATCCCCAACGCGGGGAGTCTCCCTGCAAGGACAAGGGCACACATGACCCACAGGGTGAACAGCAGCGCGGAGCAGTCACACCTAGGGGTGAAGACTCCCAGTATCCCTTACCTCAGGGTTCATATTACTGAGGCTATAGGCCGCCATCAGAGGCCCCGCCCCCAGCCAGGAAGGCCGTTGCGGCCCGCCCCTAGCACTCGCGCGCTTGCGCCCCTGTCTTCCCCAGCAGCGTGCTCCACAGACGCCCGTTGGAGGTTGGCTGTCCGCATGCCCAAGAGCCCCGCCCCCAGTGGGCATGCGCATGCGTGCAGGCGCGGGGCCACAAGGTCCCTGCAGGAGAGGAGGGAAAGGGAGGGTTGGGGGGCATCAGCGACCCTTTCTGGTGGTGTCTCCTCACCGGCAACCTTCGTGGCGGTCTCTTCTCAAAACCAGCTCTTGTGAGATGAGCACTCGTGATTTTTAAATTGCACACGTGAAATCCACACACTTACATACACAGAGTTTCAAGAGCTCAAGCACAATATCCTCAAATTGGGGCAAGTGCTTTCTAGCCCTGTGGACTGCAGTTCCCTGGTTCTTGTCTGTACCTTTCAAAACAGTAGGTCCTTTTTCCCAGCAAGCCTGCAGTTTCCCTTAAAGAACAACCTAGCAAAGAATTTCAGACCTGGGAAACACTCCGAGATACTGTCTCCTGACTCCATTCCAAGAGGTTTTCCAAACGCATTTACTCTACAAGAATATTTATTCTTAGTGTATTCAATACATGGAGGTTTTTCAATAAATGTTGATTCACAGGTGTTTCCTTGGTCAAGTTTTTGTTACAGCTTTGAGCGAGCTGTGACAATGAGTCAATATCAACACAGCAGGTAGTATGGGAAGAATTTTACTCTGCCTTTCTCCTTTTTGGTAATATATTGCAGAATTGCAGTTGGCAATAAAAATAATAAATAGTGGGATCAGCTTATTGACCTTTATAATGCTTCCCAAAGAAACTTCAATCACCAGATCCTCTTTCTGGTCAGTTGCAAGATTAGAGCATTTCTCACTCAACAGGATGTTTCTGAAGACCCCTCACATCTAACAGCACTAAGAGCCTCCAAGTGCACAGATTTGAAAACCCCACGAGACACGAACATGGTATCTCTTCGTTTCTCTATTGTTCCGTGATTGAGTGGAAGATGAACTGTCTTCTGAGGCTTGTGATCTGTGTCCAGAGATGTTTTTTTCTCAGTAGCCAATGCCTGCTCCCAACGTCTCTGCAGGAATGGTCAGAGATCATGATCCAAAGGACTTTTAGATGCTCCCTTCCGTGACAGGTCTTTCCAAATTCCATTCGGGCTAATTTGATTATCTGTCTCTGGGGTGTAGGATTTTGAAGCAGTACAAAAATGATCACAGTATTGGGACTGGATAATTTTTCCACAATGTAATTTTTGTATCAGTGGCCCTGAGAAGACTCATTCAGATACTGTGTCAGAGTTATGAGTGAGAATCTTGTAAATAACTGGTTGAAAAGACGGGGAAGCAACGAGGAAGCCTGGCTTTCTTGAGTGCCTGGGTACAATATTTTGCCTCACCATCCCTCTAGAATGAAGTTATTGGTTGAAAATCATTTCAGTTTTCCTTCGTGATAAAAGCTCAAGTATTCAGCGATATTTCCAAGTTGTTTATTTTTTTTCAGTCCCCAAAAGGAGTTTCTTTATATAAAGTTCACCAAGATATTGTTTGAAATACTCTCACCTCATCTTCTCATCTTCTTTTGAGGCAACTTTTCCTGACAAGGGGCAAGGAATGTCTTAAGCACCAACAGGAGTCTTTTTCACAGTGTAGAAAAGTCCTTCTAAACCTCTCTTTCCTTCCCCAACACCCTACAATCAGTAAGAATTCTGCTGCTACAGCAGTGAGGGAATCTTGTCTCCCAAAAGATTGGGTTTCAATCTTCTGAGGTTTTCACTCTTCATCTTCCTTGACAAGTTTCTTAACAATCCTCTCTTCTCACAACACAAGACATGAATACTCTTTCATATCATCTTGATAGTGATAAAGTGACATTGATTCTCAGTATGAAAATAAGAATCAAACATGTTTTTAAAAAAGCATTGCTACCATGATTCCCATGCATATGAGACCGTATGCACTGATGAGCCTAGATTCTAAAGAGTCAGGGTAAGTAATGGAGGCAGGAAATGCACAAGCTTATAAGCTGGGCTTGCAGGATAGGATTTAGATGGAAGTGGGTTTGTATGAATGGGGATTGAACATTGGTGGATAAAGTCTTGGCATTGTCTCAAGGTGCACATCCATTTCATGGGTAGTGGATTTTTAACACCTAGAAAAACCAGCGCTCTACGATGTTTAGTCCCTTAACATAAAGAGAAGAAGATTTTCTGCCTTCTTGTTCCTTACTTCTGTCCCTCCCCCTCCTAAGCCTAGACATTCAATGCTATATGATGGCTCTTCCAAATCCATTTCATTCAAAGAGCCTACAGATTTTGTGTGTATTTGCAACTGGGTTTCGTGATGAAGCCAAGATGCACACTTCAGTCTCTTTACTCCGAGTTCACTTTCTCACAAGGATGAGTAACTAATAATAGCTTAATATATGATACATTTTTGGTAGTGTTGCCAGATAAAATACAGCTTTCCAGTTAAATGCAAATTTCAGAAAAACAGGGAAAGAATTTGCAAGTAAAACTATGTCCAAAATATTGCATAAGACACACTTATATTAAAAACGAATTCATTGTTTTTGCGAAATACAAACATCAAATTCAGTTAGGCATTTGTTATTTTTATTTGCTAGATCTCGCCACCCTATTCTTTCAGGTACTTTGAAATTTAAGCGAGTGTAGAAATTTTTGTTCTAGGGATCTGGTGCAAAAATAGAAGAGCCATGATACCAACACAAAGACAATCATTGGAAATATCCTCAGATATGTTGGAACACATATGAATTTTCAACCAGAAAACAACTGCAGGCATTTTCAAAAATGAAAATAGATTGCATTCACTTTTAGTTGCACAATGTATCTCTGGAAAGATTTTAATGAAACATAATAATGGTTTCCTCTGGGAAAGAGGATTGGGTTGACAGGGGAAAGAGGTGGGAGGAGGAGGCGTGAGTGCAAATTCCATTCTGCACAATTTGAACTTGAACCATGCAAAGGTACTATTTGTTAAACTATTATATGAAAATTTTAAAAAGGTACAAAATATTTAACAACAATGTAATACTATGAGAAACACATTTAGTGAATTCTGCTCTTAGACATGTGGGCTGCATGATGATTTTTTGATGGAGGGGGGCTTTCCTGCACAAAGGAGCATTAGTAAGGCTGCTCTTGGTGGATGTTGGTTGGAGCACAAGGACCATTTCCTTGGGAATGATGTACATACAGCAATCAACCATGCTGCATCTGTTGAGACAATCCTAATTTCAAACACTTGGTTCCACGTGGCCGTAAATACCCAAGTGTTTATCAGACTAAAAGTTCTGAATTTTGTTCCGAAAGTCTAGTCTCTGTTGAAGTAAGTCAACAGCCAGGTAGGAAGCGGAGTGGGTTGAGGGACACAAAAGTAGGTTGATGGAGAAAGAAGCGAAATAAAGAGAACATCAAATCCAACCTTACTGCTATGACTCTAAAAAGCAATTTATAAATCGCCCACAGAGGCACATACAAATTGCACTGCCACCGTGTAATGTGGAAGGAACTTCAGTTCTTGTCTACCTGCCAGAGCCCTCATGGAATGTCTCCCCATCCCACCCAGGCCCACCTGCCCTCTGCCCCTCCCCCGCTGCAGAATGTTTCCGTCCCACATTCTATAGTTTAGATTCAAACTTCTCCCTCCTTTACTTGGATGTTGAGCATCTGCTGGAGCAGGTCACTCTCTGGATCCTGGTTTTGACTTTTCTCATCGCGGCTGAGGCAGCGATCATCCGTGCCCAAGCCTGCGGGATGGTTTTAGAAGGAGGTAAGCCTGTAGGCTGGGGGTGTGTTCTCAGAGACCCTGCCATCCATCAAACCCTTGGGGTTCACAGGTGACAGTTGACATGTGGGCACATAGCTGGACTGGAGTAGAGGAAGGAGAGAGCTCTGGGCCCTCTCTCCTGGGGAGACTGGGGAGCCTGAAGCACTCTGAGACTGTACGGGGCAGGAGGAGGTCATTGGAGGTGGCTGAAGGGGAACTGGCCTGAGTATGGAGAAAGGATGGCAGTAGGGAGGTTGATTCTTTCTAGAAGGGAGACAAACCTCTTTGAAACGTGTGTGTAGGGATGTGGGTGATGTCCTGGTCATGACACAGGGAGGGTCACGAGGAAAGCCTAGCCCTGTGTTGGGTTCCTCAGGCAGCTGAAGCTTGCCCCACCATATCTTTCTAAGGGATGTGAACTGGAGCTAATGTGTCTAATGGGGCCAGGGGGACAGATGGTCTTAGTCAGAAAACTATTCAGTGGGGCTGTGTGTGGCCACACCTGCAGTGAAGTGTCCTCTCCCAGAGCTAGGCAGGAAGTTCCTCTAACTGCCGCAGCCCAGACCTCCTCCACTCCTTCCAGCCCAGAGCTCACTTCTCCGTTCAGCTAACTGTTGCCTTGGATCCAACAGGGGATGGGCAACCATGTAGCTTCAGCCAAGAGAGTGCTGGGGGTCCCAGGTTGTTGGGAATGACTCTTCCTTTTGTGGAAATGCAGTTCTTCAGACCTATGTCATCTTGTCCAGTATCTCATGGCGGACCCTCAGGCCTGTCTTGAGAGGAAGAGTTTGTTCATATTTGGTGTCACTCCTTCATGGACAGGGAACCGATGTGGAGTGCGGCTGGTTGGGGTGGAATGTGTGTGAAGGCTGATTCCCTTTACAAAGGGGGAAGGAGTGTCACCCAGAGGCAGGAAGACATCTTCTGTGTTATTAGACGTCCTATGACACCTGTTCCGATTAACCAGGTGCACCGTGCTGTGTACCTTGTTCTCCTGGACAGGTGCTTCAGACAACTTGATCACAATGGCACCTGGCTCATGCCCGCTTCTCAGTTCGTCTCACTTTCCGTTAGAGGGAGCTGGAAGGGGAAAGACCACAGGCAGTCTTACTCCCACAACCAATGTAACATGATAATTCCCTGGCCCCTGTTTGATCCTCTGCAACCATCACTGGCTGTGAAATGACAGAATCTAAGGGACACACACCTAATTCTCAGATCCCCCCTCCTCAGAACAGACCCCTGAGTGATGACAGTGACTCTGGGCACTGGGGAGGGGGTGGCAGGACCTGGCTCACGTTAAGGGTCTGCTGTGGGTGGTTCTGAGATGCAGCTGCATGCTGGGCCGGGGTGTAATAGGTTTGTATCAGGATTCCACTGGAGAGAGATTTTTCCAGCATCTTTGTTTTGTTTTGTGAGGCTAGGAAAGAAACAGAAGATTTATACTGAGCATCAGGAAATGGAAGACTGAGGAGGAGGTGGGGCCCTAAGATTTTAAATAGTGCCTGTCCGCAAAGGGCATCTGGGTGCCGAGAACTTACCTTGGAGAAGCTCCCAAACTGCTGGTGCACCTGCTGAGGGGCCTTTCTCACAGAGCAGATGTCCACCCAGTTCCAGGTCTTGGGAGACAGCCTGTGAGGCTTAGGTGCCAGGGGCGCCTTAGGGAGGCTCTCCGAGTCAGTGCTTGCTGAGACTGTTTATTCTTGGCAGACAAGGGTCAGGGAACCAGGTGGATAGAGCGAGGTCACCAGTGGAATACTTCTCAACTGGAGGTCAGAGCAGGAAAATCCCTCCAGGACATTTGCACACTGCACAGTCTCCCCTGTCCAAAGGCCCCTCCCCTGTGGAGATTTACACACTGGTTCCCCAGAGAGCCTCAGTCCCCGGTGCCCATTCTCCTCCGGCACTCACCCCTTTCCTTTGCCTCAACAGCATCTGCAGTGCTGGGAACGGATGTGACCATGAACCCTGGTGCCTCCTTGTCTCCTTTCACGGCAGTGCCCTTTGCTCCACCTGTTCCTGGCCCCCAACACTGGCCACCCCGGGAGCAGCACCCGCCGCCCCCCATGACCCCATCTTTCCCTCCTGGCAGCACCCTGCTGCTGCCAGCTTTCCCCACAACACCTTTGCTGGCTCATGGTGGCCATGGCCCCAGTGCCCCTGGGGCTTGCAACGTCATTTTCCAAGTCAGCTCAGAAGGGAGGCCAGTAGAGCCCCCCCAGACTCAGACCTTTGTCCTTACTCAGGCCCCCTTCAACTGGCGCATCCCAGGGGCCCTCAGTGGGAGTGCTGTTTGTCCTGCATCCATATTCCTAGCAAGTCCTGCGATGGAGACCATTGTGACTGCTCCAGATGTTGGAGTGACTCAGGCTGGCATGGGAGGCTGGACCCCCAGCTTTCTTCCTCGAGCGCCACCACCAGCTGCCCAGCTGGTGCCCATCATCCCCCCAGCGAACTCTGGGCCACGGCCACAAGGCACTTCCAGGGAGGGCAACTTGGCCACCAACCAGTCCAAGGCCGCGCAGGATGACTCCTGTAACCCCAAGAGCGTGTGCGAGAACTTCCGACGTTGGCAGCGCTTCAAGCCCCTGGCCCGGAGGCACCTTCCGCAGAGTCCTGATGCAGAAGCTCTTTCCTGCTTTCTCATGTGAGTGAACTCGCAGGGGGTCATGAGCTTATCGGAGATTTTAGATAAAGAGGAACTGTGGGTGGACTCACAGGTTAGGATTCTAGGGATATGGCAGGAAGGTCTGAGGGCGATGTCCATGCTCTGAGAAGGCACACAGTCAGTCATACACGTCACTCTGCCCGTTCATGACATCCCTTCAGGGCCTTATGTCAACTGACCCCACCACCTTGTGAGCCCCATCAACTCGATGTCTTAGGATTCTCACGGTCATATTGACTGGAGACGTGCAGTCAGAGGGCTGTGGTGTAAGGTGAGGAGCCATGGGGTGGATGCCCCGCTCTCCTGTGGTGCTGTCTCCCCTCATTCAGGACTGGAGTGTGCATGGCCAGGGCTGTGACTTCAGAGGAGGGTAGGGGTGCGGGGCCCAGGAGAGAGTTTCATGCACACCTGGCTCTCATTGTTCGGGAGAATCCCAATAGGAACAGGGCCATGGTAGAGCTCTCCTAAGGGCGAAGGCACTCTCCTATGAGAGCTGTGAGCCTGGCAGGCTTTTCCATCCTAAACCACAGGTCCCTCGTGAAAAGGGGACAGTTACACGTACCTCAGAGGAGTGTGCAGGAGATTCCTTGGGCTAATCTATGATGTGTTAGCAGATTGCCTGGCACCTGCCATGCCTCATTACTGAGAGTGATTTTGATTATGAAAAGGCAATCTTGAAGAGGAAGAGCGCTCCCCAAGCACAAGGTCCCAGCTCTAGCCTGGGAGTGGGTGGTCATCCTCCAGGGAGTGTGAGGCGGGGACAGTGGTAGCCGGGCAGCCTTGTCTTGCTCTCCCAGACACCTGCCTCTCCCCGTCCTTACGTTCGTTGAGTGACATGTGGTCTGCATGGCTGGGTGGGGTCGGGCAGGTGGGGGCTGGGCTGGTCACGGAGACGGACCCCGACGGCTTACAGCCCAGTGCTGCGATCCCTGGCCCACCTGAAGCCCACCATGGCACTGGAGGAGAGAGAGCAGCTGGCCGTGCAGGAGTGGCAGCGCACCAGCAACTTTGACCGCATGATCTACTACGAGATGGCGGAAAAGTGAGTCAGCGTCCTGGGCTCAAGGGCTGCAGGGTGGGTGAGAGCGGTGGCTGAGGGCCAGACCCAGGGCAGGGTCTGGCTGTAGGGGTGCCCACCAGAGAGGACAAAGGAGGAGGACTGTCACCCAGCACAGGGTCCCTGCATCCCAGGGGCCCTTTTGCCCTCCAGGAGCCCCTCCTTCACCTGCAGAGCCTGAGTCTTCTGTCCTTCCTCCACCGGGGCTCTGCCCTCCCCTGATGCTCACCCACCCTTGTGTTGACATGGAGGTCTCAGGATGGGGTGGGGTAAAGCTGTGAGTCTGGTAGGGGTCCAGCTCCAGCCATAGGGCCCTGCAGGGGAATGCGCTCCACCCACCAGCCTGCTGCCTCCGTAGTGATGGGTGGCTGGCGGCCACTGACATAGAATTTGGGACCCCCGCTCCTCATGAAGAGTGGCCTGCCTGGGTATCCTGGCATCCCTGAAGAGGCCGGGGAAGACAGCCTGTTGTCAGCCCTTCCAGGGTTTTCTCCACGGCAATCCCCTTGGTTCAAAAAACAAAATCAAACAAGCGCCTCTCAGAGGAAAGGAAAGCTCCCCTCTATGCTCAGCGTCCACGTCCTCCAGCCTCTCCTGAGCCCTGTCTGCAGGTTTATGTCCCAGGACTCTCAGTCCCAGCCCAGGATCCTGGATTCGGGCAAGGACCCCTGTGGGGAACACATGTCTGATCCAGCCTCTGGCTGTTCGTGTGGTTCTAGATAAGGACGGGGGCATGAGGAGGGTGTCCCGTGGGTCTGCTGTGGGTCCCGTTGACCTGGCCCAGTTCAGTGATGTGGGTCTATGCTGTTCAATGCCCTCCAGTGCTGGTGAGGCAGGAAGTGTCCCAGATCTTGGATTGGTTCCACAGCTCTCTGCTGTGGACAGCATCTCAGGGCCTTGACAGCCCCAAGGCACATCCTCTCCCGATCCCTCGTTCTCTGCCACCTTTGTTGGGCTCCAGAGCCCAGGCCTTTATCTCAGGGTGGCCTATGCCTCTGTCACCCCCTAGGTTCATGGAATTTGAGGCAGAGGAGGAGATGCAGATTCAGAAGTTGCAATGGCTACAGGGGGTACAGGGCCTGCCTCCCCCAGCCCCACTGAAGCTGGATCCTCGGGGGCCCCCAGTCCCGAACGTGGGCCTTCAGCCAGGCACCCACATTCCCACTGGCGTTGACGGCAAAGGTAACAAGGGCCTCGGGATGGCCACTGTCCCCACATGGGTCCTTTTCCTTCAAGAGGGCATTGGTCTTTCAACCAGAACAGCTACCAAAGGCGGGGCGGGGGGGGAGGGGCGGGTCTCAGCAGCCCTTGGTCACAATGGGGTTCTGACTCGGTCCGTTTTGAAACTCCTCTCCCAGCTCCCTATCAAAGGACCCCACACAAAGTCTGCCTAAAGTGTGGGCTTGATGGGGAGACCCCAGGAAAATCAGAGGTCCCACACTCCTTCACATGGGACTCTCTTAGATGCCCCCCTTACCTGCCCCTCCCACTGTGCATACGGCTTCAGGTGGTCCTGACCCCGCCCCCACTCACGTCAATGTCACCCCAACACTGCAGTCACCACCGTGTGCTCGGTGGTCAGGAGGTGCACTGGGAGCCCCTCACCTTATTTCCCTCCTTCCTGCTCTGCCTCAGCCTGCGCTCCCAGGAAGGCCAGCCGCAGGGCCCAGCCTACCCGCCCGAAGCCACACAGATCCCAGCGGCCCCTGGGGCCCAAGGCACCCGAGGAGATTCCCCCTGGGGCTGTGAGAGAGTATGTGGACATCATGGAGGTACTGGTGGGGCCTGTCCACTCAGCCACGGGCGAGTCAGATGCAGAATGTGGAGAGGACGGAAGTGAGCTGAAGCAGGAGGAGGACGGGACCTACCCGGACCCAGATCTCCTGAGCTACATTGACCAGCTGTGTTCCCAGGAAGACTTCATCACCAAGGTGGGCTGGCCTGGAGCCTGGGGTCTGCTAGATTCCAGGGCGTGGAACTCTCAGCACCCAAGATCTGGGTTCCTCCCAGGCCAATGGGACTTAAGCTCAGCTCCTTGTTCTTGAGCTGTAGTGGGGGGGGGGGCTTTGTGTGTAGGGAGGGGTGTGTGTGTGTGTGTGTGTGTGTGTGTGTGTGTGTGTGTGTCAGATAACCATCCCCGCCTTGTGGAGGGGAGGAGGTGCGGGTCTCGGCTTTTCACTTTCCCTCCAGGCCTTGGCTCACAGGCCACTCCTGGCCAAGGATGCTCACAGCCTCTTCCTTCTGTCCCAGGTGGAGGTGGTCATTCACCCTCGATTCCTGGAGGAATTGCTTTCTCCAGAAGCACAGCTGGATCTCTTGGCCCTAGCTGAGGAGCTGGAGCAGGAGGAAGGACTCACCCTTGAAGAGGTGAGCCAGGGGAGGGAGAGGGACACTCAGGGACCCCAGGGAGCCAGGGGAGCCAGGGACCCCAGGTAGAAAAGGGGTGACGAGGGACACCCAGGTAAGACAGGGGAGGGAGGGACTCTGGTGAGCAGGGGAGAGATAGGACCCCAGGACAGGAGGCCCACGTGGCTGTGTCCATCCCTCCCTTGCCTGGGAGGCCTGGGGTGGGTGCAGTGCAGGGCAACAGGAAGGAGGGATGGGGAGCCGCGAGGGGACGTAGGACACACAGCTGGGAATCAGGTGCAGGAGGACGGCAGGAACACACAGTGTCTGCGTGTGGACTCAAGTCCCGGGGTCACCCATCTCCTCCTACCCCTGAGGGCCATTGTCCCACTGCCCAGTGCTTCTCCTCTCACACGTGTGTGTGGAGCAGTCACTGTCCTCCTCCCTCCTACCAGCTGGTGCAGAAACGACTCCTGGCCTTGAAGGAGGACAAGGGTGCGCGAGCACCCCCCAGTCACAGCGCACCCCGAATGGACTCAAGTCATTCTGAGTCCAGCGCCGGGCAAGGTGCCCAGAGGCACGACCGAGGCCCCCAGCTCGGGGTCTGCGATGATGCCTGCCCACCAGAGATGGATTTCAAGGCCCTTCATAGGCTCAGCCAGACAGACACTGGCCTGTCCAGGCCCAAAGGCTTTGTTCCCTCTCCCAGACATCAGGAGTTGCCTCCATTCCGGGCTGCATGGCCGTCCCCTCCCCAGGGTCAAAGGCGCCCTGGCCCTCGACTGGGCCCCAGGGATACCTCCGTTCTCAGAGGAGCCTCTCCTGTTGAGGAGGCCCGAGGGCCCAGGGACAGGTCCAGTGAGGACGAGGGGGACCTCCCCAGCCTGGCCTTCCTCTTGGCCTCTGAGCACAACCTCCTGCCCCGGGGCCTGTGCCTGAGTCCTGCCCCTGCCTCGGGGCTGGTCGGCCCTGGAGGTTGGGGGACCCAGAGAGCTCCCCAGGGCCCCTCCCCTCAGGGAACAGGCCTCAGCCCAGCTCCGCCAGCCGCCGCCAAGTCTAGGAAGCGGGCTCCGTGTGGAGGCCCAGCTGCTGGTGAGAAGCTGCCTGTCCCCGGGGCTGACCTAGGGGTCTCTGGGAGGCCAGACTTGGCTCTGGGGCTGGATCGCCCCACACAGCCGAGAAAGAGAAGGTGTGACCCCTTTGCCTCAGGGGGCAGGAGGAAGCGGCACTGCAGCCAGTAGGGAACCGTGGGCCAGCTCTCCAGTGCCAGCCCCTTGGGGCGGCCTGCAGGGGACCCTAGGGGCTCCCTGTGGTCTCATCCCAGTGCTGATCCTGGCTGATGTGGGGAAAGGGAGGGAGGGCAGGACCACCAGGGTGGGGAGAGGGGGAAGTGGGGTTATGGAGGGTGAGGAAGGTGGGGGGGGGGTGCGGTCTGGGTGGGTGTGGGTGGGAGCAGGACCTTTGCAGTGAGGTATGTAATTTGTGAATAAAGATAGTTTTGTTGGGAGATGCTCTCAGGCCACCGTCATCTTGTTTGTGTTTGAGCTGGTCCACAGAGAGGGATCCTGGGAGGAAGGAAGGATGAGGGAGGTCACAGGAGCTGTGGATCTACAGGGGGCCAAGTCTTCCTTCCACATAGACCAGGACCCCTCAGGCTGCTCCTGGGAGCACCCAGCTCTCACTCTCCCCAAAGACCCCTTGTCATCCCCCTCGCTCAAGTCTGCCTGGCTAGGTGCCTTCTGGGGCAACTGTACCACCTTCTGCATCCCTGAACCATCTAGGGAAGGGGAGCTGCTTTTGTGCGTCTCAGTCCTCTGGACACTAACCCATTTCTGGGATGGAGCCCAGAGACAGCCCTTGTCTCTAGGGAGCTTCTCTCTGCTTCCCGGAAGCGGCCAGAGGACGCTGGGATGATCCTCTGCTCATCCAGGGTTTCCTGTGTGGGTGGTCTGACCAGAGAGGGAACGTCTCGGCCCCAGGGACAGGACCGTCTGCCTCTCTGCCTCCTTGTCGGGGGAGCATCCTCTCATCTCAGTGGGAGTATTGCCATGTGGAGAGTGGTGGTGGCAGCTACCTCTTAATCCCAGTGAGAACGGAACAAGGGGAATGGTGAGAGGAAATTCCTGGGGCGCCCATTAAAGGTATGTATAAGGGAAAGGACAGGTGGGCCCTTTCGTGGAACGTGTGGGATTTCTGTGCAGGAGCATCTTGTTTAACTGAGGGAGGAGGACCCATCTTACTGTGGCTGTGGGGCCTGGCCCTAGAGACCTATGGGTCTGCAAAGACATCCCGCAACTACTGTCCCTTCCTTTGCCACCCATGGCTGGACATGTGTGTGTACTGGTGTCAACACTGATTTGTAGTCACATATAAAACACTTCCTCCTCACAAACTATGACCACGCGTCACAAGAACAGCTCACCCAGCAGGGCAGCAGGGTAGAGGTGTCTGTGGCCCAGATCTGGGTGGGAGCTGGGATCCGTGCTGAGGAGTGTGGAGACCTCCGTCACCCTCCTGTGGGTGCTGGCAGGGGACCTCACATCGTCAGAGCAGGGTAAAGGACCCGCTGAACAGGGAGCAGACCCTTGCTGTGTCCCAGAACTCCCCCGGCCCCTCCCAGTCTGCTTAGCCCCCATCATGCGCCGTGCTGGCCCGCCTCTGAAGCCCCTTCCTCCTAACCACTTAAACGTTCTGATCTTTTGTGGACCCACCCTGGGCCTCACCCCTCTTCCCTCCTGGCCAAAGCCTCTTCTCCAGGTTCTGAGTTCTGATTCCTTCCCCAGAACCCAGGCAGTGTTGGGACAGCAGAGACTCCTTCATTCTCCCTCCTCCCCCCCAGACCTTGACAATCGCCTTTCTGTGTTTCTATGGTTTTGACTACTGTATATACTTCATATGAGTGGCTATGATATATCCTTTTATGACTGGCTTATTTCACTTAGCATATTGTCTTAGAGATTTATCCATGCGGTAGCATGTCTTGTGGTTCCCGTCCTTTTTTGTTGTTGTTGTTTTTTGGTTTTTGTTGTTGTTGTTGTTTTAATAAATTTATTTATTTATTTATTGGCTGTGCTGGGTCTCCGTCGCTGCACACGGGCTTTCTCTAGTTGCTGAGAGCGGGGGCTACTCTTCATTGTGGTGCGCAGGCTCCTCATTGTAGTGGCTTCTCTTGTTGTGGAGCACGGGCCCTAGGTGCATGGGCTTCAATAGTTGCGGCACATGGGCTCAGTAGTTGTGGCTCACGGGCTCCAGAGCACAGGCTCAATAGTTGTGGCACACGGGCTTAGTTGCTCCGTGACATGTGGAATCTTCCCAGGGCAGGGCTCGAACCCGTGTCCCCTGCATTGGCAGGTGGATTCTTTACCACTGCGCCATCTAGGAAGTCCGGTTCCCTTCCTTTTTAAGGAAGGAAATAATATTTCATTGTGTGTATAGACCACAGTATCCGTTCATCTGCGTTGGACATTTGGGTTTTTTCACCTCTTGGATTTTTGGATAATGCTGCAATGAATATGAGTGTGCAACTATCTCTTCGAGATCCTGCTTTGAATTCTTTGGGTTACGTGTCCAGAAGTGGGGCTGCAGGATTACATGGTAGTTACATGTTTAACTTTTGCAGGAAACCTCATCTTGTTTTTTCTAAAGGTTGTACCATTTTACACTCTCACCAACAATGAGAAAGAGAGCCACCATCAAGAACTTGGTGTATATCCATCTTCTAAAAATATTTATGCTTTTAGCACACCTATAGGTAATCAAAATTATATACAATACTATTTTTGCTTGTATAAGCTGTCATATGTATATCATATTGCCTTTGGCTTCTTATTTCAACATTCTTACTTTAAAGTAAGAAAAGTTGACAAATGTTCTTTAATTTTTAAATTATTTACAATTTTGCATTGTATGGATACATTAAAAATCATTTCTCAGTTCTCATGTTGGTGAACTTTTATAAAATACAATGTTACAGGGTAATCAATTCCAGAAAAAAAGGTTTTCCTTTCAGAACTTTGAAACTTTATTCCATCCAATATGGTTTTTATTATTTTTTAACATTATGCCATCAATAAATCCTCTCATGGTGGACGATCATCTTCCTTGCTAATTGTTTTTAAGATTGTCTTTTGTCTTTTGAGATCTACGGTTTCTTGATGTGTGACTAGTTTCGGGTTAAATTTATCCTCCACATAACCTATTTTGCTTCATTAACTGATAATACACATTTTTCATCAACTCGAGAACATAATATTATGTTTTTCAAATGTTTCTTCTCCACATTCTCTCCTGTCTCTACTTGCAGAACGCTGGATAGATGTATATTAGACCATCTCATATGTTCTCTCTGTCTTCATCAGCTTGGACTGCTATCACAAAATACCACAGACTGCGTGGCTTAAAAAACAGACATTAATTTCTCAGAGTTCTGAAGGTTGTAAGTCCAAGATCAAGGGGCTAGTTTCAGTTCCTGCTGAGAGCTCTCTTCCTAGCTTTCAGATGGTTGTTTTTTTACTATGTCCTCACATGGCAGAAGGAAAGAGGGATCGCTCTTGTGTCTTTTCTTATAAAGGCACTAATGCCATCATGAAAGCTCCATTCTCATGACCTAATTACCTCCCAAAGGCCCTATCCCCAAATACACTGAAGGTTAAAGCTCCAGCATATGAATTTTTTTGGGGGGTGGGGTATAAGTCCATAGCGTTCTGCCCCTGGTACCCAAAATTCATGTCCTTATTGCATGCAGAATACATTCATTCTATCCCAACAGCCTCAAAAGCCTTAAGTCATTCCAGCATCAACTCCAAGGTTTAAAGTCCAAAGTCTGATCTAAGCAACATCTAAATCACATATGGGTGAGACTGGAAGTACTGTTCATCCTGAGGCAAAATTCCTCTGCAGCTGTAAATCTGTGACCCAAACAAGTTAAATGTTTTCAACTACGATGGTGGGACAGGCAGATAATAGACATTCCTACTCAAAAGGAAGAAACAGGAAAGAAGGAAGGGGTGACCGTTTCCAAGCAATCCAAAATCTAGCAAGGCAAATCCCATTAGATCTTAAGGTATGAGAATAATCTTCTTTGATTTGATGCTTTGCCCTCCAGGCCCACTGGGGTGCCAACATCACCCTCACAGCTCGATGGGCAGCCCCACTCCTTCAGCTTGGTGGGGTGCCACCCACACTGCAGCTGTCTGTAGGTGGAAGAGTGACAATCTCATACTTTGAAACTGAGGCCCCCTGGGCCTGTGGTGGGACTGACAGCCCCAATGATCTCTGAATCACCTTTGGGGTCCTTCTTCCCTTTTCATGAGGGGAAGTACACGTTCACACCCAAATTGCTCTATTCTCCCATCCTGTAGAATCCAAGAATTCTGACAGCCTTCCCTCATTCTGCCTGGCTTTCTCTGTCCCCTTTGGTTCAAACTGGCAGTGTCTCTGCTGGTTTAATCCCTCTCTATTCCTAGTCTCTGCGGAGGTGACTGGTTACATTAACGAGTCACATCCACAATCTCTTCTTCAAATGGTTGCTCAGCTACACCCTTAGAGTTGTGTTCAGAACAAGCTTTCTCATTTTGAAAGATGGATAGGCTAAGAATTTTCCAAATCTCTAAGTTCTGATTTCTTTCTGCTTAACAATTCTGTCTCCAATTTATCTTTCTTCTGATGTGTTTTACTATAAAGCAATCATGAGGACCCAAGCCACGTCTTCAACACTTTGTTCAGAGATCTCCTCACATGATATTGTTTCATCGCTCACAAGTTCTACCTCCCAAAAAACACTAGAACACAGTTCAGTCAAGTTCTTTATCACTTGATGATAAGAATCGCCTTTCCTCCAATTTCTAATAACATGTTCCTCATTTCTCTTTGAGACCTCACCAGAAGAGCCTTTAATGTTCACATTTCTATCTATTTATGATTATTTACGTATTCTCTACAGAGATAGAGACTTTCTCTCCAGTGTGCTTCTCTTCTGAGCCCTCACCAGAATCACTTTTAATAGGAAAAGGCTGAAAGGACTTTATGGCGATCTCAGCTTTTTTTTTTTTAGCATACACCTCAAAACTGTTTCAGTCTTTACAAACTATCCAATTTCAAGGCAACTTCCACATATTTAGGTATTTGCTACTTCTTGGTACCAAAATATGTCTTAGCTCAAGGTGATGTAACAAACTACCACAGACTGGGTGGCTTAAACCACAGACATTGATTTCTCCCTGTTCTGGAGGTTGCAAAGTTCACAATCAAGGCATCAGTAGACTCTACGGCCATAAATTTCTCTTTCATACATTCTCTTTCTTTTCTGTGCTACATTTTAGCCATTTTTTCACATCTGTCATCCATGTCATATGCTTCCTCTTTATCAGTATCTGATCTAGCTTTTCCCCATTCTCTTTGACATGTAGATGTGTGATGTTTGTATGTTCAGTTTCATCATACACTATAAAATATTCAATTTCAATGGTCAAAATTTACTAACATAAATAATTTTTACTGTTTAATACAAAACACTGTTAACTGAGACTGGCACTTGTATTTTTTTTTAATTTTTTTATTTATTAATTTTTTTGAACTATCATTGTGACCCTGGGATTAATCCAGCTTGATTGTGGTGTATGATCTTTTTTATGTGTTGTTGGATTCTGATTGCTAATATTTTGTTGAGAACTTTTGCATCTATATTTATCAAAGATTTGGCTTGTAGTTTTCTTTTTTGGTATTGTCTTTGTCTGCTTTTAGTATCAGGGTGATGGTGGCTTTCTAGCATGACTTGGGGAATGTTCCCTCCTCTTCAATCTTTTGAAAGAGTTTGAGAAGGATCAGTATGGGTTCTTCTTCATATGTTTGGGAGAATTCTCCAGTAAAGCCTAGACTTTTGTTTGCAGGGAGTTTTTTGTTTATTTGTTTTTTGTTTTTTTTTTGTTTTTAGTTTTTTTTTCACATTCTATTTCACTTCTAGTCATTGGTCTGTTTAAGTTTTCAATTTCTTCTTGATTCAGTTTTGGTGGGCTGTATGTTTCTAGAAACTTGCCTGTTTCTTCTAGGTTGTCCAATTTGTGGGCATATCATTGTTCATAGTATTGTCTTACAGTTTTTTGTATTTCTGTGGTATCAGTTGTTAGTTCTCCTCTTTCATTTCTTGTTATGTTTCTTTGGGTGCTCT
Source organism: Hippopotamus amphibius kiboko (assembly GCF_030028045.1). Taxonomy (NCBI): domain Eukaryota; kingdom Metazoa; phylum Chordata; class Mammalia; order Artiodactyla; family Hippopotamidae; genus Hippopotamus; species Hippopotamus amphibius. The sequence goes on along the minus strand of NC_080187.1, from coordinate 120,110,234 downwards.
GTCTTTTCTTCTTGGTGAGCCTGACCAGAGGTTTGCTGATTTTGTTTACCTTTTCAAAGAACCAGCTCTTGGTGTTATTGATTTGTTCTAATTTTTTTAAGTCTCTGTTTCATTTATTTTCTCTCTGATCTTTATTATCTCCTTCTTCTGCTGACTTTAGGTTTTGTTTGTTCTTCTTTTTCTAATTCTTTTAAGTGGGAGGTTTAGGTTGTTTATTTGAGATTTTTGTTGTTTTTTGAGGAAGGCCTGTATTGCTATGAACTTCCCTCTAAGAACTTCTTTTGCTGCATCACATAGATTTTGTATGGTTGTGTTTTAATTGTCATTTGTCTCAAGGTATTTTTTAATTTCCTCTTTGATCTCAATGTTGATCCATTGGTTGGTTGGTTTGTTTGTTTTTTGTAGCATGTTGTGTAGTCTCCATGTAATAGCTTTTTTCCCTCATTTCTCTCTCTGTGTTTGATTTCTAGTTTCATGCCATTGTGGTCAGAAAAGATGCTTTAAATAAATTCTATCTCCTTAAATTTGTTGAAGTTTTTTGTGTGTCCTACTGTGTGGTCAGTCCTAGAGACAATATCTTGCACTCTTGAAAAAAATGTGTATTCTGTTTTTTTGTGGGGTGTTTTTAGATGTAATGTTCTGAAAATTTCAATGAAGTCTAACTGTTCCACTATATCATTTAGGATCTCTATTGCCTTATTGATTTTCTGTCTAGGAGATCTGTCCATTGATGTGAGGTGGTAAAGTCTACTATTATTGCATTCTTGTCAATTTCTCCCTTTACGTCTGTTAATATTTGTTTTCTGTATTTAGGTGCTCCTATATTAGGTGCATATATGTTAACAAGTATAATATCTTCTTCTTGTATTGATCCTTTTATCATTATATAGTGTCCTTCTTTATCTTTCTTGATTTTAAAGTCTTCTTTGTTTTTAAAGTCTATTTTGTCTAATATGAGTATTGCTACCCCCACTTTCTTGTCATTCCCATTTGCATGAAATATCTTTTCCATCCATCACTTTTGATCTATTTGTGTCCTTTGCCCTAAAGTGGGTCTCTTATAGGCAGTATATTGTAGGCTCTTATTTTCTTATCCAATCTGCCACTCTGTGCCTTTTGATTGGACCATTTAGTCCGTTGCCATTTAAGGTAATTATTGATAAATATGTATTTATTGCCATTTTAAGCCTTGTTTTCCCATTGATTTTATATTTCTTCTTTGTCCCTTTCTTTTTCTTTTTGTTTTTCCTTTTGTGGTTTGATGATTTTCTTTTCTATTATACTTATGTTTTCTTCTTTTTGGTTTTTGTGAATTTATTGCATGTTTTTGTTTTGTGGTTACCCTGTTTTTCAAGTATGTTAACCCCTTCCTATCTCTACTTGCCTTAGACTTGTAGTCCTATAGGCTAAAATGCATTCTAGAGAAAAAAATCTACATTTTCTTACTCTCCTCCCCTATATTTTATGATTTTGACGTCCTCTTTTACATCTTTTATGTTCATCCTTTTGCTGTTCATTGTGGTTGTCATCAGTTTCACAAAAAATTTTTGATTTTTTTTAATCTGTGTACTGGCTTATTTAAGTGATTTACTTTCCAATTGTGATTTTCTCTTTCCTATAGATTCTTACTTCTTTTCTGTTAAGAGAGGACCTTTCCCTGTTTCCTTTAGGATAAGTTTAGTATTGCTGTGTTCTTTTAGGTTTTGCTTGTCTTAGAAAATTTTTTTATCTCTCCTTATATTCTAAATGATAATCTTGCTGCTAGAGCATCCTAGGTTGCAAGTTTTTTCCTTTCAGGACTTTGAATATATCTTGCCACTCCCTTCTGGCCTTCAACATTTCTGTAGAGAAATCAGCTTATAGCCTTATGGGGGTTCCCTTGTAATTATATTTCTCTTGCTGCCTTTAGAAGCCTCCTTATGTTTAATTTTTGCCACTTAAATTATAGTATGTCTTTGGTGAAGGTCTGTTTGGGTTCATCTTGTTTGGGACCCTCTGTGCTTCTTATACTTGGTTATCTGTTTACTCCTTTAGGTTTGGGAAGTTTTCAGCCATAATTTCTTAAAATACATTTTTTGATCCCCTTTTCTCTATCTTTCCTTCTGGGATCCCTGTTATGTATAGATTGTGGTGCTTTGTATTATCCCATAGGTCTTGTATATTGCTATCATTTTTTTCACTTGTCTTTCTGTCTGCTGTTCTGATTAGATGATTTCCATTATTCTCGCTTCCAGATCACTTATTCGCTCTTCTGCATCATCCCGTTTTCTCCTGATTACTTTTAGCTCAGTAAATGAGTTTGTCTGAGCAAATGAGCTTTCTTATTTTAATTGGCTTAAGTTCCTTTTTACAGTAATCTGCATTTCTATCAATATCCTTTCTCAATTCCTTCAATATTTTCATTATGTCCTTTTTGAACTTGGGACCTGGTAGACTAGAGATGTTTGTTTCATTGTTTGTTCTTTCAGGGGAATTCTCTCTTTCTTTTAATTGGGAGTGGTTCCTCTGCATCTTCATTTTACTTATGTTACTCTGAATCTATGAGTTTAGGAGAAACAGTTACTACTGTGGTCTTGAAGGGCTATTTTTACGTAGGAATATTGCCTTGTCTTTCCTCAGTGTGTGTTGGCCATTATCCCCTTGATAGGGGGTAGGATTGCTGTTGTGGTGACCAGAGCCTGCACTGGATATTGTGCAGAGCCTCATCTTTTCTCTGTGGTTGTCACAGCCCTGTTAAGGGCAGGTCTGCTCCCTGGTTGTTGGAGTAGACACTCCCAGATCTATTTCTGAACCGCAGAGTGGGATAAGCAGGACTGGAACACTCCTACTGGGACAGGCCTCACTGAGTATTCCTCTGCAGGAGCTGTCCACCAGAAAGTGTGCTCTGTGGTGCCACCTGTTACCCATTGTGCAGGCTCATAAAGTACACTGTAAATGGCACTGCCCTCAGCCCTGCATCAACTGTGGGAATTCAGTCCCCCAGGCACTGTGCTCACAAAGCAACTAGCACAGATCTTCTGGAACAGAACCACTGAGGTCCGGCACAAAGACTGCCATAGTTACACACTTAGACCTGCCTTGGGAGCTACTAAGTCTATCCAGATCCCAGCCCTGCCCCTGCATGCTTGCCTGCAGTAATCCACTTAGATGTCCACAGGCACTGAGTTTACAAAGCCGCCTGTGGTACATAAATCCACAGATCGCACAGCTGCTGAGACACTCAGATTTCAGCCCTGCTTATGAAGTCATGCAGCCCCTGAGAATTGGCTAGGATTTCAGCCTTGCCTCTGTGTGTGGGCAACCTGCTGGTACTTGGGTGCTCCCAGAACTTGTAGAGGTGGAGCTGCGCCCACTGTTGCACCCCAAGAACGAGGCTGCTGTGGCGGTCCCTGCCCCTCCCTTTGAGCACACACCTTAACAATGGGGCTTTAATGGCAGAGCCAGGCCCCTTCCTGCTCACATCCCCACTTGTGGCTTGGACCACACTCCAGCCCCTTCAGGCTGTCTCCATGCAGCCAGCTCCAGTCCTCTCCCCAGGTCTGTCCTTTGAAGCCCGAGTTTCAGCACCTAGGCCTTGCACCCACCAGCCAACATGAGTCCTCAGGCTGGGGACTGCAGCAAGATGGTCAGGACCTTCTGTGCAGGTTTCTCTCTGTTCTGCCTGCTACAACCCAGCTGTTGCACTCTCCTCTGAGCTTCTGAAGCTCCCTTTCTGTCCCAGCTGATCTCACAGCTGGTGAAGGGGCTTCTCAGAGTGAGGGAATCTTTCCTCTTTCACAGCTCCCTCCTAGGGGTGTAGGTCCTGTCCTGATTCCTTTTTTTTTCCCCTTTCTTTCATCCTACCTGGTTATGTGGTGATCTTTCTTGCACTTTTGCTTGTATGATATCTTGCGCCAGCATTCAGCAGGTATTCTGTGAGAACGCTTCCACATGTAGATGTATTTTTGATGTATTCGTGGAGGGAGGTGACCTCTGTGTCCTTGTATTCTGCCATCTTGATCTGGCTCTTACCCATTTTATATATAGGAAAACTGAGGCTTTATATGGCTCTCTAAGTTGACTAAGATCAGAGCCGGCATCCATTCTGCAAGATCAAGTCTTAGTCTTACAGAGTATTGGTACTAAAATTAGGATTCTAAAATCATTTCTAACAATAAGAATTTGACCAATGAAGCCAACAAAATGAGACAGAGGAACGTCAAATTCCTGACTTCTAAAGTTGTTGAAAGTAATATGATGATGTAAGACGTAGAATAGGACTTGGGGAACTCACTGAATTTATTATTTAGGGGTCAAGATTCCTTAGAGAAAGTGAATGCAGCTGGTACTGAGAGAAAAATTTTCTAAAAAGATGGTATTTGGTGGATCATTTAGTACAAAGCAAATTTGAAAGATCAGAGAACATCTGTAACCATAAAACCATGTCATCCAAGCCCAGTGCTACATTCTACTCAAGTTTATGGACTGTGACCATGTGATTCATTGCACATTCAAATTGAAACAAATGATGCAGTACCAAAGAGAACTCTGGATACAACCTTTCATTTATAGACCTAACCGTAGGTCCCAGACTACACAGGTATACATGCTAATTACAGCAGTGACAGATCCCCTCATGATATAAACTGCATGATAAATGGAATATCTGCTGATGATCATATCTTTTAATTCCAGTTGCTAGAATACATAGCCTTGTCTATTCTTCCTTTTCATATATTTGAGGAAATAGAATATGCCTCAAATTTTTGGATAGATAAGTATGATATCCTTGGGGGAGGAGGGAGAGAGAACAATTTTATATGGTTAATTATCAAAGCTCCCACTAGCTCAAATTAAATGTAATTTTGTTAAAGATGTAAACAGCAAAAGCAAGAAGGTTGACTGGTGAGAAAGATATACTTGAACTGGGGAAGTTGGATTCTTGCCAATATCAATCTGAACTTGAGAATCAACTAAGAATATTAACCCTCTTAGGAAGAGTCAGTATAACAAAGAAATTGCAAGACACAAAATATGTACATAATTTGCTTTACTTTCTTTTTAAAACTCACTGTATATTGGCACAGAAACATGAATGCTTATTAGTATAGACTTCTAGGACAAAATGAAATAATTGTGTGTAATTGGTAAGATGGGTTATATGGTGATTAACGTTTAGTTGTGCACATTTGCAAGGATGAAGGGACACTAAGCTGAATGTTCCAACATGCACTCACATGAGGGTAAAGTTGTAATATTTAAGCTAGGATATCTAAGGTAAGGTTGTATAGAATGTGTGGATTAGCCTCTGTACAACTGAATAAACGTATGATAGCTTGAAGGAAAGGTCAGGGAGGTCTTTGAGGACATAATGTTTTAATAATAATAATAAAAATCACAGGCACACCACTATGAATCCTGGGTGAATAAATTGTGAATGAATGAAACATTTAGTCAATGATTGAACTAAAAGCCTACAAACAAAACTGAGAAATGCTTAAATTGTATGAACACAGGATCATTGGATGAATATTTATATAAGCATGGGAAAAAGAGAGCAATCACCCCAACAGAATATATTTGGACATGTCAACAGAAGTCTCTCAAAAGCCCTAACACTGTAGAAAATGGCTTGCAGCATTTGGCCCTATCTTATCAGCTTGGAAAATCCACCTGGGCAAATCATTGTCACCATTTTTTTGTGTAAACTAAAATAATCCTCTCCTCAGCTAGATATTAGAGTCCTGGCCACAATCACAGTCACCTCATTTGAAAGACTCAACCAAGGGAATGTGTGTGTAAAGATACAAACAGCCACTCTAACAAATGTCACTTCACCCTACCACATGTTCAAATAAATCATCCAATTTCTAAAACCCACTGTCTATATTGAATACCATGTTAGGCAACAGAAAGGAATTTATAGTATGTTTATGAAAGTTTTCAAGTAATACTAAGACAGGTGGGTTCATTACAGACCAAAACAAGGTAATAACTAGTAAATTACCAGGAAAGACTGATTAAGGACTAATAAGGAAAAAAATCTAGAGTCACAAAGGACAACAAATTAAACGTGTTATCTCAATCCTTATCCCTACACTGTCATATAATGCTTACATATAGGACAAATAGGAAAATGAGAGATAGAAAGGCTTTTCTCTCAAAGTTAATATATGTCAAATCTGAATTAAGAGCTTTGTATTTTGGGGCCTTATGTTGCCCCCAAGTTTAGGAAACAGGAGAGAGTCTTGGACGAATCTTAGGAATAATAAATAATTTAAAATATGCTAAGTGTTATGAAATGTTAAAGATGTTTAGATAAGAAAAAAAGAATAGCTGTCTTCTGAGAATCTTACCTCACATTTGTTTCAGAGTAGTATAAAACAAAATATATGTTTACTGATTTTAGATAGAAGGAACTCTTCGTAACTCTTTTATAGGAGGGTGATATCAAACCCTTATAACCACAATGAGCTATCACTTCATACCCACTAAGAAGGCTGTAATAAAAAAAGATGGACAACAATACATATTAATGAGGATGTAGGGAAATTGGAACCCTCATGCATAGATCATGGGAATGTAAAATTGCGCAATCACTTTGGAAGACAATTTGTCAGTGCCTTAAAAAGTTAAACAGAAGAGAATTGAAAACATACGTCCACACAAAACATAGGTCCACACAAAACATACAATAATATTCACAGAAGCATTATTCACGATAGCTAAAAGTAGAAAAATCCAAAAGTCCATCTATCAAAGAAGGGGTAAACAAGACATGGTATATCCATACAGTGGAATATTATTCACTAATAAAAAGGAATGATTCATGCTACAACCTGGATGAACCTTGAAAACATTATGCTAATTGAAAGAACCCAGACAGAAAAGGCCATATTTTATATAATTCCACTTATATTGAATGGTCAGAGTAGGCACCTGTAGAGGTGGAAAATAGATTAGTTGGTCTGGAGAGGGGATGGGGTTGGGGAGCGACAGGGAATGGGGTCAGAGTTTCTTTGGTAATGAATGTGTTCTAGGATTAGAAATGTTTTGGAATCACGTAGTGGTGATGGTTGTACAACTTTGAGAATATAGTTAAACCCAGTGAATTGTATACTTTAGAAGGGTGAGTTTTATGATCGGTGAATTATATGTCAATTTAAAAACTATATAAGTGAGTAGCTAATATTAGGGAAATAGTTATTGTACTTTAGAAAAAAAATGTTTTATCTAAAGTAAACTTCTGCAATTTAAAAATATTCATTAAAAGGACAATGCACATCAGCTGTTCCTTCTTCTTTAGAACAGATGAAATAAAAATAATGGACAGCAATGATAGGATTAATTATACAAGGTCTCTGCCTACAGAGACTTCCCTGTACAGTGGAATAGACGACATGCAGATAAATAATTACACTACATGAAATACATGGGAAAAAATGAGAGATCTATACAAGGTAATATAACACAGAAGAGAGACGGTCTATCTCTGGGTGGCATCAGTGCTTAAGGAGCTTCAAAGTTAGTATACATTGATCTGAGTCTTTATGGAAGAGTGCATCTTCCACAGATACACAGGGTGTGGAAACACATGCAGATACAAAGAGCACGTTGGTTTCATGGGTCTGCAAGTCACTCTGTTGGGCCAGAACTTGCAGAGTTTTTGCAGAAGAAGAGCTGATGAGGCTCACAAGGTTTTGTTTTTAACAAGGAATGAGACAATGAGCTTTATTCCATAGGAGATGGAGAGCCATCAAAGATAATACTCAAGGAAGTGAATTATTCAGATTTCATTTTAAGCAGATCATGCTGGCAGCAATGGGGGTCAAGCATCCGAAGACGACAAGACTAGTCGCCGAGAGATTCTTAGAGAGTAAATGGTTAAGGCAACTAAATGATGAAGCAGTATTAGCAGAAATAGAAATAAATTAACCAGGTACGGACATACTTAGGGAAGAGGAGGAATTGAGAATGACTCATCTCTGGCTTAGGCAGGGAGACATTTGTTTATGTTGTTTCTATTTCTAACAAAATTATATTTAAATTGTAATGTTGAATTTGAAGCGTTTGTTGCAAATTAGAAATCTAGTTGGTAGAATTTTGCATTTTCAGCAAGGGGGAGAATGTCTGGGTTGGAGATATATATTTGAGGGGTCATTAGAACATTCCTGGACTGATGGGAATGGATAAGATTGAGCAAGAGGAACTGATAGAAATAAGGAAAGAGGGCAAAGGCCAGAAACCATTAGAAGCCTAGATTTTGAATAAGGGAGCTTAGAGCCCAGCACATATTGCTCAATAAGTATTTGTCAAATGAGTGGACAAGTGAACTTCATATTTGCTCCCAAGGAGAGCAAGTAAGATGAAGGGTTGAATATGGAATCAAGAAAGAAGGATGCTTCTTACCTAATTGTTAGTAGATCACAATGAAAAATAAAAATCAGTCCTCTACATTGGCTGAGCATATAATTTTGGTAATTTTAAGCACAGAGATGAGATCGCTGAGTAGAGAAGAAGGCTGAAGACTAAGTTCTAATCAGGAAGAGGAGGTAGATCCAGCAACTAAGAGAGACAAGCAGCCAGTGAGATGGGGGTAAAGGGAGGTGGGAGTGATGTCTTGGAGACCAAGTGAAGAAAAGGGAGAAAGGGTAGTCATTGCTCCCAATGCTGCCTATAAGTCAAATTAGATGAGGACTGAGGATTTTATATTGGATATGGCAAGGTAAAGGTCATGAGTGACTTTAACAAGTGCTCTTCTATGAAGCCAAAATGGGAGAAAACCTAACTGCAGTGGGTGTAAGAGACAGTGCTGTGGAGGAGTCAGATATGTCGGTTCAAATAAAAGATCCAGGCAGAGAATGAGGAGGTGAAGAAAATAGAAACAAGTATGGAGTTCTAGCATAAAAGGGAGTAGAGAAATGGGCAGAGCTAGTGTGGGATGAGGAGTCGAGAGAGGGATTCTTTGTAATGAGATGGGAGATATTCCACATGCTTTTAACTGATGGGAATAATTCAGTGCAGAAAGAAAGGATGATGCAGAAGAGAAATGGGATCAGCCCAGCCTCAGAGAAGTTAAGGAGGAACAGGACCCAGAACACAAATTGGGGGTAGGGGGAGGGAGTTGGTTGGAGAATGCTACTGCAGGAACAGCAGAGGATGTGGGTCCAGATGTAGGAAACTCATTAGATTTGGTAGAATTTAATTTTACAGATAAGATAAAAATGGTAGTACATAACTTCCCAAGAACCAGGAAGCCAGGATAGTTAATTTAATTTCTGTCTAAAAATTGTGACATGTTAAATGTTGGCCCAAATGGGACATAGTATTTTTCCTTAAAAATGATACTATTATTTTCATAAAGTAATTTGTCTCTTAGTAAGTGTAAGAATAAAATGCTATAAAAGTTTGAATATAGAAGACGGCTGGGTTTTACATATCAAATATGAGAGTGAGTCAAAAATTATCTGCACTCTGGCCTTAGAATTTATTTTCATTAACTTTTAGAAAAGACGAATACATCATTTTTCAACATAATCTCCCTTCTTTTCAATACACTTTGTCCATCTGTCAATGAGCTTTCGTATTCCCTCATTAAAAAATGTTTTAGGCTGAGCTGCGAGCCACAAATGCACTGCCTCCTTCACTTCTTCATCAGAAGCGAATCTTTGTCCTCGTAGGGCTGCTTTCAGGGGACCAAACAGGTGAAAGTCCGATGGAGCAAGATCAGGACTACAGGGAGGATGCTTTAACACCTCAAAGCGAAGTTTGTGCAGAGTGTCAACAGTGTGGGCAGAAGTGTGCAGATGTGCATTGTCACACCAGATCACAAAGCCCTTGGATAGTAGTCCTCTGCGTTTAATCCAAAGTTTAGGCTTCAGCACAAACTTTTCGAAACCTAAGTCTGTCATGGATTATTTCATAGGCAGAGCCGTGGCTGATTTGCAAACGATTTGCCACACAATCCACTGTCACTCATCTATTCGACAGAGTCATTTCACATGTACACTCAATGTTGTCATCAGCCGTGGTCATGGACAGGCGTCCGGCTCCCTCTTGACGGCTAACACTTGTGCAACCTTCCTTGAACTTCTCTATCCATTCATATACACTTCTTTGCGACAAAACACCTTCTCCATACAGTGCACAAAGTCTTTGATAAATAACGGCACCGGGTGCACCCTCAGAGCACAAAAAATGAATCACTGCATGCTGCTCTTCTTTCGTGCAGATCACAAGTGGGGCATCCATTTTTGCTCGCACCTCAGTTACCAATGAACGGATGTAACACATTCACACCTGCACAGCAGTGACTGGGGAGACAGTAGCCTTGAATGGAAAGCGTTGATAAGACAGTGCGGGCAACAGAAGTTTTAATATAACTGGAGTGCAGATAATTTTTGACTCACTTGTAATATGACAGCAAGTACATTGGAATCCATGTAAAGAAAACTTAAACACAACTGGAAGATTTCTAGGGTCACTTAACTAGCCTGACATTAAACAGGAAGCCATCAATAGCAATATTTACTTTAGGAATACATGTCCAAATCAAACTCTGAGGGGTACATTTCCTTGTAAAATAAACAGAAAATAAATGCCCTAATAGCTGTCTTCCCAGTAACAGTGTATTTTCACAAAACACTTGTAAATAATTAGAATTTATTTTACATAGGAGGCATTCAGAAAAACCCTTTTTAATGAATACACGGATGAATAAACTTTGAAGAAACATTGAGGAGCTTTCTGGATCCTGTGAATAGTCAAATTACTCTTCAAAACATGAGTTACCTTCCCTTATAGGCAATAGAACATTGCCTGTTGGATCCTAGAGCAAAAGAAAAAAGTATTACAAGCTCTAAGTCAATTAGCTTTTGTAGAACAGATAATATAAGGGATACATTTATCTGAATAGAGTCATATTTTTATTAGACAGTGGGGAAAGTCTTGAGCAGACAAGGTGATAGAGATTTCAGAAGGCACTAGGAAACATTTATTTTCTAAATTCAACACAATGAATGTTGGATATGATTATAATGATCACTATTCATGTTTTCACTAACTTGTTTTGCAACTAGCGTTTCTTTACAGCTAGTGATTATTTTCTGTAAATAAAGCAGTTGGGATACTGTCTGCACCTTATCGGGTGATAATGTGACTTAAACAACATGAATTTTTATGTCCAACAGGGGAAATAATAATATTTAAATATAACATTTTGCATATAGTTATATTCAATAAATATTTGTTAATTTGATTTAAAGATTATACCTATTTTACATGAAGTAATAAATGTTTAACATAATAAACCATCAGTCCAAGAAAAGGTTGGAAAATAGTTACTATAAGATCAGTTGGGGACAAGAGTGTGATTACACGTGAACAAATTCTGACCAACAGAACACATATCTCGCTACCTAAAAAAAAAAAAGAATAGAATTATTGCTTTTCCCAAAATACATAAATACAAAGTATATGTCGAATACAAAGAAGAAATCTCTTTGGGATTCCAAAAGTCAGTTCTCTAGCTCACATAAAAGCTGGATTGTTTTTATCCCTTTACACCAGGTAAATGTACCATAAATGCTAGTTGGGAAGGAAAGCAAGAAAACTTAATAAATAATCTTTTTTACATAAAAAGTAAATGCTTTTTTAAAAAAGTTAATAATTTGATTGTAGGCCATAAATAGTCACTTAACAAATAAAATCATTTAAATTTTAAAAGTAAATCTGAGTCCTATTTTATACTCAAGAGCATTGTTCAAGTCACGAGTGTAGTTTTAAATTTGAGTGTAAGTGAAATGGTATTTCATAAGTGCCAACTAGACTTCTCTGCTATACCTTTAAACAAAATGGACACATTATTTTAGGTTAATTGCTTGAGATAGTCTCACTTTGAAATCCCATATCAATAGTTCTGTGATCATTTCAATTCAGAATGTTTGCTAAAAATTATATATATCGTTGTCACCTACTCAAAGGTCAAATATTCTTTTTAAGGTACCATTACAACTTGAAACACATTCTGATGGCTCTGATTGTAGCGATTCTCTTTAACTGTACCTGAAAAGTAACTCATGGCCTTTTCTTAATTTGTTGGATTTTAAAATCGGTTAATTTTTAAAATTTTAATCATGTCATGTGGTGTTAAAAATATGCAAAGGTTCTACAGCAATTCATACACAAGTTATATACCCATCTTCACTCTTCACGTTTCTTTGCCAGGTAAATTATTACTTGAGCTTCTTGCTATCATAGGAAACTTGTAATTTCACAAAACACGCAATGTACAATGTTAGGGAACTGAAACTTGGTGACTTCAGATGAGTGGGTATATTTGAATTGGCAAGTTTTAAACTAACGTAGTCTCTAGAAAGTGTTTATTTGATTTTGCAGGCCTCTAAGCACAGACTTCTGAGTTAGCATGAGACTTAACATTTTGATACCATGAGCAAGGACTATCTTTTTTACTTGTTTTATTGACTCAGCACCAGAATAAAATGTTGATAGTGCATAGATTCGAATACTTTCAGCAGCAAGTGACAGGAAACCCAACTCAAGCTAGCTTAAATAATCACATATTTATTGGCTTACTTAGCTAGAAAAAGAGAAGGCAGAGAGGTGTTAGAGGTGACAATCCTGTCACCTGCTAGAGTTCTTTTTCCTACTGTAAATAGAAGCTTCATTTTCAGGGTAATAGCAAAAGAGTTGCAGAAGAATCATGACAATGTCTAGAGAGAAGGTTGCTCTGAGAATCTCTCTCATTGTGATGATGTCTTTCTCAGATGCCCCTTGAAAACCCCTTTCACATTAGCTGGGTCACATGGCATCTCCTGCATCCGTGACTTGCTCTAGAGATGGGGTTAGCTTTAGATGCACCAGAGCCACCCAATAGAGCTGACCTGGAGTGATTGAGGTCAGGTTCTCCTGAGGCCCATGAGAGGTATGGCGGAGGGGCAGATACTTGAGTACAGTTTAGGTATTATCGGAAGGAAGAGAGAAATGAATGCTTGTAGGCAGCAGAAATGTCTGTTTCAAGTAGTGGTTGGTGATCATGTATGAAATATAGCCCTCCAAAAATCAAAAGCAAATAAAAAAATTGAGGGAGCAATACTCTTCCATATATACAGAATTTTTATTCTGCAGCTTTAGAATTTTTCGGTCAGGAGATTTTTGCAATCCTGTCTTTCAAATTCATGGTGTGTTTTCAGCCTCTTTGCAAAAAAGAATTATATACCAGCTTGGTCACTCTGTGGCTGCTATTTTTTAAGTCAGGCTATAACTTTGGAAATAGTATCCGATATTTTATTTGCCTCCCGCATTTGTTACTGTTCATTTCAGATTATGTTTTTTTCTAATGTGTTATTCAGCCAGACTTTAACAAGCACTATCCTTACTCAAGGTACTTTTTACACATCTTTCATATATTATTGGCACATATGTAGTTCATGAATTTGGTGGAGGAGATAGAGTTTAAGGCGAATATGCTGGGCTATCTGATAAAACGATTTGTTTGGAGTGAGGGATTAATTAGAACAAAATAGGAGCTATGCAAACCCTTGTTATATTACATTTTCCATTTATATTAAATCTTGACTATGTTCCTAGATGTTCAAGCATCTGACTAATATTCTTGCTTCACTTGCCATTTGATTCAAATGTGATCATAATTGATGCTTATAAACCCAATAATATGGTTAGAGACTCATCACTTATAACCAGCTAGGAAAAATTCCTGAGCCTTATAAAGCTATCTCCTCATTTATAAAAAAGAAAGAAAAACTACCTCACTGAATTGTGGGAAGATTTAAATGAGATGAACTGTGTAAAATCATGGAGCAATGTTTGACATAAAGTAGGCCCTCCATAAAGGTTAAGCAACTTCTGGAAAAGGCCTGTTGCTGGAGTGTCCCAATTAAAGAAGTTAACCTTCAAAGGAAATGAAGCGTATAAATACAAATCCTTTAATCTTATAGTATTGCAAGATTATTTGTTTGTTTTAGTGACGGGCAAGAGTAAAGAATATATAAATTGGTATAGTTTCAAATTCCCAAAAATACATAGAGAGAAAGGTAGACATCTTTAAAACTTTTTTCTAACAGAACACAAACGTGTATCTACTATGGCCTACTCCACAAACCCAGAGGGAAAAAAAATTATGCATATCTCTTATTTGGTTCCTGTTAATCCACTGGGTCGTCTTTGGTTACCTGCATCCCTCCCTAAATGCCACAGCTCTTGTCAGACACCCTCTACAAATAGCCACCCTCAGAGTTCTGGTCACTTCTCCCTTTTCTTCAGACCGGGAACAGGTAATGGTTCTCCGCTGTTGCTAGTTCTGAAGTTCTACATAATCCTTATTTTTGGTTTCTTTAAACACTCCCACAGTTTTAAAAATAATCCTTTGAATCAGTTGGAGTTTACCCTCTATTTTCTTCAGAGATCCTGACTGAAACAATTAAATAAGGACGCAAGCCAGGTTCTCCAAAATAGGAACTCCTACAGGTGAAACCACATTTCATGTTGTGGGTAGCATTTCCTCTAAGCACCCCTGGAATCAGAAGGAGGATAGGGAGCTGTGAAGGGTATTCCAGGCTACAGACCCACTAGGCCCGCATAGGAGTGAACGAGCCTTCACGTGGTTCCCACCCCGGCCTCCACGTCGTCCACCTGGGACTCCAGGTGTAGTGGATTAGAGACCCTGCTGTACCCCATCTGAATTCCTGACCCACAGAAACCATGAGACAGAAAAAGTTATTATTGTTGCTTTAAGCCACTGCACTTCGAAGCACCCTGTTACACAGCAACAGATAACTACTATGCTTGTCCTCTCCAGCGTCTGTCCTCTGAGGAGCTCCCAACCTCTTCCTCTTTTTCACTGTCCGTCATCTCTGACACCTGTGAGAATAGGCAGCGCCAGCGCTCACTGACCCTAATGACACAGCAGACCAGGGTGACTCATGTCTCCTGTTCTCTAAGCCTTTCCTGACAAGACTTCACAGCATAACACAGTGGTAAAGAGTGCACACCCTCTAGCTGAACTGTGTGCCTTCAAGTATGAGCTCTGCCGCTTACTAGCAGTAAGCCCTTGAACCAATAATATAACCTCTACATACCCCAGTGTCTGCATCTGTAAAATGGCGATAATAATAGCACATGGTTGATAAGGTTATTAGGATTAAACAAATTATTATTTGTATATTGTTCCAGAGTGCCTGGAATATAGAAAGTGTATATTTTATAGAATATAAAATAATATAAAACATATATACTATATAATATAAATATGTTATAGATATAATTATATCTATATATAGATTACATACATATATAGATTCTATCAATATAATATTATATAGATACGTAGTCTATATAGACTATATAATATCTATCTAATTAGATATATCTAATATATATATCTAATCTATAGATTATATTGATAGAATCTATATATAGATATAATTATATCTATAATTATATATTAAAGATATATAAAATATATAATATAAATAAAAGAATATAAAATAAGACAGTATGCCAGAAAATGACCAATTTCCCCACAAAGCAACAATGGGAAGACTCACTGAATCCAGAAAACCTAAATAAAGGATGGCCTGAAAAACCTGGTCTCTTCTAAAATATTCTAAAGTATTTTGTTAAGGGTAACATGCTAATTACCTGATATGAATACACACACATATGCTTGTGCTAATTTGTCTCTGGCTTTCTAAAGCATAATTTTGGACATCCTTAACATAGACTGTTAGCTTTCTCCTCTGTTCTTTAATAAATCTTGAGATATGTACATCAGGTCTGGTATATAAGCCAAGATCCTGACAGGAAACAGATGACATGCTCAAACTGGGTAATTCAAGAGAATTTAATTAAGGGACATTTTTGAAAGGTGGACAAGATTTCTAAAAGTCAATAACAAAAGATAGTACAGTTAGAAATGGCAGGGAGCCATTACCTCCCATAGGCTGTAAGGCAAGAGTAGTTCTATGGAGAGGGCTGTCTTGAAGAGATTTTGGCAGAGGGACACAGCCAACCAGGGCTGACCCAGTTGGGAGGTTACCAGGTGTTTGGTTATTTATTGCTGTGAAACAATAATCATGTATTGTACGCACAATATTGTGGGTCACTAACTCTGGCAGGGCACAGCAGAAATGGATTATTTTTGCTTCACCAAAGCCTGGAGTCTCAGCTGGGGTGGTTTGAACAGCTGGAGATGTTTGAGACAGCTCAACAAGGGTCATATATCTGGGGCCTCAGTACGGTTGTTGGCTGAGTTCCTTCATTCTTCTCTATGATATATCTGCTGGGATTGCAACGTCCTCCAAGATGTTGTCTTCACTCACGTATCTGCCTTGGAAGGCTGGAACAGCTAGGGGATGGCCAGCATCGCTCTCTCTCCATGATCTCTCCCTATGGCTTCCTCCAGCAGGGAAGTCTCAGGGTAGTTGACTTCTGACAAGACAGCTCAGAGCTCCAAGAGTGAGGGCTCCAGGAGACCTAGGTAGTAGGGGCTGCAAGGCTTCTTGTGATGCCCTAGCCTTAGAAGTCTCAAAATGTTACTTCCACTACATGCGATTGTTCAAGCAAGTTACTTAGGCCAGCTCTGATTAAAGGAGAGAGGGGAATTAGACTCCACTCGTCAAATCTTCAACTGGAGAAATAGCACAAAAACCCTTGACAGCATGTTTAGTTTAGCATGTCCGGTTATTAAAGATTCTGAGCTCATTTCCTCCTGGCCTGCCATCTCTTGCTGATGCTCTCTATAAACCAAGACAACCAATACCCAGAGGGCAAAGGAGCTTGATTTTTAATCCTACTAAAATTTAAAAATTTGAGAAAATTTACAAATTTATAAATATACAAATTTATATTATTATACTTTTGTAATCACGTCATATATTTATTGTTTGTTAATATTGGGTTGGTCAAAACATTCATTCAGTTAGTGAATATGTTGTTCAATAAAGTGCTTTGTGAAAATGAAAAATGTCTTTTAGTTTTACTTAAAACCAAATGAACTTTTTGGCCAACACAATACATTCTTATATTCATATTATTTTCTTAATTGAAATACAGTTAATTGACAATGTTGTGTTAGTTTCGGGTGTACAGCAAAGTGATTCAGTTTTATATATATGTGTGTATACAAACACACACACACATATATTCTTTTTTCAGATTCTTTTCCCTTATAGGTTATTACAAAATACTGAGTATAGTTCCCTGTGCTACACAGTAGGTCCTTGTTGGTTATCTATTTTATATATAGCAGTGTGTATATGTTAATCCCAGATTCCTAATTTATCCCACCCTCCCCCCTTTCCACTTTGGTAACCATCAGTTTGCTTTCTATGTCTGTGGGTCTATTTCTGTTTTGTCAATAAATTCCTTTGTACCATTTTTTTAGATTCCACATATAAGTAATAGCATATATTCATCTTTGTCTGACTTAGTTCACTTAGTATGATCATCTCTAGGTCCATCCATGTTGCTTCAAATGGTAGTATTTCATTCTATTTTATGGCCAATATTCCATTGTATATATGTACCACATCTTCTTTATCCATTCATCTGTCGATGGACATTTAGGTAGTTTCCATGTCTTGGCTATTGTAAATAGTGCTGCAATGAACCTTGGGGTGCATGTATCTTTTTGGATTACAGTTTTCTCCAGATATATGCTCAGGAGTGGGATTGCAGGATCATATGGTAGCTCTGTTTTTAGTTTTTTAAGGAACTTCCATACTGTTCTCCATAGTGACTGTACCAATTTACATTCCCATGAACAGTGTAGGAGGGTTCCTTTTTCTCCACATTCTCTCCAGCATTTATTGTTTGTAGACTTTTTGATGATGGCCATTCTGACCGGAGTGAAGTGGTACCTCATTGTAGTTTTCATTTGCATTTCTCTAATAATTAGCAAAGATGCTGAGCATCTTTTCGTGTGCCTGTTGGCCATCTGTATGTCTTCTTTGGAGAAATTTCTATTTAGGCCTTCTGCCCATTTTTTGATTGGGTTGTTTGTTTTTTTGATATTGAGCTGTATGAGCTGTTTGTGTATTTTGGAAATTAGTTTCTTGTTGGTCTCATTATTTGCAAATATTTTCTCTCATTCTGTGGGTTGTCTTTTTGTTTTGTTTATGGTTTTCTTTGCTGTGCAAAAGCTTTTAAGTTTAATTAGGTCCTATTTGTTTATTATTGTTATCTCCATTACTCTAGGAGACAGATCCAAAAAGATATTGCTGCAATTTATGTCAGAGTGTCCTGCCTGTGTTTTTCTCTAGGAGTTTTATAGTATCCGGTCTGACATTTAGGTCTTTGGTCCATTTTGAGTTTATTTTTTGTATATGGTGTTAGAGAATGTTCTAATTTCATTCTTTTACATGTAACTGTCCAGTTTTCCCAACACCACTTATTGAAGAGACTGTCTGTTCTCCAGTGTATATTCTTAGCTCCAGAGGAGCTTGTTTATGTAGTCTTTATAGGTCAGCCTTCTGGGAACAGAGTAGGACCTGAAGGAACAAACAGAAGATATCCAGCATATCCAATGACTCTCCAAACCCTCAAAAAGGCTTTCAAGCACTGTGCTAGAGTTATATAGGAGTTTGTTCTTGAGAACATGGGAATGACCAAGAGGAGAGAATCCTATAAGCCCTTCATTGCATTTGTATTTCCTATTATTGTACCTTTCATTCTTCCAGTCTTAATCTGTGTTCAAATAGAAGTGTTCTTTGGTATGGGCTAGAATTTCATTCCCTACATACCGTCAATTATGGTACTGCAGTTTCCCATCTACAGGGAAAAAATAGACTTACCTCCAACTGGAATCCCACCATTGGAATATTCTTGCAAATCATTCTTACACAGGGTGGGTAGCAACATGTTAGTCTGTGTGTGCTAGCATGCTGAGGCTTGGGATGCAGTACATTTGTGCCTCAGGAGTCTAGCAACATTAGATACTGTGTCCCCTTCCATCGTGAGGTTCTATTTAAAAAAATTTTTTTTGGATGGAAGGCAGGGAACGGTAGAGTATCAGGTGAAGGCCTTAAACTCATACTGTACATCATTTTCTGTTTGGTTTATCTTCAGAATCAAATAGTTACTTCCTTTTTCAGCAAAGCCTAGTAAAGGAGCATTCTCCTTCTATACCTTCCAGAATTTTTTGCTGTCCAGTAATTTTTAAATATATTATAGTTTCCTTTTAAACTAAGTCTTATCACAGTTTTCCAGATTCCCCAAGTCAGAAAGAGCTTTTTCCTCCTGAACTATCCACACACTTCCAGTAACAAGTAATGTAAGGCATATTCATTTCGCAACACGATGTCTGACCCTTTTCATCCTGGAATTAGGTGATTCGGAAGAATGTGTGGTAGGAATATTCATATAAGTCTCTCCCACACCAGGGCAGCGAGCAAAAACTTAACAATGAAAAGAATTGACTTTGAACCAGATAAAGATATCTCCCTTAAACCAAACTAAATGTATTCCTAACTGAACGTCCTCTTCGCTGAATCCCCAAAATGCCTTCAGCCACTCCAGTGATATTGCTGACGTCTGAGGAGGAAATTTTGGGTGTAAAGAGTCCGTTGTCTTAAACAGTCAGCAGTTAAATAATTGCAACGATGTGGCCATGTTGCTAGAAACCCACTCAGAGATTCAGAAGGGGCCCTATAAAGGAATGATCCGGAAGCTTCTGTAACGTTGGGGTACATCCACCTCTGCCCTTTTTTGCAGATGATGTTTCCTCAGGAGGAGCCGTTGCTCTTCTCTGCCTCTGTGTCTAGATCAGGGACATCCTGAGTCAGCTTGGCACATAGTACACCCCAGCCCCTGCCACCCCCGCTGCCTCCCAGTGCTGAATTACAGCTCATAAAAAGACGTGGTTTCGTTCCTCTCTTCCAGAAGTTCCAAATTCCTTATGAAAATTAATCTAACTCCATCCTAGGGACCTTGTTTGTGATGAAGGGGTCCCAGGGAATGGCAGCCTTTTGTTTCAACTGTCATTCCCCCTTCAAACAAGGGAACCCTTCCTATACCCCATGTACATAACTAAAGGGAAAATGTCACGTGATTTGTAGCAGAGGATCTGATTCAAAGAAACTGTCTCCTTTCTTACAGGTTGGAAGTGCTCACTGAATTTTTAATTCCCCCGCCCCCCCCAAAGGCTATCTACAGGTATTGTCTGCCTCAAGAGGCACCCTGTTACTTTTTTTTAGGTGACTAAAACAAATACATGTACATATATTTATCAATTATATGCTATAACATTTTAGGTTATGATGTGGATATACACAATTTACTGTTCTCAAGGACCTTATAATCTGGTATTCAATGCTTAACATTTAGCACCTAGCATGTACCAGAGAGTATTGTGGGAGCTGGCGACCCAGTGGTGAATAAAACAAACTCAACTTTATGGAGCTTACAGACATCTGGAATAAACAAATAAATAATATAGACTATAATGTCCAGAGTAGATAAGTGTATCAAGAAAAATACAGCTGTGTTTGGCAGTGGTCTGATTGTGTGTCCCATTTACTTACTCAGAAGATCCTTCTGAGATGATACGTGAGCAAAGATCCACATTAATTGAGATGTGGAGCTATGCAACTATTTGGGTTTTTTTTTTTTTTAAGTCAGAGTGCGCAATCTCCCCAATTTGGGAGATTTTTTTTAATCTTAATAACAATAAAAACTGTTAATGAGTCACAAGAATAGTAAATAAGACATAAGAAACCTTACTCATTCATTCATTCAGTTATGTTCCTAGGGATACAGATATGAACACAAGGTCTTAGAAGGGTGTGACTAAGATTAGCATGAATAAGACACAGGGCCTGCCCTCCAGGAGCTCCTATCCTGATGTGGAAATAAATTTCAAGTAGAGGATTACAGTACAGTGCAAAGGTTGGGCATGTGTTATGAGATTACTTAAGAGGTATACTAAATGAGCCTTGGGTGAGAAGTGGGGCCTGTTAAGGTCTGGGAGTATGAGTTTGCTGGAGAGCTTAATCTCTAAATGAAATTCAGAGGAAACAGTAGGAGTTAGCAAGAAGCCAAAGAGAGCAAATTTCAGCCTTGTGCAAAGTCCTGGGAAACTGAGAATATGCTACATTTAAAGAACTGTGGCACTGATGCTTCTGCCAGTGTGAACCCGGTTCAGGCCACACATGGCTTTATATGTCCCACTGAGAAGATTGTCCTCTGGTTAGAGGGGATAACGGGGAAACACCAACATGTTTTAAGACGGAAGTGACTCCAGCAGGCTTACACTTTGCAAAGATCACTCTGCCTGCGACATAGAGAACGCATGGCTTCAGGATTGAAGACAGGAAGTGGGTTGGAGAAAGGGGATGGATTTAAGAGCTGTGATATAAGATCAGTCTTTAGGACTCCATGATTGGCTGGAAAAAGAGAAAATTACAAAATAAATTATTTACACCAAAAAGGTGGCTTCAGAGAATGGATTTGGAGTCAGTTTTGAACCATATGCTGGATTTGAATAGATGGAGTAAGGAGTTTAATAGAAGGGAGAGGGCTAGAAGTCCCTTCATGTAGTTATTCTCCAGGTAAGAACTACTGAGCTCTAACTGAGTGCTGGGCACTCTGCCTACTAAGGTATATTTATTATATCACATAATAGTCAGAACAAGTCTATGTGAGCCATTGTTATTCCTGTTACAGAGAAGGAAGCTGAGGCACTGGGCAGTCACCCAGCTGGAAAACAGGATGATACAAACTTCCAATCTAGACTATAAAAACCAGAGCCATTATTTTATAACCATTTCTTATTTTACCAAAAAAAAAAATGTATTTCCCACCAGACCATAGGTGAAGTAACTTTTGACTGTTTAAGATATACAAAAAACCAAATTCACTCTCAGCATAAAATAAACAAACCAGAATATTGTTACTACTGAAGAGATGCAAAAAGTCTGCTGCAGACTCTGAAAGCATTCAAAGAAGAATTTCCCAAAATGTTTTGAGCAATGGCAATACCATTCATAAAATCATATGGCCTTCCAAGGTAACTATTGCAGAGAGAAAATCACTTGCATTGATCAATTCTAGAGTTTTAAGACATTATTGAAATGTTTTTCAGTTTCACAGACCGAATATGAAAGAAATTTTGCAGGTTTTACTCTCATGCTAGAATAGCTTGCACAATACTTCTAATATATGCACCACCTCAGTGATTTCATGGACAGGGAAGAATGAAAACAAATGAACTGAAGGAATTGGGGCCTGTTCTGTGGAGTATTTCCTTCTTTCAACTGATTTATTGATGACTCTTCTTGGAAGTGCTATTATTTAAAGAGAACATTTTATGTAAGCATAGCTGGAAATTTTATCCTAGAACTTCCAGATTGGAACGGCTGCACATCATCTCCTGTCAATATATTATTCATTTCCCTGTAAGAAAGGAATGGGAAAATTCAGTCACTGTGACTATATCTATTAATATAAAGAATGAACTTCTGGCTTCATCTAGATCTTCATACAGCCTTTGTTTACTTAAAAAATGGAGTATTTTCAAGGCATCTATCAAAGTTGAGTGAAAAATTTTGCACACTTATTATCCCTAATTTGGGGGTCTTGTTTGAGTTTTAATTGATTTTGTTAAATTGTAAAATGTTGATTTTTGTTTTCAAAGAATTGAGTCAAAGAGGTTTATCCAAAAGCTACTCCTAAAAGATGAAAGTTATCTCCAGTCATGAGGTTCTTTCTTTTTCTCTGGCATAATAATTAAACCACACCTTTCCTTACACATTTGGAAAGAGGCAGGCTTCACAACGGTGTCTATGCAGCCATCCGAGGTTTTCTAAATGAGACTGAGCATCAAGTAAAAAATTTTCATCTGTAACTTATAAAGGAAGAACAAATGATTCTGTAGGCTAGACTCAAGATCAACAAACCTATCTCTTTTTTTTAATACACATTTTGTTCCTTTAACCTTTAAAGAGTCTATTTTAAATGACCTACTTTTAAACTGGTTTTCAGTTAAGTGTGTCACACCTGGATGCAGTTAACTTAAAAGTGTTTCACTCCTTGCTATTTCTTTCTAAACTAATTATTTTATTTTTAGTCACTCTGACTAGCGCAGGATATCTTCTCTAGAGAATGAAATCTTTTCTGTAATATGAAAGTGGATGAAAAGAGTACAGATTTGTTCTGGATATAGGTGTTTTAGGTTATTTTACGCTTCTGTGAATGGTTAATATTATTTATCAATTAAAATGACATCATTCCTCTGTTTAACATATTCTCCATATGCAGGTGAAAGGGCAGTGAGGAGCCTCGAGAGTTCCTGAGGTTGATCTGCCCTGAGACAGGACTTCAAAGCATTATCAGAAGATGGTTGTCCACCTCATTTGTAAAAGTCTCTAGGGAAAAATTCCACAGTTGGTTTTCATCACGAGTCCATCTGTGTTGCACCCTTCTGTCAGGAAAGTGTGTCTAGTATCTGTCCGGAATCTCTCCTGTTTTAATGTAAGTCCATTTCCTCTACGTGTGACCTTCCTTGATACAGAGAACAGCTGCTTGCCATCCTCTGTATAGAATCCTTTCACATGGATCAGCCTTTGTATATCAAACTGAATTCTTGGCTGCTTCAAGGGACTTAGGTAGAAAACCCTAGGTTTGATTTGAGGGGAAAATGCTGTGTACTGATTGGAATCATTGCACTGCACTATAAGATAGTTTTATTATTCATAGTTTGGCTCTGTCTTTGAAACTTAGAATTATGATCTGATTTAAATTCACACATTTAAGATATTAGGCTGATCTCTACTGTGTGACAACTTGAAACATGTACTCCAACACTGTCCTCAGAAAACTGCTATGTCACATGAGCTTAGTGCTGCTAAGAATAAACGGTGATGTTAAGTGTGATATGACTTCCAAAGACTACTAAAAGAAATAACCCTTCCCCAGAGATCAGTTGCTGACATATTTACACACATACAATGAGCAAAAGTATTTCCAAGGTACTCTAAGGAAAAGCCCAGGACTTCCCTGGTGGCGCAGTGGGTAAGAATCCACCTGCCAATGCAGGGGACATGGGTTTGATCCCTGGTCCGGGAAGATCCCACATGCTGTGGAGCAACTAAGCCCATGTGCCACAACTACTGAGCCTGCACTCTAGAGCCCACAAGCCACAACTATTGAGCCCGCATGCCTAGAGCTGTGCTCTGCAACAAGAGAAGCCACCCCACTGAGAAGCCTGCACACTGCAACGAAAGGCACCCCCCGCTTGCCACAACTAGAGAAAGTCCATGCACAGCAACGAAGACCCAACCAACCAAAAATAAATTAAAAAAAAGAAAAAGCCCACATTTCTTTTTAAAATGACCCAACAAATATCTACTGAACCCATGCTATGTCCCAATCACTGTGCTTTATTATACAATATTATTCTAGATGGATTCCTGAGGTGGTCTCCATGATCCCCTCATCCTGCTGTTTACACTCAGGTATGATCCCTTCCCCTTATGTGAGGGCAAAACCTTGACTTGCTTCTTTCAACTGAAAAAAAATGTTCAACCTAAAAGTTGAGAATTATATTTTAATCAGTGGCCTTATGGAGGACTATAGGATACATCCTCTCAAACAGCTCTGAGGAACTATTCCATAGAGGTAAGGGAGGAGCCAGGACATAGAGGATTTTCTGCTGGGAAAACAAAACAAAACAAAACCATGCAGTCAAACATCAAAAGACTACTGCTAATCACCCCCCCCCCCAAAAAAAAAAAACAAACAAAAACCCCAGACATTTCAACTTAATGATTTTTAGTGCTTTGCTATATATGGGAAGATGCAAGAGTCTGGGCTTATAGAAATTATTCCTTTGTTATGCATCTTAACTATCAATATCTAGGGCCAGTATTCTGCTTTTCTCCATACTGTATTCCCCTCTGAGCACACTGTTGGGGCAGCTGCAGTGGCTCATGGCTTGATGGCAGGCAACATTCATTGTTTACTGAAATGGCAGGCAACTTTTTTCTGTCCACACTTCCACAAATATAATATGGCAAAGGTACGTATGCATGTATGTATGTGATTGTGTATATGTGACTGTTTGATTATATTATTATAAGTTTATACTGCTCATCTTACTGGAGGCTCTCTCCCTTGCTGGCGGCTCTCTCCCTGCTGGCTTTGAGGAAGCAACTGGACATGTTGGGAAACTCCATGTGGCAAGGCACTGACAGTGGTTTTGAGAAGCAGAGAGGGGCCTCCAGCCAATAATCTAAAAAGGCCTTCAGGAAGCACCCAGCAAGAAAAAGAATTTCTCAGTTCTACAATCACAAGAAATTGAATTCTGCCAACAGCCTGAGTAATCTTAGAAGAGGATCCTTCTCCAGTTGAGCCTCAGATGAGACTGAAGCTCTGGCTAACACCTTAATGCCTTGTGAGACACCTCTGAGCAGAGGACCCAGCTCAACCAACCCAAACTTCCAATTCACAGAAACGGAGGTAACAAATGTGTGTTGCTTTAAGCCACTAATATTGTGCTAATATCATTGCATAGCAATAAATAATAAGGAGCTCCTCGGTCTTTGTCTTTCTTGACCTTGAAATCTTTGAAGCATAGAGGCCAGTTATTTTGTAGAATGTCTCTCAGTCTAGGTGTGTTTTATATAAATCCCTCCATCTCATCCTCGTGATTAGATTCATGCTTTTGGCAGTAATGACATAGAAGTAATGTTGTGTCCTTCTCAGTATATTCTATTAAAAGGTGTATACTGTTAGTCTGTCCCAGTATAAGTGATACTAAATCAAATCACTTGGTTAGAGAGGTATCCAACAGGTCTCTTTGTTGTAAAGATACTATTTTCCCATGATAAATAATAAGCAACCTGTGAAGAGATACTTTTATTTTAATTTTTATTTGGAGTATAATTGATTTACAATTTTTATTTGGAGTATAATTGATTTACAATGTTGTGTTAATTTCTGCTGTACAGCAAAGTGAATCAGTTATATGTATACATATATCCACTCCTTTTTAGATTCTGTTCTCATATAGGTCATTACAGAGTATTAGAGTTCCCTGTGCTATATAGTAGGTTCTTATTAGTTATCTATTTTATATATAGTAGTGTGTATATATCAACCCCAACCACCCAATTTATCCCTCCCCCCCTTACCCCCTGGTAACTATAAGTTTGCTTTATACATCTGTGACTTGTAGATAAGTTCATTTGTACCTTTTTTAGATTCCACATATGTGATATCATATGATATTTGTCTTTTTCTGTCTGACTTACTTCACTCAGTATGATAGTCTCTAGGTCCATCCATGTTGCTGCAGATGGCATTATTTTATTCTTTTTTATGGTTGAGTAATATTCCACTGTATGTATGTGTGTATACACACACACACACACACACACACACACACACACCCCACATCTTCTTATCCATTCCTCTGTCAAAGGACATTTAGGTTGCTTCCACATCCTGGCTAAATAGTGCTGCAGTGAACATTGGGGTGCATGTATTTTTTTGAATTATAGTTTTCTCCAGATATATGCCCAGGAGTGGGATTGCTGGATCATATGGTAGCTCTGTTTTTAGTTTTTTAAGGAACCTCCATACTGGTTGGACCAATTTACATTCTCACCTACAGTGTAAGAGTGTAAGAGGGTTCCCTTTTCTCTACACCCTCTCCAGCAATGGTTTGTAGAGTTTTTGATGATGGTCATTCTGACTAGTGTGTGAGGTGATACCTCATTGTCATTTTGATTTGCATTTCTCTAATAATTAGTGATGTTGAGCATCTTTACGTGTGCCTGTTGGCCATCTGTATGTCTTCTTTGGAGAAATGTCTATTTAGATCTTTTTCCCATTTTTTGATTGGGTTGTTTGTTTGCTATTGAGCTGATGAGCTGTTTATATATTTTAGAGATCAATCTCTTGTCAGTCACTTTGTTTGCAAATATTTTCTCCCAATCTGTGGGCTGTCTTTTTGTTTTGTTTGTGGTTTCCTTTGCTGTGCAAAAGCTTTTAAGTTTCATGAGGTCCCATTTGTTTATTTTTGTTTTTATTTTCATTGCTCTAGGAGGTGGATGAAAAAAGATCTTCCTGCAATTTATGTCAAAGAGTGTTCTGCCTATGTTTTTCTCTAAGAGTTTTATAGTATCTGGCCTTACATTTAGATCTTTAATCCATTTTGAGTTTATTTTTGTGTATGGTATTACAGTGTCCTACTTTCATTCTTTTACATGTAGTTGTCCAGTTTTCCTAGCACCACTTTTTTTTTAAATTTTTTATTTTTTTATTTTTTACAATAAACTGCATATGGAGTGTACAATTTGTTATCCCAATCTCCCAATTCATCCCCCCCCCAACCCTCCCCACTTTCTCCACTTGGTGTCCATATGTTTGTTCTCTACATCTGTGTCTCTGTTTCTGCCTTGCAAACTGGTTGATTTGTACCATTTTTCTGTAGTCCACATATATGTGTTAATATACTATATTTGTTTTCCTCTTTCTAACTCACTTCACTCTGTATGACAGTCTCTAAGTTCATCCATGTCTCTAAAAATGTCGCAGTTTCATTGCTTTTTACAGCTGAGTAATATTCCATTATATGTATGTACCACATCTTCTTTATCCATTCATCTGTTGATGGACATTTAGGTTGCTTCCATGTCCTGGCTATTGTAAATAGTCCTAGCACCACTTTTTGAAGTGACTGTCTTTTCTCAATTGTATATTCTTGCCTCCTTTGTCATAGATTAGGTGACCATAGGTGTGTGGGTTTATCACTGGACTTTCTATCCTGTTCCATTGATCTATATTTCTGTTTTTATGCCTGTATCATACTGTTTTAATTACTGTAGCTTTGTTGTATAGTCTGAAGTCAGGGTGTCTGATTCCTCCAGTTCCATTTTTCTTTCTCAAGATTGCTTTGGCTATTTGGGGCCTTTTGTGTTTCGATATAAAGTGTAAAATTTTTTGTTCTGATTCTGTGAAAAATGCTATTGGTAATTTGATAGGGATTGCATTGAATCTGTAGATTGCTTTGGGTAGTCATTTTGTAGTCATTTTGGGTGGTCATTTTGTAGTCATTTTGTAGTCACTTTGACAATATTGATTCTTATGTGAGGAGATGCTGTAAGCTATGAAAATATCCCATCCATCATCAGTCTCAATAATTAGTTTTAGTAACCATTAATATTTTTCTAATTACGTGATTCTTTTTATATTTATTTGTTGGTGTTCTACTGTAAGAAACATCCCTTTCTCTTCTGTTTATTTGGTTATCTAGTTATTTATTTATATCAGTATGGAATCACAGTTTCTGATGTTAGTCAATGGTTTAAAATTTGTTGCAATCAATATATATTTTGATATTCCAATTGCTTTAGATATGTACATTGGAAGCCCCTTTCAGATATGTTCTCTGTTCTGATATGTTGGCATCATTTTTATTTTCTTATTTTCTGTCCAAACAAGATTTTCCAGGCACATTTTGTACTTTTCCTGACACAAACCTGGAATCTTTTCTCCAAAGACTCCTGGTTTCTTTTAAAGTGAATAATGGTATTTAGAAACCAAATCTGGGACGAAGTGTACTCATTGCCACATGAATGTCATTGCTTCTAGTATCTCTCAGTGACGGTGAAGTATATACGGAGATAAGTTTAACAAAATACATGTAAGACGTGCACTAAAAACTACAAGACATTGCTGGGAGAAATTTAAAAGATTGGAATAAATGAATAAATATACTATGTTACTAGATTCTAGGACCCAGTGTTATTAAGATGCCAATTATGAAGCTGTCTTCTGCTTAGCATCTCAGAAGGCTGCAACCAGTTTATTGGCTGGCATCGTGGTCTTATCTAGGCTTGACTGGGGAAATATCTGCTTCTGCACTCACTCCAGTTGTTGGTGGAATTCAGTTCCTTGCAGTTATAAGATTGAGGAATTCATTTTGTTGCTGGATGTAGCTCCTTGTAGGCTGTCAGCTGGAGGCTGTCCACAGCTCTTAGAAACTGCCTGCATTTCCTTGTCATGTGGGATTTCCCCACATGACACATGCACACACACACACACATTTAATTTTTAACCTCCAATTCCATTTCAACACCACGATGTACCTTCTAGGCTTCCCCTTCAACAATGAGAAACCTAGATCGCATTATATGTGCAAATGTGTTTACTCAGTTTTCTCAAGCCTAGAGTATATAGGTTCGCTGCAAGGACACAGAAGCTGCTATGTGGTATTTGAACAAAACAAAACAAAAGGCAGGAAAGATGTCATGACTTTTATAATTTGTGTTCCCTTTTTTGGAAAAGGAATTTGATTATCCATGGTTTTGTTCGTTTTTTCTAGTTGTATGAATAAAACCTTTAGCAGCAGAGGTCGGTGAAAATCATGCAGAACCTTTTAAGCCATGGTAGAGAGTTTGGGTTTTATTCAATGGGAATGCATTGGAGGGCTTTCTGTTAAGTTGTTGCATGTTTGTTTGTTGTAAGTAGTATTAATATCATTTTCCAAGTTATTTCCTAGTAATGTTTATCACTTACTCATTCTTCAGCTTACTCTACAACAAGATAGACATGCTTAGAGCAATCCATACCAAAAAGTTAGAAAATACATGAAATAATGGAGCAAATAAATGGGATAAAGAATTAATGGAGCTGGAGAACAAAAGGCCAGGGTGAGGCCAGTTCAAAATATGCTTAACTTTAAGTACTTTAAAGTTACAAGACGTACTGTTTTCTCTGAGTTTTCTAGAGACTAGAACAGTTTGAAATGCCTCATCCCCCATCCCTTGAGATATACTCACTCAGGTAACAGGCCTTCACAGTAACCCTCAACCCAGCATCTATGCCACGCAGAATTGAGACTCACTGATGGGAGAGTCCATGGATTGTTTTTCTTGCACAAATTTTTCGGAAGCCTTCCTGGTTGCTGATAATTTAACCCTTTGAGGTTAGGAAAGAAAATGGACATTTGGATAACGCCTGTTTAGTTAATCATGGTAGCCAACCAAGGCAAGAAATTCAAGCCAAAAATTCACTCCATCTTTAGTAGGACATAGAATTTTAAATTATAATTGACCTCTTGAGAGGAGAAATGCATGGCTTTCCACAGGGAAAAACTGAGCACTGAGGAGAAAGTCTTTATTCCATGAGCACCATAATCACTATCATAGTAACAAATTAGAAGAGAACTTTCATTTTAAAATCGGATATAATTTATCATGCATTACTTCATGCTATACTCCTTTGCTTGTTATTGGTTTGTGGCTACTTGCATACAATAATGAAGTTTCAAAGAAACTGAAGTTACAAAAGGACAATTATTTAATGCAGGAAGTATAAACCATTGCATTGGGGGACTGGAAGACATTTTTTAAAGTTCTCATATTATCTGTTGAATTATGTGTTTCTACACAGTGAGTAATGTCTTACATTCTTGCCAACAGTGTTTTGAAAGAAGTTTGTTAAAAGTATGTCAGCTAAATCACATTTAGGATATCACTGCTAATGGTGTCGTTCACACGTTGTGAAACACACAGCTCCAGTTTAATTCTGCCAAAAAAATTAGGTCATTGCAAAATACCGTATGAAAACTGCAGGGAGACAGGGATAAGGATAAAGCAAAGGAAGACACCAATTCTTTTTTGTAAAGCGTAATAGGGATAGGACAAAACCGGGTAGGAAGGCTGAGCCCTTTTAAACAGATACTTTTTTCCGTGGTGTGTGTGTGTGTGTGTGTGTGTGTGTGTGTTAATTCCAGTTGAGTACAGATGATGAATTAATTTAAAATTGGGCTAACTGGCTGTTCTGCACTGTACCTGGGTAGTTCCCGTACCTTCAAGTTCACCTAATGCTACGGAGATGCCCTTGTTTTCTGACTTCATACAGAAACCATCGTGATTATTGTATCTCAATTTACTTTTTTCTTTTTCCAGTCAAGAAAGGGGGCTTAATGCAAATTAAGCCTTTGATGCGAAGGCACATAATTTATAATCATGATTGTTATTATTAACATTACATCGCGGGAATGGCTTTGTTGGAAGTTACCCACCAGGACCCGCAAATCTATTTCGGTGACACACGCCCCAACTCTCCTCACCGAGGCGTGGTGCTTGGCTGGCGCGCTCTGAGCCACTGCGCTGGCTGAGCTCCGAAGGAGGTGGTCCCCGCTCCTCCCGAACCCACGCGCTGGGCTGGGAGAAAGCGAGGCGGGACAGTCATTGTTCTCCCTGGCCCGGGCTACCAGCACCTCTCACTTTCGGGAGAAACTTCCCCCGGCTGCCGCTCTCTGGGCTTGGGATGGGTCTCCACAGCGCGCCCTTCCCTGTCCTGGAGTGGGACGCTCAGCGAACACACACACCCACAGTCACCTTTGCGCGCTCGTCCGGAGCCGGCCGGCACACAGCGCACCCCAGCGGCCGCGTGGCTGCCTTCTAGTCCTGGCCACTAGGCTCCCGCAGAGCTCGCCAGTCGCCGCCGCGCGCGCCTCGGAATCTGGGGACTCGAGAGCCTGCGAGAGCCAGTCTCAGCCAGACCCCAGGGAGAGCGCGGGGCTGCGGCACCCCGCCCCGCCCGCCACACCTGGGAGCGGTGAGGACCGGGAGAGGCGGGGCGCGGCAGGAGGCTGGCCCGGTGTCTGAGCAGCGCCGCCGAAAGCCGGCCGGACTGGAGCGGGGCGAAGGGGGAGAGTCTCGAGGCCGAGTCCAGCTCCTCCGAGGGAGGGACCCCAGCTGGGGTGGAAAACCTGCACGGGGGAGCCGCAGAGACGCGCCGCGCTGATCATGGAGTGGGTCGGCCCCGGCTCCGCGCGGCCGCAGCAGCAGTAGGACCAGGAATCGGTCGAAGCGTGGCTGGACGATCACTGGGACTTTACCTTCTCTTACTTTGTTAGGAAAGGCACCAGGTAAGAAGAGGACCCGTGGAAGACCCGGCCGGGGCATGGAGCGTAACCTGGGGCTGATCTCTGTCCCTTATTGAATTTTCCCCTTCGTTAACCATTAAACAGTCTCCACTCTCAGGCCCTTTGCCTTTGAAGTAGGGCCGTGATCCTGTTACGGTGTAGAGACCTCGACTTTAAGGCGAGTACAGCCGAAAACCCCAAGCGTCGGATTCGATCCAACTTGCACAAAGTTCAAATCCAAAAATGAACGTGCCGGACCCCCCTCTCCCTCCCTCCCTCCCCCCAACACGCTGGCAGCCCTGGTATTCCCTGGGAGCAAGATTATTTTCCTATGCCTGCGCTCACGGGCCTTCCTCTAGCCCTTCTCTAGCCTCCTGGTTCCCCTAAATCTCCTTAGCGAAACCAAAAACAGTTTTTGAGCCCCTTCCCTGCCGCTCCGGAAGCACCATTTCCAATGCGGTCCCTGTGGCTCCGCTCCTCCCCCGTCCCCCTTCGCCCCGGCCCTGGCGGGGCGGGGAAGCCCGGGTAGGGCACGAGACCACGAAGAAGCCCCAAGGGCAGCAACATGCCGGAACCTTCCCAGAGTGAGTGCTGTCGTTTTTTTGCCCCCTTCCAGTCCCCTGGTTGTCCCGCGCTCCTCCTCTCGGCCGCTTTTGCGCGCAAGGCGGCGCCGCCGAACGGGCTCCGTGGAGGGGTTCGCGGCGCGCACACAAAGGGCGGCGCGGAGGCGCGGCGGGGAGCGGACCCTGGAGGGGGGTGGGGTGACAAGTCCCGCGGCCCGGGACAACCCCAAAGGCCAGCTCTTCCTGGTCCGGAGCCAAGCGCCAGGGCGGCTGCTGCGGAGGGCGGGGAGGAGAGAGAGACTATCCTTCGGGAGGCGGCTGCTCAGCGGGCAGTCGGGGCGCGCGTGGGAAACGCTCGCGGGAGACTTGGAGAGGAATCGCGGCTGAAGCCGAGGGGCTAGGAGGGCGAAACGCAGAGTGCCTGGCGGCCGGGTGCCCCGAAGCCGGGGGAGTTGGTGCGAAGCCCGGCCGGCCGCTGCGCGCGGCGTGGGGCTGACTCCAGACGCACCCCTTTGAAGGAGGGGCCGGGATCTCGGCGTCGCTGGCTCCCGGCAGCGGCCCTCGGGCAGCTGGCGCTGGCCGCCTCTCCGGGAGGGAGACGCGAGCGGGGCGGTGATGGTGAAGGGGCCGGCTGGGGCTGGACGCTGGGCTCCCACCCGCCGGTGCACCGCCGCGACTCGGCCGGGCGCTCCCCGCCAGGGGGCGGCGCAGCGCGGGGCGAGCGGGCGGCGGCGGGCGGCGGGCGGCGGCGCGACGGCGCGGGCGGTAGGGGAGCCGGCTTGGAGTCGCTGGCCTCACCTGGGCACGTCGTCGGCCCCCAGCCCCCACCCCCACGGCGCCTCCTCGAGTCCAGGGTCCGCCGACGCCGCCTCATCTGCATCTCCAACTCGCCAGGTTTGCTATGTTGCCTTTTGGAGACAAAACAAGGTACTTCCTTAAGCATCCTCCCCCTCTTTCCCCACTTTCCCCGGGGGCGCGGTGGGGGCCGGGTGCAGGGTGCTTGCACCCAGGTCACACCGGCGGGGCGATGCTTCGTTGAAAATGTGCTCTGTGACATTTCTGTCTTCCTCTACCTTCCTGCAGATGTAATACTCTGAGGTCTTAGATGGGACGCTTTTTAACTCCGTTGCCCCTAACGAATGTTCAGTGGGTGTCGATTTGATCACTTTTGGGGGGTTTTAACAGAGGCGATGGCTTCGGGACAGATCTTATCTCCTCTGTTTAATTACTCAGCCTTCCTTTTAAAATGCTCTTCCCGCTTTCGCCTTCTATCAAAATACTAAATCTGGAGCGACCCAGGGGATAAATCCTGAATGGAAAGTGGTTCCCTTTCGAAGGGCACTTTTCTGCGGGTTTGGGGTGAGGCACTAAGACCATCTAGGTCTGGAATTATCGATTGCTGGGAGCCAGCAGTTTTGAGAGGTCTCCTCCTCCGAGGCCATCTGTCCCCGTTTTCCTTTCACCCTTGCATACTTCCACCCTTCCGCCCTTAATGAATTATAGCGCATAGTATAATGCGGAGTGGGCAGGAGAACGGGGCTGATATTTTAAATGTGTAGAGGGATGTTCTTTAGGCAGATTATTAAGAAAGAACAAAATTATTTATTTTAAACTCAGCGTAAATGTCCTTTTTCTTTTTTTCTCCCCTCTCCCTTTAAAGACATAAACTTGGGATTGTTTGGTGGTAGCTTTTAACTCATACATAACAACACTTCACTTTGAGAGCCCGCCAAAAGTTTGAGAGTAACGTTTTTTTTTGGTTTTTTTTTTTGTTGTTTTTTTTCCGGAAAATAAATTGAATGAGTTGTTACATTTCTTTTTACATTACTTTTTTCTCCCAAATAGCATAGGATTAAAATCCCAGTTCTCAAAATTACACTGCTTAGCGTAAAATGTAGATCATCTGAGACTTTGTTAAAGGTTTTCTCTTCAGTTAGGGTTTTTATATCATAGTTGATGTGGACAATACGCTGAAACGCTTTCTGTGGTATATATATGTGTGTGTATGTAATCTTGGGAGAAGAGTTTATGTTGAGTTCAAGTTGAAAAACGAAAGTGTAAGATAATCAAGAGTAGTGTAGGCCCTCAATTTTAGGAGTTATAGATAAAGCGCTGAAAGTAGTCAGTGTGAAGAATATAATCTGTCTTGTCTGTAGCCAGAGATTTTTCACGGAACAGTACTCCAGTTTGGGCTTCTATTTGATGGCATGACCTGGAGACACAGAATGAGAGGTTGAACATTAGCAAATTATAAAAATGCCAACCTGCTGAACACAGTGTGATTCACATGGTTGTGGTAAAAGCTTATTGGAGACACTTTGTTCACAGCTGTTTTTTGTTGTGATTTTTGGTTTTTAACGAAAAGCTCACATTACTTTGCTTTTTCCCCTTTTGTTAGACTATGTATAAAATGAACACTGTATGTGATTTGGGAAAGCCTTGAAAGAGAATAGTTCTGTAGAGGCATTTGGTGTGTTTTAAGATTTAAAATAAATTTGCATTCACTTAGAATGGCCACCTGTGCCTGTAAACAGGCTGGTTGGTAGAATTATTTCTACCTTATTTGATTTAATTGTTGTTTGACATTCATGCATGCTTCTCTGTTCTCTCCCCAAACGGAATGGTCTGCACTCAATAGTAAGTCATTGAATAGAAGGAAGGTTCTGGCCCTCCTTAACTCTCATGTAAACACCTGTGAATTTTGGTTGACCTTGAAAGCAATTATCGCTGCTATATTTTACATTATTTCCTATAATTATCTTTCCTTAAAAGCTATAGCTTGTAGCACACAAATAGATGCTTTTTAGCAATCAAAACCTGTTTCAGTGAATTTTGAGAGTGTCAGTTGAACATTTCATAATATAATCTATTGGCATAAAAATTAACTTGAGACTAGTAACTAAAACCTATGGAAAACTTCCACCCTCGCTATTATAGAAAACTTTGCAGTCCTGCAGGTTTGGGATGCTGTGTTCATTAAGGGCTTTAATGCTTGTACATTCACAGATGGAGCCTTTTTGGTGCTAATGCCACTTTAACAGCTGTTGTTATTCTTGACAGCATATTAGAATAATTTATCTTTCATTAGTTACTAATCAGCTCTGTGATTGTGGGCGATGTTTTTGATCCTTTAGTATTGTAGGGGTAATATGATTGACTTTTATTGCTTTGTTTTGCACTAGGCAAAAGCTTGAGAATATTTGGCATGTACTGGAAATAGGAGATATTAAGTGAGGACAACTTTTTATGACTACTTGGATCAAAGTCCAGAAACAGAAGTTTTACACTCCCATGTAGTTTTCTATGATAGACTTTTTATTTGACATTGCAAAGCTGTGGTGAATTAGTTGATGTTTCAGGTCCTGTGTTTGGGATTTTCTTTTTCTCTTTCTTTCTTTTTCTTTTTTTCTTTCTTTCTTTCTTCCTTTCTTTCTTTCTTTCTTTCTTTCTTTCTTTCTTTCTTTCTTTCTTTCTTTCTTTCTTTCTTTCTCTTTCTCTTTTTCTTCCTTCCTTCCTTTATCTCTTTCTTTCTTTTTTTCTTTCTTTCTTTTTCTTTCTCTTCCTTCCTTCCTTCCTTTCTCTCTTTCTCTCTCTCTTCCTCTCTCTCTCTCCTTCTCTCTCTCTTTCTCTTTCTTCCTTCCTTCCTTCCTTCCTTCCTGTGTCTGTCTCTCTCTGTGTGTGTGTCTCTAAAAGCTATAACCTTTTATTTGCATGATATTTATCTTAAAGTCAGATGATGGGTGTAAAATAAATCTTGCTATTCGATCTTAAAAATGATTGTTTCTGTGATCATATAGGAATATACACTTTTCACAATTTTCAAACGAGTTGCTAAGCATATTTTGTTAAGCAGTCACTAATACTGAAGATAATAAAGTCCTGTGGGCATTGACTCAGTCTGGCTTTGATATTATTTCTATTTTCATTATGGTAATTCTGGTGTAATAATGTCCTTTTATCCGTGTATTGCTTATGACCAGGGTCCTTATAGCCAGCTCTAAGACACCTTTTAGTGCCCTAAAAGTACTCATGTGGATTGAATTTGCATAGGATTGAATCTGGAAGAATCCATAGGAGCCCCTGAAATGTTTCTCATTGCTCTTCTATCACCAGTGTTCTCAGGGTTTCATATTCAGTTCCATTTTGAAAGCCCCCAATACAAGATCATGATTCCTAAAACTGTGGCAGAACTAATCAGTGGCAATTAGTCATTCAAATCTATTTGCTTAGTGTAACACTTAAATAGGCTTGTAGTACAATTCAGTAGCTTTTTTTTGTTTTTGATCTGAAGATCTATAGAGATGGCCAGTATTTTCTTAATATTGTTTTCAGTACCTAAAGATGAGCAGTTTTTAGCATTTTGATTATGTTGTGCAACCAAATTTCCTTTCTAAATAGTTCCACCTGAAGAAATGACTTGAGTCTGGTTTCTGATACGATTTCTTTTAAAATATATGAAAATGCTTTCAAGTTATATGGGTAAAGTTTGTACCTTCACCCTTATCTGATTACAGAGAGTATGTCTTACTAAGATGCATGCTTCCCTTCTTCTAGATTTGAAAACACCAAATAACTTAAACATGCTTGAACTTCCTAATACTTTTTAATAATGCTTGGGAAAGAGTTCTTTCGTACGAGAAAAGTCTTTAAAAAAACTGCTTGGTATTTATTAGTTTGTCCCTCAAACATTTTTCAAACTAACAATTTATTAAACCCCTAACTGTTGCGTTAAGTTAGATTTTTTCTTTGTTCTCAGGGCTAATTGTAGGATAAAAACTCTTGCTTTGGTAAGGGCTTCAGGGCAATTAAATAAATCACTGAGTTGATTGATAGTGGA
Source organism: Hippopotamus amphibius kiboko (assembly GCF_030028045.1). NCBI lineage: Eukaryota > Metazoa > Chordata > Mammalia > Artiodactyla > Hippopotamidae > Hippopotamus > Hippopotamus amphibius. The sequence goes on along the minus strand of NC_080187.1, from coordinate 120,072,940 downwards.
CGGTTGAAAAATGACTAATTTTTGAATTTAGACTGCACACTAGCTACTGACTTTGCAGGACTTCCTATGAGATTACTTTAGCTGGACAGATGTTGATTCAGTTGATCAATGTTACAGCTGATTGATGTGGCCTTGGAAATATCTGTTAAATCAGATTCTCAGTAAAAAAAAAAAGAAAAAGTGCCTATGAATTACAACCTAAGAATAAAAATTGAAGAAACTCTTTCCACATGAGTCATTCGTTTGATATTTAGCTCTGTAATCTTATTTACTGACTTGGTATTCTCACTTTATTTTGAATCATATTTTTTTTCATGGTGTGAGTGCTTTATTCATTTTCTCTAACTGGTAGGAATTTCTACTTATTGCCAACTAAATATTTAAGGCAGGTAAGGTAAACTAAGTGTTAAGTTCATAAGAATCATCCTGATGAATAGTCTAAAAAGCTTTATAAAAAGCCTTCTGTATATGGATGTATACATAGATGTATATATACACATACCCCATTTGTAGTTTGTAGTGAACATGCTTTTTAAAGTCTTAGGTGCCATTGTTAGCTTCTGTATTCTTTGAGACCTTTCCCTTATTTCTGAATTGTAAAGTAAAATTAACTTTTTGCAAATTGTCTTCTCGGGATAATTTTATTATATCTAAACTTGAGAAAGAAAAGATCCCTATCTGATCTCATATCCCTGGTAATAATTATTTTTTAAAAAGTCATCATTTCTACTTTCTGTTGAATAAGGATACTGAGGTTATAAGAAGAGAAAAAACCTTGATTTTTTAAGCTGATGAAATAATTAAAACACACAGGATCTTTGAACTGTAGAGTTAGAGGAGATCATGTCCAGTGTTTCTCAAATTTAAGTAATGTTTACCTTGTAAGAAAGACATTCTTATTGATCCCCAGTATCTTTGTTAAAAAGCTTTTGGTCACAAGTGACAGAAACTCATCTTAAACTCATACAAAATTAACTGACAATTGACATTCCTGGAGTTTGGTTTGGGTGTGAAATTCACCTGATGAAATAATCTTGTCAACATTCTTTTTGTCTGTATATCTGTCTAATCAATCTTCCAATCATTCCTTCTCTCCTTCCCTCCCTCCCTCCCTCCATCCCTGCTTCCCTCCATCCCTTTGGCCCTATGCAGCTTTGGCTTTATTCTCAGGCAGGCTTTCTTTGTGCACTGGAAAAGTTTCTCCTTGGCAAGTTTATGTGGGTCTTAAACTTCTGATGTTTGAGAAGTACCTTCTTATCCATATCAGTCATCTCAAGATTACTTGGCCTTGCTTGCATGACTTGCCTGCTCTGGACCTGTCATTGTGTCGGGAAGAACAGGGGTGTCTCACTACTTTGCTGGGGCAGGTCGCCCATAGTGTGATACGTCAGTGGGGGAGGAGAAGTTCCCAAAAGAAAGTGATGTCAGCACCTCCAGAGGTTCCAGAGATCTGCCATACCTAGTACTGACTTTCTCTTATTTTAATGTTAGTTAAATGTGGAATTCTTAAGAGTAGGTATAAGTTAATCCTAGTTATAGCAATTATACAACTAATACCAAAAAAAGTGTATAAGTTAATTATGAATTAAATGATAAAACTCTAGCCAAATGTAAATTGACAGGCTTCATTAAATCATCCTGGTAAGGGTGACTGTGGCCCTGATTCCCCTGCGGGGGTCTGGTGAGGTCCGCTTGCCTTGGCTGCAGTTGCCTCCTGATGATTGTTTCTCCCAATGGGGCCCTCTTAACAGTCGTGAAGCTTTTAGTCCCATAGCACAGTACACCAGCTTTGGGGTTTTATTTGGCTTGAAAGCATATTTGCATATTAAATCTACTTTTTTTTCTCTTTACCCCAGAACCATTGGGCTGCAATGTGATTGTAAACAGAAATATAAACTTGACTGCTAAAATTGCAGGATAGTATTTGGTTATAAGGTGGTCATCCCAATCATTTAAAGTATATGTCTTTTACTTTTTTTTTTTTTAGGTTTTAATTGTCATTAGTGTGAAAACGCAAAACTGAAGCATTTCCATAGAAAAACTACAGATCTTCAAAACATACTTGCTTTGGACTGTCCCGGCTTCTCGTACCTTAGATTGAGACATGCCAATCTAGTCCAGTCTTTCCCATATCTAAGCTGCAAAACAAATCGGTTTACATATTTACAGTATAGATTTTGCTTATTAGGTTTTCTTTCAGATGTAAGCAGGTTTTCCATGAAAGAACATTTTTCATATATGTGATTGTGAATGCATGGAAAATTATAAAACATGTCTCTTCCAACTCTTGGTCAAATTTGAATGTAAAAATATGAAGCAGTTGTGCATTTTATTTATATTTGGTCCCAGTAAGCGTCTCAGATGTTTTCATAGCTGGAGAACACTTGGGAACATCAAATAACTTTAGGCAGCATTTGTTTCTAAACCATGCCAGAAGCAAAGGAACTACTCACTGTAACATCAGAGTAGAGATTATTGGAGGAATCACTTGGAGGTGTCCCAGATCGCCCCTGTTTCATTTAATACCCTGTTATAGTATGTTAATCTTTTATTCATCCAAACCATTGCTTTTCTTTCTTTCCTTTTTTTTTTTTAATTGAAGTATAGTTGATTTACAGTGTTGTGTTAGTTTCAGGTTTACAGCGAAGTGATTCATCTTTTTCAGATTCTTTTTCATTGTAGTAAACCATTGCTTCTTAAAGGGGATGCTGTTTGGCATTCGGTAGTGATACTTTTTGTTGTTGTGAGAAACTGTTCAGCGTGTTGCAGGATGTTTAACATCCCTGGGCCCCAGAAACTAAATGTCAGGAGCACCCCGATTATTGTGGCACACATTTCCACATGACCCCCAAAGGCTGGCACCACTACTTGGTTAGGAGCCACTGTTCTGAACCCTTTAAAATTTACTTCTATTTATGGTGGTTAAGGGCCCCAGATAAGATAGATTTAAGCTTCAACCCCAGAACTACTGCTTTCTTAAAAGTACCTTTAGGTACTTTATTTGCTTTCTCTGCAAAATGGGAATAATAGCATTGACTTCTAGTGTTCTTAAGGAATTTAAAGGAACTAATACATATTTCCTTATCTTTTTTAGACTGATTTTCAGTAGGTTACTATTTATTTTACTGAGAATCATCAGTGCCTTAATTATAATTGCAAACTTTGAGAGTCACCCCCTTATTCTGATAAGTGGGAATTAGAGCAACAGAACAGGGACTTAATAGACTGTGTCCTTCTCATTTTTTAGATGAGTTTTTATTAATGGTTGGAACAGAACCTTTTGTGGATTGTGTAAGGTACTGGAAAGGGAATTGAAATGGGAGTCCAGACCTCCTGCCTGTGTTCCCAGCTTTGTGACTGGCCCAGGTTAATAAATCTTGGCTTTAAAATGAGAGATAGGAGGGGGTGAGACATCAAAGCAGAGAAATTCATAAATGAGTTTAACAATCTCTTTCAGCTCTAAGCATTCTTGATTCTCACCAGGAGAGCAGAATATCAACTTCTCAGATTGAATCGTTTCCTTCTTTAAGTATTTTCCAAGTATGAGTGGTGGATCTAGGTCAATTATGCAAACAACACAACTAAAACTGTGTAAAATTAGGATCCGAGAGCAGAAGAAATATCTAACATTATATTTTATGTGAGTTATTTTTATGTTTTTCCTACAGATAATTTTATCACATTTCCCTATGTTATCAACCATCCCTTTTTAGACAGGAAATTAGTGTACTCTTTGTAATTCTGGTTTTAAGTGGTTAATTCCCATCAGTGATGGAAAAAGGCACTGGAGAGAAAGAGAAAGGGGTCATGTTTTAATAGCAGACTTAAAAACATGATTGTGCACTGTGTTTGTGGATCATTCAGGGCCTGTAACTGTTTCCTTTGTTTTGTTTGAGGCACCCTGCAAATCTCTGTAATGTTACTCAAGGGTAACATCCTTGAGGCCCAGATATCAGCCTACCTATAGAATTCCCCCAAGTAAGCCCCCTTGGGTGGGAACTAAAGTGGACCAATTTTAATCCCCAAATCTCCTGTAGCAGAGTGTTAAAGCATTGTTTTTATCAAGTGTTGATATTTAAAACCATTCTCCAGTTTAGAGGTATGGTTGTTATGAAATATTGCTATGGTTTTTATCATAAGTAATTAGTTGTATATTTTATCACATTTGTTGTCAAACAGTTTTATTATATCTGTGATGTTTTGAAAAACTCATCACCGAAATTCTATAACTTATTTTTAAAAATTAAATTCTGAGTAGTAATAGAAAGACTGATTTTTCTCAAGAAACAAAACACAACACTGTTCAGCTCTTAATCTTTGTGCATTATTCAGGAAATTATGTCATATGTAAGTGTAGTTATTGGTCTAGGGAGTCTATGTTTTTTCAGTTCTAATTTGAGAAAATACCAACATTGAAACAAGTTTTTTTTTTTGCACAAGTGTTTCTATAGAGAAATTAGTGCTTTTAAACTAGGAGCTTAAAAAGAAACAAATGGGTAACATCTCATTATTCTGTAGAAACCCATGAATAAATTATTTTTATTTTTACAAAATAAATTTTGAAAATATATTTCAGTTAATGTTCGATTAACTTGGGAATTTCCTGGTGGTCCAGTGTTTAGGACTCAGTGCTTTCAGTGCCAATGGCCCGGGTTCGATCCTTGGTCAGGGAACTAAGATCCCACAGGCTGCATGGCGTGGCCAGAAAAAAAAAATTCAGTTAACTTAAAAACAGTAATGACCACATATTAAACACTGTGTACTAGACTCTATGCTATTACTTTATAGGCATCATTTCCCTTAATTTTCTGAAGAACGCTATGAGGGTTAATGCCATTATCTCTATTTTATAGAGAGTGAATAATGCACCTGAGGTCTTATCTCAGAAGCAGCTCTGGGGTTGAAGCCTCAGTCTGTCCCACCAAGAGCCCTTACCCACCAATCTCTACTGAAGTTCAATATTCAATATTAACAGAAGCAAAGCAAAGACTCATAGATTTAATGTCGTGAGGAATTTAACTCAGGAAGAGGCTAAAGTTTCTCCTAGGGCCTCTTAATGTGCAAGCACGTTACTAAATGAGGTGCCTAAAGACTTTGCCCAAGTGGGTTTCGTTTCCATATATAATTTTAGAGTATGAAAAGTGGGACCTCGCCAATGACATTTTAAAATAGAATGGCTGAAAACTTGGGTACTAGACTGTTACCATCGTATTTTTAGTATTAGAACACAAATACCCTAAGTACAGTATATTTTCAAAGAATTTTTATCCTCTGATACATTATTTTAGGCAAGAGTACGAAACACATTAAACTAGTTGCTCTACAAGTAGATTTCATCTAATTATATTTTTAACCCGTGAGAATTATGTTTACATCAGAATTTTACACTGCTTTGTAAATTTTTCTTTTCCTTACTTTTCTAGATGCCAGGAAATAGTCTATAAAACCTAGACAAAGTATTTAAATTATTTTTCCCTTTCAAGGCATCTGGAATACTGAATATGTACTTTAAGGTATTTCTGTCTTTTTAAGATGAGTGAGCACAGTAAAAGTTATTGCTTCGTGGAGCCCCTTTGTACACAGTTGCGAGTGCATGTGTGTTTGTGTGTGTGTGTGTGTGTCTCCCTTTTGCTAACCGTGTTTGAAATGGTATGTGAGAATTTGCATCCCACTATGCAGTAAGTTTTGCATATTCTATTTAATACTTCTAGATAGTAAGCATTTGGAAGAAGCTATGACTTGTTTAGATTAGTGGGAAATTTCTAGAACACAAATTATAAACTGTAGTTTTCCTCCCTGTGATAGGTAATAATATTGAGTGAAAATTAGAAATTGCAAAAGGGGGGAAGTTGTCATTCGTAACAGAGTATGTGCCATCATCTGGTGACATTCCATTTTTTTCAATGGATATTACTAATCAGTTTATAAAATTTTTGTAGAATATGAGATGAAGCATAGCTCATATCTAAAACTTAAACCTATTTAAATATCCCGTAAGAAGATATTCTTAGCTTGGTACCATTAAATTTAATCATTAACTTAATTGAATCTATCATTTTAAGAATGATACACTTTTCATCTTCTTTAAAAATATGAGCACCCAGGATGTGTAGGAATGAAATATGTAGCACTTTGTTTCTACCATGTGTGTAATTTTGATGAGATAACTCTTTGTTACAACCGTTGTAAAAAATGACAATTCACCTCCTAGGCTTTCTACCCCCCAGAATTTCTTCCATGCTTTTTTCTTATCATTCACGAATGAATTTATTCTTTCCATTTCTCTGTGTATTACCAAAGATCCCAAATGCCCGACACTGGAAATGTCAAGCTCAGCCTTTTCCTGCAGCAGCTGCTAGAACCTGGCCGCCTGGCCTTTTGAGTGCATGAACTCATTTAGTTTTGTAGGGTGCTCCAGCCACAATGAACATTGTCTTGAAGGATGCAGTGCCGTTGGGGCTTTACAGAAGCCTCCTGAAATCAAAATATGTTAAACGTTATTCCTCATGACACTGATTTTTGTATTAAATCATCATTGCACGGGTGGGACTCTTGAGCTGCAAGCGTCTTCAGTAAAGTAGAATACTAAGATAGTAGACTTCTGATTGGATTCATTGTTTTAAGAGATTCGGGGTTTAAAATCCAAGTCACATTTATGATAACTCATGGCACGTTTTGATCAGCTTCCAGTGGCTGTATTTCCGGCTCTCTAATTAATTTCAATCTTTTGGGTTCTTTACTTGCTCAGGAAGGGAAAGGATCCCTTAGTGAGCCCTGAGCAGCATCTCTGGTACCTGTAAGTTTGAAAGCACAGATGGTATTCACATTCATGTTACCTGAGTGAAGTAACTCCCAACATTGATTTTGGCACCCTCCAGGGTTTCTCCAGTTATTTTAAGACATATTGTAGAAGTTTAAAAACAAAACTACGTCGAATTTACCCATTTTAAAAAGGTGTATAACGCAACTCATTTATGAGGTGAGAAATTTTGTGTGTAATAAAATGTGGAAGGAAATAAGTGACTGGAGAATAATAAAACAGATTTCGGTGAGGAGAGAAGGAATGACTTAGATGGGGTGTTAAACATCAGGATCTTGTCATCGATTATAAATTCTTGGCGTTAATTTTTATTGCATTTCCCTTGGCTGTGGGTTTTTTTCAAGGGTCCAGGGCCTGTTGTCCTTCATTAACCAGGGCCTGTTGTCTTTCATTAACAGCCTTGTAAAAGTTAAATCAACTCAAAGACTTCAAGAGGTCTGTTCTGCTTTCGATTGCAGGGCAGTTAGCAAGGACTTGCTGATACCTGAAAGCAGAGTCACTAAGTTATCAGTGCTTGTAGGAGAGGGTAGAATACCTTTGTGGAACGTGCATCCATTTTGTTCTTTTCGTTCAAATGGCTAGGATGTAACTTATGTAGAGTTATGATGTAACTCTTCTTTTTAGAGGGAGAACTCAGTGGGATTCTATAATGAGTGACAATCTGCAGTATCTGCTTTGGACAAGTACTCTGGATGCTCAGGGTGCAGGTAGTCAGCCTGTTTCCAAACCCTCTTAGGCCCACTCAGCCTGTGGGCCTGTACCACCAGGAATACAACCTTTTTCTCCCTCACTTTCTCTGATTCTCTTGGCTGGACTTGAGGAGGGAGTGAACAGCCATGGCTCCTTACCCCAGCCCTACGTCTCCACTGGAATGAATCCTAAGGGTCTAGGAGATAGCAACATCTTCAATATATGGAAGAGATTTTGAAATGCTTCCACGTGCGTTTTCTAACTTGACGCGCACACCAACCCTGTGCGGTGAGTGAAGGAGGAAGAAGTCTTTTGCCTGTTTAAAAATGAGGAAGCTGAGGGGCAAAAGGAGATGACAAGAGTTGACCAACCTAATCATCATCACCTACTGGCCCGTTCATCATGTAAGCAGGCTTCATGACCTGTTCATATGGCTGACCGTGTGTACAATGAAGAACTTGTACTCTGGAGAAAATGAACTCCAGAGAAGTTGTGATTGGTTCAGCCTCAGGTCTGTGTATTCTTATAGTTGGAACTAGAGTTCTCTCCTGATGGCCAGTTTGGTATTCTTGACTTCATACTCTGCTGAAGAAAGTCAGCACCTTGCGCTTCATGAAGAAGTTAGAATAGGCAGTATTTCCCCTATTATACAGAGGATGAAATCGAAACTCAGAAGAAGAAAATTGTTTGCCACTGGTCACAAATCCCATTGGTAGCAAAAGCTAAGATACAGATTGGAATTTAGGATTTATGGCTGAAAAACACAGCTTCTCGGGGTGTGGTTGTAAGTCCCAAGAGTTTTTAGCACTTAGCCTCCCTTTTATAAGTAGATTGCAGTTTGTTTTTTCTCTATTAAATATATGGTATAGTTTGGACAGTAAAATGAAAAAGCTTGATTTAAGGAAGACTTTTATGCCACAAATTATTAATCCAAGAGCTTTCAAAAGGTTCAGTTATCTTACACAGGATCCTTTGTGCTCTTTCAATGATAAAATTAATATTAGTGATTTGATAGCCTGGAGCTCATTAGCATGCTGCATAGAACCTGCTTTTTTCTTTGTTGTCTACCTGCCAACAGTTTCACTTGGGAAAAATAGAATATCGAGTGACTAGTGTGGCCAGCTAAAATATAGGACACCCAGTAAAATTTGAATTTTAGATACTGCTTATATTAAAAAATTATTCATTGTTTACCTGAAACTGAGTTTTAACTGGATTATCCAGGATTTTTATTTGCTAAATCTAGCAGCCCTGAGAATTATTCTTCTCTTGAATACATTTATTATATATTCTTTTCAGTGAATCATTTTTGGTTTGTAAAACATTTTATGCTTTCAGAGAAACACAGGCATGGGATTCAGTCAGATTTTTTTTCAGGACACTATCCTTAAGAATCTTTGTTCTCTGAATCCCTTGAGGCAGTGTTTTTACCTCAGTGGTTAAGTGTGCTGTCCTTTTATGATCTGGATGGAAAGAATTTAGTTAGAGGATGTGTATTATAGGTGATTTTATTTTCTCTATGCCTTGTGTGTTTAAATTTGATCTTTGACTCTTTCAGATGCAGCTAGACATTATGAAGTGTCTTCGTGACAAACATTGATGTTCTGGGAACTTTTAGGTTCTTATAGGCCGTAAGACTTGGATTAGGAGACCCAGATTTGATTCCAGGTTTTGTTACCAGCTTGCAGAATGTCTTTGGTTCAGCCATTTAATTTAGCTTCATAATTTAGAAACTGGGATTGTGCATGCCTGCTTCACGAGGTTTAAATAAAATGGTGCTTTTTTTTCCCTTCCAATATCACTAATGTAAATACTTTTCAAAATCTCAGAGACTCAAGGAAGAGAAAGAAGGGAAAACAGAGATCCTATCTCAGGCCAAAGAAGTGATTTGCCCCATCAGAGCTACCAACCAGGTTTCTTGAATCCCATCTGGTATATTACCCTCATATTTGACATGTTCATCTTTCCATCTTTTTTCATTCATATGCAGTTACATATAACTTCATATGACAGCAAATTCAGTGTGTGTGTAAATTAGCTGCTGGACACAATATAAGCTTCAGTTTGGGGAGGAGAGGTCTGGGCTTGCTCACTCCTGTATCCTTAGTGCCTGACACACTCAAGGACCTTCATGAGAATAATTTATTCTAGAAAAAAAAGGACACAGAAGTGAATCCAATTAAAATGGGAAAATATCAGTGAAAAGGCTTTGATTGGAACTTTATCTTGAAAAATGGAACCGCGGGTTATAAGAGTAAATTTACCTTATTTTAGATTTAAGAAGATTTAGATTATAATGAAAACTCCAAGCTATTAAAATAAACAATTTTCTGGCAAGGCTGTATCGTAAACACAAGTATCTTTACTTCTTATTTGGCATTCGCAGCAGGATCCTAAAGAGAGTCTTTTTTCCTCAAATATAGTTTTTTAAAATTAATATTTGACGTTTTTCCAGCAGCCTTTCTTAATCTAGAATGCAGTTCTTTGAATAGAATTCTCTTTTCACGTGTTTGTTATATCATGATCCTTGTTGATTTTTTTCCAGTTGTTAGCTGTTTTTTAATTGGACTTAACCCTTAATTATCAGTGGCTTTATGTAATATTAGAATAGTTCTCCAATATCACCTTGGTTTACTTCTAGAAATTCTATATCTTACATAAGAGTGTAAAATTTCAGTCTGCAGGTGATTTGTATTTGCAGAGATTAAAGTATTAAAAAACAATCAACAGGAGATGATAGATATTAGTCTTAGGAAGGAAGGCCCACTTCATACAGCCACATAGGTCATGCACTGCAAAACCTCAAGGGATGACTAAAGGGAGAGAGGTGGGAGAGAGGATTTAATTTCATTTATGCTTGGTTTATAAGTGATTGTTTTGATGTTATGATAACATATGTTTTCCTACGCAGGGACATATCTACAGGGACTCAGATAATCAATAATGTGGTCGTGAGAAAACCCTTCCCTCCATGACTGGTAGTTAATAAAAATTGTTGATTGAGTCACTGAATATACCAGATCTATTTTTCCTGTGTCATTTAATACTGAGTTCATCTCTCCAAGAAAATATCTAGAAGTAAAACACTTGTGACACAATACAAATATAACACAAAACACCTAACAAAGAATTTTTGGAAACTGGCTTAGTTTAAGACATATATTAGGCCCTATAGGATATCCTATAGGGTAAATTAGCCATGGTCAGTTATGAGACTCACATCCAAAGGAAGATGAACATTAATAGCTAAAACACAATGTTGATTTTCTGTAACAAATATACCAGCATTCACATTTTCAAAGGACTGTTGTCCCTTTTAATGCAGTTAATTTAGGAGGCTTCATTTATTTATTCATTCACACAAATAGTTATCAAGGACTTAGTATGTGCAAGGCATTTTCTAAGTACAGACATGCAGCCGTGAACAAGACAGACAAGTATGACATTTACATCTCCTCGGAGGAGGCAGACAATAAACCAACAGATTGGTAAACCAGAAAAATAGACGATAGTAAGAATTCAGATAGCGTGGGGGGAGAACATAGTGTGTTGAGGCCACTTGAGGTGGAGTGATCAGGGAAGACCTGTCTGCGCAGGGGATGAGGAGCTGCAGTCAGCCGGGTGCAGGTGAGTAGAGTGGTCCAGACTGGGGGCAGTTAGAGTTTGATGTGATGAGGAGTATCAAGGGGCCGGCATGGGTGAGAGGGGCTATGGTAGGGGATAGAAAGAGTTTGAGTTTTAGTCTCAATTCAGTGAGAAGCCAAGTAGGGTAGTTAAGATGTTAAGGTTTTCTTTGTTCAAAGATGACTCTGGCTGCTGTGTGGAGAATGGATTGAAGGGAGGCTAGTATAATATCAGAGAGACCAGTTAAGGGGCTGTGGCCACAGTCCCAGGTGAGAGGTGGTGGGCTTGGATCAGGGAGGTAGTACAGGAGATAGAAATGAACAGACTAGAATATAGGGTTTTGAAAGTCATGTAGACAAGACTTGGCTGCTGGATTGGACGTGTGAGTTGAAAGAAACAGAAATTCAGAGTAACTCCTAGATGTTTGGTTGAGTAGCTAGGGAGATCATGGTGCTACTTATTAATATGAAGAAAACTGTCAAGGAGTGAGGTTGAAGCAAGATGAAGGATGGGCCATTAGGAATTCTGATTTCACGATTTTAAGGTGTCTGTTTAGATGTTCACATGAAGTTGTCAAGTAGGTGGCTTGATTAAAAAATTTAAAAGTCGATCACCATTTTTCAATGAGAGGATAAGAAATAAGTTGAGGCTGTGTTTCAGGTTTGTAGCTGAAATAGTTAAAATGCCTATTTTTGTATACATTTGAGAATTTAAGTTACATGTACACACTTTTAAATCACATGAGACGTTAAGTTAAATGTATTGCTTTTTTCTGTCTTACATTTTATGAAACAGCTTATATTCAAATGCTTCCTGTGCATTTTTCACATACATGTCTGACATCAGTGTCTTTGGCACTACTGCTGTGATTCTGGAGGTAATGCAAGGATTTCCCAAAGTATGTCCCCCTCATTTCTGTCGAAGTTTTTGAGATACAGCATTATTTTATTATTAGCGTATGTTCTCATTGCTGAAAATTTTGTCCTAAGCCTTGTCATGAATTTATAAAACATTAGGCAATTATATTTTAAAAGATTCTGTGCTGTAGGTATACACCGGGGATCTGTACAGTATACTTACTACATTGCTTTTCTAAAAATAAATCTATTTATTTATTTATTTATTTATTTATTTATTGGCTGCTTTAGGTCTTCATTGCTACGTGCGGGCTTTCTCTAGTTGCGGAAAGCAGAGGCTACTCTTCGTTGTGGTGCTTGGGCTTTTCAGTACAGTGGCTTCTCTTGTTGCAGAGCATGGGCTCTAGGTACATAGGCTTCAGTAGTTGTGGTTCACGGGCTTAGTTGCTCCATGGCATGTGGGATCTTCCCAGACCAGGAATTGAACCCATCTGTGTTCCCTGCACTAGCAGGCGGATTCTTTTTTTTTTTTTTTTTTTTTTAATTTTTTAGTTATCTTTGTGTCATTTTTTAATATTTAAGCTCTTTTTTGGAATATAATTGCTTTACAGTGCTGTGCCAATTTTTAAGGTACACCAAAATGAATCAGCTGTATTTATACACATATCCCCACCCTCCCGTGACTCCCTCCAACCCTCCCTATCCCGGCCCTCTAAGTCATCACCCATCATCGAGTTTGTCTCCTTACGTTATGCAGGAACTTCTCATGAGCTATATATTTTACATTTGGTTGTGTATATATTTCAAAGCTACTCTCTCACTTCGTCCCAGCTTCCCCATTCCTTCCCCCTCCCCCAACCCTGTGTGCTCAAGTCCATACTCTACATCTGCATCTTTATTCTTTCCCTGTCACTGGGTTCATCAGTACCATTTTTTTTTTTTTTTTAGATTCCATATATATGAGTTAGCATACAGTATTTGTTTTTCTCTTTCTGGCTTACTTCGCTCTGCATGACCGACTCTAGGTCTATCCACCTCATTACAAATAACTCAATTTCATTCTTTTTTATGGCTGAGTAATATTCCATTGTATATATGTGCCACAACTTCTTTATTCATCTGCTGATGGGCATTTGGGTTGCTTCCACGTCTTGGCTGTTGTAAGCAGTGCTGCAATGAACATTATGGTACATGTTTCTTTTGGGATTATGGTTTGCTTTGGGTATATGCCTAGTATTGGAATTGCTGGGTCATATGTTAGTTCCATTTTTAGTTTTTTAAGGAACCTCCAAACTGTTTTCCATAGTGGCTGTACCCCAACTTACATTCCCACCAGCAGTGCAGGAGAGTTCCCTTTTCTCCACACCCTCTCCAGCATTTATTGTTTTTAGTTGTTTTGATGATGGCCATTCTGATTGGTGTGAGGTGATACCTCACTGTGGCTTTGACTTGCATTTCTCTAATGAGTAGTGATGTTGAGCATCTTTTCATGTGTTTGTTGGCCATCTGCAGGTCTTCTTTGGAGAAATGTCTATTTAGGTCTTCTGCGCATTTGTGGATTGGGTTATTTGCTTTTTTGGTATTAAGCTGCATGAGCTGCTTGTATATTTTGAAGATTAATCCTTTGTCCGTTGCTTCATTGGCAAATATTTTCTCCCATTCTGAGGGTTGTCTTCTAGTCCTGTTTATGGTTTCTTTCGCTGTGCAATGGCGGGCGGATTCTTAACCACTGCACCACCAGGAAGCCCTACATTGCTTTTTAAAAAACTAATTGTTATTATTATTATTATTACTATTTTGGCCCATGCTGCATCACATGCAGGATCTTAGTTCCCCAATCAGGGATCAAACCTGTGCCCCCTGCACTTGAGGGCATGCAGTCTTAACCGCTGGACCACGGGGGAAGTCCCTACATTGCTTTTTAAAGAGAACTTTAAAATTTATAACTGTATCTAACACTTGGAATTATGGGGTAATCCTGATCATATCTGTGTTATCTTTTTTTTGACCCATTTCATTCTAGACTGGTGTCATTTCAGGGTAGTACAGTATTTACCAAACAATAGTTGCTGTTCAAAATAAAATAATTAAGGGAACATTCTATAAGTGAAAGACTTAGTAGAGACTCAGAAAAAAGGCTAACTCTTCTTTCTCCCTTCTGGATCTTCTTTTTTCACTTAATAAATTGTGATAACTATTCACATCAGTACCTATGACCATTTTTAAATGTCTGCCTAGTGCTCCCTTTATAAATGTGCCATGATGTGTTTTTTTTTTTTTGGCACACGGGCTTAGTTGCTCCGTGGCATGTGGGATCTTCCTGGAGCTGGGATTGAACCCGTGACCTCTGCATTGTCAGGCGGATTCTTAACCACTGCGCCACCTAGGAAGTCCACCATGATGTGTTTTTGCCAGGCTTCTGTTTGTGGTATTAGGTTGCTTCTTATCTTCGCTATAACAAAAAGTACCACAGTAAATAAATACCCTGGTACTTCCTTTCCCACATGCGTAAAATCTGTGGAACAAAGGATAAATGCATTTTAAAACTTGTTAGCTATTGCCTACTTGCCCTCTGAAGAGGTGTTATCAATTTCTATTGCATTCAGAAGGATTAGAGAGTGCCTGTTTCCCTGCACTCTCCAAAATGATACACTGTCAAACTTTTTTACCCTGGCTCCTTGGTGAAGATAATCAGTAAGTCATTGTCAAGTGGAGATTGCATTGCTTTTATAGGCCAGTTCTTTTAAGTATCCTCAGTGGTAGCAAGTTTCTGTCTCTTGAAAGTGAATTTGAGTTTCAGAAAAAGTCAAGTCTAATGCATAAGATATACATTAAGTTAGCTTTTACTCTAGGTTTTTGTGGTTTCACTTGCTTGTTTTGAGAGGAAGGCTTAGTGAAAAACAAGATCTAACTTTAAGATAAAACAAATATTCTTTCTACTCAATACTCTGTAATGGCTTACATGGGGAAAGAATCAAAAAAAGAGTGGATATATGTATAACTGATTCACTTTGCTGTACAGCAGAAACTCACACAACATTGTAAATCAACTGTACTCCAAAAAAAATTAATTTAAAAAACTAATATTCTTATGTGGCTCTTGAAAATTTTTAGAAGTTAGTTTCAAAAGAAGAGTTCCAAAAATGTCTAAAGTAATGGCACCATCAGTTGGCATGAGAATGCAGCTTCCCAAGAGGAATTATTTGACCTGAACAACAATCATTTGGATGTGTATGATCTGGCATATTTGTTTAAAAAAATCACCCGCTGTGAAGGCTTTAGCCCAAATGGGTTTTTTTCATGGGATGGCACATTAATAACATAAATAACTTAAGTTTT
The DNA here is from genome assembly GCF_030028045.1 of Hippopotamus amphibius kiboko. Taxonomy (NCBI): domain Eukaryota; kingdom Metazoa; phylum Chordata; class Mammalia; order Artiodactyla; family Hippopotamidae; genus Hippopotamus; species Hippopotamus amphibius. The sequence continues at coordinate 120,057,610 of NC_080187.1, read as the reverse complement.
CTTGGACTGAATTTTCTATATGTTATTACCTACCTTTTTTGTTTTCTCCTTTATACAAGGAGTAGATACTCTAGAAGAAGAGATCATCTTTACCATTAATTGAACAAATCTTATTAGGATGATTTTAATGGAAATCTATAATCTTTCTACCACATACCAGATCAAATGGTTTATATTTTCCATTTCCCTTTCTAAATCTAATCTATATGTAGCGATATAGATTAAAACAACTATCTAAAATTAAGCATATTAGCTAGCCAATTTTATATAAATTTTAAAAAATTTTTAAATATTTAACTTCAGAAAAAGTTGTATGTTTTAAGTAGCAGATAAATTTCCATATTTATATTTTCCTAAGACTCTTGTCACATTTAGTGTCTTTTACTTTAACACAAACTGATTTGAGAGGAGCAGACTTGACAATGTGTTATAAATCAGATATCTGAAAATACACGTTATAGGAGTCAGGCTTTATTAAAATGTTCACTGAAGCAATTGTCCTCTAGAGTTTTTCAAAATAAAACCGTCTTAAATAAACCATCTTGTTTTTATTTTCTATGACAAATCAATCATTACCACATCAGTTTACCACGAGCGGATTTTTAGAAGCTTTCGGGGGTAGCAATATTTAAGAAGGGGTATTCCTCAAACATTTACTGTGTCTACATGTTCTGTTCTGCAGAGAAATGGTCAATGCATGGTTTGCTGAGAGAGTTCACACCATCCCTGTGTGCAAGGAAGGCGTCAGAGGCCACACGGAAGCTTGCTCTTGCCCCTCGCAGCAGAGTCCCCGTGCAGAGAGCAGCGTCCCTGGAACACCAACCAGGAAAATCTCCACCTCCGAATTTGATCGGCCTCTTAGACCCATTGTCGTCAAGGATTCTGAGGGAACTGTGAGCTTCCTCTCTGACTCAGAAAAGAAGGAACAGATGCCTCTAACCCCCCCAAGGTTTGATAATGATGAAGGGGACCAGTGCTCAAGACTCTTGGAATTAGTGAAAGATATTTCTAGTCACTTGGATGTCACAGCCTTATGTCACAAAATTTTCTTGCACATCCATGGACTCATCTCCACTGACCGCTATTCCCTGTTCCTTGTCTGTGAGGACAGCTCCAACGACAAGTTTCTTATCAGCCGCCTCTTTGATGTTGCAGAAGGTTCAACACTGGAAGAAGCTTCAAATAACTGTATCCGCTTAGAGTGGAACAAAGGCATCGTGGGACATGTGGCTGCTCTTGGTGAGCCCTTGAACATCAAAGATGCATATGAGGTAAATAAGAAACAGAGGCGGGGTGGGAGGTGGAGCGTGGGTGGGGCCTTGGACAACTACTGTGAATTGTGGGGATATTTGAAACTGAGATGTAAAAATGTGCATACTTGTTAAAAATGGGACTGTCTGGTAAGGACCTCCCCATCTTTTAAATGCCAGAGTTTCTTCACTGGGGGCTGAATCAAGGATAGAGGCCTGAGGGAAATATTGTCTTGTTTTCCTGCTTAATGATAATTTTACATAGCTCATCTCACAGTTGTATTCTTTCATCTTTTTACCTGATCACTATACATATCCCCTATCTATGTTATCTCCACGTGAACTTCTGGGGACTTTACTAAGATTCTAAAATGATAGGTCCAAAAAGTGTCAGAAAACCAAACCCATAGTCTTTTTAAATTCATTCATTCAATTCATCATATTCATTCATTTGAAGTCCCTTTGACACCAAAGTCTGAGTTTCTTTCTTTCCACTCTTTCGTTTCATTAAACAAATAAATGTGTGGATAGCTCTAGAAAATGGACATTTTTGCCCTACAATATTTCAATGGAAAGATTTGATATTTCTTCCACTTTTGCTTCCATTATGAACAGATCTTTATTATGGACTTAAAGTTTACACTGTATGATTTTTCAAATTTCCCATTTAAAATGATTCTTTTATTAATTGAATTAGAGGTTTTAAACAAATCATCTTAATTGAATGACAGTATGTTTATGAATTATGTTCTGGCATCATGATAGAACAATTATGCTAGTTACTTATCATGTGGTACACTTTGAAGATTCCATAATAATACCAGCTTGAGGCTCCTCTGTGTAATTTGAGGGGTCATAGATGTTTTATTCATTCCTGTACTCCTGATGCCTAATACAGTGCCTGGAACATAGATAAGTGTTAATAAATATTGATTGGGAGAAAATTATAGTAGATGAGATAAATAAGTAGACTAGATAGCAGGTCATAATTGATCCAGGGAAAATGTGTTAGGTTCAGGGAAGCAGGAGATCACATATAATTGGGGAGATGGAGAGAGGTTTCTCTGAGGAAGCAATGATTGATATGGACCCTGGAAGATGGATAAGATTTCAGTAGATTGAGTCGTGTGCATATTGAGATCCAGTTGCAAAAAGAAGTTTGAGGAAGAAACAGGAAGTTGGACCATGTGGTGCTTGTAAGGAAATGTGTGGGTGATAGTATAGACGTTGAGGAGCTACTGGAGATTACTGGGGTCTTAAATGCCAAGCTGAGGAGTATTTATTTGATTCAGAGCCATGAGGACTAATTAAAGATGGTTTGAAAGGGGGACTGGCATGATTCAGACTGTGCTTTAGAAAGATGAATATTATGGTGGCCATAAAATGAATTAGAGGGAAAAATACTGGAAACTGGGAGGACAGGTTAAATAGTCTGAGGGAGTAAGCACCTGAACCAGAGCACTGGCCTTTGAGACCAAAAGGAGGGAATGGATTAAAGATGAAGAAGCTGAATCTGCTAGACTTGGCAGCTAACAGGAGGTGGAAGTGAGGAGAAAAGAGGAGTTGGAGAAGACTCAGGTTTTGAAGTTGGGTGAATAAGTAATAGTAACTGGTGAGAAATACTGAGGGCAGGTATCTGGGGAAAGATGTGATAGTTCAGATTGGCTAAATCCTGAGATAGCTTTCAGAATCCACTCTATACCAGCAGTCTTTTCAATTTTGATTCTTCACGGAGCTATCTCCATGACCTCTTTGAGCTCTGTTAAGTAATGTCACAGCATAGCAGACTCCAAGAGGGGTATTAAGGACACAGCTGAAGGATCGCTGCCAAATTTGCAGAATTCCCTTTCTGTCTTAGGTGACAGCTGGGTTTCCGCTTTTCAATGGCACTATAGTCCCAAGTACAGTAGGACCATAAATATGCTACAGCTTTGCTGAGAAAGCCTTCATCTGTTTGCATGGTCCTAAATTTCTCCAGCCCTGAGAATTTCTTCACTTATATGCACGTTATTTAATCTGTTTACCATCTTTAGAGTTTTGATGGTGTAATCTTTGTTTTGCAGTTAGTAATGATTTAATTCTTGTACTGCCATCTAAAATAGGCTCAGTGTCCTTGATTTGCAGTGACCCCAGACTGAAGCCTCTTAGTCTGTGGATTTCTCATGTTGCTGCTTCACCCTTGACACCCTTGATCTGTGTTTATAGAGGCCTTGCAGAAGTTATTCCCATCCCAGGAATTTCATTAGAAGTTGTGGGATTGATCTGGGCCATAATTTACATTGGTATTAACAGTGGAAATCAGTTGGCTAGTGGGTAATTCATCACTTAGCCCACTCATAATTTGAATAGTCAAAATACTGTCTCATAGCCTTTTATGAAAATAGTCAGAATATGAAAGTACGTTCTATGTTTTCTGAGTCCTACTTCTTTAAATACGTGTCTGTGAAAATGACACATTTCTTCAGCTTATGAGACCAAAGAACACTTAAAAATTAATAATGTAGCAGTAGAAATCCAAGAAGTGGCCGTGAAACAAAGTAGTGCTCAGATTGAAGCTAAGAGTAAAAAAATAGTCTGCTAGATAGATTAATTGTAAGAAATGGTCAACTTTTGATTCGCTTTTTAAAACTTTGTAACAGAATGATATAAATTTAGGGATTCAACTATTTTATTATTAATAAAATAACACATTCATATGTTTAAAATAGAAGACAAGGTCCACAGTTTAGACCAGTGAGTTTCAATTAGACCACAAATACCAATGGTGTTCAGTCACACATCATCTCCTCCTTCATCAGCCCCATCATTCGTGCAAATTTCTTGAATGTGGCACAGTGTTTATTAATAATAAGATATTAACACATAATAATCAGAACAACTATATAAATGTGTTGGCATTATCCTCATATGTGAAAACTAGATATCATCTAATATCTAGATTGAATTGTGTATTAGTCAGTGTTCTTCAGAGAAACAGAACCAGTAGGATATCCAGAGATAAATAAGTGATTTATTGTAGGGATTAGCTCACTTGGATATGGAGGCCTAGAAGTTCCACAATCTGCCCACCATCTGCACAATCTGGAGAACCAGATAAATTGATGGTATAATCAACTGAAGGCCTAAGAATCAGGGAGGGGTCAATTGTGTAACTCTGGTTTGAGTCCAAAAGCTTTAGTTCCAAGAGCTCTGATGGACAGCAGGAGGGCAAGAGAAGATGGATGTCTTAGCTCCGAAAGCAAATTCGTCCTCCCTCTCCCTTTTTGTTCTGTTCAGGTACTCAAGGGATTGGGTGATGCCCACTGCGTTGATGAAGATCTTCTTTACTCATTCTCCTGATTCAAATGTTCATCTCTTCTGGAGACGTCCTCATAGACACACCTAGAAATTACATTTTATCAGCCACTTGGGTATCCCTTCGCCTAGTCAAGGTGACACAGAAAATTAACCATCACAAATTGCTTTGAACCCCTGGTTCCATGACCTGTGGAAGCCATAAGCCTCCCCAAGATTTCCTATGTCAAAGGATTTACATTGTCTAAACAACCCTTTTTCCTAAGTCAACTGGAATGCAAAACTTGTACTCTTCTCTTGTTTCCTGGAGACAGCCTCTCCATGGATACCATGATTTCTAGGGAGGAAACTTGGAAGGTCTTAGGGAAGGGTCACATTGCCACTCATGTGGCCTTCACCCACCCCTACTTTATTCCTCCCTTTTCAGTCCTTCTCCAGATAAACAAATCTTCACCAGCTCTCATCCTACAGGTCTCACTTGCTACTCAAGTGAATTTCTGATGAATGAAATTATTTCTAAAATGAATTTTCAGAGGAAAGAAAGAACAACAGCAACTGTTTTAATTTTGATAAGTCTTTAATTTATCAAAATTATTAATTTTGATAAATTTGATAAATTTGTCATGGCATAATTGTACTCCAGGAAACACAGTTCGGGAACTGCTCTATCTTTGTTCAATGTTCTAATAATCTTTAGGTATTCCACTTTGCGGAAGAAAACCGACATATAATTTGGCAAGTCTACTGTGTTATTTCCGTTTTCGTTTTCTTTTATCTTTTATTTTTATATTATTTCAAGCTTACAGAAAGGTTGCAAGACCAGCATCACAAACTTGTGTATACCCTTTACCCAGATTCTCCAATTGTTTATATTTTGTGCCATTTGCTTTATTATTTTCTTTTTCTATATATAATGCATGTAAGTAATATATGCATATTATTTTTTTCTGAACCATTTGGAGACTTTTTTATGAGTATATATTTTCTAACAAGAATATTCTCTTACACAATTGTGATACATTAATCAAAATCTGGAAATTTTATGATACAGTACTCTTATCTGACATTCTATAGTCAAATTTGGTCAGTTGTTCCATGATGTCCTTTATAGTTGTTTTTTTCCCTCTGATCAAGGCTCTAATTCAGGACTGCATATTGCATATACTTGTTCTATCTCTTTAGTCTCCATTAAATCTGGAATAGTTTCTCAGTGTTTATCTTTCTTAACATGTATTTTGGAAGAATACAGGGCAGTTATCTTGTAGAATGTTTTCCTTGAATAGATACAAGTTAGGCACTTTTGGCAGGAATACCACAGATGTTGACCTTGAGACCTTGTTTGGTTTTACAAACAACAGTCAGTTCTTCACTTCTCCTGCACCAGCTTTGAGCTACATTCCAGCTCAATTCAGACACTAGCTACCTGGAGTTAGTGCAGACCCCACAGGTTAAGGACTCAGTGCCACAGTATTGTCCCCGCTTCAGATGCCAGCCATAAATAGGATCCCCACATCCATGTCTGGCTAGCTACAGATTCAGGAGCTCCCTGCTCAGATTTAATGATTTCTTAAAATGACTCAGAGCTCAGGAAAGCACTATAATTAACATTACAGTTTTATTATAAAGGATACAATTCAGAAATAGCCAAACAGAAGAGATGCATAGGGCAAGGAACGAGGTGGGGGACACAAAACTTCCATGCCCTCTCGAGTGGGAGGAGGGGCAGTGCATCACCATCCCAGCACACAGATGCCGTCATAACCCAAATCTCTGACAAACGGGGCAAGAATATACAATGGATAAAAGACAGTCTCTTCAGCAAATGGCGCTGGGAAAACTGAACAGCCACATGTAAAAGAATGAAATTAGAACATTCTCTAACACCATACACAAAAATAAACTCAAAATGGATTAAAGACCTAAATGTAAGACCAGACACTATAAAACTCCTAGAGGAAAGCAGAAAACACTATAAAACTCCTTAACATAAATCATAGCAATATCTTTCTGGATTCATTTCCTTATTCTTTATATATGTGTGCATGTGCTCAAGCCATGTTCCAAGCTCTTTACTCCTCTCTGTAGAATCTCTTATCTTTCTCTTCAAGCTGAAGAGCTTTCATTAACTCTTCTTTAGTACCCGTGTGGTGGTGACAAATTCTCTGGTTTCGTTTATCTGAAAATGCCTTTATTTTGACTGTAATCCTAAAAGATATTTTCACTGCCTAGACAATTCTTAGTTAATAGTAGTTTCCTTTCAACACTTAAAATGTTCTCCCACTTTTTTCTGGTTTTAATTTTTCTCATGAGAAGTCAGCCAGCCTTCATTTTTCACGAGTTTCACAATATATGTCATTTTCACACTATGTGTGTATGTATAAGGTTTTCACTAATGTTGGGAAATTTTTGGTCATGTGTTTAAATATTTTTTCTGCCCCATTCACTTCTCTTTGAACTCCAATTGTATATATGTTAGACCATTTGATGTTGGACTCAGAGAACACTGAGGCTCTGTTAACTTTTTTATAGATTTTTTTTTTGTCCTCTCAGTCCTTTTGACTAGATATTTTCTGTTGATCTATCTTCAAGTTCACTGACCCTTCTGTTGTTTCCAGTCTGTTGTTAAATCCATCAATGAACTTTTGTATTTTTCAGTTCTAGAATTTCCATTTGGCTTTTTTAAAATACTTCTTTCTTTCTACAGAGATGTCCATCTGTTCATTATTACCATATTTTCTATTCAGTCCTTAAACACACTTATAATAGCTGCTTTAAAGTCCCTGTTTGTTAATTCCAACCTTTGAATCATCTTGAGGTCATTTTCTATTGACTGCTTTTTTTCACAAGTCAGTTTATGTTACCACTTCACCTATTTTTGTCCTCCTGCCATTTGATCTATTTTTATACTAGAGAAACATAATATAGTTTCATTTATTTGTGTGAAGTCCATTTTCATCCACGTTTATCTGCATCATTTTGCTATGCAAGCCTGTTTGCACCAAGGAACTTGCATGAGATCAAAATCTTTATTATCTTGGAATTTTATCTGTGCTGGAAAAGGCCGCTGAGCATAAGGAGGCAAACCATACTCTTTCTATGCAAGGGAAAGATCTCAAAATGTCTTTAAAAACTATCTAGATATGGACATATTGAGCGGATGCCTAGACATGGATATGATTTCTATTTGAATGGCAGTCTCACTAAGTGCAGAAGTTAGTGGTTTTAAAGATTGAGTCAGTGATATCCAAAATATTTCATTTCTAAAATACAGTTCTTGGATCACTGTACTCAATCATAATAGTCAATACAGCTCTGTAGAAAACAGTTCAAAGCTTCCAGATCTAAGAAAAGAAATTTATAGGTAATGAGCATCTACTGTGTGCCAAATACCAATTCGGTGCTTTACACCTGTTCAGCCTGGTTCCTTGTAGGTGGGGAAGTGGGAGACTTGGGCTACAGCCTGTGGTCTTGGAAACTGGTGATGGGACATAGGCAGAGCCACGAAGCAAAGAAAATGATGAAGTCTGAGTTCCAAATGACAAGTCCTCCAGAGTAAGGAATAGCTCCAAAACTTCAGGTCTGTGAGGGGAGAAGAGTGTGGAAAGAGAAGGACTGGATCCAGAATGAAGGTTTTATAACTGCTGATCCCCAGTAAGTCCCAGAGGATAACCGTGAAGGAACACTGAGTAGGGAGAAAGAATCCTTCCTAGAGTATCTTTAGCTCAATTTGTGGACAGGGAGGGGATCCGGCATCAAGTTAGTGCATTACACATGCATTATCTCAGTCCTCACAACAACCCAATGAGAGTTACTATCCCCATTTTATACCTGTAAACAGTGAGATTCAGGAAGGTTAAGTAATTTGCCCAACTTGAAACATCCAGAATACATCCCCAGACCCGACTCCAAAGCCCATATTCTTTCTACTGTATCTCATTGCTTCTCAGAGACTGGGGAACAAAGAAGGGTTCCCCTGTTTCCCTGTGCAGACTCAGCCAAGGAGACTACAATACCACACGACTCTAACCCCAAGCTGGAGAAGTGAAAACTCACAGCCACAATATTTGAGTGTCAAGGAACATTAACTTTTTAAAAAACTCTTTTGCATAATAAGCTATCACTAAATGTTTATTAACACAAAACATTTTGTTGTGTAACAGGAGCATTCGTTTTCTTCAGTCAACATTTTCTTCTCTCATTTCTTTCACTTGTTTTTGTAACTAAATGCTGTGTTGGAATTTGGGCTTCTGCTTTATGGACTTTAGCCAGGTTGAGAAATAGACCCAGGAAGCAGAGATTGAAATGTATGTCTTATCATCTAAATTATGGGGTTCCCTAGTAAAGCTGAGTAGGAGATGAGGCTTAGGCCTAAAGCAGAAATAGGTTTGCTCCAGTTCTCCACAAATGAACTTCAGTCTTCCTCACTCAAGCCCAGCTCCAGCGTGGGAGTAAGAAGTACTGCTCCCTGAACGCCAAGGGCAGAATTAGAAAACGCTATACCGGAGCTCCTGCAAGTCTTAGAAACTGAGTTCTTCTTTGTTGCCTGGGAAGGTGCGAGAGAGAAGGTGTAGAGAGGGGCCCCAAATATTTATCCAGTACCACTTTCCATCATCAGGATTAGAACAGAAACCTGAAGAGTGAAGCAACACGCATCCCTCCCCTTCTCTGCCAGGTTTCTCATCTTTTAGCATATTACAGTGTGTGTGTCCCACTGGCATTATGTCAGTTGATTTCAGGTAGCAGGGTGATGGTGACAGGCATTTTTTTAATTTTAGTAATTATGCATTTTAATCTGTATTCAGAAAAAAATATATTTTAACATATCATGAGCTCAAGAATTTTAAAGTCCACACAATATTTTTAAAAATGTATTAGTATTAGCATGGGTGATGCGCAAATAAATAAAAATCCCAAAGCAGCGCGTATATGAAGGAAGGCTGGGAAACGATGTCATAAGGCATTGTTCTTAAGCGAGTTAGAAGTCAGCCAGGGCTGCCGTCCTCTCAGCAGGGCAGGCAGCTGCTCACAGTGCTGCTGTGCTCTCACCATGGTACACTCTGCTCCTTTCTACACAACGTTCCCCTCTGGAACTGCTGATGGGCATTTCACCTTTTGCCCACAAAAGACTCTAGCATCATGAGTCAGCCAGGATTCCATGCGGCACCCTAAGCTCAAAATTCACTCCCTATTCTATTCTTATCAGTAATTATCTCCTGTCATGTTGTCCAGAATAGATCCACCAGATTTTATGAAATGAATATAAAGACTGGATCAACAACATAAACATGTCCCAAATTTGAACAATAGGAAACTCTTATTATTCAACGTCCTCAAAACTAAATCCCCTTGCAAATAAAAGCCCACAGAAATTAAAGTCCAAATGCCTTCATTCCCAATTTTATACGACTGGCTCCGTCTCAGCCAGAGGGTCTTACGTACTTGTCTGGGTTCCCACATCTGCAGCTGTGTCCCAAGCTGTCTTTCATAGGTATGTAGCTTCTTCAGCCTCTTTAAATGCAAATCTCTGGTTAGTTTTACTCTCCAAGGGGTCAGTAGCCACAAAGGAAACTGCAGCTCCACTGCAGAAGTTATCACAAACAAAATTATGATCCCCAAATTAAATGAATGGTGGAATGTCGTTCGATGTTGCTATTCTCAGCCAAAGAGCATGGCAGGTAACTTAGTGGTAGCTGTGTGGGAGACAGTGAGAACCTGAGAACACCTGGTTTCAGTCCCATGGCAGGCCAGCCAGCTGCACCAGTGTTGAGTCCACAGCCTGGGCATCTGTGTGCACTGACCAGAAACTGCCCAACAGTTGTATTTCTACGTGTATAATATATGTATTTCTGTGTTTCTTCTTGTTTTGTTTTGTTTGGGAGATGCTTGTGGGGATTCCCCCCGTATGTGTTGCCTACTTTCTCTCAGAGAGTGACATGTGAGACATTATTGCCTTCTTATTTAGATATTCTGGTTTCTTCATTTCCTCCTGTCTATTGTCTCATGCAAGACTGTGGTCTAGAGAAAACCTCTACTCCCAGATCCTTCCAAGTGTGTTCTCTGTAGGGGTGAAGTACACTATTCTCCATGAAAACGTGAGGAATGGAGTAGAGACCATCACCCTACTTCCTTAGCACTATGTTTTAACTTAATAATGTACACTGTTTTATTTACTCTGATACTAGTAATTGTCGTCACTTTTCCATAAACGTTTCCTTCCTACCTAGGCAGGCTGAGTTGGACCCAGGTGGGCCGTAGGTAACTAGAGTCAAAATTAAAAAAAAAAAAAATTAAAACACTAGGATCAGGACTTCCCTGGTGGTCCAGTGGGTACGACTCTGCACTCCCAATGCAGGGGGCTGGGGTTCAGTGCCTGACGGGGGAACTTGGTCCCACTTGCGTGCTGCAGCTAAGACGTCTGCATGCCATAACTACGTTTGCATGCTGCACCTATGACCTGGAGCAGCCCAAATAAGTATTAAAGAACAAAAAACAGAAACAAACAAAAAAACACCAGGATCACAATAGAGGCCAGTGAGTCAGGATTACTCTTGTGCACTGTTGGTAGGAATGTAAACTGGTTCAGCCACTGTGGAAAACAGTATGGAAACGCCTCAGAAATTTACTAGAACTTCTAAATGACCCAGCAGTTCTACTTCTGGGTATTTACCTGAAGAAAACAAAAACACTAATTTGAAAAGATATATGCACCCTTATGTTTACTGCAGCATTATTACAACAGCCAAGATATGGAAACAACCCAAACGTCCAAGGATGGGTGAATGGATAAAGAAGATGCAATGTATATAGACACAACAGAATACCGTGTAGCCATAAAAGAAGGAAATCTTGCCATTTGCGACAACATGGATGGACCTTGAGGGCATTATGCTAAGTGAAATAAGTCAGAAGAAGAAAGACAAATACCATATAATTTCTCTTTTATGTGCAATATAAAAACCAAAACAAACAAAACAAAAGCAAACTCACAGATTCAGAGAACAGATTGGTGTTTACCAGAAGGAAGAGGGTTGGAGGAAGGGTGAAGTGAGTGAAGGAGAGCAATTGTACGGTGATGGATGGTAGCTAGACGTACAGTGCTGATTATTTTGTAGTGTATACAAATATTGATTTATAATGTTGCATACCTGAAATTTGTATAAATGTTATATACCAATTTTACCTTGATTGAAAAAACAAAAAAAAGAAGAAAAAGTAACAGGAGGATACCAAAGTTTAGCAAAACTTTAAGGAGATTCTAGATATCACAGATGTAAGTAGTCAAAAGTTAGTATTCCAAAAGGTTGGGCCACTGAAAAGACAGAGCACAAGCACAGACAAACAAAAAATACCTAAACCTAAGCTTCAGGGTAGAAACTTTTCTGTTCTTACGCATTCCTGTCTCAGTAGGATCTGACCATCAGTGTAAGGAGAGAGACTGCAGCTGTGGAGGAAAATGGTGCCAAGAGCTGCAGCTGCAGAATTTTTTTTGTTTGTTTTTTCTGTGTGTTTTTTTTTTTCAGTTTTTACTTTAACCTGTAAAATTAATACATGCACAAGTTAAAAAAAATAAAACAGTACAGAGTGGTATTAAAAAATGTAAGTTCTCTACCTGACCTCGTTCTCCCACGGCCCATTTCTAACCCAGCTTCCTACTTTTTTAATTAATTTTTATTGGAGTATAGTTGCTTTACAATGTTGTGTTAGTTTCTGCTGTAGAGCCAAGTGAATCAGCTATATGTATACACATATCCCCTCCTTTTTGGATTTCCTTTCCACTTAGGTCACCACAGAGCACTGAGTAGAGTTCCCTATACTATACAGTAGGTTTTCATTAGTTATCTATTTTATACTTAGTAGTGTATATATGTCAATCCCAAAGTCCCAATTCATCCCACCACCCCTTACTCCCTATTTTTAAACATCTTTTATTCTGTTGCTGGTTATTACCATACCTCTGAAACTTATGCTAATTCCTCCACTTCTCATTCATCAACTTTAGATAGTATCTATTGAAAGACGATAAACTTAGTTCATATTTCCTTATCCATTACTAAGTTTTTCCAGTTATAGTGCTTTGGTTCTTCTGGTGGTTATCTATAATTTTAAAGAATATGCTTAAACCCCATATTTCGTTACATCAATTTTAGATAGTATATCTGATTCATTACTAGATAACGTGAGAAAAATCTGTCTGATATTACCTTCCACATCTCTCTGCTGCCTTAAAAGTCAGACTTCCATTTTTATACATTATCAATGTTATTAATATTAGATTCTCTTTTATAGCTACTATTGGCTTCCAAGTTTTGTTTATATGTTGATTCTACAAACTGAAATAGCATTTACATTATTCCGATTATTAAATTACTCCTTCTTGAAAGACTGAATAGCTCTACCTATTGAGGAAAAAAAGGTAATCTATATCATTAAAATGGAAAGATGAATGTTCCAAGTGTCAAGCTCAAATGGGATTCCTTAAACCCAATCTTCAAGACTTCCTACTAAATTATTCGTTTAGCCAATGATACCTTTAATTTCCAAGAAATCTTTCTTCTTTGATTATTCTAATTTCCCAGCCACCTATTCTTTGGCTTCTTGACTCTGAAGATGTTAGGGTTTGGGTTTTTTTTTTTTTTTTTAATCAAGTTTTTCTTCAGTTCTCTTAATTAACTGTTTTCTTCAGGAGTCAACTGTTATATCGGTTCCACTTGGACCCTATCATTTTTGCTGCTGGTTTCTACTACATTTTCTGGGGTTTTTTTCTCATACATATGCATGATGAAAAAGACTGATCAATACTGTTAGCATGATTTTCAACTCTGCTATCAGACCTGTCCCTTGAGTGAAAAGATGGATGGTAGGGTCTATGTACATATAAGATGGTACAGTCAGCCCTATGCATCCATAAGTTCCACGGATTCAACCAACTTAAGGTCCAAAATATTCCAAAAAAATTCCAGAAATTTCCAGAAAGCGATACTTAAATTTGCTGCACACTGGCAACTGTGTACCTAGAATTTTCATTGTATTAGCTATTATAAGTACTCTGTAGATGATGTAAAGCATACAGAAGGATGTGCATAGGTTATATGCAAATACTATGCCATTTTACATAACAGACTCAAACATCCGTGGATTGTAGTATCCACAAGGAATCCTGGAACTAATCCCCCACAGATACTGAGGGATGACTGTATTCTTTAAGGATACATTGAGATATTTTGTTAATCATGTATTTTTTTTGAAATTTGAAATATATTTTAAAGTACTTTTTTGAAATTTGCCTTTTAAAAATAATGCATGAAAATATCACTTATTTTATTTACTTAGTTTTTTTGTGTGTGCCAGGATTCACTCACTCTATTAGGAATCTGGCTTGGACCAAGGGCCTGGGGGTTAAACATAATTCCCACGTATGGTCAGCAGGGGGCAGAAAAGGGTAGTGGAACAAGTACTCACTGCCAAGGCCTGGGCATCCCTCTCTTTCCCCTTTCTGCGGAGGTAAAAATCAATTAGTAGGTAGTAGACGGTCCAGAGTGACAGAATCAGGAGAGAAATTACTCACAGAGACAGTGACCCAGAATGCCGAGTAGGCTGAGGAGGCAGGGGAAAGGTTTAGCCACCATTCATAGCCTGGTCTGTGTCACAGAGACGTGGACAACCAGACATCAGGAGGTAAATCATCAGAGCACTTTCACAGTCCTGACTGCTACTCCCAGCCTGCCCGAAGCCCAAGGTCTGGCTCCTTAAAGTAACAGGAGTCGACGATCCACCTTGGGAGCTGATATAAACTTCCTGTCTGAGAGCTAGTCCATGCTGCCAGCCAAGGGTTCCACAACCAGCCATTTTAAGGAGGACAGAGTAGGGTATGGGCACCAAATGCAAATGCTGACAGTTAATGAAAACACTTAGATACATTCCAATTAAATAATTTGGGAGCCAGCCTAAACCTGATGTGGCTTAAATATATTTTCTTCCCTCCTCCAGAGGGGAAACATTGTTCAGTTGTGCAAACATTTTGACTTTGAAATGAGACAAACGTGACTCTAAACTGTTCGGTATATGGTTCTCAGTTACTTAACCTTCCTGAGCCTCAGTTTCTCCATCTCTAAAACTAGAAATAATGATTCTCACCTCACAAATCTGCTGCAAAGAAATGAGATGATGTACATAAACTGCATGGCAAAGAGCTTGGCAACTTGTAGTCAGTCAGTCAACATTGGTAGCTGTTCTATCTCCCTGTCTTTGTCTTGGAAGAATATCCACCATACTGCTTGCTATCTTTGAATACAAAGTTTCAGTCTCCTAAAAGTATGACTAACATTAACTGAGGGATTACTGTGTTAGGTACCACAGTAAGTTTTCTGAAGTATAATCTCACTTAATTTTCATGATGTACTTTTATCATCATCTCTATTTTACAAATAAGGACATTGCACACCGATTTTCCTAGTCTTTCCACATGGTAAAGAACAAGGAAGGATTCAAAACTAGGTAACTGGATTCCAGAACTCATGCTCTTGACAATACCCAATCTGTTTTCCAATACAGACATTTAATCAAAGAGTTAAAAATCTAAAGGAAAAAACAGAATAGTCTCATCTTTGCAACGTGTTTAAATGTTGGTACTATTGTCACAGGATCACCTCTTCTATTTGATACTTAGGGCAAAAGTTCAGTGTTCAATGAAATAAATGAAAACGCGCCTTGTCGCAGACACAGAGAATGGACATGTGGACACGGAGGGAGATGGAGAGGGTGGGACAAATTGGGAGATTATGATTGACATATATACACTACCATGGGTAAAACAGATAGCTGGTGGGAACCTGCTGTATAGCACAGGGAGCTCAGCTCGGTGCTCTGTAATGACCTAGATGGGTGGGATTGGGGGTGGGGGTGTAGGGAGATCCAAGAGGGAGGGGATATATGTATACATATAGCTGATCCACTTCATTGTACAGCAGAAACTAATACAACATTGTAAGGCAACTATACCCCAATAAAAAAATTAAATAAAATTAAAAAAAAAAGAAAACACACGTCACTGTTTTTCCATTTAGAATTCTTTCATAAAATTAAAAGAACTAACAATGGTATTTTGGAAGAAATTCAGCTTTAGCTATTACATTTAAAGATTACTATTACATGACTAAGGAACACTTCCTTGATCTTTCTGAGAAGTGTTCTCTCTTTTGCTTCACTAGAAAGGGAAGATGGTGTAAGAATACTTCTTCCTCAACTGATGCCTAAAAAAACAATCACAGTCCTGGTCCTATGTAAGGATCACGCAAAACACTTTTTATAAATACAGGTTTTCTGGATCTGGTAACTCAAAATTTCTGGGAGAGGACAGCCTAAAAAGCTCCTCGACGAATATCAGAACTGATTACCAGTGACTAGATTCTAGAAGGGGAGACGTCTTCCTGGCCCCTAACCTCTCCAAGAGGGAGAGGCAGAGAATGGAGATAATTTGGGAACTGGGCAAGGTGCAGAGATATGTCTGCCTACATTTCTTGCCTTAAATAGATTCTGCCAAATGCTTGATGAGAGGCCAGAAAGTGTTGCCCAATGAGCCTCCACGGTTCTAATCACAGTCAAGCATGTCCAGACCAGCACTGTCCCTTTAAAAGTGCTGAATAGTCTCTGGAGGCCACTGTCTATATGCCGCTTCTATGCTAGTTCATTTTAAGAGTGAAGACCTTAACAAAGTCACAAAGGACTAAAAAGACCTGTGCTTCTGGCCTCCACCCACCTTTCCTGACTTACTTCACCTTCCCGTACCTTCTGTTAGTGTCTCCAATCTACCAAACTCTTTCACGTCTCTGAAATTTCATATATTCAGATTCTATCCCTTCAGCAAGAAATATGAAACATCCTCTCCCAACACACATTTTTCTCTTCTCTTCTCTTCTTCTCCCTCTTTCCCTCTCTCTCTTTCTGCTCCTTCCCTCCAACCCTCTTTATCTCTCTCCTTTCCTCTCCACCCTCCTAATTAATTCCAAATTATCTTTTTAAAAAATCTATTATTTATTTTGGCTATGCCGGGTCTTAGTTATGGCATGTGGGATCTTTAGTTGTGGCATGTGGAGTCTTAGTTGTGGTATGCATGTGGGATATAGTTCCCTGACCAGGGATCGAACCTGGGCCCTCTTCATTGGGAGCACAGAGTCTTACCCACTGGACCACCAGGGAAGTCCCCCAAATTATCTTGTAAAGCTCATTTCACAGGAGCTGTTCAAAGAAGCCTTCCTTGCCTGCCCTCTCCACAAAGTCAGGTGTCTGGTCCGTCTTGTAATTGCTCATCTCACTCTTTAATTTTTCTTTGTAGTACCTACCAGAGTCTGACATAAGAGTTATTGGTGAGATTCTGTTTAATTTCTGTCTCCCCCATTTCAATCTAGGTTTTGTGAGAGAGCTGGGCCAGAGTCCCTTTTGCTCCCTGCTGCCCAGACCTAACCAAGTGCCTTTCCTTCAGTACGGGTTCAAATACTCTCTGTTAAATGAATGAAGTAAAAGGAAGAGAGACTTTTAGATTCTCTCTTTTTTTCCTTCATCCAGGGCAGAAAGCTATATCATTGATTTACTCAATAAAATGTTTTGAATTCCTCCAATGTGCCAATGCCTGTGAGAATTTAATGATACATCAAAAAATAGACTCATTCCTTGAGGTCCTTAGAGTCTAGTGGGGAATAAAAGACATGTATTCAGATAACTATTACAGAAGCCTGCCAGGGAAACCACAAACTTTCTTACATAATCAAATTTCAGTTCTTCACTGTTGTCAGAGCAAAGAGACCATCCCTGTGAGAAAAGATTAGGGGCCTCACTGCCCAGAGGCTGTGTGACCTCCAGAGTCAGCGGGATTTGAATCCTTCCATTACCCTGTGGCTGCTTGGGTTCATGGTACCTAAACTATCTGTGCAGCAGCCTCCTCAACTGCACAATGGTCAATTTTCTAGTGGAAAGAGAAAGGTGTCTTTACAGGAAATGTTTTTAGCAGATTACCGTAGGTTCGTAAAACTGAAGAAGATATACAGATGGCGAATAAGCACATGAAAAGATGTTCAGTGTCATTAACTATTAGGGAAATGCAAATTAAATCCACAATGAGATGGAGCTACCCAGCTATCAGAATGCCTAAAATAAAAAATGACACCACCAAATGTTTGTGTGGATTTGGGGAAACAAACACATACAGTACTGGTGAGAATGTGAAATGGTACAGCCACTCTGGAAAACGATTTGACCGTTTCTTTAAAAACAAAAGGTACAACTACCATACAACCAGACATTTGCACTCCTGGGCATTTAGCCTAGAGAAAGGGAAACCTATGTTGACACAAAAATGTGTACACAAGTTTTTGTTGCGGCTTTATTTGTAACAGGCCAAAACTGAAGACAACCCAGTTGGTTAAGCAAACTGTGATACATCATTATCCTGGACTACTACCAAGAGTTACAAAGAAACGAACTATTATACCTGCAACAATCTGGATGAATCTCCAGTTATGCTGAGTGGACAAGAGCAAATCCCAAAATGTTACATACTGTGTGATCCCATTGGTATAACATTCTTGAAAATGGCAAAAAGTAAAGAAATGGAGAAAGATTAGTGGTTGCCAGGGATTAAAGAGGTGGTAAAAGTTGGAGGGAAGTCTACATAGCTGTAGAAGGGTAATTTAAAGGATTGCGGAGGTGATGGAAATGTGCTGTATCTTCACTGTTTCAATGTTAATATCCTAGTTATGATATTGTATTATAGCTTAGAGACATGTTACCATTGGGAGAAACTGAGTAAAAGGTTATAGACTCTGTATTATTTCCTATAGCTACATGGGAATCTACAGTTATTTCAAAATAAAAAGAGGAATTTTAAAATATGAAAAGGTGGAAGCAAAGTCAGCGAAACAAGTATGGCGTTTGTCAGTTATAGCATAAGCCTCAAAACTCTGACATCATAATGGCCAGTGATCTTGACTACTACAGAATCCTGAGCTTTCGTGGATTTGTCCACAGTACTCTGCCAAGTGCTGTAGACATACTCTGGTTTCAGTGCCAAGAATTGGAGAAAAAACGATGTTCGCGTCAATCAGAAAGCACTTTGAGCTTTTTGGTGGTCAGTCAAGGTTTCGCCGCCTCAGGTAGTCTTTTAATATACTATTTTTGATCATCAAAACAGATGGTGGTCACAGGAAGTGTTTTATTTCCTCAAAGACATATGAACTAATTTTTAACTTCAGCACTGGTTTCATGAAGAGCTACTGGTGTTCATAGGATTCAGTGCTGCTGAACACAAGTGAGCAGCTTTACATTCCTGGGGTGGAGTGGGGAGTAGGAGACACTTTTTTGGCTCCACGGGGGAGAACTTTCTGTAGATCTATGAACATGTCTGTTCTATTTATCAAAGAGTATTTTCTGTTCAACTTAGTTGTTTTACCTATCATGACCTGAGAGTTATGTTAGAGCGTAGTCATAGCTCAACCAAATAGCTAAGCACTACCATACTTAGAAACTTTTTGATGTTTCCAGCATTATTTGCTGATCTTTGAGAATTTTCCCCCAAATTTGAATACTTAGATAAGATTGGGGTCAATCTTCCAGAATCCTCAGTTATCTACATTTTTATGTTCACGTGAAACTGAATTGTAATTACTTCTTTGCAAATCTCCATATCCTTTTATTTTATCTATATGAGGCCACAAATTGTCCTATTTTGGGTGGTTGTTGTTGGTGTGTTGGTGGTGGTGGTTTTTACCTTCTTGTCCTACTCTCTACCTTTGGCCTCTTGGTTCTCCTCTTCCTAACAGTTCCTGACCAGCTTTGCTGCTTTCTTCTTTTCCCCACCTTTAAGAGTCCACATGCCCCAGGGTTTTGTTCCTGAAACTGTTCTCTGTCCATATCAACTCCCTAGGTGACCTCATTTCCTTCAGTAACTTTCTATAACTTACTGACTCCTGAGTTTGAGCTATGAAGCCCTGTTTGGGAGATTGAGTCTAATTTTTAGAGGTGTGTCGAGCTTGACATTTAACATGAACTCCATCACACATCTGACCAGCGACTAGCTGTTCTATGGTGTTTGTGTTTTGCAGGAGAAGCCCTTCCGTTGAGGTGGACACCCACAGCCAAAATACTACATCCTCTGAGGGAGCCAATCATACCCTGCTGATCCACAGCCCCGTAGAACTCAAAAGAGGCTGGAGGAGGCAGAAGCAGCACCTCTTCTTATACAGCGATGTGTTGCTTATATCTAATACCAAGTGCGTATACATGACATGCTCTCCCGAGGATCATAAAATTGCACATTCGCTAACCCTTATTGTAGGAAAATATGACAGTGTCTCTCTTGCCTGGGGCTTGCAGACAGATGATAAAAATAAGAGGGGGAAATTACAGATTGTGATGAGTGCTTCTGATACAAGGGAGATAGGGTACCGTGTAGAAGATGGGACCATCTTAGAGAGGGGTTGTGCAGGAGAACCTCTCAAGGCGGCAGCCTCTAAACTGGACCTGCGGGGCGAGCAGCAGCCACCATCCCCAGCCAAGGTGCATGAGTCTCCTAGGCGTCTAGGCCCAAGTGGGTGCGGCTCAGTCCCCTGGAGGGAGGAGTTCAGGGAAGGCCAGTGTGACTGGAGCCTAAAGCAGGGGGCGTGACATTAGATGTGATATGGTAGTCAGGTCACAGAGGGTCTTCACAGGCCTGGAAGGGGTTGAAATACTATGCTGAAGGGTGTTTAACTAGGATAGGAGCCATATCTAGTTTATATTTTTAGCAGAATTTTCTAACTATTGGAAGATGATGGACTTTTGGGTAAGCAAGAGTGGAAGCAGGGAGACTAGTTAGAGGAGGCAACAGTCCTGATGAACAGGAACAAAGGCTCCATTGTGGGGTTGACAGTGAAAATGAAAGATGAGGCCAGACAGATCTGGAATATATGTTGGAGACAGAACCAACTGGGTGCACTTTGCTCTCAACCCTGAATACAAATGCAACGAATACCATAGACTTGGTGGCTTAAACAACAGAAACTTATTTTCTGATAGTTCTGGAGGCTGGAGGTCCAAGATCAGGCACCAGCGTAGGGAAGTTCTAATGAGAGCTCTCTTCCTGGCTTGCAGATGGCTGTCCTCTCACTGTATGTTCACATGGCATTTCCTCAGTGCATGGATGCGGGGAGAGTGGAAGACAGCTCTCTCCCTCCTCTAACAAGCCCACCAACCCTACTGGATTAGAATCTTAGCCTTATGACCTCATAAGCCTTAATTACATCCTAAAAGCTCCATCTCCAAATATAGTCGTGTTGGCAGTGAGGGCGTCAGGGTGTGAAGGTGTTGGCAGGGAGCGGGGGGAACACAATTCTTCCATTGCAATAACTAGCAGGACTGAGTGCCGCCAACCTTGCACAAATTTTCTCCACAATTTTTAGAAAACTACCTACAAGATCATTCCCATAATACATTTAGGTATAGTCATGATCATTATTAATATGAAAGAAAAATTGTTTTTTTTTTATTCCAGAAAGAAACAACAAAAAAGAAATAGCCTTCTGTGATAACAAACGTACTTCTTCCCTGTCGTGCCTCATCTTTTTAGATGGAGGACCGTGTTATGCCCTGAATCAGTCTGTTCCAATTAATAATCTGAGTTTAGCACCCAGTTTTTCCATTTGCCGTAAGAAGGGGTGGAGGGAATGAATGAAGTTTCCTTTTACCTCAGCTCACCTTCAGACTTCAGGTGAAAACTCACTCATCTTTAGACTGATGCTACAGAAATCAACACAAATAGAATAAACAGCTGATTGCTACCTATGTAGTTGGTCAGAATAAGTAAAATTTAGCTTGTATGTAATAATAAGGGGGATTAAAATATTTATTTCTTCACAAAGAAATTATATTTCTCCAGTTGTGTGGGATGTTAATATTCAGTGAAAATTGTTTTGAGGTTTTTGTCCTTTCTTTTTCATACTACATACACTAGAAAATTCTGTTCTCAAGAATTAAACTCAGATGAAACCTTCAATATCACTTTTGATATTCATTAGAATGCTTAATAAGTTATTTTTCAAATAAAATTATTACCTCTGTTGTTTAGAACAGGATCTGCTTTGTAAATACTAAGATATTAATACTAGTAGAGGTCCATGAAGAATTTACAAATGGGAAGGGACTGTACGTAGCTCACACCGTCTTTAGACATCACTATCCTCATGTTTAGTTATTGAAGAATACAGAAACAATGAAAAATGAATTTTATTTAGGTCAAAAGATGACGATTACTATTCATTTACCAGTGAAATGACAGATACTTACAGAATACACCACAATCCCTTCTCCTAAGCATCTAAGGGGACACCCCTGTGTAAAGAGAAATCTCCCTAGACTCCTATAAATTCCACAAACCATTGGGGCTTACTCCCTGGTATAAAGGTAGAGGTAAAGGAAAGGAGAGGGGTATCCATAGTAAGGGACACACGATAGAAATGAAAACTGCAGCCCTCCTCTCCCTTCTTCTCGAGTTAGTTTACATTAGCTTTGTTCTTTCTGACTTCTACTGAGAAAATCTCACTGAGTTGTGACTGAGTGTGAAGAAACACAATGAGACCCTAGGAGAATCACTGTAGTATAAAGCTTTGTTGTGATGCAGTTTAAACATTTCCAAGCTAGCATCTAGCTCTGTTGGTTTAATATCATGAGATATATCATCTCACTCCACAAATAAAAGAACAATCCCATCAGAAAGCCTGATGGCTCTGTGGGAAGAGGTGGGGCTGAGGACAGGCAAGAGGAGGAGGCTTCTTCAGGGACCTACAGGTCAACACCCATGGAGGCCAAGTGGTTACGAGCACAGGCTCATGAGTCAGGTTGTCTGAGTTCAAACCCTGTTTCTGCTGCTTTTGGCAATTCACTTAACCTCTCTGTGAGTTTCCTCCTCTGTAAAATGGGGCTAAAAAAGACTGCCTGGTGTGGTTGTTTGACAATTAAAGGAAATAGTGTTGATAAAATATTTACAACAGTGCTTGGCATATGCTAAGTGCTCAATGTTATAGGACAGTGGAAACCATGCTCTGGACTTTTGGATAACTCCTAGGTTTGGTTTCAAGGGAGTGGATAATTTTGGCACTTCATTTCACTAAGAAGAGAATTACTGAAATGACTTTTGCAAGGTCAGTGTATTGGGAAGTTTCTGCACAGTACTTTGGGTGTCAATACACATGGATATCTACATCAGAAAAAAAAATCTATAAAATCCAGCAGATATATGTCTATCTTCCCCATTGGCCATATATTTTTAACTTCATAATGTCTTTAGAATTACTATGTAGAAAAAGAATTTTATCTGATAATTGTGTTTCATAGAAATCTTAAAATACACAGACATAGGGTAAAACTGTTGAAATTAAGTGTAGAAAAAAGCCACCTTGAATTATAAGGTATGTTTCCATATATATATATATATATATATATATATATATATATATATATATATATATTCATAGTGCCCACTGAATCTAGATTATCCTTCAAGTGGGCTTCCTGCAAAATTATTTTCATTTCATAAATCCCACTGAAGAGTTGTAGCTTTAACTGTTCCATGAATCAGTAGAGTCACAGGGATTTCTGCACATGCGGTGTCTTTGATCTCATTCTACCTTCATGCCTGGTTCTGGCTAGTGGGGAGTTCCAGAGCAGTGTGCCCAAGTCCCCTAGGCATCTTTCATAGGACTTGTAAAGATCTAAATCCTAGGCCCACCTAAGTGTTAAATTTGTGAATTAACCAAAAGATATGGTAGTTTCCATATCAGAAGTCAAAAGAGAATCAGCAGAAACTGTCAGAAAGCAGTTTCACTGGTGACAATCACCTTCTGACTCCCCAGAGATAAATGGGAAGTATGTCTATCACTTACACATGAGACACCCTAGCCACTGGTCTGAGATTGACTGACTGATTTTTCAGTTGGGGTTCAGCCTGTATGCTAACAGTTTTTCAGTTTTAGCTATAATCAAAGAGAAAATTGTATGAACAAAATCTTAAGAAAGGAAACTTAAAATAACCTATACTAAAAAATGTTTTTAAAAATTAAGGTTGAAAATGTATTTTAAATCTCTCTAATCCCAGCTTTTATTTTGCCTGTCTCTGCTAGGAAAAAGACTGTATAATTATTTTTACAAACCATGTACCATGCATCTTTGTTCAGCCCCTCAATACTTTTTGAAGTAGGCAAGACGTGAATGTATAATAAATTATAATTACAAAGATACATATATAATATATAGTGTCATAAATAACAAATATAAGAATGAGTTAATGGTTCTCTAAAAAAAGCTCTAAAATATAAACGATGGTCCATACTCAACACTCAACATTCAGAAAATGCCTATTTCCTGCCATCGAGGAAGTGTTTTCAGGGCCTTCCTGGACCAGCCTCTGCTCAGCACACACTTTGAAAAGGTCTATCAAACTACTCGCTATGCTGTGCACACAGAGTAACAGAGATGAAGGAGACATACTTTGCCCTGGAGCAGTGAGAACTAGCATCCTTAGCATGAACACAGCTTCTCCCATTACATTTAAGAAACAGACTAACAGAAGTGTTGTTTGGTTCTTTCCAGGTATAAAAAGAACTTTAAGGTAAAAAATGAAATACCACTGAGCACCATGTGGACTGCCAACTGTACAGACAAAATTGGTGAAGCCAACATTGGTGCCAGGAAGTCCTTTGTCCTAGGCTGGCCCACGGTGAACTTTGTGGCCACCTTCAGGTAAGACCTACAGCTTGGTCCTGTATTTGTAAGGGTTAAAAAAGGAAAACACTGAAATCTGATTGTATATCACGCCAGTGACTCACCTTTTGACAGCCCATGACACCTGTATGCCTTGTACTTTCCCCAAAAATGGTTTTTATGTGCAAATACGTGCATATTGATCATAAATAGTGGGAACTACTGGAATAACTTCCTTTGGTTTTGACCAGCGGTTTTTCAATGGGCCATGTGAGCTTGGGAAGTTGCATCTTCATGTGTTCATGGTGTTCGTGTATCTGGAAGGAGGAGCATGAGAGCAAGACCCTAGGAACCCGCTCCAACTTCCTGCCCCCTAATCTCAAGGGAGTATCTGTGTCTTTAAATCACTAGAATATCTTTCTTGAGCAAGTACAATTACATTTGAAAAACTGACTTTATATTCCCAAATTAATTCCCTTAAAAACAGGATTTAATTAGACACATAACATTCATCATTTCATCAAATACTAGGTCGCCTAAATTGCTGTGTACAGGTTATCTTATTTGGTGTCTGCAGAGGGGTGACAGTCTAAAACAAAGGTATGATTTCATGGAGTACAGGTCAGTTTTCCAAGACGCATCCTTAGGCTGGAGTGAGGATGGGGAATGTGGACATCCTAGGTTGACACTGCTGGGTTCCCAGGGGTCACGCAACACTTATGCCTGCCCTTCGGGAACAACCACACCTCAAGTCTCATTCTTATGCACACTGAGTGCTCATCACAGGCACTCAACACTCCTCTTTCTTGTCCCCCCCGCCCCACTCCACCAAAATCTCTGGCACCATCACAAAGACAGGACAATGAAAATGTTGCCAAGTTGTTAATTTATACTCTATTCTAGAATGCAGCTGTTGACTTCAGGAACGTTTTCAAAGCTTTTTGGGAAGAAACATGATTTGTGTCATTTTCTACATGTCTACTTTCCATGACTTACTTCTCGAAAGATTATCAGCTCCTATGGCTTAACATCTTTTCCATGTTGCAAGTGAAAGGAAGCAGTTTCAACTGGGAATATTCAAAGATTATGATAAGGGAGGGTCCAAGATTCTTGTTTTCTAGTGAGGGGGGAATGCGAAAGGCAGGTTCACACATTGTCATACTGACTAAAAATCTGTGTAAGAACATATACGGCATGTATGACAATGCCTGGCACCTAGCGCTTTTGCCATTGGCTGTTTTGCTCTCCCGCAGACTGCCATGAGTAATTAGAAGCTGTGTCATGTACATATGTCGGTTGCGGAGATAAGTGGGCATTTCCACTTCCTGATTAAAACACGTCCTGAAATGGTGATGGAGGGGGCAGGAGCAGCGTTGCGGACAGGAAAATAAAATGTGGCAGCCCCTGGAGAACATATATATTCTGGGTATATACCCAAAGGAAATGAAAACACACATCCACACAAAAATTTATACACACATGCTCACAGAAGCATTATCCACAATAGCCAAATAAACAAGCCTAAGTGTTCATCAGCTGATGAATGTATAAACAAAATGTGGTACAGGGCCTGAGGGTGGGGGGATGGGGAGTGACTGCTTAATGGACACTGGGTTTGCTTTTGGGTGACGAAAATGCTCCAGAACCAGATAGTGGTGAGGGTTGCACAATACTGTTAATGTACTGAAGGTCACTCATGGTCAATTTTATGTTATGTGAAATTTACTACAATAAATAAAAGCTAGTAAGTGATAAGTCCACACATGAATGAGACTTAAAACATTTTCAGCTTTGGATAGTAAATGCTGCACAAACTTTAGCAGACAAACTACTACTCTTTAATAACTTAGCAGTAGGTAGACTGATCTCGATCAGAGGATCACAGTACTGAAAAACGTGTTTTCTAGAAACTAATTTAATGTATTACAATCTGCTATACGCTATACACATAAAGGAATAAAATACTGTAGGGTTTTTTCCCTAAAAAGATACTCTTGTTTCTGGGACAAGACAGTTCCATCCAAATGCCAGTTCCTAAGTATGATGTAATCTGAATAATAATGTTCTTTATACCTGAATCGCACTTCCAGCTGCAAGAACACTCTGAGGTATAATTAACCCTTCTTCAGTTCTGAAAACTGAAGCTCAGAGTGGTTAAGCGACTTGCCCGTGATGACACAGCTTGCATCACACAGCTGCAATCAAGTGTTTAGATTCCAAACCAATTTCTCTTAAGATCTACTTGCGATCGCTGTAATACTGCTTGAAAAAGAGCAGAGTCCATCCATCAAAAGCCCAGTTATGAGGAAGGTACAACTTACACATGCATACACATCGGTTAACAACTGGCTGCTGATATTTTTATCTGGAATGGCACTTGATATGTTAGTACAAGTCTTAATATGTTAGTGTAAGTATTTCATGTAATTTTTTCTCCCATTTTTTAATATTACAGTTCTTCCAAACTAAAGGAAAAATGGCACTCTTTCCTTCAAAGGTATTTTGTATACGTATCTTAAATCTTTAATCCATGATAGAAGAATACAAATCTCTTCAAGGCAGTGCCCCCAAACTTTTCTCCCTCTCTTTGGTAGGAATTGTTAGACTACCCTCTTGTGTAGATTTATCATGGCTCCTACTGCAAATACTGTTCTCTCATTTACATGTATGTTCTGCTTATTTTTGAGGAAGTTCTGATTATCACTCTCATCTTTCCCTTTTCTCCATCCTGATGGCCGGAGCTACCATTATTCTCAAAACATATATTAAATTTCCATAAGTGCAGGTTACTGACTGTACTGAATGATTCTCAAAGCAACTGCTACTTCCTACCCTTGAACCCAGGAAGGCACTGGGCCTGCCAATCTAGGCAGGAAAGCTTTGAGGACTGGATCTGCTGCCCACATCTCACATGACAAAGGAGACCTGTTATTTTCTGGGTCATATCTTATTTTCCTGAAACATTTTTGCATATTATCTTCCAACCCCTAATTTGATTTTGTTGAGTCTATCTATATGCTTTGAGAATAAAAAAGACTATTTAAAATATTAGCAACACAGATTGATTTGAAAATAAGCTAATAGCTAATTCGTCTACTCTGTTTTGGGTTATTACTGAATTTTATTAGGTACATCAAGTTAGCCAAAGAGAAGGACCAGCCAAAAAGCATTCCCCTCAAAATCTTCACTGAGGACATCAAGAACTGTGCCTGTGTAAGTGTTTTTAAGATCAAACATGAAATTCCAAGTTCTTGGCTTAGCAAAATGAAACTGATAGACATATACAGGAGAGAGAAAGAGAGAGAGAGAGAGATGGGATGGGTGGGAGGGAGGGAGAATGAAAGAGAGTGGAAAGAGAGAGGGAGTATTTAGAAAGTACTATGTGGGAACATGTATTTTCCTATAAAAATGTGTGTCTACACACACACACACACACACACACACACACACACACAAGGGTGAGTCAGAAATGATCTGCACTCTGGCTGTAGAATTTAACTTTCAGAAAAGACAAATACATCATTTTTCGATGTAATCCCCTCGCTTTTCAACACACTTTGTCCATCTGTCAACAAGCTTTCGTATTCCCTCATTAAAAATGTTCAAATGCACTGCTGTCTTCACTTCTTCATCAGAAGTGAATCTGGCTCCTTCTTGATGGCTAACACTTGTGTGACCTTCCTTGAACTCCTCTATCCATTCATACACACTTCGTCACAACAAAACACTTTCTCCATACTGCGCACAAAGTCTTCGATAAATATCGGCACCGGGTACACCCTCAGAGCACAAAAAACAAATCACTGCACGCTGCTCTTCTTTTGTGCAGATCACAAGTGGGGCATCCATTTTTGCTTGCACTGCAGTTACAAATGAACTGATGTAACACGTTCACACCTCCACACCAGTGACTGCGGAGACAGTAGCCTTGAACAGAAAGCGCTGATAAGACAGTACAGCCAACAGAAGTTTTAATATAACCGGAGTGCGGATAATTTTTGACTCTCCCTCATAAAAAGTGAATCCTAGGCAACATGAAGCAAGAGGAATCCACGATAGCTACACTGTTTAAGCATGGAAAGAATACTGACCGTTAAGTGTCCATAATATTTCTCTGGATTCTTCTAATAACGACTTTAGTGGTTCACTGTAATAAAGTAATTTTCATAAGCAGGTATTTCCTATTGAAATTAAACATTTTTTCTTCTAATTGTTGCTACTTACATACATTGTGGTTTGGATTGTTTCCACAGTTTTTTTTTTTTCCTGTGATGTTTTTATTTGGAATAATTGCAAACTTACAGAAAAGCTACAAAAATAAAAACAGTGCAAAGAATACTCCACATACCCTTGACCTAGATTCATCTATTTATGAACACTTTGTTCCATTTGCTTTATCATTTCTCCCTCCCTCTCTCTCTCTCTCTCTCTGTAGGTGTATGTGTCTAACTATTTTTGAGGGTCATACATACACCATGGCCCTTTATGCTTAAATACTGAGGTATCTCCTAAGAATGAGGATCTTCTCTCATATAACCACCACACAGTTATGACCTTTACTAAATTTAACATTGATGTAATACTTTAATCAACCATTCATGTTCCCATTTTGTCAGCTGACCTCAGTGCTGTCCCCTTTCCAGTACAGGATCAAGGGGATGGTGTTCCTTTTAGTCATGTCAAATGCAGAAGTCTTCTGAAAGGTCTTTCATTCTGAAGAATGTCAGGATCAAATTGAGCTGAAAGGGATGACACTCTGAAATTACCAGCATATTTCTACCTGATTTTGTTTCCGCTGTTGGAGAAAAAAAAGAGTCACAGC
This sequence comes from Hippopotamus amphibius kiboko, assembly GCF_030028045.1. NCBI lineage: Eukaryota > Metazoa > Chordata > Mammalia > Artiodactyla > Hippopotamidae > Hippopotamus > Hippopotamus amphibius. Next base: position 120,028,522 of record NC_080187.1, on the reverse strand, counting down.
ATTAGCCCCAGTTATCTGTATATAATTTAATTTCTGAACGTGTACTGTAGTAGCCAAAACATTTACAGTGACAAGATATTCTGGGTATTTTTTATGACATTCTGTTCTGCTCTAGTTTACAGTAGCTCTAGATCACACAAAATAGTATTTGCAGACAGAAGAAGAGGTAGTTTAAGACAGTTATTTCCTGGCTAACAGCAAAAGCCATGCAAATATTCTGATCTGTTTCTGAGCACCAGATAAATGCAATGGTTGAGGGAGATGAGACTAGAGAATTCTCCTGTAGCAAAGCCCACTCTTTATCTCTGCCAGCTTTGATTTGTGGCAGCGGGTTACACTCAGAATTTTTCACAGAAAATCACCTTGAAATTTTAAAAAATCAACTTTATATATAATTTACACAAAATAAACATTTCTGATGTTTTTCATTCCTGAAGATCCAAGTTTCCCTCTGGTACTACCTCATTTCATCCTGAGGAAACTGTCCTTAGCTTTTCTTGTACAGATCTGGTGCTAACAGATTTTCTTAGTTTCTTTTATCTAAAAATGTCTTTACTTTGGGAGACTTCCCTGGCAGCCAAGTGGTTAAGACGTTGCCTTCCAATGCAAGGGGTGCAGGTTCAATCCCTGGTCAGGGAGATAAGATCCCACGTGCCTCAGGGTCAAAAAAAAACAAAAAACATAAGACAGAAGCAATATCGTAATAAAGTCAATAAAGACTTTTTAAAAAGTCTATCTCACCTTAACTCTTGAAGGCTATTTTTGCTGGCTATAGAATTTTGTTTGCAAATGTTTTCCTTTCAGCACTTTAAGGATGTTCCATTGTCTTTTAGTCTCTGTGTTTTCTGATGAGTATTCTGTGCTCAAACATTAATCCCCTGTATGTGATTTGTCATTTTTCTTTGGCTGCTTTCAAGATTTTTTTCTTTATTTTTTGTTTTTAGCAGCGTGGCGATGAAGTTTCAAAGCATGGTCTTTTTTGAATCTGCCTGTTTAGCATTTTCTGAACTTCTTGAATTTGTAAATTTATGTCTTTCACCAAGTTTGCAAAATTTTAATCATTATTACCTCATATTAATTTTCTATAAATTGTCTTCCTATTTTTTTGGAGCAGTTTCTTAATGTGATGTGTGGTAGAGCTATTATAAATACCCTATTCACTGGCAGAGTTTGGAATGGAACTGGAATCTTTAAAATTTTCAATCTCATTTCCTAGATTCATTGATTTTATTTAATTGACTCAACAGATTTCTTTTTTTAAATTAATTAATTAATTTATTTATTTTTGGCTGCATTGGGTCTTTGTTGCTGTGCACGAGGGCGTTCTCTAGTTGCAGCGAGAGGAGACTACTCTTCATTGCAGTGCGCAGGCTTCTCATTGCGGTGGCTTCTCTTGCTGCAGAGCACAGGCTCTAGGCGTGCAGGCTTCAGTAGCTGTGGCACACGGGTGGAGCAGTTGTCACTTTCGGGCTCGAGAGCGCAGCCTCAGTAGTTGTGGCACACGGGCTTGGTTGCTCCTCGGAATGAGGGATCTTCCCTGACCAGGGATCGAACCTGCGTCCCCTGCATTGTCAGCTGGATTCTTAACCACTGTGCCACGAGGGAAGTCCTCAACAGATTTCAATCATGAAAATCTTAGTAACCATGATACCTGACACAGAGAAAGTACTCAATAAATAGTAGTTTTTTTAGAAATATATTTTACAGCCAGCTCTTATTCTAATTTTACTAATTTACTTTACTATGTAATTGCAAAGCAATAAAACCATACTATAAAAACACAACTCAGGAAGAGAGAAGAGGGTCCAGATCCTTCTTTTTAAACTATCCTTCCTCTATTATAGACACAGCCTTAAGGTGCTGAAGACCAGCCCATGTGCCCTCTCAGAATTCTGTCTTTCTCTTTCTTACTTAAGCTTCTATATTTTGTGTGCCACAAATCCTTTAAGAGAAATATCTGTTTTACTGAAATGCTTTCTCCTAGCTAGCTTCATGTTATATAAAGAAATGGAAATCATCTATAATTAGGGGTTTGTGTTCTACATGCGCTTTACATTGTCATTACCTGAAAACAAGCTTTGCCTTTAGAATATGGATAATAATTTGACAATAGTTATTTACTCACCTGTTTAAAACTTATTTATAGCAATTTTTCTTGCTTCTTGCAGTCTGTAACTATAACAGTAACAAATTCAGACACAGTGAATGATGTTATCAACATGTCACTTTCAAAGCTAGGAATAACTGTAAGTACCTGAAAGTTATTTTTAGTTAAAAACCAACTTTGATTTTTGAGATTCGTGTGTGTGTGTGTGTGTGTGTGTGTGTGTGTGTAATGTACCTACCATCATAAGACAGCTGATTATTACAGATATGTAAGTCATATTTTGTCCCCTAAATTTAGAAGTTGAAGGCAGCAAAGCTATATTATTAGCCTATGCATGTTATTCTTGTATTCTCATTTTAAATTTTGTGTGAGTTGAAAGTCACAGCATAATGAAATCGGGCTATAATTTTAGAGTGCTAATGAAAACATGTGCTTTTTATTGTCTATATTATATATATAGACAATAAAATATTATAAGATTCTAAACATCTCCTCCTCTCTAGGACTGTTCTTTCTGTATCTTCATTCCTGATTCCTCTAGTCCCATCCCTATTTATCCTGATTGCCACCTGAGGACTCAATCTCAGCATCAGAAATCCTAAATGATATGTTTTGTTGTAAATTTGACATAAAGACCACCTGGCTAGACACTACATCCCCTTGATGCAGGTCCTGAGAACTAGATGGCTAATGCCACCTGTGAACTGGTAAAGAAGATAAGTTCTGAGTAAGACCATGGATCTGGGGGCATCTGTGTACACATCACTTTCATCTTGTTTTGCTTTCAAGTGTCTGTTCCTTTTTTTTTTTTTTTGATATTTTGATTATTTTATTTGTTAAAGCTCTTTATTGGAATATAATTGCTTTACACTCTTGTACCAGTTTTTGAGGTACACCAAAGTCAACCAGCTGTATTTATACACATATCCCCATATTCCCTCCCTCCGGCGACTCCCTCTCCTTTATGTTTTGATAGGACTGTTATGGCTTGTAAGAATTTTTTGGTGAAAGAGATGGCTATGGGGATGAGGGTGCATAGGGGAAAAGAGAGGGAGAGGGACATTCAGATGGACAGAATTGAAAAAAGCACTTGTAAAGCACGGCTCCTTATATAAAATTTATATATACAAATATGAATATATATTTATATATATATATACATAAATGCGAAAATGTCTTGCTATTGTGAAATGACATAATTAAAATGTTTGTATTTAAGTTTTGTCTGACTCAGTGGTGTAATAAAGCCCCTTAAAAACTCAGGGCAGCCAGAATTTGATATAAGAAAGCGTTGATTCTGTAAAAATGGAATTTAATAATACATTATAAATAAAATTGAATTTATATGCACTGGGTGAAGTACCCCTCTGCATTGATTTCTAACCTATTTGATACGTATGTCCTGAATAAGAATTAAATCTTACAAGAGAGTGGTTTTAGGGATAAGGCTGGGGAGACTCATTAATGTTAGAGCTCATTTTATTTCATTTTTGTAATTTTCCTTTGCTTAAAGTGATCAATCTCACTAGACAAGAAAAAATTTCTATTTTAATGAAGAATTGGGGTTATTTGTTATTATATGTGTATGCCTGATTTAAGGGATTCCAACACAGTTTTTTCAATCTTTACCTTAAAAGAAAAGATTTTTTATTAGCTTTCACTTCTTATTTGCAATACAATTTTGAGCAGGTTTAGCTCTGTGTGTGTGTGTGTGTGTGTGTGTGTGTGACTGCTTCCACTACCTGGGACCTTGCCTCCTTCATGGCAAGGCCATGGTTTTTAATCAGAAGTCAAGGGCAAGCATAGTACCTATCACCAACAACTCTATTTCAAACATTTTTTTGCTTTATCCTCTCCTGGAGGACTCTTTAATTCAGCATTTTTTATAATTTAGGCTTGTTTCAAATGGGATATCCAATATTCCTAGGCAGTCATTGTTTTCTGCATCTGACACTCTCTAGGCTACAGTCCTTGTCCCTTCTCTCCCTTGAATGGCACTCATCTACATCAGAGCCAGTGGGCTGACTTGATTCTGCCATCTACTCAAAGCCTCTTGGGCATCTGTCTCCTTTTGCTCATGGTTGCTGAGCTTATGATGCCTTTCAAGTTGTACTTTGCTCAGGAATGGTCATGGCAGAGTGTGTGGCTCTCTGGACAACATGCTTGTCTGGGCTGGGATATTCGAAGCCAAAAGCCAACATTCTCCAAGGAATCTAGAGACAGCAGAAAGCAGGACTCCTGAGATTAGACTTCTCCTCCACAGCGAAGGGGCATTACTGCGATTTTTTTTATGCCATGGGCCGCCCACAAAGTGAGGGGCTAATTGCACTGTGGTACCATAGATCCCCACCCTTTACCAAAAAGGACAAGAATCTCAGAAGGTCCACTGGAGGCTGCGAAAGAGACAGGAGATACTGAAATCAGCATTGTTAACTAAAAAATTGTAGCCACCCCCATGCACCACATAGCATTTATACTGCCTCAAATTCTTTCTCTTTGGAAGTATAAAAGTGCTAAGGAAATGGGTTCTTCAAGTACCTACTGGGAAGATTTGCTGTGACACACAGTTCTTTTTGTCTCCAAGGGCTCTGAGAAAGATTACCAGCTGTGGGCCAGTTCTGGTAAGAAAGAGGCCTCATACCCACTCATCGGTAAGTGTCAGGGAAAACCTAAGATGGGGTTGATTGGGTTCAAAACTGTAACTCTAAAGTCTCAAAGCAATAGCTGATCAGTCTTGAACTTAAATACCCTTAAAAATGAAAATCTCATGCAATATTTATTCATACATTTATTAACTAATTCCAAGCACTTACTCTATCCTGAGCACTAATAACATCTCTTCATTCAGCAACTTACGGTCTAGCTGGGGAGAGAAATGGGAATTTTTCTTCTTTACTTTTTTCGCTTGACAAACAGACTTGTCTTGAAAACATTGATTTACCTCCCTACGTACTTACTTACTTAGGTATGAAAGCAACACAAACTGGAATTTCTTTTTCTCATACATTACTTTTCTTTTCTTAAGCTCTTTATTGGAATATAATTGCTTCACACTGTTGTGCCAGTTTTTGCTGTACAACAAAGTGAATCAGCTGTATTTATATATATATCCCCATATCCTCTCCCTCCTGCGACTCCTTCCCACCTTCCCTATACTTTTCATATTCCAGTCTTGAGGTCCTCTGATCCATTTCCTAACTACTAAGCAGTCTCTATTTTGTGAGACTCTTCTAAAATCCAGCCATGCCTCTGTACCCGAGTACATTTATTTAATAATCTGCTCTGTGCCCAAAACTTTTCTCAGCATCATAAAGAGAATGAGATAATCACACTCAGATTCTTCAAGTCTTCACTGACTAAACCACCTGTACTTTGCTGTTTCTCAAGCTGTTTACCAGCATTGCTCTTGAGGTTTTTGATACGTAGATTCCATCTTTCCTACAATAGTTATTATATAAAAGTTAGAAATAATAATAATATAATAATAGCTAAAAATAATCTAGCTTTTCTAAAGCTAGGAAAGACTTGCTTTTCTTAGATCAGCAAGTCTGTTCAGTGTGGTCAGTGAAAAAAGGAGGGAATAAAACAAAGGAAAGGACAAAACCTGTAGCAGAACTTGCAATACAGTAACGGTGACAATGATTTCTGCTAGAAATCTTAGAGCATTCCCTCTTTTTTCTTTTTTTGATCTATTCAATAATCCTGTGAGGCTTTTACTCTTTCAAGTGACCTGAAGAACGTTTTCAAGTGATCTAGAAAATCTAATCAACTGAGCTTTTTCTATGATATGTATATTCCCAGTCTCAGAAATACATGGAGTCACCAAGCACCAAGCTGAGGACAAACTCCCCTCACCTATTTCATGTGTTTTTCTTTTTTAATGTTGACATTTTTGTAAAAGTCCACCAGCAATAAGCTGAAAAAAATCGAATACTTAAATATATTTATTTTAATGAAATGCATTCATTTAAACAAAACCATGTAAATGACAATCTTTAGGCTTAGAACAGCTTCACGCACCGTGGCTGGCTCTAAGGACTCCTAAGAGCCTGGCCTTCATGATGCTACCTCAGCAGTCACCCTGAATGCATTTCCTAACCTGCTCTCAACTCACAGTTACGGATTAGATCCTGGTTATCCTGGTGATTTGGTTGTATTTTATTGCTGTCATGGAAGCTTCTTTTGCTTTAAAGGATGGAAGTCACTGTGATTCTTGCTCTGAACAGAACGCTGACATTGCACTTATGTTAGATGAAAAGCAAAAGCAAGAGCTCCCCAAGTTACATTCAATAATAAATCAGAAACAAAAGAAAAGGAACTTTCCTTCTATTCTTAAAAAATGAAATCCACGTCACAACACAGGGTCTTTGGGCATTCTATGGAGAGGAAGCAATGTAAAGCATGAAAGAGCAAAACAAATCACTTGGCAGGCAACTCCTGAGGATTTCTGGTGCTGTTTTCCACTCTGTAAACACTGGTTTGCACTTTGCTTCCGGGTTTCCACCACCACGCAGCCTTGCCTCTGATCACTGCCTCGCAGGAACCCCCCCCGCCACGGAGGGAAGGCAGCAATGGGAGGGAAACATAAAGGCAAACCACCCCGCTGCTCTGGAATAGCTCTGGCTGTTGAACTGACAAAAGGAAATGAAAAATCTGTGTGTTAAACTGACATGTGTGAGAGAACAGTGATCATAGCAATTCTTAATGTATATAGTCCAATCATTTTAAAAATATTAAGCACCAATGTTTATTCATATATTTACTTTGCTCCTTATCAGTCTATGTGAGGGTGAGCATTTCAAAGGAAAAACGTAAGGCTTGCCTGAGATGTACAATCTAGTGAGTGTCAAGGCAGAAACTAGAAGGCCTTCAATATTCTCAGATGGAAAACACAACAAAAGTCAACATTGTGCAATGCAGGGATGGATATATACATTCCAAACCAAGCAAGGTGTCTCAAAACATTCTTCTCTTTACTATTTAAACTCATTTGCTTGGGCACCTGCTTTTTGCAGGGTGTCCCCCATGACAGTGCACATCCTACTCAGAAAGTACAGCCTTCTCTACCCAGAAGCCCCAGAAGAACAGCAGCCACACCAGTGTGGGGCACTTGCTCACGGTAAGGTAGGTTTGACTGTACCCATCATATCAGCCTGAATCTATATGTAGATTTTTCTCCACATAGGGCATGAACATCCCTATGGAATTAAAATAAGCCATCTTCCAGCTACTGTGCTCCTGCAGCGGGGATCGGAGGACTCCACCTCTCCTTCTGCCCTCCAGGAGGCCTTCCCACTGCAGCAGGAGTCCCAAGAGATCCAAGGCCGGTTTATCCTGAAACCCAAGCACACAGCCAGGAACCAAGCCAGGAATCAGCAGGGGAAAGGTGAGCCCCTTCCTTTCCTGTAAGTGTCTTCCCTTGGCTCTTGTCTCTCCTGCTGTAAACAAACTCATGACATACAGCCGATTCTCCATGTGGGGTTAAGGGAACCGTATAGGCAGGCCCCAATACCCACAGAATCAAGCTCAGAGAAACACCAAAGGTCTGAAATCAAGATCCAACTCACTTCCAGGAAGGTTTTGGCTTTTGGTTTTTTGGTTTTTTTTTTTTTTTTTTTTAATTCCTCCAGGTACACATCTCTCTTCTCTGTATCCCCAGAGCACTGCCTACATATAATTACATCTGTACACATCTGTGTGTCTTATTAGAGTATGAGCTTCTTATGGCCTGGGAACACATGTTCCCCATGTTGTGTCTAGCATATCGTGCCTTCACAGGAGGTGGTTAGATGACTGTATGGCTTAGAAAAGACTTCAAATCTATTCTGGACTTAGGCTGAAGTGGCTCTGGGGGTTCTGGTTAGAATTGAACTCTTAATTCTACCCCCACAGCAGTCTCATTTCCACGTTTGCTTCAGACCCAGGTTGCGATTGGAACTGAACGTTTATGGCTGGGGTTTTTAAAAATCTTCCCTCTTGCAATTTTCTCCCCCTACCATTCCAATATTGTCCCACTGATATTTCTTTCTCTGAATAAAATGTTCTTAATTAATCTGGGAAGTACTGGGGCCAGAATAGAATTCCTACTTAAAGTATTTTTATTGTTATGATTGTTATTCTGTAAGCAAAAAGTTTCAAAAATTATATATTTTTTTAATATTCAAACCCTAATCTGAGCATCAGGAAACACTAAACTACATCTTGCCAAGACTGTGTAAGAAAGATGAGGTTGTAAGGTTAGCTTGTTTACTAGTCTCCATAGTTTTCATGGCTATAGCATATATTTTGATTGGTCACAGAGGCAACATGAACTTTAATGTACATTATGAGAGGTCCAACTAAGCCTGAAAGTATCTTTGAGAAAGTATAGGACTCAATGTCTATTTTGCTTTCTGTCTATGCTCATAGAGTAGCTGGATATATAGCTTTATAGCAAGGGATAGAGCACTCTTCTTAGGAGTATTCTTATTAAAGCTGAACAGTGAATGAATACAGTTGTAATACATGAGTACATTTGGATAGCTTTAAAAATAATACAGTCAGGTTAAGAATAGGGAAACCAGGTTGCATAAAACAACTCAACCTATCTAAACATGTATCTTAAACTTCTGTACATGTTAAGGTAGAAAAATCTCCTCCTGGATTTAAGAATGTATTTGCTTTCTTCATTCTCTCCTTTTAAAATGATGGAGGTATACATGCCAGGGCAGGAAGAGCCTAAGGTGGACTGGTGGCATTCGTTCATGACTGCATATCTGCAGGCTGCAAACTCAACTGAAGAATGGGAGTGGGGTCTGCTTTGCAGGGAGGAGACTGATGTCTAGGCTGCCTTAGGCTCTCTGAGTGGGGGGGGGGAAATTACCTCTGCTAAGGCTGCTATGAGCCATGTCTTGTGTTGAGTAGTACATTACATTATGTAGTTCAATGAAGTGTAGGTAGCATCATTTATGTTAAATTTGAGCAAACCAAAGCTCAAAGAGTTTAAAGTAACTTATCCAACTAGCTGGCAGAACAGGAGCCTTCTGGTTCTCTCATCCAGAACCAGAAGTGTTCCGTCCACATGAGTGGACATGGTGATGCACTCACTATGTCTCAGGAAAGCCAAGTGGATGGGCGTTTAAGGATATTTGGTAAAATGTTGCTCATCTGTTTATTTTCCTACAACTTGGCACCTCTGTTGACTTTTTTAGTTGGTTATTTAAGCAGGTTTTTTAAGTAAATGTTAAACAGGTTACTTAAGCAAATATCCAGAAAATACTCACAGTTAGGCAGTAGAAATTTTGAACTCAGCTTTTCATTGATGATCACTTTTTCTTTAAAAGCCTGTCTTCAGCTTTCCTTTGACAGGGGCCTGGGTAGCTGGGTAGGGTGTTACAGGAAGATGGCCACCTGGCATCTTACCATATAGCCAGCATTTAATGACTACTTCCCAAGGACCCTGACTGCAGAAAGTCATCTATAGAGCTGCCAGAGGGTTGTGGCCACCCAGAAGAGAGGTCCAGAAGCTGGCTGAGAAGTGGGGTCAGGCAGGATGTGTCATGACAGGCAGATCCTTTTGACGGGAGAAAGTTGACCATGGTTGGGTACTCAGCCAAACAGGAAATCTAAGAGTGGGAAGAAACCTACTACAAAAGTAAATGATTACCAAACTCTGCTTGATTTGAATACCAAATCTTTTTGGCTTTTAAAATGAGATCTGACACCTGAATCCACTGATAACACTTAACATCAGGAAATTTGTATAATACAGGTTAAGTGCCTCAGGACACAGTTAAGAGGCAGTAGATAGCACTGTCTGGGGAACACTGTCACTGGGAGAATCAGTCCTGAGTCTAATCAAGCCTCTAAGTTTAAATACTGGGTTGCAGGATACGTTGAAGAAGAACACATGAACACCACAAGGATGCAAGTAGCCAATTTCAGAATGTGGGAAATTCTGTACAACAAATGACTCAGTTTTTCTCTCTTCCGGCCACTGCAATGAATATGCTGTAAAATGTAAACCGTGGAAATCAGGTTAAATAAACTACACTGCTATTTGTAATAATCTCACTTCTTCCTTAGATGCAGGCCAAAAGACAGTCAAGAAGAGTTCTGCCAAAAACTGGGCCTTCTGGCGGAGCTTCAGGACTCGCCGGGACAGCCAGGGCCCAGCCCCACCGCCCACAAAGCCAAAACCACTCTTTGGAGTTTCTCTGGAGGATGTGTGCGATGATGACAGCCTGCCCACCCCAATCCGAGTAGGTCTCATTTTGGGCTTCTGCAGCCCTCCTGAGGAGGGGAGCTCTGAGAGATCAAGTGTTCTCACCCAAATCCACCCTCAAATGGAGACGTCATTAGACAGCCCCTGGCTCTGACTGAGAAGTTTTGTTAACACTATTTCAAATAGGATCTGATTTAGGTAGCGCAGAGTCATAAGGCAAATACAACAAGGAAAAGATGTTCTTGGCCATTCCACTGGTTTCAGCAAAGACCCACCTGCACCTGGTCAGATCAACTGTAACGGGCTCTGTGCATATGAATCTCTGAAAACCCACCTCATCCTCATAGTCTCATCTCCTTCCTTGAACTCCATACAAGTCTCAAGTCTCCTTCAGCTGAGTCTACTCCACCTTACCACTCAAAACATCTCACAGAGATTTCATTTGTAATTCACATGCTTAAGCATAAAGATATCCTCTGGCAAATACGAATCATTTAATCCTGACAGAATGTGTCAAATGAAAGTCACAGAGTTTGGCCTCTGTTATCTCAAAGTAGTGTATTGAATTGTCAGTGTTAACATCTGTTCACGGTCCACTATCCCTCCAAGCACTGTCCTAGATGCAGGGATTCTTACGCTATCTATGAAGAAATTTATCACGCTATTAATAGGTACATGCTAGCTCCTACCCCAGTCCTTGCACCTTTCACAGCAAATTTGGGGCTAACTATGATAATTACCATCCCCACTTCATAAATGAAAAATAAAAAAGCCTCAATAAAGTATGTGCTGTGCCCATAGTCACACAGCAGATGAGTAGCATAACAGAGTTCAGAGTGCTTGGATTACCTGACTCCAACATCTGTTAGGTCTCTACCCTGTAAGTACAGGACCTGAAGACACAGCAAAAGGAAATGAAAGAGTGATGGGAAGGGAATGTGATCAGAGAAGGAGGAGAAGGGTTTTGAGCCTGTTTTAAGAGAGGGGAGGAAATACCGGAAGTAGAAATGGGGTGTACAGTCACGGAAAAAAGAAAAAACAAATGGGAAATGAGTATGGAAAAAGATTTCTACACTTAGGAAGGAGCACCTATATTAGGTAATACTGAGAAAGGAACAGTGGAGGAGGAGAGGATGATTCTACTAACGCCTCAAAGCAGAGAAGTTTGACAGTGTAAATTTACTAAAAAGGAATATCTGATTAAGCAAGTGTGTAAAATGTTTCAGTGTATGAATGTAAAATGGATTGTTGGGTAGAAAATATATTTAGAGACACTGAAAAAAAATTTCAAATTGACTCCAGTCCTTGCAGCTCTAGCACTGTACCCTCATACACCTCAGCTCTGTCAAAAAGGGGGCAAGCTTGTGCTCTGAGCTTGTAGATATGAAATGCTACACAGTTTTCTTTTTTTTTCTCTATAGGATATACTTTACTTTATCAATCAAAAAGGGCCACTCACAGAAGGCATCTTCAGTAAACCAGGCGGTATAAAATCATGCAGAGCCCTAAAGGAGAAGATAAACTCTGGGGACAAAGTGAACTTGGATGAGGAATCCGTTCTTGTGGCAGCATCCGTCTTCAAGGTAGGGAAATTTCTAGCATTATCCACACAGAGTAACTCTGAAGCTATATGACTGGTCCTGCATCATGACTGCCAAGAACCCTAACAAGCGTAATATAAAAACACTTCACTCACCTCACCGGTTAGAATGGGGATCATCAGAAAATCTAAAAACAGTAGATGGTGGAGAGGGTGTGGAGAGAAGGGAATGCTCTTGAACTGTTGGTGGGAATGTAAATTGATACAACCACTATGGAGAACAGTTGGGAGGTTCCTTGCAAAACTAAAAATAGAGTTCCATATGACCCAGCAATCCCACTACTGGGCATATACCCAGAGGGCACCATAATTCAAAAAGACACGTGCACTCCAATGTTCACTGCAGCACTATTTTCAATAGCCAGGACATGGAAGCAACCTAAATGTCCATCAACAGATGAATGGATAAAAAAGATGTGGTACAGGGAGTCAAGGAAGGGAGGGGATATGGGTATATGTGTATAAAAACAGATGATTAAACCTGGTGTACCCCCAAAAAAATAAAAAAATAAATAAATAAAAAATAAAACAACAATTTGAATATAAAAAAAAAAGATGTGGTACATAGATACAATGGAATATTACGCAGCTGTAAAAAGCAACAAAACGGGGACATTTGTAGAGACATGGATGGACCTAGAGACTGTCATACAGAGTGAAATGAGTCAGAAAGAGAAAAACAAATATCGTATATTAACATATATATGCGGAATATAGAAAAATGGTACAAATCAACCGGTTTGCAAGGCAAAAATAGAGACACAGATGTAGAGAACAAACATATGGACACCAAGTGGGGAGGGTTGGGCGGGAATGAACTGGGAGATTGGGACTGCCATATATACATTACTAAGAAAAAAAATACCAAATTGTACACTCTAAATATATGCAGTTTATTGTATGTTAACTATATCTCAATAAAAGTTCTTAAAAAAAAGAAAACTTCACCAAGTCAGAATTGGAGGAAGCTACTTTGGGTGTTAAAAGCCCCATATGTTACATATACTTTCCTTTTTCATCACACAACACCCTCCCCCATTTACTCCTGAACACTCTATGCAAAAGAATAAAAATAATAAATTTCAAAACACACACTTATACACACAGAGTGTTTACCAAAACAAGCTTCCTGCTTGTAATGACTTCCTCGCCACTAATGAAGGCAAAGTTCATATTAAAGAAAATTCATATTAAGCTTTTGGAAACAGTTACAGAAGTTTACCACAGTAAGTAAACATTTGCCTTACCATAAATCAAAAAATGCTCAGTGAGGCCACTGAAATCGCTGACCATTTCATCTTCCTTCCCCTGTCTCTCAATGCCTTTTACTTTAAAGTTAGTGTAGGGATGACTCCACCCTTTGTTCCTCCTTTTTCCTCCTTGTACCACCTTTGGCATCCTTTGTTAATACTTGTTATGTTTAACCCACCACCTGCAGTTATAGTTACATGGTAACCAGCTCCTACCCACGTGCCTTTTCCTATAAATCTGACTTTTAAAGTGGGTGCAGCAGTCAAAATCAGTTTGGAATTCTGAAAATTCAATAGATTCATACAAAAATAGATTGAGTTTGAAATGATACAGCTGAATTACAAGTGTCTAGTTACATTCTACTTGTTAGTAGCTCTGAACAAAAATATGTTAATGTAGTAAACAGGTTATTAAAATTATCTTAGGAACTCAGTAACATGTGGTCTTTCCCTGTCCCCTATTACTGTTCGGTCATAATTCGATTATATGATAAAGAGCGACAGTTTAGAAATGACTTAGAGTTGACCGCTACTACACTCGCACCATAATAATACACACTAGGTAGGCAAACAGCAAGCTAAGTGTTGCCCTCTGTAAGGTACACACATGGAATTGACTTGATTTTCTAGCAAGAGTTAGTAGGCCCTTACCTATTTCCGTGTTATAAGCACAGACTAGCAAGAGGGTGGCTACTCATGGGTACGGTTCTTAGACATTCCCAAAGTTTTCTCTTCCTAAAGTTGACGGACCTTGGTGGAGGATCAGACTTTGCAACCTTGACCTTGATGATACCACGTGTCAAACTAACCAGAGAGTTGGCCTCAATCAGAAATGAATGTATCATGCGTACCGCACCGATTGCCATTAAACTTTCTGTAAACAGAGGTCCAACAGCAGATACCATTGGCATATTCTGCATGGGTCATGTTCTGGCTTAATGACACTCAGCCCCACCAGTGGACTCTGCAGCACAGGGTCCAGGAAAGAGAGGAGACACACACTCCAAGTGCATGCAGTTTGGTACACATGAGGCAAAGGCCCTGCTGCACCCTCCCAGACTCCCAGAACCAGCCAAAGCTGGAGTGCTGCTTCTCTCCAAAGACACTGGGGTCACTCTGTAGGAAACAGTGAAGAACTTAAAGACCGTGAGTGGGTATTGTATACCAATAACACAGTGAAGGTTTGAGAGAACTGAGACTTTGTCCATTGTCTTCACTGCTCTATCCCCAGTACTCAGCAGAGTGTCTGGCACAAAGAGTAGCTCAATAAGTATCAGAACAAGTGGACAGTTACTGGATTATAATCATGATAGTTGCCTAGAAGCACTTCCTGGACAAACTACTACTAAGAGAAGTCGGGCTATATATTAAGATCAGTGGAAGCAAGGTGTGCCTTTGAAACTAGCAAGGCAATGCAATAATTTCCCCTCAGTCTTGCACAGAAGATTACAACTTCATAAATTTTAATGGGCCCAATTCTATGATATTAAGACTTGTTCCTCAGCCCTCTAAAGGGACAAATTTTCCAGGCCTCCACTTGGGAAACTTACATTTGCATATCACTAGCCTGATACTCAGAGGCCTGAAGCTGCTATATATCTAAATTTTTAATTTCCTTTTTTTAGGAGGATGTGTTCCATTCAAGGAGGTGTAAGAGGTAACATGTAGTTACCCACTGGGGATTTTGATATATTTCAACACCTGCTGCTTAGAAGTCTGCAGAACAAACTTTTATATAGTTATAAAAAAAAAAGGAAGACAAAGTATTATTAGAGTAGTTTTTTCCCAAGGAGCACACATACCTCAAGTCAGAAAGCCCAGTTCTCTCTTAAGATGCAAGAGCATGTGGGAGTGTGTTTTTTGGTTATTTTTTTGTTTCAGAACTTCTCTTGCTTGAATTAAGAGCAAGCACTGTGTCTAAAGTAAACAAGCAAAATGGGTATGTGCATTTCTTTTCAAAAAACTAATACGATTTAGGATGAGCTATCACCAGACCTTGTCAGTTTGTGCTACTGTGCTAACATGTACACAAAGAGTAAGTTCCAGGTGATAGAAGGGGCTTTAGCTTCACTCTCTCTACAGCCCAGACTCTACTTTTATGCTTCTAATTTCAGTTGCAGAAAATCCAAGCAATGCTTCTGGATGTGCAAGTCTATGGAGAATCAGAGCCAAGCTCTGTGTGGATCACAGTTTGTGTAGTTGTGAAGGAAATGGGCATTGAACTCAATTTTTCAACTAAATGTTTTCTCTGTAATTTCTCCAACATATTTAACTTAAGACTAATATATATATTTTTACCCATGTAAGGATTTTCTTCGAAATATCCAAGGAAGTATATTTTCGGCCAGTCTCTATGATAAATGGCTTGGTGTTATTGACCAGGGGAACGAGGAGGAGAAAATAGCTGCAGCCCAGAGGTAATGATGCAATAATTACTCAACCCTGTTCACACCTCAAAAATGCAACCAACATACTCTCAGGAAAATATTAGCTTATAGTTTACAGCTTTGTCCACTAAAATAATGACCAATGTCAAAGGGTTCCACTTGATCCTAACCATGGCAGCCAGTATAAAAAATAGACACATGCCTTACTGCTGATATTGAATTCGTGTTTTTCTCCTAATCTTATTAATATGGAATCCTTGACCATTTTATACCTTCTAAATACATGAAACTGCTGGAGATGAAATCCACTGGTCTAAAAAGAGATGCTAAAGGACCAATCTGCCAGGGGTATATGATTTTAACTTTGTCAAACACATAACTAACCAGAGGAGTTCTTATCTGGATCAGGAATTAAATTCAATGAAACATTTTTGTATGCATTCACGCCTGCAACTCTGTGACAGTGGAATGTGTACATAGTATACAAAGAAGTCCTCTATTTTCTCTCTTTGTATTTCCACTTCCTAAGCAAAATGACTTGTTTTATTTAGAAATGCATTCTTCTGCCTTTAGTCTTTTAGGCCAGCTGCCAAGAGCTAATGTAGTTCTCTTGCAATACCTTTTTGGAGTGTTACGCAACATTGAGCAGAATTCCTCATCCAATCAGATGACAGCTCACAATTTATCAGTGTGTATAGCCCCAAGCATTCTTTGCCCACCTCATTCTGGCAGCTCAGCATTAGAAAACGACTTCAGAAAAAAGGTAATAAGATCTCTCATTTTTATGCCTTATGGGAAGGGGTCCCCGCTTTGAACCTGAAGTTTGTGGTATTAACTCTGATGGACCAGTTTTTTAAAGTGCACATTTTAATTACACTCCCCTGGAGTGGCAGAGTCCTTCTCTGGTGGGATATGGGAAGGTGGGCTATTAAGTGGGAAGCTGAGAGCAGTTGAGTCACTTCTCCTTTTCCATCTAGGAGACCCAAACAATAGAAAGATGAGAGTAGGATGATATGATAGAAAAGAATCTGGGCTTTGAAGTCTGAGAGCCAAGGTTCAACTCTCAGCCTAATCACTGAAGGATGTGTAAACTTGGGCAAAGTTTCCAAGCCATGGTTTCATCATTACATAGTGATGCCAACACCTTGCAGCTCCGGTCACTGCTGGCACATCCTAGGTGGCTCGGGCAATGTGAGCACCTGTGGCTCCACACATGCTGGCCTCCCGCTGGCTCGTTCAGAAAAATACTTGGCTACTATTTCACCTCCACTACAGGATGAAGAAACTAGTAAAAGATTTCAGAACATCCTAACAGAGCCACAACATGCCTAATAGGATCACAGCTCTTCCCTCAAGCTTACCCAGAGCAAGCATGAGGCAAGGCAATGCAGTTAGACAAGCAGACATGTTTTCTCTCCAGCTGCTTCCTTCTTTCACAAAAAACCACTGAAATCTCTGCTTCCCATATTTCAGATATTTCTTAACTGAAGTAAACCACACAAGTTTTTCTGTATTGGATACTTTATAAATTTTAATAAGATGTTATATATAAATTATATCTCAATAAAACTGGAAACATTTTTAAATAAAAATAAATAAAATTTAATAAGAGAATATACACCTTGGCCCCAAACATTCTATGTGGGTTACTTGAAAATTATCCTAGTATTAAAGACGTAACCATCATTACAAAAATGTTCGCTATTTAAACTAGCCCACAAATTATAACTTTAGCCCACTGATTGATTGAAAGAATTTTAAAATCTGTGCCCAAAGTCCTCTTGAAAGTATTGGTTATTTCTTAGAGAAAACTGGTTTATAAATATGTATGTGTGTGTGTGTATATATATATATATATATATTTTTTTTTTTTTAATCAAGTCTGAATTTCTCTCAGGATTATTTTGCTTTTTTGTTATAGCCAAGATTCATATATGAAGTGTGATTTACCACTATGCCATATGTAAAATAATACCTTGTTTTTGGCCCTTTTGTGTAACAGATTTCTTTTGTACAATTTCTCATTGAAAACTGCCTCAAGATATTTGGAGAAGATATCACTTCCCTCTTTGAAGAGAGCCCAATGAGTTGTGATAGTAGTGATATCACTGATAGCCGTGAGAAGGCTGCAGGTACTGTGAATAATTTAACTGGCCTTGATGAGAAAGACAGCAAGGCTGCCAGGGGTCACGGCAGATCCTTAGACTGTGCTGTCCTGGAGCCTAAAGCACATCCCAAGGGCAACGATTTCCATGTGCTCCAGGTCAGGTGAGGTTTCACACTGTTGTGAGAGCAAAGAAAGGATGAGACAGATCTAACTGCAAGAAGTTGCAAGCACAGCATTAGGAGACATCACGGTATAATACAGCATTTGGTTTTTCAAACAAAACTTTAAATGGAACTGATATATGTATCACATGTGCTCTGGTTGAAACCAGAGTGAGAGGCCCAGAGCACTGTTTGGTTTATTCCCCTCTCTCTCCTTTTTCTGGTCAGTGGTTCCTGACGTACCACAGGTACCCCGTGTCTTTGAAATAGGTTGAAAAGAACCAGCATCACTGAGAGAAAAAGGACTTGACTTCACGTCAAACAGCCTTTCCAGACTATAACCTCATGTGCCTCTATTTACCAGCTGCGTTAACTTCAGCCAGTTATTCTAGCTCAGTTTCAGTTTCTTCGTCTCTAAAATGTGAATAAAAATAATGTCTAAATCTTAGGATTATTGAAAAGATTAAATAAAACAATGGATGTAAAATAAATTTGTAAAAAAGCAATTAATGGGGCCAGTAGAAGTTTCCGTGAGATCAGAGCTAGTTCTAACTGAGCCTAGCTAATCACAGCTAACTGATAGCAGTCCATTTTATGTGGCAGCATTTAGATTCAGAACCTGAGGACATGTGTCATGAGTTCCTTCATATTTTTCACATTTCTTGGTTTTATGACATTTACCTCACTGCTTTGAGGAAACCGTTAGGAAAAGCCATTTAATCAGGCATTGAGATGAGCCTAGTATCTGAGAAGATGCTTATCCTTAGATAACTGTTTGTTTTTCATTTCATCAGTGACAACAGAACAACCTCTTGAATCCAAGCCAGTGAGAGAGATAGTGATTTACAAAAAGGCACAACTGCAGGATGATGCCAAGACCCCGCCTAGCATGGGTCCACCCAGCGACGTGTCTACAATTTTCTAAGTCCCCGAAGGTTATAATCTCCATAATCACACTTGACCCTTCCTTTTCCTCTCTTTAGCGACCTGTCTACAATTTTCAAAGTCACTGAAGATTAGAATTCCCCATAATCACACCTGACCCTTCCTTTTTGTGTATTTCCTATAATACCTCATTTGAATTTTATTAAAGGCTTTTTCTGCATCTATTGAGATGATCATATGGTTTTTATCCCTCAGTTTGTGAATATGTATCACATTGATTGATTTGCGTATAGTGAAGAATCCTTGCATTCCAGGGTATTCATGGAATACTTGCATTCATGGTATATGATCTTTTTAACGTGCTCTTGGATTCTGTTTGCTCGTATTTTTTTGAGGATTTTTACATCTATATTCATCAGTGATATTGGCCTGAAATTTTCTTTTTTGGGTGATATCTTTTTCTGGTGTTGGTATCAGGGCAATGGTGGCCTCGTAGAATGAGTTTGGGAGTGTTCCTCCTTCTACTATATTCTGGAAGAGTTTGAGAAGCATAGGTGTTAGCTCTTCTCTAAATGTTTGATAGAATTCACCTGTGAAGCCATCTGGCCCTGGACTTTTGTTTCTTGGGAGATTTTTAATCACCATCTCAATTTCAGTGCTTGTCATTGGTCTGTTCATATATTCTATTTCTTCCTGGTTCAATCTTGCCCCCAAATAGTCAAAGCAATCTTGAGAAGGAAAGATGGAGCCAGAGGAATCAGGCTCCCTGACTTCAAACGGTACTAAAGGCTACAGTGATCAAGACAGTATGGTACTGGCACAAAAATAGAAACATAGATCAATGAACAGAATAGAGAGCCCACAGATAAACCCATGCACATATGCGCACCAAAGGAGGCAAGAATATACAATGGAGAAAAGACAGCCTCTTCAATAAGTGGAGCTGGGAAAATTGGACAGCTACATGTAAAAGAATGAAATTAGAACACTTCCTAACACCATACACAAAAATAAACTCAAAATGGATTAACGACCTAAATGTAAGGCCAGACACTATAAAACTCTTAGAGGAAAACACAGGCAGAACACTCTATGACATAAATCAAAGCAAGATCCTTTTTGATCCACCTCCTAGAATAATGGAAATAAAATAAAAAATAAACAAATCGGACCTAATGAAACTTAGGTACCATTTGCACAGCAAAAGAAACCATAAACAAGACAAGAAGGGATTTCTTAGGTGGCGCAGTGGTTAAGAATCCGCCTGCCAACACAGGGGACACGGGTTCAATCCCTGCCCCAGGAAGATACCACACGCTGCAGAGCAACTAAGGCCATGCGCCAAAAAAACAAAAACTAAAAACAAACACAAGACAAGAAGACAGCGCTCAGAATGGGAGAAAATATTTGCCAACAAAGCAACGGACAAAGGATTAATCTCCAAAATATACCAGCAGCTCATGCAGCTCAATATCAAAAAAAGCAAATAACCCAATCCAAAAATGGGCAGGAAACCTAAATAGATATTTCTCCAAAGAAGACATGCAGATGGCTAACGAACACATGAAAAGATGCTCAACATCACTCATCATCAGAGGAATGCAAGTCAAAACCACAATGAGGTATCACCTCACACCGGTCAGAATGGCCATCATCACAAAATCTAAAAACAGCAAATGATGGAGAGGATACAGAGAAAAGGGAACCCTCCTGCACTGTTGGTGGGAATGTAAGTTGGTACAGCCACTATGGAGAACAGTATGGAGGTTCCTTAAAAAACTAAAAATAGAACTAGCATATGAGCCAGCAATCCCACTCTTGGGCATATACCCTGAGAAAACCATAATCCAAAAAGAAACATGTACCACAGTGTTCACTGCAGCACTATTTACAATAGTCAGGACATGGAAGCAACCTAAATGCCCACCAACAGATGAATGGATAAAGAAGATGTGGCACACATATACAATGAAATATTACTCAGCCATAAAAAGGAATGAAACTGATTTATTTGTAGTGAGGTGGATGGACCTAGAGTCTGTCATACAGAGCGAAGTAAGCCAGAAAGAGAAAAACAAATACTGTATGCTAACTCATATATATGGAATCTAAAAAAATGGTACTGATGAACCCAGTGACAGGGAAAGAATAAAGATGCAGATGTAGAGAACGGATTTGAGGACACGGGGTGGGGGGTGAAGGGGAAGTTGGGATGAAGTGAGAGAGTAGCTTTGACATATATACACTACCAAATGTAAAATAGATAGCTAGGGGAAAGCTGCTGCATAGCACAGGGAGATCAACTGGATGATGGGTGACAACTTAGAGGGCTGGGATAGGAAGGGTTGGGAAGGAGTCACGGGAGGGAGGGGATATGGGAGCATGTGTATAAATACAGTTGATTCACTTTGTTGTACAGCAAAAACTGGCACAACAAGGTAAAGCAAGTATATTCCAATAAAGAGCTTAAAAGAAATATCTCTTTGAGAACTCTTTTCACGAAACATGTGCATGATTTTGTTCAGTCTGGATTAAATCCTCAGATCCTGTCCAGAAATAAATGAATTTCCTGGCAGAAGGATATACATGAGGCACCTTAAACCAAGAAAACACTGTAGATCACTGAATGAAAGTTAAGACCTTACAAGGTCGCAGCTCATCCCATCTGAGTTTTCTTTGTCTTGATCCCATGTATGCATATTTGAGAAAATCTTCCCACAAAATATCTCCTCTATCTTCTATTCCTGCCATATTATGTTTTTTGTATTTTACTGTACATTTTTATATTAATAAAAGTGGGTTAGACAACCATTTTATTTGCTTATGATTCATATTAACACTGGTGGTGGCTCATCTGGCAGTCTGGGTCTCAACTAAGATCACTTACGCACCCTGCAGTCAGCTGGCAGCTCACCTGGAGCTGACTTACATGTCTGCTGGTTGCTGTTGGCTCTGGGTCGACCCCCATTGTCTTCAACAAGCTAGCCAGTCTTCTTCACATGGTGGAAGAAGAGTTCCCAACAGCACGAGAGGCTTTTCAAGAGTCAATGTAGGAGAGGACTCCACAAAAGACCACAAAGACAATGAGTTATTCATTATTTACTGAGGGCTATTCCTGTAATCTACCAGACATGAAAATCATAACTCGACAGCATTACTACCACACACCTCCCTTTATTCATCCACTTTCAACCCTCCGTTCTTCAGAACAGCACTTCCCAAGGGGTATTAGGAAGTGTGGTAGAAAATATCTCTGAAACAATAATTGATTTTTTTTCCTCAGATATTTCTTGCCTCTACCCTTCTCCCCGTCTTAAGCTGTCTTAAGAGACAGCTAGATCATTTCCTCAGGGAACAGAAGTTACAGAAGAATATGAGGGGAAAAGAGCTCTTTGTTGCTTATCAGTTTTGAAAATTTATTTCAAACAAAACAAAGCAGTTCATGGCACAGAGTAAAGATTTAGGTGGAAACCTCATGGGAAAAGCCCAAAACCATTCGATGTACGGAACATGTGACCCATTTCCTGAACAGAAACCAAGAGGAATCAGGAAGCCCTCACAGAACAACTAAATGACATGTCTAAGAAAGATGGGGTGTTGTACATTCATGCAGAATTTCTTGTACCTCAACATGGAACACATCAGTGAAGTTATTCCCATCAATCTGAGAATGGTATGGAAGGAACAAAGCCACTGGAATTGAATGACACGTCTCAGCAACAGTTGTACAGACCAATTCCCTGGGACCAGATAGGAATTAGGACATCTCAGCAGATGCCCAGCATACACAGATGACACAGAGGATAAGTTACATGTCGTCTCCCCACTCCATAACCTCCTAACTCCTTGGCACTAGAAGACTCCAGCACATGGACACACTCATGGAGAAAACCGATCTTGAATTTCTGCCAATCTGGGAACAAAAGATTAAACTAGAAATCAAATGAGTTATTTAAAAGTATAGAACAGTACATATCTTACATATATCAGTTTGTAGACTGAGATTAGTACCAATACATGTTGAATACTTGATCCACGCATTGTTTTCCTAGAAGGGGTTCCATGATCACATAGGTTTGGGAAATGCTGTATTTTCTTTTCAGAAATCAAAATGCCCATTAACATATTAATGTCTTAGAGAAGACCCACAGTACAGAAAACACAGTATTTTCCACATTTATTTGACCTGGGAGATCCTTTGGGAGGAACCCTATTAATGAATGAATTAATAAATGAATATATTAATAAACTTTGCTCTACATTTATCTTCTTAGGTCATAGAAGATCCTCCACAATGCAACCTGCTCCAGTAATCAGTTTTCTCTTCACTATTTCCCAGTGTAGAACCTTTTCTTTAGCTAGGTCAGACACTCCACTGTTTCCCGAACAAGATACACTCATGTTTCTACGTACAATTATCAACTACCCTTGGTCTCTACATATCCACAGACTAGGTAGCCACTTGGGTTCTACTCTCCTAGAAATTTCGCAAAGCTGTCCTTGACCATTCCAGCTCAAATTAATTGTTTTTTTTTAATAATGCACGAGCATTTGATTTCATTAGACATTGGCTCATATGCTGCTTTGCAACATCAGGAATTATGCTGGTATGTTTATACATAGCTCAACAAATCCAAATTCCTGTGGTAAATGGTTATACCTTGTGTTAGTTTTATATTACTTTTAACGCCTGGCTAAATGTGTACTAAAAAAAAAAAAAATGTCTGAATTTGTTAGCTTTTCTAAGAATATAGAAATTTTACATAGATTGGTAATGACTGCAAATTTTAAACCTGAAGAGGTAGAACACAGCACAAATGGAATTTCAGTGGGTGGCAATAAGACATCAGTTTGACTAAAGTGTTTTAGATATAGTCATATCTTCACAGTCTACTATTCACAGGTTCTGGGATATACTAGTTTTATTCATCTTGCAAAAAATGGGATATTGGTGTGATGTATTTGGGAATAATTACATGCTTGTGTGAAATTTCTTTTAAATAGCAACAATTCCATAATAAAAGGGGCAAAAAACATAGTTGGGCAGTGCAACTGTGAGTTTTTGAGCCAATAAAGATATACAAAAGTCCCTCAAATTTGAAAAGAAGAAATAATAAGAGGTAAAGAAAAGCTGAAAATAACTAATCTGTCAATTGTAACTCATAGAGGAGATTCTTGCCATGTGGAAATGGTCAATAAATGTTTTTCCCCCTCAGGATGCTCAAGTATAATGTATCATTGAGAAAGTCAATTTATTAAATTTTAGAAAACTTAGGAACTGATAAACTATAAAAGGACCCAGTTGTCTGATCCAGAATGTACAAAAGGCAATTAAGACTTTCTGATATTGGTCTTTACCAGCTGGTAAGATCTGTATAATCATCAATCAACCTGCATTTAATGATGTAATTAAGATGAAACATTTTCAAAAGTACAGCAAAGATACTGAGGATGAAAATCTTATTTTATTTCAGAAACAAAGCTATTCATAGGCTACCTTTATGAGAAAACTAATCCTCTTTATGGTAATTAATTACTATGATATATTGAATGGAAAAAATATATATAATATGTATAATACATATATTCAACTTTTATTCCACAAAAGCAACATGTAAGAATTGGGGGGATGGAGTATATATTTGTACAAAAAGCCACCTTTTTTCAGAAAGGATTGGGCAATGCCTTTCATATTTCTCCATCATTCCTCCCATGCTAGCCAAATGAGCCAGTAGGTACTCTAAAGATCTGTAGTGAATGGTGACTGTATTTTCCACTTTTATGCTTTACATGTCCACAGCATAACTGGTGCTAGGAAGACACTGATTTCTTTTTGGCCTTGGGTCTAAATGTCAGTATTCATTTGGTTGGCTAAGTCTTTCCAAAGAATGAAATCATTCCTTTGTCATGTAAAAGAAACTACTAGAAAACAAAATTCTCAAAGGAGGAGTTATAGTTTCCTAAAATGGGAAAAGAGAAACTACTTTGTGACAGTGGGAGCTTTTCCGAAATGCAGAGGTATAAAACGAGTTGGAAAAGTAAAATAAAACAAAACGATACTGACTTCAGGATAACGGATACCTCTGTGGATGAAAGGAAGAGAATGGGATATAGGAAAGGTGAAGAAGAGACTTCAAGCATATGTATATTATTTTATTGCTTAAAAGGTTTTTAAATGCTAACATTTTGCCGTATGCTTCCATTTTTTTAAGAAATAGAATGTTAATAGGTAATTTTGTTACATAAATACCCGCAACACACTAATGCACGCGCGCACACACACACACACACATATACATTTTTATATATAACATAAAACTTTATCCAATGAATAAATAAAACAGAAATTTTTATCATTCAGCAACTTTATTCTTTTCCTTAACATATGTTTTTGTGATTTCTGTATACTGATACATGCAGGCCCGATTCACTCAGTCTAGTTGCTGTATAGTAGTATTCCATGATAAGAATCACGCATTAATCTACGTACGTATTGGACTGGCCAAAAACTTCATTCGGGTTTTCCCATGAGATGTTACTTTTGGGCCAACCCAATATATCTATCTTGCTCAAACTTTCTAGAGACTTGACTAGTTTACTAGCTTTCAAAGGAATAGATTTTTAAAATTATCTCCATTAATGTTTTTCCTAGATTAATGTGTTGTTTTTATAATTTCATTGCTTCAACCTTCTTACTCTTCTTTTGATTTCTTCATCTAGCTTCTTAGATTAAATGCTAGCTCATTTACTTACAATAAATACATTTAAGACTATTCATAACTTCTAGGTACTGCTTTAGCTACATCTCATAAATTTTTTATTTTTCTTTTTTTAGTAATTTAGTTTTTTTAATCATCATTCAGTTAATACATTTTATAATTTCTTTGTGAATTATTTTTTAATCCATTCATTGTTTAGGCTTTTTATTTTTTCAGGGTTTCCATTACTATTTATAATACTTCATTTCTAATTTAATTACATAGTGATCAGATGATATGTGAATCACTGTGATTCTTTATGACTGAAAGTATATAGTAAATTTTATACATTTAAAATGTTGAATGCATTCTCTGTTGGGTTCTCTTTTGGATACAGAGACATATACATTCAAAATCATGCTATATGTGTTATTCAAATCCTCTGTTATATATTCTCCAAATAAGTAGTTTCTAAGAGAGGTGTTAAATTCTGCCATTATGATAATGAGTTTGTCAACTTTATTTTGTAATTCTGAGTTTCTGTAGGTTTTTTGTGTGTGTGTCTGTTTTACAGCTTGTCTGCGTTAAGTATACATAAATTTATAATTTTTATACTCTTTTCATACATATTCTTTATTCATGTTAATGCTTTTGCTTCATCTTGTATTTTGAGCGATACTGTTATACCAGCTCTTTTTTGGTCCATATAGCCTGGCATATCTCTTTTCCTTTTTTTCTTTTTCAATGTTCTGTTTTAGGGTAGTAGGTATGCATGGGTGTGGCAATGTGTGTATGTGTGTGTCAGTGTCTCCTATAAAGAGCATATAACTGATCTTTTTATATGCAAGCTAATAATTTGATTTTTAATTTAATCAGAATCATGTACTCCATTTACATTTACTGTCACTATAATGTATTTGGAGTTACACTCACCATTTTATTCCATGGTTTACGTTCATCAGCAATTTCTCACGGCTTCATTTCTCCTCCTTTCCTAACTTTTCTTGGATTGGTAAACTGTAGACTAGTGTTTTCCCTATTGATTTTTATTTATACACATTAAAATTTCTCAGGCATTATCTCTTTGAATATGCTGCTATAATATTCCTCTATTTTGCTAGAATCCCATTAAAATTTTACGAAACAAGGATTCTTGAAGAACACCATATCTCAACAACTTTTTCAATTTTTTTCTTTATGCTGCATCCTGGGTATAATTCTTAGTTCTCTCTTCCAGTTTATTAAGTCTTTACCTTTGTTCATTCCAGAGTTTATGCTTTCAGTTTTATGACTTTTTTAATGCTGATATAGTTTCTGGGGTTACTAATTGGATCTTTTTCCTATTCACATATATGATTTTATCTTTTTAAACAGAGGTCATTCCTTCCTTTTCCTCTCTGATCCTGGTACCAAGAAGTAGGATGCTTCTGTAGTAAATAACTAAAAATGTGGAAGGGGCTTTGCAACTGGGTAGTGAGTAGAGGCTAGAGTTTTTGAGATGCATATTAGGAAAAGCCTGAATTGCTGTGAAAGCAGTATTGCCTTCTGAACCTCACCAGAAAGATCTTTAACATCCATATTTCTACTAACATTCTGTTCATGATTATTTATGTATTCTCAAACTCTCCTCTTTTCTTTCTGAACCCTTGCTAGAATCTAGAGACAGTCTGTATCTTCTTCAAGAATACATAAATAATCATGAACAGAATGTTAGTAGAAACATAGATGGTAAAGGTCATTCTGGTGACGTCTCAGATGGAAATGAACATGTTACTGGAAACTGTAAGAAAAAAATAACCATGTTATAAAGGGCAAAAAATTTGGCTGATCTGGTCTTCTAGTGTTTTGTGGAAGACAGAACTTGCAAGCAGTAAAAATGAGTATTTAGTTCAGTGGCAGGATTTCCACTACTCTGTCTTCCAGATCACTGATCCATTCCTCTGTATCATTTAGTCTACTGTTGATTTCTTCTAGTGTATTTTTCATTTCAGTTATTGTATTCTTCCTCTCTGGCTGGTTATTCTTTATATTTTCTCTTTGTTAAAAACTTCTAACTTCTCACTCTGTGCATCCATTCATACTGTGGAAAACAGTATGGAAGTTTCTCAAAACCTCCAAAAACAGAACTACCACATGACCCAACAATTTCATTTCTGAGTATATATCTGAAAAGACCAAAAACTAATTTGAAAAGATACATGCACCCCAATGTCCATAGCAGCATTAATCACAATTGTCAAGACATGCAAGCACCTTAAGTGTCCATCAACAGATGAACGGAATGTACATATATACAATGGAATACTACTCAGCCATAAAAAAGAATGAAATTTTGCCATTTGCAGCAACATGGATGGACTTGGGGGGCATTATGCTAAGTGAAATAAGTCAACAAAGACAAATACTACATGGTATCACTTATATGTGGAATCTAAAAAAATACAACAGACTAGTGAATAAAACAAAAAAGAAACTCACAGATACAGAGAACAAACTAGTGGTTACAAGTAGGGACAGGACATGAGGGAATTAATAGGTACAAGCTATTAGGTATAAAATAAGCTACAAGAATATATTGTACAACACAGGAAATATGGTAAATATTTTATAATTATAAATGGAATATAATCTTTACAAATTGTGAATCACTAAATCACATACCTGTAACTTCTATAATATTATATAGTAACTATGCTTCAATTAAAAAATAAAATTTAGGGACTTCCCTGGTGCTGCAGTGGTTAAGAATCCACCTGCCAATGCAGGGGACATGGGTTCGAGCCCTGGGACAGGAAGATCTCACATGCTGTGGAGCAACTAAGCCCATGCACCACAACTACTGAGCCCACGTGCTGCAGCTACTGAAGCCTGCATGCCTAGAGCCCATACTCTGCAACAAGAGAAGCCACCACACTGAGGAGCCCCCGCACCACAATGAAGAGTAGCCCCTGCTTGCTACAAGTAGAGAAAGTCCTTTCACAGCAACAAAGATCCAACACAAAAATAAAACATAAATTAAAAATAATTTCTTTAAATAAAATAAAATCTAAAAAAATGGGTATTTAGCTGAGGAGTTTGCTCAGCAAAAACGTTAAAGGAGCAGTGTGGTTCCTCCTGACTGCTTACAGTAAAATGCAAGAAGAGGGAGATGAACTAAAGAAAGAATTGTTAAGCAAAAAGGAACCATAACTTGAAGACTTAAAAAATTCTCAGTCTACCCATTTTATAAAAAATGAGAAAGCTTGTACTGAAGAAAACACTGAGGGTATGGCTAAACAACCATTTGAAAGGAAGATTAGCAGGGATTAGAATCACAAATTTATTCAGCTACCTCAGCAAAAACAAGGGATAGAGATGGGATTCTACTAGCAGAAACACTGCCAGTTAAGGAGACTGAGACAGGATGAAATGAAAGAAGGCTGTCAACCTTAGATTCTACAAGACAGGACCGCAGAGCTATTTGGGTGCAAATGTACACTATTCTTTAAGAAAAGGGAAGCATTACTCCAAAGGCCATTCAGAGATCATTGGCGCTGCCTCTTCAGCTTCGAAGGGTAGGGCCATCACCTTGGTTTCAACAGGCCAGCCTTCTTTCCCATTTCTTTCTTCTGGAGTGGGGAATGTCTATGCCTGTCCCACCACTGTAGTTCACAAGCACATAAACTGTCTGGTATCACAGGTTCACAGCTGGAGAGGAATTTTTGTTTCAGGACAAACTGTACCTTGAGTCTCATCCATATCTCATTTAGATGATATTTAGATTAGACTGTGAACTTTAGACTTAAGAGTTGATGCTAGAATGAGTTAAGGCTTTGGGGGTTGTTGGGACAGAATGAACGTATTTTGCACATGATAAACACATGAATTTGGAGTGGCTAGAGGCATATTTGAACTGAATTGTGTCCCCTCCCCAATTTTATATGTTGAAACCCTAATCCCCTATGTGACTGTATTAGAGATGGAGCCTTTAAGAAGATGATTAAGGTTAAATGAAGTCAGAAGGGTGGTAATCTGATACACTGGAACTGGTGTCCCTATGAAAGGGGAGACATCAGATTCCACACCCCCTCCCTCTCGACATATGAGGACAAAGTGAGAAGGTAGCCCTCTGCAAGCTAGGAAGAGACCCCTCACCAGAAGCAGACCCTGCGAGCACCTTGATCTTGGACTTCCCAGCCTCCAGAACTGTGAGAAAATAAATTTCTGTTGTTTAAGCCACCCAGTCTTTGGTATTACATTATGGCAGCCTGAGCAGACTAAGACAGCATTTTAAACAGACAAAGTCATTTTAAGACTGCTCATTTTTTCCATTTTTATCTGGAATGAATTCATCTTCTGAATGGTTAGTTTTTTACTGTCTTCATAGCTCCTATATTTTTAGTTTGATGGCTCCCCTTGAATAAACATTTTTAAAGCTCTTTTCCTGCCCTTGTCATTCTCATTTCATGTTCTTCAGCTGCCCCCTATCTAGCCCCCTGAAGCTACCAGCCTAAAGAAAGAGTTTTATATCAGTAGCACAGAGCTTCATCAGCACGAATATTGGGAATATCAGAGTCAGTCCCAGGGCTTCAAGGCTAGGTCTATTTCATGCCTTATAAATGGTTCCCTAGGCAGTTTTTCAGTGTTTTGGGCCTACTTTATTTATAACAACTTAGGATTTTCTGGTCTCTAGTTAGTAGATCAGAGCTATAGACTAGGTGGTCACAACTCCTGGACTGCACACTTGCATCATTATATGACTGTATTAATCACGTCTTTCTTTTTTGCATTCTGATGCTTTGACATCTGACATCTTGCTAGCTTGAAAGAACTGCCCCTCCCAGTGTTAGCCAATTCTTAGGAAACCAAAAACCAAAACCAAAAAAAACCTCTCCCTTGCATGCACCTTTCAAATGTAAACCAAACAATCCAGAGCCCACATCCCCAATGACTTCCTTTATTGGGCTCTTACACTCCAGACCAATATCCCCTTGTCCCAATTCCTCCAAAGGCTAGGTACAGTAAGTCCCCTACATACAAACCTTCAAGTGCGAACTTTCAAAGATGCAAACATGCGTTCACACGTCCAATCACGTACGTTAGTTCACGTGTCTGGCGTACATTTTCAGGTGCGGGCATCCTCTACAAGTGGTTGTACTTTTGTGTACCTTACCATACAGTACTATATAGAGTACAGTAGTACAGTATCTTTATTTCAAGCCCAGGATGTCCAGAAGCAAGTGTAAAAGCGATGGTGATATAGCTGGTACCGCTAAGAAGCGCCAATACATAACGATGGAAACAAAAGTGAAAAAGATTGAGTGGAGTGAGATGAAAAGATGGTAGACGTCGCTCATTTTTATAACATGAATCGTTCGACTAGCGGCACAATTCCAAAGAACAAAGACAAGATCATGGAACATGTGAAGTCTGCTGTGCCGATGATGTCGGCAATAATACCAAAGAAGTGTGGAAAAGTGATGGAGGAGATGGAGACACTTCTCACTGTGTGGATGCAGGTTCAGCATCAGCATCGAGTCCAGCTCAGCTTAATGCTGATTCAAGAGAAAGCTAAAAGGTTTTATGAAGACTCGAAGAAGAAACACAGCGAAGAATCAGAGGACGCATCTTTTGATGCCAGCCATGGCTGGTTTCATTGGTTCAAGGCTACAGCCAAACTTCCCAATGTAAAAGTAGGTGGTGAGGCAGCAAGTGCAGATACTGTAGTTGCCCAAGAATTTCCTGAAATGCTTTGAGAAATTATTGATGAAGGCACATATTTACCTGAGTAGGTTTTTGATGTGGATGAGAGACGTCTGTCCTGGAAGAGAATCCAGACCACAGTTACATCAGTAAGGAGGAAAAGCTGATGCCGGGCTATACAGCAGCAAAGGATAGGCTAACTGTTTGGTGGCAATGCTTCCAGCGATATATGAAGCTGAAGCCTCTCTTAGTTCATCATTCAGACAATCCAAGAGCCCTTACAAACACAGCCAAGGGCTCTCTCCCTGTTGTGTGGAAGAGTAACCCCAAAGCCTGGGTTACACAGGCCATTTTCCAGGACTGGTTTTTCTACCACTTCATCCCAGAGATAGAGAAATATTGCTTGGAGAAGGACGTCCCATTCAACATTCTTCTGCTGTTCAACAATCTCCAGGCCACCTCCCCCTGCCCCCCAATTCATGGACAACTTTCATCCCAGTGTCAAAGTACCGCATCTGCCACCGAATGCTACATCACTCATCTAGCCTATGGACCAGGGAGCTATAGCGACTTTCAATAAATATTATTGATGTCACACTTTTCGTCAGGCAGTAAAGGCAAGTGATGAATCGGGAACAAACCTGTGATAATTTTGGAAGGACTATAACATCTACAAGGCCATAAAAACACTGACTTTGCTTGGCGTGAGGTTACGGCTGTTGCCACGAATGGGGTTTGGAAGAACCTTTGCCTGCAGTTTGTTCACTATTTTCCTGGATTTGAGAAGGTGGATGAGGAGTCCAAAGAGGTCTTCAGCAACTTAATGACCCTCAGTGAGAAGCTGGAGCTAGATCTGCAGGAGGACAATGTCACTGAACTCCTTGCTGTGCAACAGGAAGAGCTTACTAATGAAGACCTGATGGAATGGGAGGCCCAGAGAAAGGACGAAGAGAGAAAAGAGGAAGAGGTAACTGAAGAATTGAAGAGATTCACGACACAGGAAATGGCAAGGGGGTTTTCTTTATTTGAGGAGGGACTGCTAGTTTTGGAGGCACAGAACCCAAACACAGAATGGTACACGAAGGCTGCAGCAGCTGGTCAGAATGCAATACAGTGCTACCGTGTCATCTATGATGAGAAAAAAAGAGCTGTTACCCAGACGTCACTGGATCGTTTTTTTAAGAAGGTGGATAGAATTGAATCCAGCAGGGAACCAGAACCTGTGCCATGAACATCAGGCATGAGTGAAATTGCAGCTTGCCCTCCGTCTTCTATTGCGGACGATCCTTCAGCTCTACCACCTCCCACCTCCTCTCCCTCCTCCCGTCAGTAACTCTTCTTGCCTGTTCACGCGATGCCAGTCCCTGTACGCCAGCTGTTGTACTGTACTCCTGTACTTTTCAAGCTACTGTACTATACGATGAAAAATGTTTCATTTTTTGTGTTTGTTTTTTATATATTATTGGTGTGAAAAGTATTATAAACCTATTACAGTACAGTATTATGTTAGTTGGGTACCTGGGCTCCCTTTGTTGGACTAACGAACAAATTGGACTTACAAACGCTCTCTCAGAAGGGGACGCGTTCATAAATAGGGGATTTACTGTACTAGACAATGAAGCCCTACGCCCCCAGGGACTGCTGAGCCTCTTCAAACTAGCCAATCGTGAACCTGTTTACACGGCCTCACCTGTGCCTTCCCTTGGAAACCACAGTAAAGGCTCCTGCCCATGATGTCCTCCACGCCCTCTGCCTCCTGACCAACTGTGCGGTCCCCCTGCAGGGTGTGCTGTGCCTCCTCTTTCTAGGGATCTGTGAGAGTTCTTGCTTCATAAACATTCATTTCCTAGTCTGCATGTCTTACCATACCTTATTAAAATAAATCCCAAGTACCATCAAGGCTATGATGAACTACTTGAATGACAGAAAAATAAAGTAACTTGCGGTAGTGGAAAACACATGTCTCTGTACTTGGTTAACTCTAGTCCATTTAACACCATAACTGCAAAGTTTTGGGGGTTTGGGAATGTGTGCTTTTATAATATTGTGAACCCAATAGTTCAAATCAACATTGGATTATTACTTTAAAAACATAATTGCATTGGAACTTCCCTGGTGGTCCTGCGGTTAAGACTCCGTGCTTCCACTCAGGGGGTGTGGGTTCAATTTGTGGCACAGCCAAAATGTAAAAAGAAAAAAAATGTAATTGCATTAACAATACATAGTTTAAATATGAGGTCTATAGGAGCAAACAGCACAGGGCGCTTTTCTAATTGAAAAAAAAAAAGCTCTCCCATTAACTCCTGAATCCAATAAAACTTCCTCATTTTACACTGAATTTTAAACACCCAGTATGTATTGGGGAAAGTTCTAAACGCTTAATGTTCAGAGGTGATCCAACACGTCCGGTGTCCTGCCCCCAGTAATGCTTCTCAATCTATCCAATTATTTCAACTACTCATCACACAGCCTCTTCCCTCCACACTGGTGAGTCTCCCAATGTCAATTTCTGTCATTCCTGCTCCAGCACGTATGCTCACGCTGTCACCACTCCTAGATGGTTCCCTTCTTGTCCTTTTCCTTGTCCGAATCCGACATATTGAGTGCTGGCTTCCCAGTGAAGGCTGTCTTGATTTGTTCAGTCACACTGTCATTTACTCTTCTGAATTTCGATAGCCTTGTAATCATTTTCGCATAATTTTTGTGCAATGGAATCTTTAAGCCACGCACCTTTTAATTTAAAAATTTCTGAAACTGAAGTACTTCTCTGTGTATATATGTGTTTTTGTTTTTCTTCCCCTAGTGATTCAACCAAATGTGTTTAAATGAAATAACACACGTACAATTCTTGGGTTCTAGAAATGGAGAAAATAGGAAATACTGATTTCTCAATGGTTCTCAGGTAGCCCCTCCACAGCACCTCCGGAGCCCCCAGGAGCAGGGCTGAAGCAGTAGGAAATTGAGGGAAACCAGTGGGGCCCTGCTCTGGTCACTCCTACAACCTTGAACAAGCAGCTCAACTTATTCTTTTTTTTTTCTTTTGGTGGTTTTTTCTTCACTATTTTATTCATGCATCTGAACAAAAGGTTTTGTGAGCCTGAAAATATTTATGTAAATGCTTAGTATGTGATAGCTTGGTCTCTCTCATTAGATTCCAGGCTTCTGCACCCAAAGAGCCTGGCAGAGTTATGGCCAGATAATTGGGTCAGCTTGTTCCTGACGGGTTCATGTGCAACACGCAGACTACATCCACAGTGATCATTTCTCTTCATCTTTTCAAACAACTCTATGCCAGTCTCCTAAATGTTAGTTCCTTTCTGTGTTCTCTCATTTTCTTAAAAAATGGTGTCTTGGGCTTCCCAGAATGAACATGAATTACAGCTTCATTATGTCTTTATAGATAGCAACTTTGGCTTTCTTGCCAAAGCACACACATAGATTTTAAGGAGATCTGCAAATGGTTATAATTTAAGATCAGAGGGTACTATCCTTGAGATAAGATTAGAATTTGGCAGGAAAAAAACACAACTTTTATTTAGAAACTTGGCATCTTGAACATAGAATTTTAGTGAGGCAGAATTTCAAGTTAGACACTTGAGATGCAAGAAGTAAAGGTTGGAAAACTAGAAGTAGATGAAATTTGAAGAGACTATGTAGTGAGTGAATTTACACCTTAAACTGTTGTCTACTTTCCCCCCTTCATTTTGTTGTACTGAAATTTGTTTATTTATTTGTTTATTTCAGGCAGAGAGAGGGAGAGAGAGAAAGCATACACAAGCACTTCATCATAAGAAACTAGTTTAAATGTTCATGAGGGCTGGCAAGTCTGAGATCTGCAGGGCAAGGGAACAGGCTAGAAATTCAAGTAAGAGTTAATGTCACAGTCTTGAGTCCAAATTCCGAAAGCTGGTCAGGCAGGTGAGAAACTCAGGCAGGGCTTCTACACTGGAGTCTTAAGGCTGAAATCCTTCTGCTTGGGAATCTAGACTAATGTTGACCAAACTACTGTACACCACAGCCTAGTCAAGTTGACATAAAATTAACCATCACTGTGGCTTGTTACCTGTTAGGCTCTGTTTTCTGAAATCTTTTCCTCAGTCAGCTCTGCTCAATTCCACCTTACTCCACAAAGTAAAATGCAACTTAATATTAGCCTTTTAAGGGTCTCCAGTTTGCTATAGACTTGAAATCACTGAATTCATCTGGATTTCAGAGAGCTTCTGGATGATACAGCTACACAGACCAAATCCCCGGTGGCCTTGTGCATCAGAGGCTTTCCTGGCTGGTATGTTTGGTGGAAGAGAAAACAGAGACAGAAATGGGTTCTGTGAGGCAGGTCGACCCCCCAGTTTTCATACAGACTTTTCACTGAATCAGTATGATTATGGACGGTATGTCACTTATGTCATTATTGCTGTAAGTAAATTTTCATGAAGCCTTTGAGGCAGTCCACTGGTAAGGTACATACGTCAAGAGTGGGGGTAGGTGTGGATCCGAACGGCTCTTTCATCCTGTGTTTGGTATCTCAGTGGTCATCTCCATGGATTCGTTTAGAGCAGAACTGAGGTATTCAACACCATAATTCAAGCTCCCAAAATGACATTTGTCCAAATGAACACAAGCGGCCTCATAAAATGAACACTAAAAAATGAGGTTAACCATCGTAGTAATGCTTTATGAGCCTTTGTGTGCTGCTTGAGTTTTTCTTCTAGTGCCATGGTAACAGGAAACTTACTTGTAGCATTCATGTCTGTTTAAAAAGCAGCACATATGCATTTCCACATTTGATTCTCCTTCCAAATAACACTAAAACAAAATACTGTTGTCTTACAGATACGTAACTGGAGGTTCGGAATTCAGATTTCACATGCTGAAGGACAAATAGTAAATACTGGGGTCAGAACTAGATCAGAGCTTTTTCCACTACATCATCTAGTCTGTTAAACACTCATAATTACTGTTCTGGGAAATAGAAATCATTATGTTTCTAAAGTAAATTATGGACAAGCAGCACTGAACTACTTATTCTAGAGGTAGGGGTTTTGACAGGAAAAAAAAACCAAAAAAACAAAAACTGGCATTACTTTGAAAGTCTCTTATAGTGAATTGCCAGAGGAAAAATAAACTTTACATGAATCTCACTGATTTAAAATGTAACATTAAAAAAAATGGAAGAAGAAAGAAATGATATTTTTCAGTTATGATAATAAAGGAAGCAATTTTCTTTTGTGCCTGGTAATTACAGTGAAAACTTGACTGCAGGTCAAATTTAGCTGGATCTTTGAAGAAGTAGAGCGTGTAAGAGATTCATTTATGGATTCTGAGGAACAACTTGATCCTCCCTTCTTTCATAGAGATCAAAAGAGTTATTGTTACTTGAGAAGGAGAAGCAAAATTCAACAATGGCTGAGATGAAAGACACCAGGAGCAGAGTAGCTGCCTTTTCAATATTCCTAATTGGGTATCATGTCTCCAACTAGATACTCTTTTAATTGATTCTTCAAAATCTTTTTTTTATTATTATTATTTTTTTATTTATTATTTTTTGGGGGTACACCAAGTTCAATCATCTGTTTTTATGCACATATCCCCGTATTCCCTCCCTCCCTTGACTCCCCCCCACCCTCCCCCAAGTCCCCCGCACCCTCCCCGTCCCAGTCCTCTAAGGCATCTTCCATCCTCGAGTCGATCTTCAAAATCTTAATTCCAATATTAAGCCATTTGGGACACTGGAAAGATGTTAACAGAGTCCAGTAAGAGCAATACAACTCAAAGCCATTGCAAATGACAAAAGTGGAAAAGTGACAAAGGAATTGGAAGATACTTTTTTTTTTCCTAGCCCTCCAAAATTAATCTGCAATGCCTCAAATTTATCTTTCACAGGACAAATAATATGTCTTTGAACTCTCAGAACTTGTTTCTCTTTATCTGTATAAATCCATCCTGTGCTTTACATGCAAAATCTAATTATTCCATCTTGGTTTTCCATTCTATCATTGTTAGCACTCTGACCTGGAGCTCTGCACCACTCAGGAAATCTGCTGATTGTTGAATTCAGCAGTAAATTCCCACTTCTGGATAGTCTATAAAAGGTTCATTTAGTTCAGTTTAAGATGGTGGTTCACTATTTTTTATACTGTAAAAAAAATTTAGAATTTTTTCCAAAAAAATATTTCTCTTAAGAAATTACCTACTGAAATTAATCTATGTATAAATATAATATGGATTTCATACAAAAATTCCTAAAATTTTCCCCAAAAGTAGGTGATAAAGCCCCAAATGCATTTAGTTTGTGTAACATGATCAATTAAATGTCCCCTGTTTCTAAAAGAAGATCATGTGTTCTAAAAAAACCTCATCTTGCCTTGTTTCATTTACTTCAGAGCTTTAGTCACTGCCTGAAATGACCTTGAGTTGTTCGTGGTTGATTTTCCCTTACTAGAATTAAGTTCTATGAAAGCAGAGCTCTTTTCTGTCATGTGCTCTTCTAGATCCTGAAGCACCAAAGGTGGGTGCTTGGCACATAGTAGGTGTTCACGTTTTTTTTTTCAATAAATTCCAGGCACGTAGTAGGTGTTCACGTTTTTTTTCAATAAATTCCAGGCACAAGTCTACACACACTACGAATATTACATCATATATTCTCAAAATCATCTTGAAATGCAAATATTATTCTTCTTCTTTTACAGTAAGAAATCAAGGTTTAAAGGAATTAAGTAACTTGTCAAAAAGCAAGCGATTAAAAAGAGGGGATTTAAGCTTAGGGCTGATGCACATTCTGTCTGTGCACCATGTTATAAGGCATGTTTCCCAAAGTGGACGATGGCTGGAAACAAGACGATTATGGGTATTTTTTAAAGTGGCATTAAATAACATAGCATTAGATCATAAGAAAATTACTCCTTTAAAAATTTCCTTCTGACTAACCTCATTACATCAAAGATAAAGTCTCAGTGTCAGTGTATATTTAATGCTTCTCTGATAATTGCTACTCTCTCTCTCCTCATTTCAGTTAAGGGCAGGTAAGAAAATAAAGTCAAAGTTTTGTTTTCAGTGTATCATGTTTATCTGATTATCAGATAGATGATTATATTTATAAATTACATAAATATGATCTGTTTATAAAGGAACTATATAACTATTGCAAATGGGAAACCAGAATCACCTGCCTTCTTCTGGCTTCCCATTTGCAGTAGTTACATCATTCCTTCGTAAATAAATTTTAGATAAAAGTCTTGAATTTGTTTAAAGAAAATATTAATTAGCTAACAGTATAGATGACATATTTGGCAAAAACTGTGGAGGTGGTACACAACGTCTAGTTTCAAAAATACTACGGCGGAGCAATTTATAGGCCCTGGAATAGAAACAAGCAATAGAAGGCATTGTTGTGATAGGGAAACAGACATGGAGAATAATTACCCCCAAGCTACTGTAAAAGTGGTGTACTTGATGCACAAAAAATTAAAGACTACTAACTCGTGGCATAACTGGGGAAGATGCCACTGATACAAATGCTGGGTCTACAATTAAGTTATAGTCCCTGGCTAATTGTGCCTAAAAGATAGTGGGGGAGATACTCAAATAATCCGAGTACAAGTTAGGTTTCAGGAAACACAAAATGCGCACAGGGAAAAAAATACATGTGATGTGAAAATTCATAGTTCTACAAAGTATTAATTACCTTGTTATTATTAAATTCATTAATTGTAATTAATAATTATATTAGTTATATATTTTACTTAAGCTATAATACATAAATTACAGAAATATCAAATTCATTAACAATTATAATTTTATCATTAGTAATTTTATTACACATGCTCAGAATAATAATGAATAGCCTTGCTGATTCTAATATATAGAAATAGAAATGAGAACATATAGCTGTATCCCCTGTTTTGGATAAGCCTACAAATGAGAACTATTCACACTTGCCAAAGCGTGAGGCACCCTTTTGTATAATTGCAAGAGAAGCCTTGAGGGGTTTGGCAAAAAAGATCTGCTAAACTGCCAGCCATTTAAAAAATAATCAAATTCATAACCCCAGCAAACTTACACATCTTTAATATGGCACAAAGTTAGTGTTTCACTAAGGTTAGGTGCTGCTTGAGAAACTGTCATCACTTAGTATACTTTAGGGTAAACTCTTAACAATGAAGGGACTGGTTTTCCTCTTAAATTCTTTATGCTGACATCTGTTTATAGGGAAAATCAGAATAAATACACATGGTCCAAAAGCTTGGGCTTTCTGTGAGGCCACTTCAGTGAACTGGAGTAAAGTACAGTGCTTATCTCATTAAGTTATTTTGAATGTTAAGTGAAATAAAGCAAGAGAACGTAGGTATCTGGCACATAATAAGCCCTCAGTTATCATTAGCTACTATTAGCGTCTGGTATGAAGCACAATGTTCTCTCCTCTGGGCCCTTCCAGAGACCTCAGGTAACATGATCCTTTTAACCTTTCTTGGACTGGTACCTACTATAGTGCTTCAGGCCGGCTCGCCCTAGGCTCTGTCAAATCCATTTCCCTCTGCTAGTACAAATAGAAAGGCGGCGTTAAAACTCAAACACGGCCTTTTTGATTTCTCCAAACTGGGAGCTCTGACTTTTCATCATATCCTTTGTAGTCTAGAACATCCCTTTCTTTTGTCATTTTCTTCTTCAGCTAGATCTACTGGCTAAGGGTAACATTCAATATGACGCTTCTCTTAATCTTTTTATAGCCACTAACTGTAGCTCTCTGGAAACGTTTGCCTCTGACAAACACTATGTCCGACATTTTCCCAAACAAAATATAAAGAAAATGTTGAACTCAGCCTGTTCTATTTTTGTATACTTTTTTCTTTATAGCCAAGTACTAGGATAAAGAGGATGCATAAGTTCAGTGAGTTTTAAAAAAAGGGTATCCCCTTAGACTCATTCACCTGTGTATAAAACAAAATGTTTTAATTCTTTGGAACATCTATTTGGAGGAAGGATCATTCCTGAATTTTATATTTTCACCCATGTACACTGATTGTGAAGTAAGCCCCTACTGCTCTGTTCTATAACCTGCCAGGATGACCATATAGATCCAACAGTCAACTGGACTCTGAGAGACAACTGGAGCTAAGAAACCACAGGAGATCCCTCGAGTTACCCTGGTTTTCACTCTTCCCGAGGCTTGGTTGTTCAAATCTCCTTGCTTTCTCAACATATCTGAATATCCTCATTGTAAATTTCCTCTTTCAACTTAAGCAAGCAGAAGTGGATATCTGTTGCAAATAACCTAAAGATTCCTAGTTTATGATTTAAATTTAAAAATTAAAGATATTAAACTTGTCAGTAATATTAGGCTTTTATATGTTTCTAAACATATTAAATATGGGATGAGAAAGACAGTACTTTTTTTTCACTATAAAACCCACGCTACTTGCTTCAACAGGCAGAGTTAACTACCTATAAAAATACCAGCAAAGAGAAACACTCTTATTCAGTGAATTTCTCAAAGGAAGTGGAAGATCTACACACTGAAAACTACATAACATTAGGGAAAAAACTGAAGTAAACATAACCAAATGGAAAGATATTCCATGCTCATGGAGTGGAAGAATTAATAATATTAATATATCCATACTACCTAAAGCATTCTACAGATTCAATGCAATCCCTGTCAAAATACAGTAAGTCCCCTACATACGAATGAGTTCCGTTCAGAGACTGCGTAAGTCCAATTTGTTCATAAGCCCAACAAAGTTAGCCTAGGTACCCAACTAACACAGTCAGCTATATAGTACTGTACTAACTTATGTGATGGGACATGTGAACACGTTTGCATCTTTCAAAGTTCACAACTTGAAGGTTCATATGTAGGGGACTTACGATACCAGTGGCATTCTTCACAGAACTAAAACAAAAAATTATAAAAGTTGTATGGAAACACAAAAGACCCAGAACAGCTGAAACAATCTTGAGAAAGAATAAAGCTGGACACGTCATGCTCCTGATTTCAAACTCTATTACAAAGCTGTAGTAAAGCAGTATGGAATTGGCATGAAACAGACACATAGATCAATGGAACAGGATAAACAGCCCAGAAGTAAACCCACGCATGTACGGTCAGTTAATTTATGACAAAGGAGCCAAGACTATACAATGGGGAAAGGACAATATCTTTGATAAGCGGTGTTGGGGAAACTGGACAACCACATACAAAAAAATGAAACTTGACCGCTATCTTACATTATACACAAAAACAAACACAAAATAGATTAAAGATCTGAACATCAAGTCCTGACCTCAAAACTCCTAGAAGAAAACATAGGAGGTAAGATCCTTGACATAGGTCTTGGTGATGATTTTTTGGTTTTGACACCAAAAGCAAAGGTAACAAAAGCACAAATAAACAAGTGGGACTACATCAAACTAAAAAGCTCTGCACAGCAAAGGAAACCATTACCAAATCAAAAAGCAACCTACCCAATGGGAGAAAATATTCACAAATATGTATTTGATAAGGGATTAATATCCTATATACATATATATATACACACACACAAAGAACTCATACAATCCTATAGCAAAAAAACAGAAACAGAAACCAAACAATCCAATTTTAAAAATGGGAAGAAGATCTAAATATTTATTTTCCATACAGATGGCCACAGGTATGTGAAAAAATGCTCAACATCACTAATCATTAAAGCAAATCAAATGCAAAATGCAAATCAAAACCACAATGAGATATCAGCTCACACCTGTCAGAATGGCTCTTTTTAAAAGGACAAGAAATAAGAAATGTTGTCAAGGATGTGGAGAAAAGAGAACCTTGTGCACTATTTGTGGGAATGTAAATTGGTGCAGCCACTATGGAAAACAGCATGAACATTCCTCAAAAAATTAAAAATAGAACTGCCATGTGATCCAGTAATTCCGCTTTTGGGTATTTATCTGAAGGAACCAAAAACACTATTCAAAAAGATATCTACATACCCATGTTCATTACAGCATTATCAACAACAGCCAAGACATGGAAGCAACCTAAATGTCTACAGATGGATGAGTGGATAAAGAAGAGGTAGTATACATATACAGTGGAATGTTATTCAGCCATAAAAAAGAATGACATTTTGCCAATTGGGGTAACATGGACAGAGCTTGAGGGCACTGTGCTAAGTGAACTAAGTTAGGCAGAAAAAGGCAAATAAATACCATGTGACCTGTCATATGTAGAATCTAAAAAATATGATAATAAAAATTTAAAAATAAAAATCAAGCTCATAGGTACAGAAAACAGATTGGTAGGTGGCAAAGGGCAGGGGTGTGAGAAATGAGTGAAGGCTGTGAAAAGGTAAAAAAAAAAAAAAAGAATGGAAGGAAGGAAGGTAGGAAGGAAGGGAGGGAGGGATGGAGGGAGGGAGGGAGGGACCGTGAAACAACCGGGAGCTTGATGTTGTTAAGCCTCGAAATTAACCAAACTGTAGATTTTTTTTTTTAGGTGAGCTAATCAATGTCCTTACATTTAAGTCACTTTGGTTGGAGTTGTTCTGTGCAGCTGAAAACAATGTATCTAATAACCTACCAATAAACTGTCAGTTGAAAATAGAAATATATCAGTATTTGCCAACAGTTGAGTCCTTGCACAATATATAATGGTTCTGTCCCTCAAATTTAGTTTAATTCAATGTATCTCAAAAAGAAACTTGAATTAGTATCATGGGGGTGGGGAAAGGAAAGAAGTTGTTAAAATGCACATCCCTTGGCTTTACCATAAACCTACTAAACTGAACCTTGGGTATGGTAGGGAGAACAAAAACATGTATTTTAAGTAAGCACTTAAGTGATCCTAATGTATTCTAAAGACTAAATGTCACTGACTTATTTAAGACTGGTCACGTGAATCAGTGAATAATATAAGGCAGGATATATAATAAAGTGTTCAAGTGTGAAATGTGGAATATGAGCTTTCAAGTTACGCAGACATTCAGAAGTAGCTTGGCAAGTTGGAAAGCAAGATAGATTGAGGATAGAATACAGGTTCCACCACTTACCATCCAAGTGTTTCAGTTAATTCATCTTTAAACAGGGCTAATAGGGTCTACTTTGCTGTGTGGTTGTAAATTCTGAGATTACATGTTTGAGAAGCATGCGGGGGGTGTGGTGAAACCAATGCAAAAAAAAAAGTTGTATTCAATTAAACTGAAATATAATTCTAACAGACTTCTTTTGTCAATAGTAATTATACTCAGTGGCATATCTGCTTAGACATCATTTCCAAGTTTTTTAGTTAACTTTAAAACCCTGTACTAATATTACACTGGATTAATTAATAAATAATCTTTGAATACTTGGATAATTTCTATATAAAATAGAATACTGAAATATTGGTCACCAGCATTTGCTTATTAGTTACATATTTATGTTTTCTTATTATTCACATATTCTTTCATATTCACATAAATACTTTTTCTTTACTTAACATGTTCATTTTTGCCACTTTTTGAAGGTGTAAAAATGGTGCTTGTAGCTGTAGGTAGTTGTTTTTTGTGTGTTCATGAAATTTGCTGGTATGCTAACAAGATTGAGCATGAAACAGTTATTACTTATCTTTCAATTTTCTTTGCGAAAAATAAATCGGACATTTTGGTTTAAAATGAATGTTGAAGCTATTCTGGGAACAATGATTAAAAGATTAAATATGTAGACAAAGTAACGGGATGTATTTTTATTTATCAGTGGGAAAAAAGAGTAGTTTCTTCTTAAAGCAAATATTCTGTACAGCAAGTTAAAGAAGACAGTAGCAAACTTGTATGGGCAGAGAAAGTTTTGACGGTTTCAAGAAAATTAACTGTCTTAGTTTATAATAACTGCAAATGATGAGTCGGAAGAGAAGCAATGAAAGCCATTAAAATGTTGGCAAAGTCGGCTCAGCTTTTATGAGTTTATTTGTAAGATAAAGAGAAAAACCTCATGAATTCTTCACTGCTAAAATATTACATTAACACAGTACTAGAATGTCATTTTCTCTCTATTTAAAATGACAAATTTGTGTAGCAGTATTCAGTCTGCTCTCAGAAGAAGTAGTTGTTTGTTACCTTCTGTATAACCTGCCCAGACAGATGAGATTCTTTTTCTTACTAGATTAGGCAGCATATAGGTGGGTCTTGTTTTTTTATCCATTCAGCCACCCTATGTCTTTTGGTTGGAGAAATTAGTGCATTTACATTTAAAATAATTATTGATAGGTATGTACTAATTGCCATTTTGTTAATTTTTTTTGCTGGCTGTTTCATAGTTCCTCTCTGTTTCTTCTCTCTTGCTTTCTTCTCTTG
This sequence comes from Hippopotamus amphibius kiboko, assembly GCF_030028045.1. NCBI lineage: Eukaryota > Metazoa > Chordata > Mammalia > Artiodactyla > Hippopotamidae > Hippopotamus > Hippopotamus amphibius. The sequence goes on along the minus strand of NC_080187.1, from coordinate 119,984,129 downwards.
TTGTTGATGATCTTCTGTAGTGTTACGCTTCGATGCCTTTCTCGTTACCTTTTGTGTATCTATTATAGGTGTCTGCTTTAAGGTTACCATGAGGCTCACATATAACAGTCTCTATATATAACAGTTTATTTTAAATTGATAGCAAATGTGAACACATTCTACAAGTCTACATTTTTACACTCCCCCCCATTTTATATTTTTGATGTCACATTTTACATTAAAAAATTTTTGTGTATCCATAATTAACTAATTATTTTATAGTTTTTACTATTTTTCTCTTTTAACCTTCATACTAGCTTTATAAGTGATTAATCCATTTCCTTTACTATATATTACCTTTATTAGTGAGATTTTTACTTTCCTATGTTTTCTAGTTACTAATTAGTACCCTTTCTTTTCACCTGAAAGAAGACCCTTTAACACTTCTTGTACAGCCAGTTTAGTGTTGATGAACTTCCTTAGCTTTTGCTAGTCTAGAAAACTTTTGATCTCTTCTTCAAATTTGAATGATAATCTTGCTGGGTAAAGTATTCTTGGTTGGAAGTTTTTTCCGTTAAGCCTTTTGTATACATCATGCCAATCCCTTCTGATCTGCAAGGTTTCAGCTGAGAAATCTGCTGTTAGTCTTGTGGGGGTTCCCTTATACATAACAAATTGTTTTTCTCCTGCTGCTTTTAAGATTCTCTTTGACTTTCGGCATTTTAATTACAACGTGTCTTGGTGTGGGTCTCTTTGGGTTCCTCTTGTTAGGAACTCTCTGGGCTTCTTGGATCTGGACATCTGTTTCCTTACCCAGGTTAGGGAAGTTTTCAGCCATTATTTCTTCAAATAAGTTTCCTGCTCCTCTCCCTGCCTCTTGTCCTTATAGGACCCCTATAATATGAATATTACTTTGCTTGATGTTGTTCCACAGGTCCCTTAAGCCATCTTTTATTTTTCCTTGCTGCTTTGTTTGGGTAAGTTCCACTGTCCTGTCTCCCAGGTCACTAATTTTTTTCTTCTGCTTCATCTAAGCCCACTGTTGAACCCCTATAAATGTATCTTTTCAGTTCAGTTATTGTATTCTTCAGTTCTGTGACTTCTGTTTAGTACTTACACTGATATTTTCTGTCTCTTTGCTGAAGTTCTCTCTGTTCTTCCATTCTCCTCCTGAGTTCAGTGAGCATCTTTAGGACCATTACTCTGAATTCTTCATTATGTAAATTACTTATCTTCCCATTTCATCTTTTTTTCCTGGAGATTTATCTTGCTCTTTTGTTTGGAACCTATTCTTCTATTTCCTCATTTTGCTTGACTCTTCATGTTTGTTTCTGTGTGTTAGGTAAGACAGCTATCTCTCCCAGTCTGGAAGAGGTGGCCCCATGTAGGCAATGAGCTTTATTGTTAAATCCTGTCCTAGTTATTGGCTGTCTCTTGAAGTGTCTCTGTTTCAGAACCATGGGCTCAGAAATGCAATCCACCCAGCCACCAGAGCCCAATACTCAAGGGGCATCCTCTGTGTGGGCTGCATGTGCCCACTGGCTTTGGGGGTTTGTGGGGGAGGCAGGATATTCACCCACCATGTCCAATGAAGTGACAGGAACATACATGGAGGGGTGGGCACTCGCCCACCACCTCCAACAGGATTATGGCAGTGACACAGGGGATGGGGCACTCACCTGCTGCCTCTGGCAGGGCTACGGCAGGAGCATGGGGGTGTGGGTGCAAGTTAAAGTGAGAGTACACAAATGGCACCCACTAGCATGTCTGTCCCTGGAGAGAGTCCCAACAAGCTTCTGTCCTTCTGGCAGATGTTTTAAGAATAGCAAATGAATCCCCTTCACATATGGCCTAGGCTCTTTTCAAATTGCTGTTTGTAGACTGAGTCCCAGGGTAAATGAATCTGCGCGTCAGCCCTTTAAGATCAGAATCACCATTCCCTACAGCCTCCCTAGGAGGTAAGCCCTGTTGGTTTTCAAAGCCAGAGGTTTTTGAGGGTTTGGCAGTGAAAACATAAGGTGGTTTTCTTATGCTTTGTTTCTATTCTATTGGTGAATTAAGGTCAATAGATGAGAGTGAGAAAAGTGGATAGGATTTTGGATGTTTGAAGTAAGAGACTATTTTATAGGGAATCTTTTGGGGAATGTGAGGGAAGATTGACAAAGGAAATATCACTGGACTGCTGGGCTTAACTGAGTGTTCCTTTGAGACTTGTCATAAATTTAACGCTGTCTTGTAGCTATATATAGCACATAATGAATGCAGCTGTGATCGTGTAATTTTTTTCCAGCTTCACTGAGCTAGTCTGTTGTAGGTGTGCAATATGTCAAGTGGCAGGTTTAACAAAGGTTAAATTTGTGCCAGGCAACTAGGACTTAGGGACAGAGGAGTAAGACTGTCAAGGCTAGGAGAGAGAGATGGAGTATAATACTGGATCATTAGGGCAGGTGAGTAGGAAATGAGCTATCTCTGGTGGTACTTGAATTTATGTCAGAAACTTTACAAATATGGGCAAAAGCTTTGACAGTAAGGATCAAACCAAATGCTCAGGCAAGGAAACCTAGAATAGTCTTACCAGCAAAGAGCAGGAAGGTAGAATAGGTAGGACAAAAGGAGGTCAGCGATGAAAGAGAGAATAAAGCAGCAAAATTTATCAGCCTTGAAAAGGCAGTGAACTTTAGTCAGCCAAAAATCAGCTGGGTTTGGACCGGGGACAATAGCAGAATAAAAAAACAAACCACGGGATGTGTTATGCTACCACAGAGAGCTATCAAATAATATCTTTCGGTGGGGTGGCCCAGGGCATCTCTGAGACACTCAAGTGGCCCATCCTGGCCCTAAAAAGGCTAATCCATCACAAGCTCAATCCCAATGAAGAATAAACTTAAACTCAGTTCTCTCATGCTGGCTCACAGGACAGCCTTAAGCTTTCACGGTAGATCAAGGACCTTGCCACAAGCTTAATGGGAGCTAAATTTCCAAAATATCTGGGGTGGTAACACTGTGCCCCCAAAGCTGGGACAAGGGTTTCCATAGCTGTGTATTTGACTGGGTTGCCCACAAGGCTGTTCTTTTCTGACACAAAATGTAGGTACCCCCAAAGCAATTCTTTTTCCTATCATTTGCCCTTGAGGATCCATTACTATATTTCATCTTTTTCATATGCACTGTTAATTGCCAGAGTGAATGATTTTGTGAAAAATAATTTTCCTTTCCTCGGTAATGGGAAATTCTTTTCATGCTGTCCAAGTATAATAAGTACCATTTATTCAGTGTTTATATATGGCTGACTACACTAAATTCCTTACATAGTCTCATTTATTCATCTCAATATGCCTCTAAAGTCGGTATTATCATGATTCTATATTTTTACATATGAGGTAACCGAAGCCCAGAAAGTATAACTGACCTGCCTAGAGTCACGTGACCCATAAGGGCAGAAGCCAGTACTTAAACCTAGAACTTTCCCCAAAATTCCTGCTCTTAAACTGATTGATATGCATAGGCAAGAATATGCAGTGGGAAGCAAGAGGGGACTGATATATTCATACAAGATGGGAGAATATTCTAGCTTCCACCTTCTCACTCGCATGTTCATTCAAGTCCATTATAGGTAAATAAAAAATCCCCCATTACAGATTTGTGGGAGTCTTCTGGGGACTCTTTTACCTACCAGCAAACTTTTCAGTAATGGTGGGGATTATTTTTAAAAAACAAAAAGGAGGAGAAAAGTGAGAAGTGGAAATGATGGAGAATATTTTCCCCTCCGGGTCCAGGCAAATGCATTTGTCTTATTAACTATCTTGACTCCTGGTGAAAAGACAGACACTCAGCAAGTGAAAGTAGTGCTCTTCCCTAGTACCTGTCCTACCTGTGTGAGGACTAGAAATAATCAGGGGAGAATATCCTATTCAATCTTCTGCATCACATGCTTATTCGATTGGCATTGCTCCAGAGCAAATAAATTACTATGGAAGGAGCAGCTTTACTTGAGTTTCGACTAAACAATAATAACATCAACAAAACAATAACAATAATAGCAAAAAATAACCATATTAACCACTGTGGATTTGTGTGCCACCTGGATTTTTCAGGAATATGAGGTCCACAGCCCTGATGTGTCTGTTGTTTAATGCCTGGTCTTCTATGGTACATACAGATCAAAAACTCTTCCCTGAAAACGCATGAGAAATTTACATACAGTGAATTCACAGAACCCTCAGTTTTTTTTGTAACAGAACCTGAACGATCATACTTTATTCCTTTCTACTTGACTTTCAAAAGTAACATTTTATTATGCAGGGACATCAAATGTCACATAATTTGCATATATTTGAAGAAATTAACAAGTTATATTTTTTATTCATTTAGTACCTGGCTCAAAATACCAACCTTGAAACATCTCAGAAGAATCCTTATTAATTAGAACTCTCAGTTTTTTATTATGCATTTGGTCAGGGACTAATTGCCATATCATAAACACTCTTTGAACAGCTGCTTTTTTAAAAATGTGTGTTGGTTTCTCGTTTAATCCAACTTAACACATTTTATTTCCCTTGAATATGGAATTCTAATTCAATATTTAACCTTGACTCAAATTTTACCCTTTTTAAAATAAAGACACATTAGTTTTGTAAAAATATTTTTTCTAATTATCTGCTAAGTAAACTTCTTTTCTCTTCTTTTACCTCTAACGGAAACAACTCAATCTTTATGCAAAGATATTTGATGATATATATAATACTGGTTTTACAGAATACCATGTCATTTCATTGCATAATTCATTTTAGTGCTTCTATCTATCAAAATACAGTATTTTGATATTCATCAGAAGTTTCTCTAATAATTTTCTTTCTCCTTTCAAATAGGCACATATAAATGAAGGAACTGCCTTACAACACGTAATTGGGCTGCCTTATTTGCTTGTGTTTGGGGATTTATACAGTGATTTGTCTCCAAAGAGCAACGGAAGTAATTTCTAAAGATGGGAAACATAAAAATGTTAATGTGAAGACGAGAGGGAAGGTTTTAATTAAGGAGAGGGCTTATGAATTGTGCTGGTGATGACAACTCTGACATCATTGCCTGTCTCCGTGAGGACACGAGAGACAAAACAGGAGGGTGCCTTTGGGAAGTCGTAGTTATCATCACCCAAGGCAATGAGCTGTTCAGTACAGCTTAATTACGACTGCTGCTTGTCACCCCGATACTTGACAATGCACCATGTGCACTTTCCTTGCTCTGTCAACTGCCCGCTCTGTCAGCCGACGGAGCATTTGCTGCCAAACGTGTGGCCGTCTTCCATCGCCAGAGAAGATGGATGGTTTACCCACATCTAGCCTCCAGGCAAGGGCCAACTCATTTTCTCCTCAAAATATCTTGTTTCCTGGGACAGGTTCCACCAGAAATTTGACGGGAAATTTGTTTGCTTACTTACCACATCTTAGGTCAGAAAAAAAGGGAGGGAAAAAAATCCCTCGTTTCTGACCGTTCTCATGAAAAATGACTGAAATTGGTCAGATGACAGAATAATTTTAAAAGGAAAACAGCTGAGGTTTTCCAGAAGCTCAATGAGCTCCAGGAGCTAATGAAACAACTGTATCCTCCACAGACACAGCAAAGGAGCACAATGGATTCAAGGGCTGCTCTGCAGCTAACAGTTCTTTGAAAGTCTTTCATTTATTTCTCAGAAGAGATGAGCTCAAGTTGAATAAAGAATTGTTATTTTTTTAAAAAGACAGAGAATGGGAGGTTATAAAAAAGAGTATTTTAGATTCTTATACATGAAAAGACGCACATTTTTTAAAATTACAATCTCTCACTAATGAAGAATATAATTCTCCAGTTTTCAAAGAGTAAAAATTAATGTTAAATTCCAATTTTTTTTACAAATTGAATCATCCTTCAACTATTTCATGTGTTCATCATTGTTTTATTTTTGGTTTTTATAGAAAATTGATACCATAGTTTAGGTAAATCAGCAGCCTTACAATTTTTTGTTTTGTTTTGTTTTAGTTAGGTAAAGTATTCTTTTCATGCATAAGTCTAAGACTCAAGAGTTAGTTTTCAGTGTTGGGCTGACAAATATGGCCTAGGTAACCTTTGCAATTATTTTTGCCTTTCAGAGTAAAAGACCTTTGTTCTTTAGCAGTTACACCACACACACACACACACACTCTCTCTCTCTCTCTCTCTCTCACAACTTGAAAACTGAGCTTCTGCCAGGCCCCTCTGCCATCTGCCCATGTATGAAATCGGTAAATTGATAGGCTGTGTCACATAGACTGACCATCTGCAATCCTGGTAACAGTATTTAAGCTCTGAGATCCCACTAGGAAATCTGTTCAAATATAGATCATCCACTGCTTTATGTTTTCAACTATTTGAAAACTAGATAAAAGAGAAACCTTGGTTATATTCATAGAAATTTCCTTTCCCAAAAGAGAATAACCCAAGTAAGCACTTTTGAAGTTTATATCCAGTTGCATACAATTAGACATTGTGCATTTCTGCAAAAATAGAAGGTTAGTTGGAGATATCAATCAGTAAACAGAGTCTGTAAAATGTTCAACAAATACAGACATTGACTTTGGCATATTCATAGAATTAATGTCTTTTTGGATATAATAGTAGATAATTTTTGTTCTTTAGAATTAACATAAGTTTACATAGTTACTTTCAGTAAATTTAATCGCTGGAACTGAAGGAAAGCTGCCTATGCAGTAGTATTGAATGGAGCACTTACAATGTATCTGTAGCATAAGTGGAATGTGCTAGGGAAAAGAAAATTAGAAGATAACTTCAGGAAGAGTTCCATGGCAAAAATAATTTCTACAAATCACATAAAGAGCTATTTGTTTCCTCTCATAAATGTACAGTGAGAATATCTGGTTTAAGTTGTAAAAGATACACACAAAGGCTATCCATAAAGTATTTAATTAATTATACATTTTACAAAGGTACATTTCTATGTCTAGTTACTAATAGTATCAAAATGCCTTAGTGTTCCCCAATCTTATAAAACTTGATATTCAAGAATGGGTTTGATTTCACTGTTTGTTGTCCATTAAAAAAAAAAACAGCTTCAGTTAATCCAAACATATTCCTTATATTATTAGGCATTAGAGAAACACTGAAGCATCTGTGGCTCCAACAATCCTTCTTTCTAACTCTGGGCACCTACGTGCCAACAGACAACGCAGAGTGGAGCAGACAGTAAACACCTGCTCTTCAGGATCAGTGATCATTAACCCTGGAGCTCTTCCTAGCAATTCTCTTCCACTCTGGATCTTACCTCCTTACTTCTCTATTCCGCCCCCCCCCCTTAGCCAACTTCCCTGATCACTGCTGTTTGTTTCCTTAAACCTTTAACATCTTCCAGCTCTCTCCTCTCCTCTAGATTTCCTGTGGGAGCCTCCTGACCACCTTGCTCAATTGTCACTTAGTACCTCAGGATTACAGTCTGTGTCTTAACTCTCCTACAAGATTCAAAGCTCCTCAAGGGTATACACATTTTATGCTTCAACCATACAAAGTATTTTGCTAATTACATTACTCAGTAAATTTAAGTCAGTCTCTAGGGCCATCCGATTTCAGCATCAAATTCACTGGACTAGATCAAAAATAGTCAGAAGATTTTAATCCGCAGGACCCTCCGGTTTATTGGAACTGGCTGCCTGAAAAAAGACTACATAGCAATACCTGCCATGTCTGTGGGAGCGGGAATAATGACACACGTGCAAATGTCTGCTCCCCGAGACTAAGTGATCTTGGCACGAATTAAATACAAGACGTTGCAGCTTCTCACCCAATTGTTTTCAGAAGATTCTGCAGAAAAAGAATCTTTGACTGGACTTTTATAGGATAATACATGTCCCTGGTTATATGCTCTGCTTCTGCTGAAATGAATATTTGCTTCAGATGAGTATTTATTTCCTTTAGACCAGTGGGTCAGACTCTGCTCAAGAGTCTGAGAAATGCATTGGGTGCAGCCCAAAATGAATGCTTGCTTTTGGGGATGCAGATCTTTGGGCCTGCATAATATTATCCTTTATACGTACCCTGCTCCTACTCTAAGGATGGGCCGTGTGCAAGGATGTTCAGCCTCCACAAGGGACTGACTCTCCACTGTTTCAGATTTTAGTAGTAACAGCCATAACAATAGTAATTTCCTGATTTTATTTGCTTTAAGTTTTATTTTATCATATTTAATAGCAATTGTTGAAATTTTTATGACATAAAAACAGAGGCCAAGGCAAGTAGACTTGTATAAGCTTTGAAAGTAAAATAAATGGTACTCTGCTTTTCCCAGAACATCCTAATCCCACAGACACTAAAGGATCCTGAGTGTCACTGAACGTGAGGCTTGGGCTCTCATCTCTCCATCTCACATCCTCCACTGCACTGCCAGAGCCAATCTTGATAACAGTTCCTTACTAGTGTGTTCTCATCACAAAACACTACACACCACACTAAACAGCTAAGAAGTCAGCCAAGTTGCCATTTGCCTTTCATCACTGTCTTAAATCTTAGAAGTTTAGATTTCAGAAGACCAAACAGTACTTCTCTTGGAATTATAAAGCATTATGTAACCAATTCCATTACCGAAGAAAGTAAAAGCTAACATGACAGTTGCCTACTTGTGCCAAATGACCTACCTGTGCTTTAATTTCACTCAATTTACTCTTAGGATCTCACAGCTGCTATGTCTTAAGAGCTGCTGGGGATGCTTTTTCTACTAAATCTACAGAGGTCTTAATATATGGGGGTAATTTTCCTCCTGCATGGAGCGTAAATAAACTAGATAATCAAAATCAGGCTCTGTACTGATGGAAGCAGTGATACAAAAAATATATATATAAAAAGTTTCACACTTGGAGAAATAATTATGAGTGAAAGAAAAGAAAAACCAAACACTTAAAAAGTACAAAAAAAAAAAAAAGTACACAAATTTAAAATACTAACAGCATGTATAAACAAATGGGTTAGCCCATACTGTGAAGTGGTAAATGGATTGAGCAAAATGATATGTTCCACTTTCTCTTATCTACACTCGTCAAAGTTAATATTGTATAAAGACTTTTGGCTAGCTTATATGTTCCCATTTGTAAAAAAGACCTCTGCACACTCTTCGTATCTTTCCCCCCTTTTTTGTTGATAGGCAGGAAATTTCATATATACATTTTGCTTATTTTTCTCTGTCAATAGTTTCTTCAGGTCAGTGTAACATTAGAATGATTTGATCTTTTAAGAAAAAGTGTGCTACTGTTTTAAATAACTTTTAAGTAAAATTTTTATTTCATTTCTTTATGACGGAGTTGGCACATAAAGTTTAGAAGATTAAACATACTTTCTTTGATATACTGGTGTGGTTTTATTTCTCTTCTGTTACACGGGACTAAGAGTCACTTAAACACTCAAATGGGGTGATCTGTGGATTGTACAATGACAAATGCATTTTTAAATAAACCTCTCGCTGGTGCTTAGCTTTGCGGGAGAAGAACTAAATTAAAGGCAGAGAAGTGCATTCCATTTTCAACATACACATTAAGAAGAACTGTACATCATATCCTTCAAAGTCTTTCCAGTTTCATGGCCCTGTCGTTAAAAATGTGCTGAGTGTGGTTTCTCTTCTTAGCTTACATATAAGACATGCATATACTTACTCATTTTTGTCATTACTTTCCCACTCATGTCATACCTCTCCCACTAAACAGCTTACATGAGGTTAATTTTTACCCTGAACTTCAGAATGTTAGTACTTTGTATTCATATAACTTTAATTTTGTAGAAAACAAGAGTATTTAACAGTCTCTCTAATGGAGTAGGGAAGGGGACAGGACATGTGAAAAACACCTTTTCCAAAATGGATTTGAGCTTATCTGGCACCTTGGAATTTACCAAAGCATCTTGGGAACTTACCAAGTCCCACTTGCATTTAAGGGACCTAGATATTCTCTGCTGAGGACGTGACAGGTAAGTTTGATTTCAATTCAAATACATCTTGCAAGTGAATATTTGCAAATGTGAATGACTCCATAAAATGAAGAGTTACACCAGATACGGAAGAATTTTTAAAGCAAGGGATGCAATACACTTTGATATAACTATCAGAACATTTGTACACTGGGTTTCAACTTTTTCAGATTTAACAACATCTATCTTAATAGCTATGATTTTAACTATCACTAAGAAGACTGAGCAAATATTGTAATAAAAATGTTAGAAAAATTGTTACACTTTTGTATAAACAATGTAACTTGTTTTAGATGTATTTTGCACATGCAGATGTTTAACCTGTCCCCCTTTTATTGATCCCACTGTTTTAATCCTGAGAATGCTTCGATATTTCTTTATAAATGTAAATATTTAAATAAGAATTTTGTCTTCATTGGAATTTTATTTGAAAATATTCACCAGGTATCGATTACTTTCTATAACATTTTACATTAAGCTTTCCTTTGATTAATCAGTTTGTTTTCCATATCCACTTTTTATTTTTTGGCCATGCCATGGCACATGGGATCTAAGTTCCCCAACCAGGGATTGAAACTGTGCCCTCTGCAGTGGAAGCATGGAGTCCTAACCCCTGGACCACAAGGGAATTCCCTCATAAATCGACTCTTTTTTTTAAATGTATTATTTTACTTATTTATTTATTTTTGGCTGCATTGGTTATTTGTTGCTGCCTGCGGGCTTTCTCTAGTTGTGGCAAGCAGGGGCTACCCTTTGTTGTGGTGCACAGGCTTCTCAGTGCGGTGGCTTCTCTTGGTTGCGGCCCACAGGCTCTAGGCTCTCGGGCTTCAGTAAATGCGGCACATGGACTCAGTAGTTATGGCACACGGGTTTAGTTGCTCCACAGCATGTGGGATCTTCCTGGACCAGGGCTCAAACCCGTGTCCCCTGCATTGGCAGGCAGATTCTTAACCACTGCGCCAGCAGGGAAGTCCTATCCACTTTTATACTTTGTAGCTTTTGCCTTTTCAAGTGTTCTTTTGCAGACATAAATCTATCAAATCCAAATTTCTCCATTCAAATTTTGTAGTTTTGCTGTGTGTGGTTTTTACTGTCAATTTAAGTTTCTGTTGTTTATTTTCACTATTAATATTTACTGTGAGTCCTCTCACATAATTAAATGAGGATTTCCACATTGGTCTAGGATAAATCTACTATAATACTATTTAATACAACCTACCAATTCTAAATATAAACTTTTGGAAAAAAGTCTTTTTTTTTCATAGTGACATAAAATTTAGTTGTCTTAGATTGACTCTTTTTAGAGTCAATGGAACAGTAATTTAATTTTCCAAACACTTATGCTCACTTTGGATATAATACACAAACTTACTATTGCAGAGCAAATGAAGATTAAAAACAGGCACAAGGTGATTTCAAGATCAAATCACTGGGTACAAATTGGCATGTGTCATTTTCCCTGTTCTCTATGACTTCTGCTATGCAGACAGGAGAGGTTTTTTCCCTCTTGCATGTGTCCTTTAGGCCCCCCTCAAATTCACATCAGCCAACTAAAATAATTATCAAATGGACTTCCCTGGTGGTGCAGCAGTTAAGAATTCACCTGCCAATGCAGAGAACACGAGTTTGATTCCTGGTCCAGGAAGATCCCACATGTTGTGGAGCAACTAAGCCCCTGAGCCACAACTACTGAGCCTGTGCTCTAGAGCCCATGAGTCACAACTACTGAGCCCTTGCACCGCAACTACTGAAGCCTGCACACCCTAGAGCGCGTGCTCTGCAACAAGAGAAGCCATCACAATGAGAAGCCTGTGTACCACAATGAAGACCCAATGCAGCAAATAAATAAATAAATAAATAAATAAATAAATATCAAATACTAAAGGAATCACCTTTTTGCAACCTACTGGGACTATTTTCTTCTGCTCAATTATCTAAAAGAAGTTACTCTGTCCCAGCCCAGTGCCAGACACAGAGCATGAGCTAAATAAATATTTATGTCTATTCTTGAGATGTAAGGGAATACAGAAACCAGTAGCTTTCGAAAGCAAGGTACATTGTGTACATTTATAACATTAGACATCAGTCTGGAAATACCACATTATCTCAACACTTTGCAAGTCTTTAAATAAGCATTTTGGACGTCTTAATGCTGATTTCCACACTCCCAGTCTATTGATGCATCTGTGAAAAACCTTTTGACAAAGATAATCTACATTTTATTTGTGTATCGCTTAAAGTAAAATTAAAGGAGTCGTTCAACAGCAGTAGAGAGCTCAACCAATACTCTAGAAGCAGCTGGAAGGCACCCAGTTGATACCAAGAGCATCCTTTACATGGGAATTCCTCCTTCATGGCAAAGAAAAGAGACAGAAACAAGGAGAGATGATAGAAAAGCCCTCAAACTTGTTGTCTCTGGAAGATTGTAAAAACTGTTTAGACCCAGAAAATTTAAAATCAAGTTAGACTATTTGCAAAGAGTAATAACAAAGAGCTCCTAATGACACACATCCCTAGAGGGTTAATGTCCCTGAGTAAGTGTGGACAGAAACAAACTGGACAAACCTTGAAAGGTGGAAGAATGATAAGTTAAAAATTATGGGTGAGAAAGATGAGGAGGAGGAGGAGAAGCAGTTGAGAAAAACCTAAAGTAAATTATGCACATGTTAGATTTCTGTTATTTGTTGCTTTCTTTTTAAACTAGAACATTTCACAGGTAATATGTATATAGGAAAGTTAGTAGATGTATATTATTTTGATAAATCACTTCCAAACATTTTATTATATTATTACCTCCACATTTGTTTTATAAAGACAAGATGTACTGGGGACAATATTTTAACATCTATGTGGACTTTGAGTTCTGGCCATGATAGAATACAGCCAGAAAAAACTACAGAACTGGAAAAACCATGTCAAGCTATTGCTTTTAGGCACCGGACAACAGAAAGAACGGGATATAATCCTTCAGAAAAGAGAAATGCATGAGGCTACACATTCACTCTGATTTTTTCCTGGGAGCCCTCTTTCCAAAATGAAGTGGAAGCAAGCTGAGTCCAAAAAGAAAACAGTGATCATACTGATTGGAGGAAACAGAAATCAATGTTTGGGGATGCTGAGGGAACTGGAATTTGCTGAAAGGTACCAGAGAGGAATAAGATGTTCAGAAAAGGAACAGAAATCTTCACAGAATTCCACTGAGTCTGGGCCAAATACTACTTTATACTATGTACAGGGCAAAATGTTACAAGGACTAGAACAGAACAGTTACTGGGGGGCTGTGAGTTGAATAATGATTCTGGAGACAATATGATGCTAGGAAAAACTGGAATTCCAACTATCCACGGTGGAGAGAACTTGCTGAACATTCTGGGCATTTAGTTGAGAGCCCAAAATGGATCTGCTTCAGGGGAGTTACACTAAGGCCATCCCAAGCACAACAAAATAAAGTCTTAAACCAAGCCTCAATAGGATCAAGCTGACCCTCTAGTACATTACCTGCCCATAAGTATGAAACTCAATGATCTTTATATGAAAACAAGAAAATCTAGATTCTCAATAATATAGCATCTACAATTTCCTGCAGACTATAAAAAATGACTAGATGTGTGAAGACATAGGAAGGTATAATATGTAACCATGAGAAACAATAGACAAAACAAACAGTCTCAAAGATGACACAGATGTTGGCATTGGAAAGTAAGGTCTTTAAAAACAGCCATTTATAAACACACGAAGGGTTAAAAAAGTACACGTCAAGATGCTAAAGAGTCAAATTATCAAGAAATCTTATACAAACAGATGAAGGGACATACCATGTTCTTAGATTGGAAGAATCAATATTGTGAAAATGACTATACTACCCAAAGCAATTGACAGATTCAATGCAATCCTTATCAGTTTACCAGTGGCATTTTTCACAGAACTAAAACAAGGAATTTTATTATTTGTATGGAAACACAAAAGACCCTGAATAGCCAAAGCAATCTTGAGAAGGAAAGATGGAGCTGGAGGAATCAGGCTTCCTGACTTCAAACTGTACTACAAGGCTACAGTGATCAAGACAGTATGGTACTGGCACAAAAATAGAAAGGAAGATCAATGGAACAGAATAGAGAGCCCAGAGATAAACCCACGCACATATGGGCACCTTGTCTTTGACAAAGGAGGCAATAACATACAATGGAAAAAAGACAGCCTCTTCAATAAGTGGTGCTGGGAAAATTGGACAGCAACATGTAAAAGAAGGAAATTAGAACACTTCCTAACATCATACACAAAAAATAAAATCAAAATGGATTAAAGACCTACATGGAAGGCCAGACACTATCAAACTCCTAGAGGAAAACATAGGCAGAACACTCTATGACATAAATCAAAGCAAGATCCTTTCTGACCCACCTCCTAGAATAAAGGAAATAAAATCAAAAATAAACAAATGGGACCTCATGAATCTTAAAAGCTTTTGCACAGCCAAAGAAAATCATAAACAAGACAAGAAGACAATCCTCAGAATGGGAGAAAATATTTGCCAACAAAGCAACGGACAAAGGATTAATCTCCAAAATATACAAGCAGCTCATGCAGCTTCATACCAAAAAAGCAAATAACCCAATCCACAAATGGGTGGAAGACCTAAACAGACATTTCTCCAAAGAAGACATACAGATGGCTAATGAACACATGAAAAGATGCTCAACATCACTAATCATTAGAGAAATGCAAGTCAAAGCCACAATGAGGTATCACCTCACACTGGTCAGAATGGGCATCATCAGAAAACCTGGAAACAATAAATGCTGGAGAGGGTGTGGAGAAAAGGGAACCCTCCTGCACTGTTGGTGGGAATGTAAGTTGGTACAGCCACTATGGAAAACAGTTTGGAGGTTCCTTAAAAAACTAAAAATAGAACTACCATATGACCCAGCAATCCCACTACTGGGCATATACCCTGAGAAAACCATAATCCAAAAAGAAATATGTATCACAATGTTCATTGCGGCACTATTTACAATAGCCAGGACATGGAAGTAACCTAAATACCCACCAACAGATGAATGGATAAAGAAGATGTGGCACACATAGACAATGGTATATTACTCAGCCATAAAAAGGAATGATATTGAGTTATTTATAGTGAGGTGGATGGACCTAGAGACTGTCATACAGAGCGAAGTAAGCCAGAAAGAGAAAAACAAATACTGTATGCTAACGCATATATGGAATCTAAAAGAATGGTACTGATGAACCCAGTGACAGGGCAAGAATAAAGAGGCACATGTAGAGCACAGATTGAGGACACAGAGGGTGGGGCAAAGGGGAAGCTGGGACAAACTGAGAGAGTAGCACTGACATATATACACTACCAAATGTAAAATAGATAGTGGGAAGCTGCTGTATAACACAGGGACCTCAACTCTATGATGGGTGATGACTTAGAGGGCTGGGATAGGGAGTGTGGGAGGGAGTCATAGGAGGGAGGGGATATGGGGATATGTGCATAAATACAGCTGATTCACTTTGTTGTACAGCAGAAACTGGTACAACAGTGTAAAGCAATTATACTCCAATAAAGTGCTTAAAAAAATGCCGTAATCCTCTTTCAATGCACAGAGTTTCAAACTACATACTTAAAAAAAATGAAAAAAATTAAAGGGAAGAACTGACAAAGCCACAATTATAGTTAGATATTTTAACATTCCTCTCTCAGTCACTGACAGAATAAGGAAACTGAAAAATCAGAAAAAATATAAAAGACTTAATATTATCAACCAATTTAATCTAACTGATTGTATTTATGGATACTACACCTAGCATCTAGAGAATACATATTCCTTTAAAGTGCACATGTACTATTCACCAAGAAAAATCCTGTACTGAGCAAAAAAGAAGTCTCAAAAAATGTAATAAGATTAAAATCATGCAAAGTATGCTCTCTGACCACAATAAAATTAAATTAAAAATCAATGAACAGGGCTTCCTAGGTGATGCAGTGGTTAAGAATCCACCTGCCAATGCAGGGGCACGGGTTCGAGCCCTGCTCCAGGAAGGTCCCACATACCGCAGAGCAACTAAGCCCGTGTGCCACAACTATTGAGCCTGCACTTTAGAGCCTGTGAGTCACAACTATCGAGCTCATGTGCTGCAACTACTGAAGCCCATGTGCCTAGAGCCAGTGCTCCGCAACAAGAGAAGCCACAGCAATGAGGAGCCCGCGCACCACAATGAAGAGTAACCCCCACTCACTGCAACTAAAGAAAGCCCAAGCACAGCAAAAAAAAAAAAGACCCAACACAGGCAATAAAATAAATAATAAATAAATAAATAAATAAATAAATAAAATTTAAAAAAATCAATGAACACAAAATATCAGATATCAAATATTTGAAAATATCAAAATATTGGAAAATTAAGCAATACATTTCTAAATACTTCCATAGGTCCAAAAAAAGCATAGAATAATTAGGTAATACTTTTAACTAAATGATAATGAAAGCAAGGTACAAATTTGTGCAATACGGCTAAAGGGAAATTTATAGCTCTATATTAGAAGAGAAGAAGTAAGTTCAACTTTAGCTTTAAAAAGAAAACTAAATTAAATGCAAATAAACAAAAGGAAGAAAATAATAAATATAGAAGCAGAAATCAATGAAACAGAATCTAAACAAACACTAGAGATAATCAACAAAGTCAAAAGTTGATTCTTTGAAAAGATTAATAAAATTGATAAACCTATACCTAGACTGACCAAGAATAAAAGAGGGGGAAAAATACTAGCATCAAGAATGAAAGAGGGTGTCACTAGGGAAACTGCATACATTATATATCAAAAAGTACTATTATTAAAGATTTTTTGCTGAAAAACTGGACAACTCAGGACAAATGCAAGAAAAAAACTGAGGGGAGGAGACACAAATTGCCAAAACAGACACAAAAAGTTAGAAAATCTGAGTACTACAACATCGCTTTGAATTTGTAATCAGAAGCTTTCCCTTAAGGAAAATTCCAGGCTAATCTGGAGTTTCTGGTGAATTCTACTAGCATGTAAGGAAGAAATAATACTAATTCTAAACAATTTTTTTTCAGAAAATAGAAGGAGAAGAAATACTTTCCAACTCATTGTATGAGGCTCGGATAATCTTGATACCAAAACCAGATAATGACATTACAAAAAAAAAATTTACAGACCAATATCTCTCATGAACATAGACACAAAAGTCCTTAACAAAATATTAGTAATTAAATCTAGCAATGTATAAAAGAGAAAATATACCACAACTGAGTGAAATTTTTCACAGGAAGGCAAAGTTAGTTCAACACCAGAAAATCAATTAATACAGTTAACCACATAAACATTAAAATGGAAAATTGTATGATCATCTCAATAGATACAGAAAAAAGTCAACATCTCTTCATGATAAAAAAAAAAAGTTAACACTTTAGGAATAGACTCTTATAAGAGATATTTGTAGAAAACCTACAGTTAAAAGTATATTTGATGGTAAAGGACTGAAGGCTTTCTTTTTAAGATTGGGAACAAGCAAGAGATGTCCACGCTCACCACTTCTATTCAACATTTTTCTTGAAGTTCTAGCCAATGAAACAATATGGGAAAAAAAGTATAAACATTGGAAAGAAAAAACTAAAACTCTCCCTTATTTACATATAATTGTTTATATAGAAAATGCCAAAGAATCTACAAAACAACTTCTAGAACTCTTATGTACCTTTAGCAAGGTTACAGGATACCAATACAGGTCAAATACAAAAATCAATTGTTTTTCGAGATTTTAGCAATGAGTACTCAGAAAATGAAATTTAAAACCATCATATATAATAATATTAAAAATATAAAAAATACAATACTCAGAGATAAACTTAGTAAAATATGTGCAAGAGCTCCTCACTAAAAACTACTAATCATAGCTGAGAAAAAAATTAAAGAACACCTGCACTAAAAGAGAAATAGACATCTATGAATTAGAAAGCGCAGTATTTCTAAAATGTTATTTTTTCCCAAATTGATCTGTAGATTGAATGCAATCCCAATCACAATCCCAGCAGGCTTTTTAACATTTGTTTCGCTTTTAGAAACTGGTAAGTTGTTTCCAAAATGTATATGAAATGCAAAATATCTAGAAAACTAATCTTGAAAAAGGAGAAATAGATTGGAGAATTTACAGTACTTGTTCAAGAAATACTATAAATTTATAGTAATCAAACTAGTGCAGTATTGGCATAAGGACAGACAAGTTGATCAAGGGAAAGGCATAGAAATCACAGAAAGAAACCCACACTTACTTAAGATCATGAACCTAAAAGCAAAAGCTAAAATGTTGATACATCTAGGAAAATTTTAGGAGAATTTCTTTGCCAACTTGATTTAGGCAAACACTTCTTAGAAGACAGAAAGCGCTAACAATAAAAAACACAAAACAGAAAAAAAACTAGATTTCATTCAAATTAAAAACTTCTGCTCACCAGAGACACCATTAAGAACATTAATAAGCAAGCCACAGACCAGGAGAAAATCTTTGCAAAATATATATCAGACAAAGAACTTGTTTCCAGAATACATAAATAAGTCCTACAAATCACTAACAATAAGACAACCTCATGTGCAAAAAAACTGGCAAAAGATTGAACAGATACTTTACAAAGGAAAAATATACAAATGACAAGTAAGACATGAAAAGTGCTTAACATGTTTATCAGGGAAATTAAAATTAAACCCCAAATGCAATACCACTACACACATGCTAGGATGACTCAAATGAAAAGCAATGACAATACCAAGTGTTGGTGGCAACAACCAGAACTCTCACACATCGCTAGTGAGAGGGTAAAATGTCACAAGATTTGGAAGACTGCTGTGAGGTTTCTTATAGCCTTAAATCCCTACCTATGTCCCATCAATTCCCTGGATATATACCTGCAATTAATGTAAATGTATGTCCACAAATGTGTGTACAAGAATGTTCATGGCAAATTTATTCACAAGTTGATATGAAGTTAATATTTATAATTCATATCATTTATTCACAGTAAGCCCTAAATGGAAACAATCCAAATGTATGTCAAAAGGAAAGTAAGTAAACAAACTGTGCTATATTCAGACAACGGAATACTGTGAAGTGACACAAAGGAATGAACCACTGCTGTATGCAACAACAGGAATGAATCTCCAAAATACTCTGAGCGAAAGAAACCAGATTCATTGATATGAAGATGCAGAACAAGCAAAACTACTTTATGGGTTTAGTCCACAGCAGTAGTTTCCTATAGGAAAGGGAGTTGACTGGGAAGGGACAAGAAGAAATTGGGAGGAAGGAAAATTTCTATTATCTTGAAAATGATGTGGGTTAGATTTACATGAATTTGTCAAAACTCTTCAAATTATGCTCTTATGATCTGTGCATTTCACTGTATGTAAATTTTACATTAATACCCTTTTTAAAAAAGGAAACCATATCTACTCATGGTTTGCTCTAAGAATACAGTTCTTTCTGAAAACCTAACAATGTCAATGCATGCGTAGACAAGGTGCTTTGTTCATTTCTGTCAAGGCTTTGGTTTTGCATTGGTACTTGATCTGGACCATATTTCATACAATCCACTAACAAATACATTTGAAACATTACTAATTGTTTCTCTAAATGATTCAACCTTTGTTACACTTTTCTACCACTTGAAAAACAACCCATTTTTGTTGTCAAGAATCTGGTCAGTAGCAAGGAGTGTTTTTAGTGAGGATTAGCTGCTTCCTGCGGCATTAACTCCTTCCCGTATACCCTGCAGCTCAGTAATAACTCTCTGCCATTAAAACATAATTTCCTGGGGGCTTTCCTGGGGGCGCAGTGGTTAAGAATCCACCTGCCAATGCAGGGAACACAGGTTCGAGCCCTGGTCAGGGAAGATCCCACATGCCGCGGAGCAACTAAGCCCGTGCGCCACAACTACTGAAGCCTACAGGCCTGAAGCCTGTGCTCCACAAGAGAAGCAACCGCACTTGAGAAGCCTGTGCACTGCAAAGAAGAGTAGCCCCCACTTGAAAGCCCGTGTGCAGCAACAAAGACCCACCGCAGCCAATAAATAAATAAATTTATAAAAAAACAAAACAAAACATAATTTCCTTTGTCCTTAAGCTTGGGCAGCTCTTTCCACCTCTGTATTTTGGTTTGCACTTTGCCCATGATCTGAACAACTTCTGCTTTTCTGCATTTCTCATTTATTCAATAAATATTTATTGCATAGCAACCAGGGGTCAGGTGATGGGTGACTGTATTCAGGCTGGTAAGCATCCAATCCAAAAAAAAAAGCAGGTAAGGTTTCATCTCTGAGTTTATAGTCTGGAGTATCTGGGTTCAGACAAATCAAATAATCACACAGGAACGTGTAATTAGAAGTGTGAAACAGCATGACACACACACTGGGAATAGAAGTGAGATGGTACATGACAGCATTTAACAAGTGGATCTCATTTATAACATAACAAGTAGACTTTGATGAGATAAATTTTTAATTGACATCAAGAGACTTTAGAAGAGCAAACTGGGAAATACAGATGAGATGGTGGGTGAATGGGTTTCAGGCAGAGGGAGTGAGTGGCATGTCCAAAATCGTTACAGCAGGAGGGAGCACGGCATTCTACAGGAGCCAAAAGAAGACCAGAGTACTAGAGGGCGCAGGATCAATTAAAGCTGGAGAAACACGCATGCTAAATACTCTAGCCTTTTTGTTCTTGAACAGTAGGAAGCCACCAAGGGGGTTTAAGTATACGTGTTGGGGAGAAGAAAGAATTTTTAAATAGATTTGAAAACACTGCTTTAGCAGTCACAATTCTTCAAGGTTGTTTTACATACTACCTCCCCCATTGTCTTTCCCCTCTAGCAGAGGTGATTTCTATCTCCTCTGAACACCACAGCCATTTTCTTCATCCCTTGTAGAATCCTCACTTACAAAAGTCTCGTACTATTGCTTACTTGTTTACTCATTTCTACAGTATTAAAATGTTGGAAGTCTGGGAACTTCTATTTCACCTTAACTCTCTGCCGTCCTAACAGTGTACTAGGGGTCCAATGTATTTGTTGTCAAATCTATGAAAAACACTAGGGGGAAAGGTACTGATTTATTCTCATCAAATGACCAAACACAGGATGAGCCAGAGCATGTCCATACTTGGCGTAATAAGTGTTGCAATGAGGATACAACACATGGCAGTGAGGTCAGTTACTTCTCAGGAGAGATCTGTTGGCTTCCCAACAGGCCCACGCAGTCAGGAGAACCTCAGGACCATCATCTCATTCCAGTTCAGCTTTGGATGTCTGGGATTTTGATTTCTGGTACATGTAAGGAAATCAGACTCTGGCGAATTGATTCATGGTAACCAAATTCAGAAACAACTGGTATTTTTTTTAAAGGATGTTACTTTCATTTTACAGAGAACAATTATGTCTTGTGTTCAAATTATGATTTGTAAATTATAGGTGAATATAGCTATAGTTGAAAACATCTCTTGAAAAAGCAAAAAAAAAAAAAAAAGAAAAAGAAAAAGCAAAGAATCAGAGCAAGATAAGTTGTCTCCCCTGGATGACCAGAGTTACCCAGCTACCCCACTAGGTATGTAGCAAGGGCCACATCATCAGATTTGTTAACCAAGGCAAGCTTTTCCTGGTTAGTGCTAGGGACACTCTGGGAAAAATTACTTAAAAACTTTCCTTTCCTAAAAGGGGCATGATATTCTTTAGTATGATAGTCTTTTCTTCAATGTATTAAAATTTTCAAAAAGGTTATGCGTAAGCCTAACAGTGCAGTTTATGAGTAAAACATTTAAAACAATGCCCAGTAAATTATTATCTGATTCATTTAAAATGAGTTCTTGAATATCTCTTTTCTTATTTTTTTAAGCTCTTTATTGGAATATAATTGCTTTACACTCTTGTACCAGCTTATGAGGTACACCAAAGTGAATCAGTTGTACTTATACACATATCCCCTCCCTCCCGCGATGTCCCCCCACCCTCCCCATCCCGGCCCTCTAAAGCATCACCCAACATCGAGTTGATCTCCCTTTGTTATACAGCAACTTCCCACTAGCTATCTATTTTACAGTTGGTAGTATATATATGTCTATGCCACTCTCTCACTTCGTCCCAGCTTCCCCTTCGCCCCCCACCCCCCCAACCCCATGTCCTCCAGTCCATTCTCTGCATCTGCATCTTTATTCTTGTTCTGTCACTGGGTTCATCAGTACCATTTTTAAAAAAATTTTTTTAGATTCCGTATATATGAGTTAGCATACAATATTTGTTTTTCTCTTGGAATATCTCTTTTCTGATCCAGTATGAACTGATGTAATAATTTATATCTGGGACTTCCTAGATGGAGCAGTGATTAAGAATCTGCCTGCCAATGCAGGGGATACAGGTTCGATCCCTGCTCCAGGAAGATCCCACATGCCACAGGCCAACTAAGCCCATGCACCACAACTATTGAGCCTGCGCTCTAGAGCCCATGAGCCACAACTATTGAGCCTATGTGCCACAACTACTGAAGCCCGAGTGCTTAGAGCCTGTGCTCTGCAACAAGAGAAGCTACTGCAATGAGGAGCCCGCGCACCACAATGAAGAGTAGCCCTGCTCACAGCAACTAGAGAAAGCCCATGTGCAGCATCAAAGACGCAACACAGCCAATAAATAAATTAATTAACTAACTAATTTTAAAAAGTATGGCATTAACTATTAAAAAAATAATAATTTATCCCTGAGAGGCAATCGTATTTCTTTACTTCCACGTTCTTAAGCATGGAGAAGGTTCCTCGCTATTCTTTATTGGAAGCAAGCTACATTTATTTTGAATAAGTATAACATCTTTACAGCAGTCATCCAAACAATATTTCCTAACGAGTGCAATAAAGCATCTCGATAGCTCAAGAGTTAATTAAGAATCCTAGGGTGCCTAAATTACTTCCCCCCAAATTAACTCAATCTTTATTAGGAAGCATCTCAGTGGGAACATAAGGCTGTGAGAGCCACAGTTTTAACCTTCAGCATTATGCAGGTTAAATTCACACACTTTATGAAATATCTGGCATTAGTAAGAGTGCCAGCATATCCGTAGGTCAATCAGAACAAGTTGGTTTATTTTGTTGTTCACTTGTCTGAGAACCTAGTAATTACACACAGATACATGTTAACATATTCCACTATGTGGTAACATACTTTTCTAAGATTATGAATTTGTCAAATTTGTTTTTTTATATATCTAGGGGCTAATTTATTAGGTACGTTAGAAGTTTAGGGTTAGTAGATGCTCTCAAAGAATATTAGTCATAATATTGTTATCCTCTTTATCTTCAGTAATACATTTTGCCTTAAAGTCTGCCAAGCCTGATTCTAATACACATGCATGTTTTTTAGTCTATCTTTTGTCACCCTTGTACTTTCAACTTATCCTTATGTTTAAGATATTTTTCTTAAGAACAGCACATAGCTGTATTTTTAATGCAATCATATAATCTCATTCTCAAAGTATGATTTTCAAATTGCAGTCTGAACCCATGAGGGTCCCCAAGAACCTTTGGTGGTGGTGGATATCTTAGTCCATTTGGGCTGGTATAGGGCTGGATCATGTCATAGCTGTTTGTTTGTTTTTCAGGAACCTCCATATTGCCAGCTTTCGATAATGGCTGTACCGATAATTTACACTTCCACCAACAGTGCACAAAGATTCCCTCTTCTCCACATCTTCAACGTATGTATTACCTCATCTTTTGGATAACAGACATTCTAATAGGTGTGAGGTGATATCTCATTGTGGTTTGGATTTGCATTTCCTCAATAATGATATTGAGCATTTTTTCATGTACTTGGCCATTTGTATGTCTTTGGAAAAATGTCTATTCAGGCTCTCTGCCCATTTTTTAATCAGATTTTTGCGTCTTGCGATTGAATTGTGTGAGTTCCTTATATTTTGGATATAAATCCCTTATCAGATGTATGGTTTGCAAATATTTTCCCCCATTCTGCAGGTTGCCTTTACATTTTCTTGATTGTTTCTTTTGTAGTGCAGAAACTTTTTCACTTGATGTAGTCCCAATTGTTGATTTTTACTTTTGTTGCTTGTGCTTTAGATGTCATATCCCAAAAAATCCATTGCCAATCCAGTGTCAAGCAGATTTTCCCTTATGTTTTCTTCTAGGATTTTTATAGTTTCAGTTCTTATATATAAAAGTCCTTAGTCCATTTTGAATTAATTTTTGTGAATGGCATTAAGATAGGGGTCCAATTTCATTCTTTTGCATGTGAATATCCAGCTTTTTCAACACCATTTATTGAAGTATCACCACTATCCTTTCCCCATTGAATATTTTTGGCTGCCTTGTTAAATATTAATTGGCCCTGTATGTGTGGGATTATTTCTTGGGCTCTCAATTCTGTTCCATTGGTATATGTGTCTGTTTTTATATTAATACCATACTGAGAAACTCTTTTTAATTATTACTAAGACATTGTTTTTGTCATTCTCATTCATTCATGAGTGTACTGTGGTTTTCCAGAGGCTAGATAGTGCGTGATATTGCATGAGGTTGAATGCAGAAGCAGATGTGTAAATCCAGCCAGACAGTAAAGTCAGACAATAAAGAGATTTGTAAAAATGCAAAAACACCTTTTAACAATTTGAAACTCTCAGATCTGACAACAATAAGATCTTATTGATGACAATAATTCATTTTATCTTGACACTTGTGTGAAAATTTAACTGAGGTAGAATTCCAGATTACAGTTATATCCTCTTGATATTCTGAAGGTATTATTCCATTGTCTTCTTATTTCTTTTATTACGTTTGAGAATTAGTTGTGTTGGCTGAAATTCTTAGGGATATAATCTTGATGTTTTCTGATCTGTTGATTCTAGCTCATGGAGTAAATATTTCCTCATACGTTCTACAATTTAAATTGTGGGTTTATCTTCATTGAGACCTAATACCTGCACAGTTCAAAATGAGAGAGGAAGTCCCTCTGAGGATGTTTTGTATATGCTCCCTTCAAGTGCTTCAAGGTGACCACCAGTCTCAGACCATTTTTTTTTAATTTTGGTAAAGTATACACAACAAAATATTTATCATTTTAACCATTTGTAAATATACAGTTCAGTGACATTAAATACATTCACAGTGTTGTGTGAACCACTTTTATGCCCAAAACTTTTTCTTCATCTCCAGCATAAATTTTGTATCCATTAAACAATAACTTTCCATTTTTCCCTCCCACAACCTCAGGTAATCTCTATTTTCTGTATCTAGGAATTTGCCTATTCTAGGTACCTCATATAAGCGGAATCATACAATATTTGTCCTTCTCTGTCTGGCTTATTTCACTTAAAATAATGTTTTCAGAGTCTATGCATGTTGTAGCATATATTAAGATTTCATTCCTTTTCGTGGCTGAATAATAGTCCACTGTATGTATATACCACATTTTGTTTATCCATTCATCTGTTGATAGACACTTAAGGTTGTTTCTACCTTTCAGCTGTTTTGGATAATGCTGTTATAAAAATTGGTGTACAAATACTTAAGTCCTTGCTTTTAATTTGTTTAGATATGTACCTAGGAATGGAATTACTGGGTCATACGGTAGATCTGTGTTTAACTTTTGGAGGAACCATCAAACTGTTTACCCCAGCAGCTCCACCATTTTACATTCCCACCATAATGTATGAGGGTTCCAATTTCTCCACATCCTGGCTAACACTTGATACTTTCCACTTTATTGATTATAACCATCATAGTAGGTGTGATGTAGAGACCACTCGTGATTTAATTCGTTAGCTTGGGGTTTCCTGGACCTCACAGGTAGTTCATACTCAAAACCCAAACTTGTGTGAGGGCTGATCCTGGCTATCAAATCCTCAGGGGATCAGATTATTGCCATACAATGGCCTAAGAGCCTATGCCTATCCCAACAAGCTTCCTATCATCTCATTGTCCAAGTAAGCAGATTTTTCTAAGCCACCCATTTCACTAAAGTGCAGCCCTCCAATATATAGAATATGATTGCATGTGCCCATCATCAGAAGACACTGTAGCTGGATTACCATTAAAATCCAAACTACCCCCCCGACACACACACACACACACACACACACACACACACTTCTCCCTTAGCCCTCCTTTTTCAGGGCTCCAACAAAATCAGCTCACAGATTTTCTCCTAGGGTTCACCTAACCACAAAAGCCTGCTTCACGTGCCACCTTTATCTGTGACCCAAGAGCATTCTCCTTACTTTATTGCAATTCGGCGATGCTTTAAAATATATTTATCTTATTTTACTTTATATTTTAGTATTTTTATTGGGAGGATTTTCAGATTACTTAGTCCATCTATTGTCAAATTATCCTCCAAAATATTATGTTCAATCTTCTGGCTTTATTTTTAGAAACCAATCATATTATGTGATTGGCAAATTTAAAAATCTAGAAATAATTCTACTTATTCACCTTTTAAACGTATGTTCAACATTTGATCAAAATATTTACAATCCTTAGGAGTAAAGTGCAAAAATATGTCATCATAAAAGTTTGGATTATTGGCATATTGCCATATTTCTCAGAGTTAGGTAGAACAATTTTCAAAATCAACTAATATTTTAATTATGAAAATAACTATTTCAATATCATTAGCAAAGTGTTGTATTAAACCAGATTAAACCACATTCATAACTGCAAGACGTATGTAACATACATGCTGAATCTCTAAGAATGCATTTCTCACATTTATCTTCTTGGAGCATTTTGTGGTACTAAATATTCAGACACATCACTTCTGGGAACTCTGACTTCGACATTTAAAATTCAAATTTCCAATTTTTCCATCAAGTTATATAAATCAGGCCATTATCATATCTGGATCATGACATAAATGAGTCAGTAGCTTTTAGAATTAATGATGGGCTCTGATTCTTGGTAGCGACAATATTTTTACCTTAAAAAAAGCTCAACTTTTAATTCTTCATTTTTAATATTACCATAATCTCTGATACATATTTTATATATCAATAATCATAATAAAAAAGTTTTAGAATACTTATAGTCTTTGATATGTTAGATTATGGGAATATAGAAAGGAATTAGAGATCTCAATACAGAAGGGAAAACACATATTTAAGGAGTAAGTTCTCCATAGCAACAGAATCATATATATTTGTCCCACAGTGATTGTACCAAAATAACTTATCTGAAGCCCTGGACACTTTAAGTTAATGGAAAAACTGAAGAGAACATTAAAGTCTCATTACTCTAGATGGTGATTTATGAATTAGGTTTAATAGTCTAAGTATTCTCCCATCTGCTGAAAAATATATCTTTAGAGATTTAATATTAATTTTAATAATTCTGGTTTTGAAAGCAGTTTTTCATAGAACTTGTTAAAAGAATTTGTAATACTTCTTTGAAAAAAACCTCTAAAGTTTCATATGATTGCAATTGTTCTGAAATATAAAAACAAAGCCATTAAAATATATGTAAATATCAAAGGAATGGAAATAACTTCATAAAAAATTTACACAGTTCGTTGTCTACTAAAGGACTGATTTTCCAGTTTGTAAATTGTGGTAATTCCTAGATTATTCTCCTGATTTTTTTTCTACTAACTAGTCATATCTCTGTTAATTAACTATATCAAAAGGTGAACAAAACTGAAAATTTTTTAAATCACAAAATATTTGAGAAGGAAAAGTCCCCAGAGAGGATCTATTGAAGCCACTTAATTTACAAATAAGGAAACTGATGCCAGTTTCTGCACTGTTTAAATTTTAATAAATTCCATTATCAAAATGACTAAAATCCCAAATAAAAGATTACTGTATTGTGCTAAAATAATTCCCTATTGGCAAAACATATCACTGCCATTGGTCACATTCCTTTAAGGGAGAGCACTCACAATAAGAGTATCACAGTTTTGCTTCAGCTATTTGTTTCATTTTTATTTTAAATCTTAAAATGGTGGTAACTGTACCTCTCTCTTAGAGCTATGGTGAGAACTGAATGAGAGAATGAAACCAGAGTGCCTAGCTCAGAGTCTGGGGCATAGCAGGTGGTCAAAATAAATATCGCTTTACTTCACTCTCTGCATTGTCATTATATAATTATTCCATTATATAATTATTTTACCTTTAGTTCAAAGGTAGTAAAAAGTGTAAAACTCGATGGAAAACTATGGCCCACTTCAAATTACTTTTTCCAGGTTACTCAAGAATTCAAAATAAATTGATAAGACATAAACAAATATGAAAAATAAACAAATGTCCCATCTTGCCTGTGCTTACTTGGAAGATATAAGACAGGTTATACTAAAGCTCCAGGTTTGCCATTGAAAGCTCAGTCCACTTCTCTATCTTTTTTAGTACCAGAAAGTAACCTGAGGGACACCTAGACATAAGGAAATCACCCAGATGCAGTCGACTTTCAGCAGCTCTAGTTTTAATCAGGAATTCAACACACATACATTATGGAGCAACTGCTATGTAGTGGCCACTGGGGTAGTTGTTCGTGAGTATCAAAATTAATAAGAAACTGTCCTTTTCCTCAGAAAACTAAGGAATCTATTACAGCACTTAAGCTCAGTATAAAAAAAAAAAATACGACAGAAAGGAATAAAGCTAGAGAACCGTTTAGGGAGATGTCTGCCTGCTTGGAAGTAGAAGGAGAAATTAGGTCTGAGCTTCGTCTTGACTAGGAATTAGCCAATTCAAGGGCTGGCAGAAAGGAGAACATTTTATCCAGGACATGCAGAGACAAGAGACAAGATGTTATGAAGTGGATGGGAAAGCGTGACAGTGCAAGCCACAGGAACATATGGGAACTTGAGGCAATTATTGTGGAGACTTGTTGATTTTCCTTTCAGTAACAATTATTTCTGATGAGAGTGACAGATATTCAGGGAAGAACCTTGCCACATATAAATTTTCTTTTTAAGAAAAGATGACTAGCTACAAATTTGAATATAAATTATTAAATAAACAAAGAACAACCTAACCTTACCCCAAAGTGAGCAGAAGGAAAGAAATCATAAAGATCAGAGCAGAAATAAATGAAAAAGAAAGGAAGGAAGCCATAGCAAAAATTAATAAAACTAAAAGCTGGTACTTCGAGAAGATTAACAAAATTGATAAACCACTAGCCAGACCCATCAAGAAAAAAGGGGAGAAGATGCAAATCAACAGAATTAGAAATGAAAAAGGAGAAGTCACAACGGATACCCCAAAAATACAAAAGATCATGAGAGACGACTACAAGCAACTCTATGCCAATCAATTGGATAACCTGGAAGAAATGGATACATTCTTAGAAAAATACAGTTTTCCAAGATGGAACCAGGAAGAAATAGAAACCATGAACAGACCAATCGCAAGTACGGAAATTGAGGCAGTGATTAAAAATCTCCAAACACACAAAAGCCCAGGACCAGATGGGTTCATGGGCGAATTCTATCAAACATTTAGAGAAGAGCTAACACCTATCCTTCTCAAACTCTTCCAAAATATTGCAGAAGGTGGAACACTCCCAAACTCATTATACAAGGCCACCATCACCCTGATACCAAAACCAGGCAAAGATGTCACAAAAAAAGAAAATTATAGACCGATATCACTGATGAATATAGATGCAAAAATCCTCAACAAAATACTAGCTAACAGACTCCAACAGCACATTAAAAAAATCATACACCATGATCAAGTGGGGTTTATCCCTGGGATGCAAAGATTCTTCAATATACGCAAATCAATCAACATGATAAATCATATCAAAACACTGAAGGATAAAAACCATATGATCATCTCAATAGATGCAGAAAAAGCTTTTGACAATGTTCAAAATCCATTTATGATAAAAGCTCTTCAGAAAATGGGCATAGAAGGAAACTACCTCAACATAATAAAAGCCATATGTGAGAAACCCAAAGCCAACATCGTTCTCAATGGGGAAAAACTGGAAGAATTCCCTCTAAGAACAGGAACAAGACAAGGGTGTCCACTCTCACCACTATTATTCAACATAGTTTTGGAACTGTTAGCCACAGCAATCAGAGAAGACAAAGAAATAAAAGGAATCCAAATTGGAAAAGAAGAAGTCAAATTGTCACTCTTTGCAGATGACATGATATTATATATAGAAAACCCTAAAGATGCTACCAGAAAAGTGCTAGCACTGATAGATGAATTTAGTAAAGTAGCAGGATACAAAATTAATGCACAGAAATCTCTTGCATTCCTATACACTAACAACGAAAGAGCAGAAAGAGAAATTAAGGAAACTCTCCCATTTACCATTGCAACCAAAAGAATAAAATACCTAGGAATAAATCTGCCTAAGGAGGCAAAAGATCTGTATGCAGAAAACTATAAGACACTGATGAAAGAAATCAAAGACGACACAAACAGATGGAGGGACATACCATGCTCTTGGATTGGAAGAATCAATATTGTGAAAATGACTATCTTACCCAAAACAATTTACAGATTCAACACAATCCCGATCAAATTACCAACGGCCTTTTTCACAGAACTAGAACAAGAAATCTTACGATTTGTGTGGAAACACAAAAGACCCCGAATAGCCAAAGCAATCTTGAGAAGGAAAGACGGAGTTGGTGGAATTAGGCTTCCTGACTTCAAACTATACTACAAGGCCACCATGATCAAGACAGTGTGGTACTGGCACAAAAATAGAAAGTGAGATCAATAGAACAGAATAAAGAACTCAGAGGTAAACCCAAGCATATATGGGCAGCTTATCTTTGACAAAGGAGGCACGAATATACAATGGAAAAAAGACAGCCTC
This sequence comes from Hippopotamus amphibius kiboko, assembly GCF_030028045.1. Classification (NCBI taxonomy): domain Eukaryota; kingdom Metazoa; phylum Chordata; class Mammalia; order Artiodactyla; family Hippopotamidae; genus Hippopotamus; species Hippopotamus amphibius. Next base: position 119,953,333 of record NC_080187.1, on the reverse strand, counting down.
TTCAATAAGTGGTGCTGGGAAAATTGGACAGCAACATGTAAAAGAATGAAATTAGAACACTTCCTAACACCAGACACAAAAATAAACTCCAAATGGATTCAAGACCTACATGGAAGGCCAGACACTATCAAACTCCTAGAGGAAAACATAGGCAGAACACGCTATGACATCCATCAAAGCAAGATCCTTTCTGACCCACCTCCTAGAATCACGGAAATAAAATCAAGAATAAACCAATGGGACCTCATAAAACTTAAAAGCTTTGGCACAGCGAAAGAAACCATAAACAAGACTAAAAGGCAACCCTCAGAATGGGAAAAAATAGTTGCCTATGAAACAACGGACAAAGGATTAACCTCCAAAATATACAAGCAGCTCATGCAGCTTCATACCAAAAAAGCAAATAACCCAATCCACAAATGGGCGGAAGACCTAAATAGACATTTCTCCAAAGAAGACAAACAGATGGCCAACAAACACATGAAAAGATGCTCAACATCACTAATCATTAGAGAAATGCAAGTCAAAGCCACAATGAGGTGTCACCTCACACCGTTCAGAATGGCCATCATCACAAAATCTGGAAACCACAAATGTTGGAGAGGGTGTGGAGAAAAGGGAACTCTCCTGTACTGTTGGTGGGATTGTAAGTTGGTACAACCACTATGGAAAACAATTTGCAGGTTCCTTAAAAAACTACAACTAGAACTACCATATGATCCAGTAATCCCACTCCTGAGCATATACCCAAAGAAAACCATAATCCCAAAAGAAACATGTACCATAATGTTTATTGCAGCACTATTTACAATAACCAGGACATGGAAGCAACCTAAATGCCCATCAACAAATGAATGGATAAAGAAGATGTGGCATATATATACAATGGAATATTACTCAGCTATAAAAAGGGATGAGATGGAGCTCTATGTAATGAGGTGGATAGACCTAGAGTCTGTCATACAGAGTGAAGTAAGTCAGAAAGAGAAAGACAAATATTGTATGCTAACTCACATATACGGAATCTAAAAATGGTACTGATGATCTCAGTGACAAGAACAAGGACGCAGGTGCAGAGAATGGACTGGAGAACTCGAGGTTTGGGAGGGGCCGGGGGGTGAAGGGGAAGCTGAGACGAAGCAAGAGAGTAGCACAGACATATATATGCTACCAACTGTAAAGTAGATAGTCAGTGGGAAGCTGTTGTATAACAAAGGGAGTTCAACTCGAGGATGGAAGATGCCTTAGAGGACTGGGACAGGGAGGGTGGGGGGGACTCGAGGGAGGGTGGGGGAGGGAGTCAAGGGAGGGAGGGAATACGGGGATATGTGTATAAAAACAGATGATTGAACTTGGTATACCTCCCAAAAATAATAAATAAATAAATAAAATTTAAAAAAAAAGAAAAGATGACTAGCTACAAATTTCAATATAAATTATTAAATAAACAAAGAAAGTGAAGTGACTGATAAGGTGGTCAGGATAGGCTTCGTAAGAGCAGGAAGGATTAAAAAATAGACATGCATGAACCCACTGAAATAAAGTAGTTGTACAGGTTTGGAGCAACTAGCAACAGACTTTTAAGTAAAGAAAAGCAAGTCTGAGGACTGACTCCACCTGACTTCAAAACTTACTATAAAGCTGCAGTGATCAAGACAGTATGATATTCATAAAAGAATAAAAAAACAAATCTATGAAACAGAATACAGAGCCTAGAAATACTTACACAAACATAGACAATTAATCTTTGACAAAGGCAGCAAAGGACAGTAGAACAAGGATAGTCTTTTCAACAAATGATGCTGGAATAATTGGACATCCACACGCGAAAAAAAAAATGAATCTAGACACAGACTTTACACCTTCCACAAACATTAACTCAAATGGATCACACTAAAATGCAAAACCACAGAACTCCCAGAAGATAACACAGAAGAAAATCTAGGTGACAAGTATGATGATGATATTTTAAATACAACACCAAAGTACAATCCATGAAAGAAAGAATTGGTAAACTGGACTTCATGACAATTAAAAACTTCTGCTCTGCAAAAGACAATGTCAAGAGAAGGGAAAGACAAGCCACAGGTTACGAGAAAATATCTGCAAAAGGCATATCTGATAAAGGACTATCATTCAACATTTACAAAGAATTCTTAAAACAGCAATAAGAAAATGGAGAATCTAATTTTTAAAAATGGGCCAAAGGTCTTAACAGACACCTCACTAAAGAAGATATACACATGGCAAGTAAGCATATGAAAAGGTGTTCAATATCACATGTCATTAGGGAATTGAGATTTTTTTATAAATTTATTTATTTACTTATTTATTCTTGGCTGCATTGGGTCTTCGTTGCTGCGAGGGCTTTCTCTAGCTGTAGCAAGGGTGGGCTACTCTTTGTTGTGGTGCCCAGGCTTCTTATTTCAGTGGCTTCTCTTGTTGCAGAGCACTGGCCCTAGGTGCTTCAGTACTTGCGGCACATGGGCTCAGTAGTTGTGGCTGGCGGGCTCTAGAGTGCAGGCTCAGTGGTTGTGGCACATGGGCTTAGTTGCCCCGTGGCATGTGGGATCTTCCTGGACCAGGGATCAAACCCATGTCCCTTGCATTGGCAGGCAGACTCTTAACCACTGTGCCACCAGGGAAGTCCCAGGAATTGAGAATTAAAACAATGAGATACCACCACACACCTTTTAGGATGGCCAAAATCCAAAACACTGACAACAGCAAATACTGGAGAGGATGCAAAGCAACACAAATTCATACACTACTAGTGGGAATGCAAAATGAGGCAGCCACTTTGGAAGACCGTCTGGCAGTTTCCTACAAAACTAAACATACTCATCTCACACAATCCAGGAATCACTGTTCTTGGCATGTACTCAAATGCTGACATCTATGTCCACATGAAAACCTGAACATGGAAACTTACGGGAACTTTATTTATAACTGCCAAAACTTGGACGCATTCAAGATGTCCTTTAGAAAGTGAATGGATAAATACACTGTGGTATAAACAGACAATGGAATATTATTCAGTGCTAAAAATGAGTTACCAATTCATGAAAAGACATGGAAGAAACTTAAACACATACTACTAAGTGAACTAAGCCAGTCTGAAAGGGCTGCCTACACACTGGATGATCCCTCCCAACTATCTGAATTCTGGAAAAGGCAAAACCATGGAGACATAAAAAAAAATCAGTCGTTGACAGTATTGCAGGGAGGCAGAACACAGAGGGTTTTTAGGGTAGTGAAAACACCCTGTATGATACTACAATGGTGGATACATATCATTATATATTCATCTAAACACACAGAATGTGTAATACCAGGAATAACCCCTCATGTGAACTATGAACTCTGGATGATAAAGATGTGTCCATGTACCTAAATAGACATTTCTCCAAATGAGATATTCGGATGGCCAACAGGCACATGAAAAGATGCTCAATATCACTAATTATTAGAGAAATGCAAATCAAAAATACAATGAGGTAGCACCTCACAACAGTCAGAATGGCCATCATTAAAAAGTCGACAGGGCTTCCCTGGTGGCGCAGTGGTTAAGAACCCACCTGCCAATGCAGGGGACACGGGTTCAATCCCTGGTCCGGGAAGATCCTACATGCCGCAGAGCAACTGAGCCCATGCACCCCAACTACTGAGTCCGCACCCTGCAACTACTGAAGCCTGCCAGCCTAGAGCCTGAGCTCCGCAGCAAGAGAAGCCACTGCACTGAGAAGCCTGCGTGTCACAACGAAGAGCAGCCCCTGCTCATCACAACTAGAGAAAGCCCGGGCCCAGCAACAAAGACCCAATGCAGCCAATAAAGAAAGAAAGAAAGAAAGAAAGAAAGAAAGAAAGAAAGAAAGAAAGAAAGAAAGAAAAGAAGAAAGAAAGAAAGAAAGAAAGAAAGAAAGAAAGAAAGAAAGAAAGAAATTTTAAAAATGGTGTTCTTCAAGGTTTAAAAAAAAAGAAAAAAAAGGCTACAAATAAGAAATGCTGGAGAGGGCCTGGAGAAAAGGGAACCCTCCTACACTGGTGGTAGGAATGTAAATTGGTGCAGCTATTTTAGAAAACAGTATGGAGGTTTCTTAAAAAAACTAAAAATAGAGTTGCCATGTGACCCAGCAATCCCAGTCTGGGGCCTCTATCCAGAAAAAACTGCAATTTGAAAAGATACACGCACCCCAATGTTCACAGCAGCACTATCTACAGTAGCCAAGACATGCGAGCAACCTAATGTCCATCTACAGAGGAGCAGATAAAGATCTGCTACACGTATACAATAGAATACTTACTGGGCCATGATAAAGAATGAAATAATGCCATTGGAAGCAACATGGATGGACCTGGAGATTATCATACTAAGTGAAATAAGTCAGGAAGAGGAAGACAAACACCATATGATGTTACTTACGTGTGGCATCTAAAATATGATACAAATGAACCTATTCACAAAACAGAGACAGACTCATAGACATAGAAAACAAATTTGTGGTTACCAAAGGGGAAAGTGGGTGGGGAAGAGATAACTCAGGAGTTTGGGATTAGCAGATACAAACTACTATATATGAAATAGATAAACAACAAGGTCTTACTGTATAACACAGGGAACCATATTCAATCTCCTGTAATAGAGTGGGAAGATAAGGGGTAGGGAAATAAAAGGAAATACAAAGGCCTCCAGGAATTTTGTAAAAGTATAAAGGAAGTCATAATCCTACACTTGTTCATTGATCCTGAGTTCATAATGATATAATGGTAATTAATATTTTATTTAAATATTAATGAAGGGGGCAGAGTCAAGATGACAGCCTGGGAAGATGCAGAGATCACATCTCCCCACAAATAGATCAGTTGCCAGATGCCAGCGGGGGACCTGAGACCCAAGCAGACTGCGGGAACCCCGCAGCAACCAGGTAGGACCTGGGGCAAGTCAGGGGGGCGGGGAAGGGGAAGCCACACTGGACCAGCGCCCCTGGGGGGTGGCTGGGGGAGGTCTGGAGGGACCGTTGAGGGCTGGGGAGATCAGGAAACTGCAACTGGGTTTCTCCCACCCAGGAGGCCTGCTGAGCTCCCCAGCTTGAGGGCCTGCTGGGCCCCCCAGCAGGGTCCTCCACCCTCCAAGGCCCCCGCTGGGCTGCCTGGGTCCTGGGGGTGTGCGAAGGAGGGAGGAGGGGTGAGGAGGTGGAGAGGCGGACAGTTGGTGTGGGGGCCTTGAGATTGGGGGATGGGGAGGCGAGAGGGCACTTTGCCTGCCCTCCTTGCCAGGGAGGCCGACTGGGCTCCCAGGCTTGGTCCTTTACGCTCCAGGCCCCCCTCCGGCACGAGGATCCTGGGGGGGTGGGGGGGTGGGGAGGCAGACAGTGGGGGTGGGAAGGGATCTCTCCAGGTCAGAAGAATAGGGGAGGCACCGCTGGGTATTTCTTCTGGGCGGGTCCTCCACCTTCCAAGGCTCCTCCAGGCCGTGGATCCTAGAAGTACAGGAGGGAAGCGGTGGGGGGAAAAGAAGAGCGACAGAAGAGGGGAGGGATGCTCTGGGATCAGAGGATCAGGGGAGGAGTGGAAGGCATTTCCGCTGCCCACTGGCCCAAGAAGCCTGCTGGGCTCCTGAGTCTGGTCCCTCGGTCTCTCTGGCTGAGTGGGTCGTACAAGCCTGGGAGGGAGGGAGGAGAGGAGAAGAGGAAGAGAGGCAGACAGCAGTGGGGGGGACCTTGCAGGACCAGAGGATCAGGGGTGGACACTGCGGGAAATCTCCCTACCCACTTGGCACCGGGAGGCCTGTTGCGCCCCCAGGCCTGGTCTTCGGTCCTCCAGGGGCCCTTCTTGGTCTCACTGGTCCTAGGGGTGTAGAAGGAAAGCAGGGAAGAAGAGGAGAGGCAGGCAGGGGAGGGGGCCTTCTGGGATTGGAGGATCAAGGGAGGCGGAGAAGGTATTTCCCCTGCCTACTAGCTCTGGGAAGCCTGCTAGGCTCACAGACCTGGTCTTTCACACTCCAGGCCCCCTCCAGCTGCTTGGGACCGAGGAGAGTGGGGGTGGGGGAGAGGAAGAGAGGCAGACAGGAACCTTAGGAGACTGGGAGATCTGGGGAAGTGCCACAGGCGTTACCCTAGCCCAGTTGGCCCTGAGAAGCCTGTTGGGCATCAGAGTCTGGTCTCCTGCCTTTCACTGCCCCCTGCAGCTGTGAGGGTCCTAGGGGAATAGAAGAGAGGGGGCGAGGAAGAAGAGAACCCAAGGGGGAGCGACCCTCCAAGATTGGAGAACTAGGGGAGGTGCCTAGCATTTCTCCCACCAACTCGGGCCCAGGGAGCCCACTGGGTACCTTGACCTGGTCCTTTGCCCGCAGGACCAGAGGCATTCCTGGGCTCCTCTGCCTCATTGGGCCTAAGCCCCATTCCCCACCACCCCCAAGGCCTTTTCGAAGTGTAGGCCCTGCCCCCTGCCTAAATCCCCCCACCCCCGCCATCCCTTGTCTAAGCCCCACCCCCACAGCCAAGGCCTTTTCTGGCTTTTTGTTTTCTTTTTTTTTCTTTCCACCTCCTCACTTAGGCTATTGCAGTTGTTTTACCTTCCAGCTGTTGCTCCATTTTTTTTTAAATTTTTTCTAACACATCTGTTAGTTTCCTATTATCGTATTTTTTATCTTGCTATTGTTCTGCTGTTCTCCTACCTTTTTTTTTTAATTTTTTTCAATTTCCTGCTCCACATGGCTTGTGGGATCTTGATTCACAAGCCCAGGGTCAGGTCTGAGCTCCTGAGGTGGGAGCTCTGAGTCCAAAACATTGGACTAGCAGGGAAACCCAGTTTGCAGGGAATATTCATCTGAGTGAGGTCTCCCAGAGGTTCTCAACTCAACACGAAGACCCAGCTATACTCAACAGCCTACAAACTCCAGTGCTTGAAACCTCAGACCAAACACCCAGTGGGAGAGGAACACAATCCCACCCATCCAAAGTGGGGGAAAAATGAGGTGACCGAAACATATGTCACAGATGAAGGAACAAGGTAAAAATACACAAGACCAAATAAATGAAGAGGAAATAGGAAAATTGCCTGGAAAAGAATTCAGAGTAATGATAGTAAAGATGATCCAAAATCTTGATAACAAAATAGAGAAAATACAAGAAACAGTTAATAAGGACTCAGAAGAACTAAAGAACAAACAAACAGTAATAGATAACCAAATAACCGCAATTAAAAATACTCTAGATGCTACAAACAGCAGAATAACTGAGGCAGAAGAATGAATAAGTGAGTTGGAAGATAGAAAGGGGGAAGTAACTGCCACAGAGCAGGAAAAAGAAAAAAGAATAAAAAGAATGGAAGACAGTCTCCGAGACCTTGGTGACAACATTAAGCCCACCAACATTCGAATCATAGGCATCCCAGAAGAAAAACAAAGAAATGGTCTGAGAAAATATTTGAAGAGGTTATAGTGGAAAACTTCCCCAACATGGGAAAGGAAATAATTCATCAAGTCCAAGAAGTGCAGAGAGTCCCATATAGAATAAACCCAAGGAGAAATACACTCAGGCACATATTAATCAAACTAATGAAAATTAAACACAAAGAAAAAATATTAAAAGCAGCAAGAGAAAAGCAACAAATAACATATAAGGGAGAACGCAAAAGGATAACAGCTTATGTTTCTGCAGAAACTCTGCAGGCCAGAAGGGAGTGGCAGGATATATTGAAAGTCCTGAGAGAGAAAAACCTACAGGCAAGAATACTCTACCCAGCAAGAATCTCATTCAGATTCCATGGAGAAATCAAAAGCTTTACAGACAAGCAACAGCTAAGAGAATTCAGCACCACCAAACCAGCCTTACAACAATTGCTAAAGGAGCTTTTCTAAGCAGGAAATACAAGAGAAGGAACAGATCTACAAAAACAAACCCAAAACAATGAACAAAATGGGAACAGGAACATACATGTCAATAATCACATTAATTGTACATGGATTAAATGCTCCAACCAAAAGACATAAACTGGCTGAATGGATACAAAAACAAGACCCTTACATATGCTGCCTACAAGAAACCCACTTCAGACCAAGGGACATATATAGACTGAAAGTAAAGGGATGGAAAAAGATATTCCATGCAAATGGAAGTCAAAAGAAAGCTGGAGTAGCAATACTCATATCAGACACATTAGACTTTACAGTAAAGACTATTACAAGAGACAAGGAAGGACACTACATAATGATCAAGGGATCCATCCAAGAAGAACATAGAACAACTGTAAACATCTATGCACCCAACATAGGAGCACCTCAATACATAAGGCAAATGCTAACAGCCATAAAAGGGGAAATCGACAGTAACAGAATAATAGGAGGAGACTTGAACACCCCACTTACATCAATGGACAGATCATCCAAACAGAAAATAAATAAGGACATGCAACCTTTAAATGACACATTAGGCCATCTCGACTTAATGAATATTTATAGGACATTCCATCCCAAAACTACAGAATACACTTTCTTCTCAAGTGCACATGGAAAATTTTCTAGGGTACATCACATCTTGGGTCACAAATCAAGCCTCAGTAAATTCAAAAAAATTGAAATCGTATCAAGCATTTTCTCTGACCACAATGACATGAGACTACATATCAATTACAGGAAAAAAACTGTAAAAAATACAAACACATGGCGACTAAACAATGTGCTATTAAACAACCAAGAAATCACTAAAGAAATCAAAGAGGAAATCAAAAACTACCTAGAAACAAATGGCAATGAAAACACAACAACCCAATATCTATGGGATGCAGCAAAAGCAGTTCTAAGAGGGAAGTTTATAGCAATAAAGTCCTACCTCAAGAAACAAGAAAAATATCAAAGAAACAACCTAACCTTAACACCTAAAACAATTACAGAAAGAACACAAAAACCCCAAAGTGAGCAGAAGGAAAGAAATCAGAAAGATCATATCAGAAATAAATGCAGAAGAAATGAAGGAAACAACATCAAAGATCAATAAAACTAAAAGCTGGTTCTTTGAGAAGATAACAAAATTGATAAACCATTAGCCAGACTCATCAGGAAAAAAAGGGAGAAGATTCAACATAGTTTTAGAAGTCTGAGCCACAGCAATCAGAGAAGACAAAGAAATAAAAGGAATCCAAATTGGAAAAGAAGAAGTCAAATTGTCACTCTTTGCAGATGACATGATATTATATATAGAAAACCCTAAAGATGCTACCAGAAAAGTGCTAGCACTGATAGATGAATTTAGTAAAGTAGCAGGATACAAAATTAATGCACAGAAATCTCTTGCATTCCTATACACTAACAACGAAAGAGCAGAAAGAGAAATTAAGGAAACTCTCCCATTTACCATTGCAACCAAAAGAATAAAATACCTAGGAATAAATCTGCCTAAGGAGGCAAAAGATCTGTATGCAGAAAACTATAAGACACTGATGAAAGAAATCAAAGACGACACAAACAGATGGAGGGACATACCATGTTCTTGGATTGGAAGAATCAATATTGTGAAAATGACTATCTTACCCAAAACAATTTACAGATTCAATGCAATCCCGATCAAATTACCAACGGCCTTTTTCACAGAACTAGAACAAGAAATCTTACGATTTGTGTGGAAACACAAAAGACCCCGAATAGCCAAAGCAATCTTGAGAAGGAAAGACGGAGTTGGTGGAATTAGGCTTCCTGACTTCAAACTATACTACAAGGCCACCATGATCAAGACAGTGTGGTACTGGCACAAAAATAGAAAGTGAGATCAATAGAACAGAATAAAGAACTCAGAGGTAAACCCAAGCATATATGGGCAGCTTATCTTTGACAAAGGAGGCACGAATATACAATGGAAAAAAGACAGCCTCTTCAATAAGTGGTGCTGGGAAAATTGGACAGCAACATGTAAAAGAATGAAATTAGAACACTTCCTAACACCAGACACAAAAATAAACTCCAAACGGATTCAAGACCTACATGGAAGGCCAGACACTATCAAACTCCTAGAGGAAAACATAGGCAGAACACGCTATGACATCCATCAAAGCAAGATCCTTTCTGACCCACCTCCTAGAATCACGGAAATAAAATCAAGAATAAACCAATGGGACCTCATAAAACTTAAAAGCTTTGGCACAGCGAAAGAAACCATAAACAAGACTAAAAGGCAACCCTCAGAATGGGAAAAAATAGTTGCCTATGAAACAACGGACAAAGGATTAACCTCCAAAATATACAAGCAGCTCATGCAGCTTCATACCAAAAAAGCAAATAACCCAATCCACAAATGGGCGGAAGACCTAAATAGACATTTCTCCAAAGAAGACAAACAGATGGCCAACAAACACATGAAAAGATGCTCAACATCACTAATCATTAGAGAAATGCAAGTCAAAGCCACAATGAGGTGTCACCTCACACCGTTCAGAATGGCCATCATCACAAAATCTGGAAACCACAAATGTTGGAGAGGGTGTGGAGAAAAGGGAACTCTCCTGCACTGTTGGTGGGATTGTAAGTTGGTACAACCACTATGGAAAACAATTTGCAGGTTCCTTAAAAAACTACAACTAGAACTACCATATGATCCAGTAATCCCACTCCTGAGCATATACCCAAAGAAAACCATAATCCCAAAAGAAACATGTACCATAATGTTTATTGCAGCACTATTTACAATAGCCAGGACATGGAAGCAACCTAAATGCCCATCAACAAATGAATGGATAAAGAAGATGTGGCATATATATGCAATGGAATATTACTCAGCTATAAAAAGGGATGAGATGGAGCTCTATGTAATGAGGTGGATAGACCTAGAGTCTGTCATACAGAGTGAAGTAAGTCAGAAAGAGAAAGACAAATATTGTATGCTAACTCACATATACGGAATCTAAAAATGGTACTGATGATCTCAGTGACAAGAACAAGGACGCAGGTGCAGAGAATGGACTGGAGAACTCGAGGTTTGGGAGGGGCCGGGGGGTGAAGGGGAAGCTGAGACGAAGCAAGAGAGTAGCACAGACATATATATGCTACCAACTGTAAAGTAGATAGTCAGTGGGAAGCTGTTGTATAACAAAGGGAGTTCAACTCGAGGATGGAAGATGCCTTAGAGGACTGGGACAGGGAGGGTGGGGGGGACTCGAGGGAGGGTGGGGGAGGGAGTCAAGGGAGGGAGGGAATACGGGGATATGTGTATAAAAACAGATGATTGAACTTGGTATACCTCCCAAAAATAATAAATAAATAAATAAAATTTAAAAAAAAAGAAAAGATGACTAGCTACAAATTTCAATATAAATTATTAAATAAACAAAGAAAGTGAAGTGACTGATAAGGTGGTCAGGATAGGCTTCGTAAGAGCAGGAAGGATTAAAAAATAGACATGCATGAACCCACTGAAATAAAGTAGTTGTACAGGTTTGGAGCAACTAGCAACAGACTTTTAAGTAAAGAAAAGCAAGTCTGAGGACTGACTCCACCTGACTTCAAAACTTACTATAAAGCTGCAGTGATCAAGACAGTATGATATTCATAAAAGAATAAAAAAACAAATCTATGAAACAGAATACAGAGCCTAGAAATACTTACACAAACATAGACAATTAATCTTTGACAAAGGCAGCAAAGGACAGTAGAACAAGGATAGTCTTTTCAACAAATGATGCTGGAATAATTGGACATCCACACGCGAAAAAAAAAAAATGAATCTAGACACAGACTTTACACCTTCCGCAAACATTAACTCAAATGGATCACACTAAAATGCAAAACCACAGAACTCCCAGAAGATAACACAGAAGAAAATCTAGGTGACAAGTATGATGATGATATTTTAAATACAACACCAAAGTACAATCCATGAAAGAAAGAATTGGTAAACTGGACTTCATGACAATTAAAAACTTCTGCTCTGCAAAAGACAATGTCAAGAGAAGGGAAAGACAAGCCACAGGTTACGAGAAAATATCTGCAAAAGGCATATCTGATAAAGGACTATCATTCAACATTTACAAAGAATTCTTAAAACAGCAATAAGAAAATGGAGAATCTAATTTTTAAAAATGGGCCAAAGGTCTTAACAGACACCTCACTAAAGAAGATATACACATGGCAAGTAAGCATATGAAAAGGTGTTCAATATCACATGTCATTAGGGAATTGAGATTTTTTTATAAATTTATTTATTTACTTATTTATTCTTGGCTGCATTGGGTCTTCGTTGCTGCGAGGGCTTTCTCTAGCTGTAGCAAGGGTGGGCTACTCTTTGTTGTGGTGCCCAGGCTTCTTATTTCAGTGGCTTCTCTTGTTGCAGAGCACTGGCCCTAGGTGCTTCAGTACTTGCGGCACATGGGCTCAGTAGTTGTGGCTGGCGGGCTCTAGAGTGCAGGCTCAGTGGTTGTGGCACATGGGCTTAGTTGCCCCGTGGCATGTGGGATCTTCCTGGACCAGGGATCAAACCCATGTCCCTTGCATTGGCAGGCAGACTCTTAACCACTGTGCCACCAGGGAAGTCCCAGGAATTGAGAATTAAAACAATGAGATACCACCACACACCTTTTAGGATGGCCAAAATCCAAAACACTGACAACAGCAAATACTGGAGAGGATGCAAAGCAACACAAATTCATACACTACTAGTGGGAATGCAAAATGAGGCAGCCACTTTGGAAGACCGTCTGGCAGTTTCCTACAAAACTAAACATACTCATCTCACACAATCCAGGAATCACTGTTCTTGGCATGTACTCAAATGCTGACATCTATGTCCACATGAAAACCTGAACATGGAAACTTACGGGAACTTTATTTATAACTGCCAAAACTTGGACGCATTCAAGATGTCCTTTAGAAAGTGAATGGATAAATACACTGTGGTATAAACAGACAATGGAATATTATTCAGTGCTAAAAATGAGTTACCAATTCATGAAAAGACATGGAAGAAACTTAAACACATACTACTAAGTGAACTAAGCCAGTCTGAAAGGGCTGCCTACACACTGGATGATCCCTCCCAACTATCTGAATTCTGGAAAAGGCAAAACCATGGAGACATAAAAAAAATCAGTCGTTGACAGTATTGCAGGGAGGCAGAACACAGAGGGTTTTTAGGGTAGTGAAAACACCCTGTATGATACTACAATGGTGGATACATATCATTATATATTCATCTAAACACACAGAATGTGTAATACCAGGAATAACCCCTCATGTAAACTATGAACTCTGGATGATAAAGATGTGTCCATGTACCTAAATAGACATTTCTCCAAATGAGATATTCGGATGGCCAACAGGCACATGAAAAGATGCTCAATATCACTAATTATTAGAGAAATGCAAATCAAAAATACAATGAGGTAGCACCTCACAACAGTCAGAATGGCCATCATTAAAAAGTCGACAGGGCTTCCCTGGTGGCACAGTGGTTAAGAACCCACCTGCCAATGCAGGGGACACGGGTTCAATCCCTGGTCCGGGAAGATCCTACATGCCGCAGAGCAACTGAGCCCGTGCGCCCCAACTACTGAGTCCGCACCCTGCAACTACTGAAGCCTGCCAGCCTAGAGCCTGAGCTCCGCAGCAAGAGAAGCCACTGCACTGAGAAGCCTGCGCATCACAACGAAGAGCAGCCCCTGCTCATCACAACTAGAGAAAGCCCGGGCCCAGCAACAAAGACCCAATGCAGCCAATAAAGAAAGAAAGAAAGAAAGAAAGAAAGAAAGAAAGAAAGAAAGAAAGAAAGAAAAGAAGAAAGAAAGAAAGAAAGAAAGAAAGAAAGAAAGAAATTTTAAAAATGGTGTTCTTCAAGGTTTAAAAAAAAAGAAAAAAAAGGCTACAAATAAGAAATGCTGGAGAGGGCCTGGAGAAAAGGGAACCCTCCTACACTGGTGGTAGGAATGTAAATTGGTGCAGCTATTTTAGAAAACAGTATGGAGGTTTCTTAAAAAAACTAAAAATAGAGTTGCCATGTGACCCAGCAATCCCAGTCTGGGGCCTCTATCCAGAAAAAACTGCAATTTGAAAAGATACACGCACCCCAATGTTCACAGCAGCACTATCTACAGTAGCCAAGACATGCGAGCAACCTAATGTCCATCTACAGAGGAGCAGATAAAGATCTGCTACACGTATACAATAGAATACTTACTGGGCCGTGATAAAGAATGAAATAATGCCATTGGAAGCAACATGGATGGACCTGGAGATTATCATACTAAGTGAAATAAGTCAGGAAGAGGAAGACAAACACCATATGATGTTACTTACGTGTGGCATCTAAAATATGATACAAATGAACCTATTCACAAAACAGAGACAGACTCATAGACATAGAAAACAAATTTGTGGTTACCAAAGGGGAAAGTGGGTGGGGAAGAGATAACTCAGGAGTTTGGGATTAGCAGATACAAACTACTATATATGAAATAGATAAACAACAAGGTCTTACTGTATAACACAGGGAACCATATTCAATCTCCTGTAATAGAGTGGGAAGATAAGGGGTAGGGAAATAAAAGGAAATACAAAGGCCTCCAGGAATTTTGTAAAAGTATAAAGGAAGTCATAATCCTACACTTGTTCATTGATCCTGAGTTCATAATGATATAATGGTAATTAATATTTTATTTAAATATTAATGAAGGGGGCAGAGTCAAGATGACAGCCTGGGAAGACGCAGAGATCACATCTCCCCACAAATAGATCAGTTGCCAGATGCCAGCGGGGGACCTGAGACCCAAGCAGACTGCGGGAACCCCGCAGCAACCAGGTAGGACCTGGGGCAAGTCAGGGGGGCGGGGAAGGGGAAGCCACACTGGACCAGCGCCCCTGGGGGGTGGCTGGGGGAGGTCTGGAGGGACCGTTGAGGGCTGGGGAGATCAGGAAACTGCAACTGGGTTTCTCCCACCCAGGAGGCCAGGAGGCCTGCTGAGCTCCCCAGCTTGAGGGCCTGCTGGGCCCCCCAGCAGGGTCCTCCACCCTCCAAGGCCCCCGCTGGGCTGCCTGGGTCCTGGGGGTGTGCGAAGGAGGGAGGAGGGGTGAGGAGGTGGAGAGGTGGACAGTTGGTGTGGGGGCCTTGAGATTGGGGGATGGGGAGGCGAGAGGGCACTTTGCCTGCCCTCCTTGCCAGGGAGGCCAACTGGGCTCCCAGGCTTGGTCCTTTACGCTCCAGGCCCCCCTCCGGCATGAGGATCCTGGGGGGGTGGGGGGGTGGGGAGGCAGACAGTGGGGGTGGGAAGGGATCTCTCCAGGTCAGAAGAATAGGGGAGGGTATTTCTTCTGGGCGGGTCCTCCACCTTCCAAGGCTCCTCCAGGCCGTGGATCCTAGAAGTACAGGAGGGAAGCGGTGGGGGGAAAAGAAGAGCGACAGAAGAGGGGAGGGATGCTCTGGGATCAGAGGATCAGGGGAGGAGTGGAAGGCATTTCCGCTGCCCACTGGCCCAAGAAGCCTGCTGGGCTCCTGAGTCTGGTCCCTCGGTCTCTCTGGCTGAGTGGGTCGTACAAGCCTGGGAGGGAGGGAGGAGAGGAGAAGAGGAAGAGAGGCAGACAGCAGTGGGGGGGACCTTGCAGGACCAGAGGATCAGGGGTGGACACTGCGGGAAATCTCCCTACCCACTTGGCACCGGGAGGCCTGTTGCGCCCCCAGGCCTGGTCTTCGGTCCTCCAGGGGCCCTTCTTGGTCTCACTGGTCCTAGGGGTGTAGAAGGAAAGCAGGGAAGAAGAGGAGAGGCAGGCAGGGGAGGGGGCCTTCTGGGATTGGAGGATCAAGGGAGGCGGAGAAGGTATTTCCCCTGCCTACTAGCTCTGGGAAGCCTGCTAGGCTCACAGACCTGGTCTTTCACACTCCAGGCCCCCTCCAGCTGCTTGGGACCGAGGAGAGTGGGGGTGGGGGAGAGGAAGAGAGGCAGACAGGAACCTTAGGAGACTGGGAGATCTGGGGAAGTGCCACAGGCGTTACCCTAGCCCAGTTGGCCCTGAGAAGCCTGTTGGGCATCAGAGTCTGGTCTCCTGCCTTTCACTGCCCCCTGCAGCTGTGAGGGTCCTAGGGGAATAGAAGAGAGGGGGCGAGGAAGAAGAGAACCCAAGGGGGAGCGACCCTCCAAGATTGGAGAACTAGGGGAGGTGCCTAGCATTTCTCCCACCAACTCGGGCCCAGGGAGCCCACTGGGTACCTTGACCTGGTCCTTTGCCCGCAGGACCAGAGGCATTCCTGGGCTCCTCTGCCTCATTGGGCCTAAGCCCCATTCCCCACCACCCCCAAGGCCTTTTCGAAGTGTAGGCCCTGCCCCCTGCCTAAATCCCCCCACCCCCGCCATCCCTTGTCTAAGCCCCACCCCCACAGCCAAGGCCTTTTCTGGCTTTTTGTTTTCTTTTTTTTTCTTTCCACCTCCTCACTTAGGCTATTGCAGTTGTTTTACCTTCCAGCTGTTGCTCCATTTTTTTTTAAATTTTTTCTAACACATCTGTTAGTTTCCTATTATCGTATTTTTTATCTTGCTATTGTTCTGCTGTTCTCCTACCTTTTTTTTTAAATTTTTTTCAATTTCCTGCTCCACATGGCTTGTGGGATCTTGATTCACAAGCCCAGGGTCAGGTCTGAGCTCCTGAGGTGGGAGCTCTGAGTCCAAAACATTGGACTAGCAGGGAAACCCAGTTTGCAGGGAATATTCATCTGAGTGAGGTCTCCCAGAGGTTCTCAACTCAACACGAAGACCCAGCTATACTCAACAGCCTACAAACTCCAGTGCTTGAAACCTCAGACCAAACACCCAGTGGGAGAGGAACACAATCCCACCCATCCAAAGTGGGGGAAAAATGAGGTGACCGAAACATATGTCACAGATGAAGGAACAAGGTAAAAATACACAAGACCAAATAAATGAAGAGGAAATAGGAAAATTGCCTGGAAAAGAATTCAGAGTAATGATAGTAAAGATGATCCAAAATCTTGATAACAAAATAGAGAAAATACAAGAAACAGTTAATAAGGACTCAGAAGAACTAAAGAACAAACAAACAGTAATAGATAACCAAATAACCGCAATTAAAAATACTCTAGATGCTACAAACAGCAGAATAACTGAGGCAGAAGAATGAATAAGTGAGTTGGAAGATAGAAAGGGGGAAGTAACTGCCACAGAGCAGGAAAAAGAAAAAAGAATAAAAAGAATGGAAGACAGTCTCCGAGACCTTGGTGACAACATTAAGCCCACCAACATTCGAATCATAGGCATCCCAGAAGAAAAACAAAGAAATGGTCTGAGAAAATATTTGAAGAGGTTATAGTGGAAAACTTCCCCAACATGGGAAAGGAAATAATTCATCAAGTCCAAGAAGTGCAGAGAGTCCCATATAGAATAAACCCAAGGAGAAATACACTCAGGCACATATTAATCAAACTAATGAAAATTAAACACAAAGAAAAAATATTAAAAGCAGCAAGAGAAAAGCAACAAATAACATATAAGGGAGAACGCAAAAGGATAACAGCTTATGTTCCTGCAGAAACTCTGCAGGCCAGAAGGGAGTGGCAGGATATATTGAAAGTCCTGAGAGAGAAAAACCTACAGGCAAGAATACTCTACCCAGCAAGAATCTCATTCAGATTCCATGGAGAAATCAAAAGCTTTACAGACAAGCAACAGCTAAGAGAATTCAGCACCACCAAACCAGCCTTACAACAATTGCTAAAGGAGCTTTTCTAAGCAGGAAATACAAGAGAAGGAACAGATCTACAAAAACAAACCCAAAACAATGAACAAAATGGGAACAGGAACATACATGTCAATAATCACATTAATTGTACATGGATTAAATGCTCCAACCAAAAGACATAAACTGGCTGAATGGATACAAAAACAAGACCCTTACATATGCTGCCTACAAGAAACCCACTTCAGACCAAGGGACATATATAGACTGAAAGTAAAGGGATGGAAAAAGATATTCCATGCAAATGGAAGTCAAAAGAAAGCTGGAGTAGCAATACTCATATCAGACACATTAGACTTTACAGTAAAGACTATTACAAGAGACAAGGAAGGACACTACATAATGATCAAGGGATCCATCCAAGAAGAACATAGAACAACTGTAAACATCTATGCACCCAACATAGGAGCACCTCAATACATAAGGCAAATGCTAACAGCCATAAAAGGGGAAATCGACAGTAACAGAATAATAGGAGGAGACTTGAACACCCCACTTACATCAATGGA